>NC_092347.1:9755490-10395621 GCF_963676685.1 Mytilus edulis | reverse complement strand
AATGGTTAAAGATTGACTATAAAGGGCAATAACTCCTAAAGGGGTCAACTGACCATTTTGGTCATGTTGACTTATTTGTAGATCTTACTTTGCTTAACATTATTGCTGTTTACAATTTATCTCTATCTATAATAATATTCAAGATAATAACCAAAAACAGCAAAATTTCCTCAAAATTACCAATTCAGGGGCAGCAACCCAACAACCGATTGACCGATTCATCTGAAAATTTCAGGGCAGATAGATCTTGACCTGATAAACATTTTTATCCCATGTCAGATTTCCTCAAAATGCTTTGGTTTTTGAGTTATAAGCCAAAAACTGCATTTTACCCCTATGTTCTATTTTTAGCGGTGGTGGCCATCTTGGTTGGTTGACCAGGTCACGCCACACATTTTTTAAACTAGATACCCCAAAGATGATTGTGGCCAAGTTTGGATTAATTTGGCCCAGTAGTTTCAGAGGAGAAGATTTTTGTAAAAGATTACTTTAATTTACGAAAAATGGTTAAAAATTGACTATAAAGGGCAATAACTCCTAAACGGGTCAACTGACCATTTTGGTCATATTGACTTATTTGTAGATCTTACTTTGCTGAACATTATTGCTGTTTACAGTTTATCTCTATCTATAATAATATTCAAGATAATAACCAAAAACAGCAAAATTTCCTCAAAATTACCAATTCAGGGGCAGCAACCCAACAACCGATTGACCGATTCATCTGAAAATTTCAGGGCAGATAGATCTTGACCTGATAAACATATTTACCCCATGTCAGATTTGCTCTAAATGCTTTGGTTTTTTAGTTATAAGCCAAAAACTGCATTTTACCCCTATGTTCTATTTTTAGCCGTGGCGGCCATCTTGGTTGGTTGACCGGGTCACGCCACACATTTTTTAAACTAGATACCACAATGATGATTGTGGCCAAGTTTGGTTTGATTTGGGCCAGTAGTTTCAGAGGAGAAGATTTTTGTAAAAGTTAACGACGACGGACGACGACGGACGACGACGGACGACGGACGCCGGACGCCGGACGCCAAGTGATGAGAAAAGCTCACTTGGCCCTTCGGGCCAGGTGAGCTAAAAAAAAGGGAATTGTCAACTGAATTATAAAATATTTTTGTATGCTATATGTATTGTTATATAACCTTATTTCTTCTATGATAGAGATTTGATGTACATGAAATATATAAAACAGTAAATAAAGGACCTTACATGTGTTAACCAATAATCTTACAAATATTCTGTTCCAATTTTTTACAGCTTCATATAATTGCTATACATGCATGTTTAAATGAAAATTGCTCTTCACAAAATCTTAAATCATCCACTAAACAGCTCTTTAAAAACAGAACTAACACTTTAAACAGTTTTAGTCAGCATACATAATTTTGGCTGTAACAATTATTAAAGAAAACATTCTGTTATATGAAAGTTTGAGGTAGATATTAAAATGTTCACCTCTGTTTGTTTTGTGGCAAATCTGTTCTTTCTACTGGAACCATTTTAGATACAAATACTATCACTGGGGCCTCCTCTGTGGCTATGCACTTCATAAAATCTGAAAACATAACACCTATGTTAATTAAACATTTTATACACAAGGAGATCAATTCTGATTCCAACATTTCTTACACATAGATTTGGTAATGGATGAAACTTTTTCAGATGCTATTTCTTAACTGTTGAGTTTCCTAAGGGTGTTAATCAAATATTTACCTCTTAGTATATATTAATACTTGCCTTCCTTTAGCTGTTGAGTTTTCTGAGGAAGTTTATCAAATCTTTTGCCATGAGGACACATTAATTTTTCTATCCTGTCTCCTGTTATCTGAAGAGGAGATGGTAGTTTTTCTACAACAGCTCCTATAATGGAAAATGTTTCTTTACAATGCTAGCTTCACAGTTACAACATGAGTTCTGCAATAACAACAGTACTCAGAAGTAGCAAATTGTCACAGAAATTATTCTTATAATACATGTAAATACAGGTAAACATTAAACCTGGACTATACAGCTAATCATATGGTTGCATGAGGATGCTCCTTATTCTATGACAACTATTGAGGGGTTTTTATTCAGAGGTTCTCATTTTGATATTACATCATCATTGAAAATTTACCTTGATCAGTTGTTTTCTGATTCATTTTAATTTGCTGAAAACTCATACATATACCTGAACCCCAGTTTTTGGTGGGTTCGTGTTGCTTAGTTTTTAGTTTTCTATGTTGTGTCTTGTGCACTATTATTTGTCTGTTTGTCTTTTTCTTTTTTAACCATGGCGTTGTCAGTTTATTTTCTATCTAAGAGTTTGAATGTCCCTCTGGTATTTTTCACCCTTCTCTTATAGTTCTATGCAACATCAATTACAAAAATATTGACCATCAATGAATAGGAAAGAATCAAAGTATATTCATGATAGGGGACATCTTGACAATGTAAAAAGGTATCCCTTCAGCTCCTGTCTGAAGTCCCTCCAACACTGTCAAGAGAAAGAACAACAATAAAAGAAATACGACTTTAATTTATTGTTTTTTCATTTCCTTTTCTAATTTTCATTATTTAACTGCTGAAGGTCCTTGGCCTTGATTAATATACCAACCTAAGACAGCTTCTGATAGAGGGAGCCACTGTGTAGTGATTGCTTTAATCTGTACTTTAGGATCATTGTGTTTTATGTCTCGTGGCGACACCTTCAAATCAAGAGAGTTAACTATCTTCTCTATCATGTCTTTATCTCTGTAAAACATAATAAAAATTCAACAACAGAATATTAACTAAAATTATGAAATACAATTTATACCCCTACATAAAACAGTCTTTGATAAATTAATTAACTATACTAATGTATGCTATGTTTCATGATATCATGTCTTACTGTAACATTCTGTAAATTTCTGTAAATGTACGGGTATATTATTTTTTCTTCGTTAAATAAAACACAGGCAAACATAAAGTAAAATAATAAGTGACAATAACATGGTTGTTTCCTTACAAAACAAAATTCAACAACTCTTGAAACCAAGATGATTTATTTTGAGTCTGGAAAATATCACTGTTTTGAAGAACTTGATTCAGCTTATGATTACAAAAGAATTTTAAATTTATTTTATCATAAATATTTCTCAAATCCCTGCAAATACTTTCCAATACCACAGAATTTAACTTTATAAAATAAACCTACTTTCTGACATAAACAGCTTCGTACACAGACCAGATATTCTCCAAAACTACCTGTACAAACAATGGTTTCTTTCCTTTGGCCTACAAAAATATAAAAAGTTCAATATTTTCATTTTTTACAAAAAAATTTGCATGTGCTACATATACAAATTTTTTTTTAACATTAATTAATCAAGAAATTCTTGTCAAACTGCATATTGGTATTACATTTTTAATATGTATGTTAATACTCCTACAAGCACATTTCCTGTGCAAATATATTGTGTTGTAGCATTTTGATTTATTTTTTATGGTCAGTAATGTGTCTTCAATTAAACTAGGCATTATATACAAATAATTAAAGTAAAAGAGAAAACTGACAACAAGAGGTCTCTAAACAGAATAATTAATCTTTTGTAAAGGTATGACATATTTTAAATTATATGTATCAGTGGGGAAAAAATTATGACAGATAAAAAATAGAAGTTGCAAAAATAAATCATTAATATAGCGTGAAGATGATTCATAACCTGGCCAGCTTCAGTTCTTCATGGACCTTTGCAGAGGCAAAATGATGGATTAATGTGAGCACACTATCTATACAGTGTATGAAAGTTATCTGCTACCAGATGCAGGGTCAACGTATTTGATATCACAAAGCTGTGATTATGCAATTTTATTAGGAGCTGAGCAGAATGATATAGATAGTGGGACCACCAATAATTATCTGTTACAGTAAAACCACATCTTCGTAAGCCAATGATGACCAAACATGTTGAAAACAAACCTATGGTGTTTGAACAACACTTAAATGACAATTTTGTCTTCAGATAGATATGTACCTGTGCCCCTTTCATGATTCTTTTAGTTTTTGAATTCAAGAAGTAATCTCCCCACAGCGTCTTTAACAGGACATCCTTATTGATACCCGTTTTCTTGGAAAATAACTTGGCAAACTGTCCACATCTGTCAATATAACAAGACAAAAATATGGTATTAACCTCTTTATATATATATGTTCTCATGTTTCTGAAATAAATGTTTATTTCAAATTTAAGATTTAAGAGGTTTGATGCAAAACAAGGGAGATAAATTTTGCTTTGTACAGGCTGCACATTATCTCAATCGAAATTAACTTTCCTATAAAGGGATTAAAAGCTATCAAAATAATATTTAGCTCTAGATCTAAAATAACTGAAAAGTAAATAAAGATAGCATTTATATTATAATCAATAATAAAAGAGAGCTAACTATTTTTGTACAATGTTTAGTATGTATGAAGGAAGCTTACTTGATCACTAGGTGTTGTATTTTGAACAATATACCATGGTTTGAATTGTATTTCTTGAAATCGGTTGTCTCCGAAAATTACATGATTTAGCATATTATATTAAATGGCAGTAACTTCCTATGATAAGAAGTAGTATGTCTGAGTATAACAGTCTTACGTGAATCCCCAACCATCTACTGCACTGGCAAAGATTACATTTCCTTGGTCTGGTGAGAAGAAAATGTTTCTTTCTTTCTCAGTGTCGTCAAATGTACTTGTAGTGTCATGTGACTAAAATAGTAAAACAGAACAGAATATTCAAAACTTCATAAAAGTCAGTATGATGTGATATTGAGATCTGATTGGGCAAACTCTTTAATTTTCATTTTTTCTCTTGAGTATTAAAGAGGTACATTCATTCATGTGTAAGAGTAAATGATTTTTATGTATTATTCATTCTAATCTTTTTATTAACTATACATATAAATTTATATCAATGAATATTTTAGATCATTTTGATTTTCAAGATTTTGAATTATATCATGTATATTTCATGTCATAAGGTTTTCTTTTTGTTTGGAATGCTAACCATTTATGATCATAAGGTTTTCTTTATGGACATAATCTTGAGCAGCAAAGTTTTTGATAAGGATGTACTTTCCAAAAGTCCTGTTTGAACTATCATTTGTCCTCAAAATTTAAGTATGTTCGCCACTCTGTTTCAAAGCAACAAGAATTTTTTAAAGACAGTTATAAAATGAAAGAATATGAATAATGGAACTTACAAAGCAGAAATAAATTATGGGTGCCTGCAAGGGTCCGGAAATGGTCATATTTGCCAGTCTTGTCCTAAACTGAAAGTATTATGTCCTTAATGTTTAATTGGGATTTAGGTAAAATTGTATTTTTCAACAGAAATAATTTCGGTCATTTCGTTGAGATCGAGTTTCACAATCGCCATTTTGGACATATTTTTGTTTTGTTATTGATTTTATGTAATTAAACTGCCACTTCAGTAAAGTGTTATAATCCTGAGGGGATCATGAAGTAAATGCTATGCAACAGTGAAACAAGGTTGTTGATGCTACGAGTATGAGCATACTCATGCAGTAATGAGATTTTGACAATCTTTTCTTGAAAAGGGGCACCAACTTTTAAGTTATATGAAAATGACCGAAATTAGGTGAAAAAATTTCCGGATCCTTGGGTGCGTGTGTTTGTTTCAGAGATATAAGCCATTGAAAATTAGGTGGGAAATGATTGGCATCTTAAAAAATCTTTGAAAAAATAGCAAGGATTTTTTAAGATTTTTAAATATTGCTTTTGAAACTATAGGTAATAAGATTATGAGAAGAAACGTAGGGCATAGTCACAATAGTGGCAAAAAATGTTTAATGGCAATAAATGGATAAAACCAGAGGATTCCAAATATCTGACAAAAAATCCGAAATAGGAGGAGCAATCATCTTTCAGTACAATTTCTCTTTCTTTTTTTTATATATCTTTAACAAAGAATCATTTTAGACTGACCTGAAATTCTTCAATGTTAACATTACCATTGCTTTGCTAAAATAGAAAAAAAATACATGATTATTGCTGTTTGGTCCACAACAAACTATTATGTAATTGAGACATACTTAGATTAAGATTTAGATGATGATGATATTAAATTGAATCATGCTTAATACTAGAACATGCTGAATCATAGTTAAACGAGCTAGTTCACCATCCAGGCCAAAGTTCAAAGTTCATTCATTGTTCTAAATGCAAAAATGTTGTGTTCTTAGCAAAAAAACAACAAATTCCAAATTGCTGAGTCTTTTGTTTGACCAAGCCAGGGATGGAAACTCTGCACAATCCCATCACTCAGATACATTTCCATTATAGGCTTTTTTTATCTTTATATCATTGTAAATATGCTGCAATTATTCCATGAGGAATAGTTCAATTAACATTATTTTTAAATCCTTTACTACAGATAGAAAAGCTGTGATATGTCAAGTAAATATCTAATAAAGTTTCAATATATTTTTAAACAAATTGCTTTACTTACATTTGAAGATTTCTCCATTATTTCAGATGTAAACAACTCACTAGTCACTAGGTTAACCTGTTGAAAATAAAAATAACATACATGTGAATAATATTTTACTATATATATATATGAAATGCATCATTCACATTTAAATAAACTTTCCTTGTGTTATTTACCTCAATATAAGAACTATCGGTAAAGTTCTTTGTCTCTTTGTTTTTCATGTTGTTAAGTTGTTGTCTCATTTTCATAAACCACACATCTCCTTTATTTATATTCAAATAAATGATTAAATTAAAATTCATTTTTAAAAATATTTTATCTTTCACAATGGATTCTGTTTCACTTAAATTTGGACAAATTGGCAATCATACCACATCTCATTCATGAAATGTCAGGATACTTGAACACTATAATCAAGAAATATCATCTGAAAAAATTTCATACAATAGTCTAATTGACTGTATAATTTATATCCATTTTTTAGTTGTCTCCCTTAGGATGGATATTTTTTTTTTATTGACAATGAAGAGTTAGTAGAAAGTGCATAAAGAAAGATTCCTTTAAGCTTTTTAAATCTTTTAATTACATTTAATTTGTTTTTATGCTAAATGCTTTAATACCATGAGTTATTTTTCACAAAAAAAATGGTTAAAACACTGATAAATCACTCTCAACTCATCATGCTTTGCATGCCCAGAAGCCAATTTTGACTGGTTGAAAACCAGTCTATGATTTACAAAGGGAAGCTATTTATTTAAAAGTGTGTAAATAGACTATTATTTTCCTGTATTTTACAGATAAATAATTATTTTTTTGGCATGATTCTGGACTTCATATTTTCAGAGGGAGGGACTGACTTATTGTAACTCTTTTTAGAAGTTGTTTCTTCCATTATATCTGTAGATTGGTATCAACAAACTATTCAGGTTTTACCAAGTTTTAATTTATAGTGAATTTACCTGTTCCAATGTTTGTTGTAATTGATAAAACGCTTCAAGTGGGTCCATCTTTAATTCAGCTATTAATCTGTCTATCTTATTCAATACAAGAATAGGTTTGATGTTTTCCAACCAAGCCTGTCTTAGTACTGCATGTGTCTGCAAACCAAAGGATTTCTCAATAAAATTAGTAGATAGGGTACTAAAACTAGAGGCTCTAAAGAGCATGTGTCACTCACCTTGGTCTATGTGCATATTAAACAAAGGACACAGATGGATTCATGACAAAATTGTGTTAAGATGGTGATGTTTTTGTAGATCTTATTTTGCTATACATTATTGCTGTTTACAGTTTATCTCCATCTATAATAATATTCAAGATAATAACCAAAAATATTTCCTTAAAATTACCAATTCTGGGCCAGATACCTAACAACAGGTTGTCTGATTCATCTGAAAATATCAGGGCAGATGGATCTTGACCTGATGACAATGTTACCATATGTCAGATTTGCTCTAAATGCTTTGGTTTCAGAGTTATAAGCCAAAATCTACATTTAAACCCTATGTTCTATTTTAGCCATGGTGGCCATCTTGGTTGGTTGGCCGGGTCACTGGACACATTTTTTAAACTAGATACCCTTATAATGATTGTGGCCAAGTTTGGTCAAATTTGGCCTAGTAGTTTCAGAGGAGAAGATTTTTATAAAAGATTATGGACAACAGACGACTAGTGATGAGAAAAGCTCACTTGCCCCTTTGGGCCAGGTGAGCTAAAAACGCTTTGTAACAGTGAGACATGCAAAAATATAAAGTATCCCTTAGAAATAAAATATATACATATATATAAAAATTTCAAATCTGCGACTTCATTGATCATGCTTTTATTGAAAGGTTTCAGTTTTTCCTATTTTTTTATACATCTAATTAAGTGAGGAAAAGTTAGTTAAATAGATAAAGACATGTGCTTAGCAATACTTTGATGAGGCTAGCCTTTCTAAATCAAAATTTAAAGCATAATCTTATGTTGTGTGCGATACTGTCCCAGGTTAGGAGAGGTGGAGCACACCTAAAGATGCTAATTCCTGCCAGATTCTTGACAAGTCAGGAGCATGTGATTCAGTGTTTGTCGTTTGTTCCTGTATATCATATTTGTTTTTCTTTTTTAGTTTTGTACATACACATAAGTTTTATCATTTGAATTGTTCACAATTGTCTCTCCTGTGTTTTATAAGGTGCTATATAATATGAATTTTGCTCATGGTTAAAGGCCTTACAGCGACCTTTAGTTTCTTACTTCTACTTCATTTGGTCATCATACCACATTTTCTTATCTTCATAATAAAAAAAATACTTACTTGAGGACACACACCTTCCACAACATCAACTACAACAATAGCTCCATCACAGAGTCTGACAGCTGTGGAAACTTCACTGGAGAAATCTACATGTCCAGGTGAGTCAATCAGATTAATGAGATAATCATTTTCACCTGTAATTATAAATACCACAGGTTTCCATTTACATGTTTTAAAATGAAAGTATTAAAAGCAAATGTGATGCAATTGCTTAAAAAAGTCCTCAACGGTTTATTTATTTGACTAATGGTGAAAGATACTTATCATTTCATGTACCAATTATGAAATTACCCATAGTCCTTTAGATCTAGAAACAGTTAATTGCCATATACTAATAGCAATCCTCTGAATCACTGGTAAGAAGGCACCTATATTATTTTGCCTTCAAATCATTTCAAGTAGTGTCTTCGTGTAGATATCTTATCAGTAACATATAATTAAAACAATGTTGACCATTTTATTTTGACTCCACCAGTTCCAATGGTATATTTTATACTCACTGTGTTTATACATCAGAGATATTGCACTTGACTTCATTGTAATTCCTCGTATCTGTTCATCCTCTCTACTGTCCATGTATCTCAGCTGAAATCATCATAGTTAATATATAATATTGTTAGATCATAGAAAACATGTTGTGATTAATGCTCTTACATATTGTTTCAAATGTCCAAAACTTAAAAGTTACCTCTTGATGATATAAATGAGAAAACAAGCAAAATAGCAAGCTACTGCTCACTGATGATACCCTTGTTGCCAATGTTAGTTTTTTCGGTAAACAGAAAGCTGTTAAGTGATGAATCTGAAAACACATCACTCGGTATAGATGACTTATAAAAACCATGAAACTAAATTTCAGAAATCCTTCTAATGTAGTTCCTTACGAAAATGTGACGAAAATATTCATGGGACAGATAGACAGACTGACGGACAGAGGTAAAACAGTATACCCTAACTTTTTTAAATAAAGGGTATAATCAAAAACTTATTTCATAACGTATGAATTTAATTTCTGGTTAGTGCTCCTCAATATTACTCAGATTTTGTAACAGTAATTTTCCAAATGGTTCTGGATACTGACAAAATGAAGTTAAAACTTATCATTCAATGAACTTATCAAATTTTTCACCATCCAACACATCAATTGCAAATGATCAAAAGAAAATTCATATTGGAGTAACAGGCTGGCATGTTTTCTACAGAGAGATCTCAACTAAATAATGAGTTAAGTCTTGATATTAATGCTCATGAGCCTAGAACATGTATGTAAATATCACCAATATGCACCTTTCCAGCCATTCTTTGAGAGATAATTCCATTACTAGCAACCAAACTGTCAGCAAGTGTTGTTTTCCCTGAAAAATAAAATGTGATTTATGTGTATGTTTAGGCTGGAAATAAGCATTGTGTCAAATAAAATATATGACAGGTTTGTCTGTTTTAATTCTTTGTCCAAAGCTACTTGAAATTTAATAAAACCTTCATTATCTGATGGTTAGAAAAAGTAATTAACATTTAAAATATAAATACAAAATGATGTTTCATATCCAACATTTGAATTTATAGTTGATTTTAATATCTGTTATCAAATAATGAATAAAGGGAATTAATAAACAAAAATATTATTAAATAAATATCTCCCCTATCAACATTCCCCGTTCCATGTGAATGTACTGACTATTCATTAATCTATATTGTTGTAATGTTTTCTCTCTTTATAATCATTGAAATATTGTATGAAATTTTAGGCATACAAGTGTCCATGATTGGTTAACTTAAATAATATTAAAAGAATTTATGTTTCTATTAATCATACATGTATCTAAAATAAATTATATATATAACAACAGTGTTCTTTTGATTTGGTAGTATAGTAATTTCACTTGTATCTTACCATGATCAACATGTGCTAAAATGCAAATGTTTCTTATACAGGAAGGCTTCTTCTGTAATGCAGACAGGGCTTTAGTATCCAAGGTCTTCATCTTTTATTCTGAGTAGATAAACAACTAAAGATTAACATTTAAATAGATTTCATTGTGTTACAACAATTGTAGGTCCCACTGACAATAGAATTAAAATCCATCTAGCAAGTGTTGCAAGATTACTTGGGGGGGGAATCCTTTAGAATGATGCTAACTGACATTAACACTATTAAGTTCTCTCCCATTACTTCACTTATTATCCAATTAAAAATTTCAATCAAAGAGCAGATTGCTCTGAGGGATATGATTGCCATTGTTTTCATTGACACATGTATACATGTAGCTGGATAATATTATTTTCAAAACTAATTCAACTGCACATGTAAAATGTAATTTATGTAATCTTAATACATGTAGTTACAAAATAGCCAATCCCGGCTACAAGTGTATGAACAATGTACTTAGGCCTATTGTGTTTTATTTTTGTAGTATCAATTCCAAGTTTACTTTCCACAGCAGTCACTGAGAGTCAGAGTGAGAGAGGGAAATTCGCTTCGTATCTTATCACCTATTTTCCTACGTTAATTCTAGGAGAAACCCCATTTCTAACTCTTTAAATATTTAATTTCCTTCGGGTCAGTGGTCATGACTCCTTTCCATACACATTCCTCGGTTAAAATTGAGATTGATTTTAACATAATACGATGTTTATCGACAGAACGAGTTAATTTTTCTCGACGTATTGTATCGAATTTAGAATTGACAGTAGTTACTTCTGGAAGGGAGACAACTTGAAATGATAATATGGAAGACTCCATTTCGCCTGAAGGGGTGTTGTAGTTACACCTTTACGATGTACAAAATGTAGACTACATTTATTTTAATTTGAATGATGCATATGATTTTAAATTATGCAACAACAATAACCCTCAATAGCAGACATACATAGAAAGGATCCCATGAGTTTTAAATTAGTTAATTGCGTGGGGAATCCAGAGCAACCATTCAATCTAATACCCCTTGAAGTCAAGAAAACAATATACGCATGCACATAATTACCTAAACAAACCCTGGAGAAAGAACATATATTAAATGTTAATTAAACGACCTAGATGGTTCATTATTTCTTTATGGAAGTACAATATCAAATATCAGTTTCATAACGGTGACATATTAGAAAAACTTCACTTCAGTTCTTATATGACAGAAATAGATTTATCAGAATTCAGAGAACTCTCGCATTTTTATCAAAACTAGGGAATTCCCTCTGACATGTTTCTAAATTTACAAAAACACTAAATATAAATACTGCTTAATTCTGATTTTCCGTGTTGTTAAAAACATACATATAAGTCAAGGGAAATATGAAGATTATGAAAAGAACATTATAGAAAAGTTGTTTAAGTAAAGTTCAATCCCTTTGTTTGTTTTTACCTTTTAAAGCAAGACAATCATAAGAATCTGAGATGTTCCTTAATGTTTAGAATAAAACGGTTGACGTGAGGGCATGGCCCTGAGCCAATGGTATAAGTCTACAGATTGCTTGAAAGCAATGGTATCCCAAAAACGAGTATTCAATTTATTATTTCAATTCACATATCAACATGATCATAGGTAAATTCTTTTTGATAAATCTAAATATATAAAAGTAAGTTGAACATCAAACAACAAACACTGTAGCAGCTATAGCATGTAGCGTTTGTATACGGTTTAATTTGCTTAATATTATAAGTAAACAAAATAACACAAATGTGCATCACAGGTTGGAGTAATCAAGAAAAAAAAACTTTTCTGAGAGTACTGAAAAAATTACTGGATTTGACTAAAAATATATATTATGATACAAGTAACTTACCTCCTTATAAGATAGTTGTACTAATTTACTGTGATGTGGAGCTGTAATGAGATATAAATAAATCACACTAATAAAAATAAATCAAAGAGCAGATTGCTCTGAGGGATACGATTGCCATGATTTTCATTGACACATGTATACATGTAGCTGGATAAAATTATTTTCAAAACTAATTCAACTGCACATGTAAAATATAATTTACATAATCTGAATAATTACAAAATAGCAAATCCTGGATACAAGTGTATGAACAATGTACTTAGGCCTGTTGTGTTTTAATTTTGTACTATCAATTCCAAGTTTACTTTCCACAGCAGTCACTGAGACTCAGAGTGAGAGAAGGTATTTCACCTCGTATCTTATCACCTATTTTCCTATGTTAATTTTAGGAGGAACCCCATTTCTAACTCTTTAAATATTTAATTTCCTTGGGTCAGTGGTAATGACTCCTTTCCGTACACATTCCTCGGTTTAAATTGCGATCGTTTTTAATATAATATGACGTTTATCAACAGAACGAGTTAATTTTTCTCCACGTGTTGTATAGTATATTTTGATTCAGAATTCACAGAAGTTACTTCCGGAAGGGAGACAACTGGAAACTATAAAATGGAAGACTCCATTTCGCCTGAAGGGGTGTTGTAGTGACACCTTTACCATGTGGACTACATTTATTTTAATTTAAATGATGCATATGATTTTAAATTATGCAACAACAATAACCCTCAATAGCAAACATACATAGAAAGGATTCCATGAGTTTTAAATTCATCAATTGAGTGGGAAATCCAGAGCAACCATTCAATCTAATACCCCTTGAAGTCAAGAAAACTATATGCATGCGCATAATTATCTAATTAACAAACCCTGGAGCAAGAGCGTACATTAAATGTTAATTAAACAACCTAGATGGTTCTCTATCTCTTTATGGAAGTACAATATCAAATATCAGTTTCATAACGGTGACATATTAGAAAAACTTCACTTCAGTTCTAATATGACAGAAATAGATTTATCGGAATTCAGAGAACTGTCGCATTTTAATCAAAACTAGGGAATTCCCTCTGACGTGTTTCTAAATTTATATAAACCCTTAATATAACATTATAGGAAAGTTGTTTAAGTTCAATCCCTTTGTTTGTTTTTACCTTTTAAAGCAAGACAATCATAAGAATCTGAGATGTTCCTTAATGTTTAGAATAAAACGGTTGACGTGAGGGCATGGCCCTGAGCCAATGGTATAAGTCTACAGATTGCTTGAAAGCAATCGTATCCCAAAAATATTAACAGATTGATGTGATTAAAGCCAAGCTGTATAGATGAAGTTAAATACTGGTCAGGAGTCAGAACTAATATAAGATGATAAACTTCGACTAATATAATGTTCAATGTCATAATTAATATTTATTTTTGATTACTACAACATTATTTGAGTAATCATTTAGTAGTGCTTAAAAAAAATAATTCTTTACTGAGTCTTTTTTCTTTATACATGTACATGTTATATGGCACATATTCATGAAAATTTCTGCAAATTTTCCAAAAGATGAATAGCCATATCTTGATTGACCGAGAAGTTACAAGCCTATGAAAACTTTAATGTAGTTGTCAAAAAAAATCCAGAAAAGACTTATTGTAAGGGTTTGATAAGGGATTCTGTAGCGAGCCAAATCAGAATATCATACTGGACACAGAAACCATAGGGATTGATATATATCATCAGGGATCTCCATGGCCTGTTTAACGATGGCGCCCTGCCATCGTTCAAATGTCTTGCGCCATCGTCAAATGACTCGCGCCATCGTTAAATTCTCTTGCGCCATCGTTAAATTGTCTTCCGCCATCGTTAAAAACTTCATCGTTTCTTGTAGCCCGACGCCATTTTTTTTTATCAATTATAATCAAATGCATGTAATTGTATATCCCTTAGGCTTTTTATGTTATAATCCAATACAGTTCTAACACCTGAGGGATATCTGGATTAAGATCGCTAATCACTTGTACCTGAGCTTGTACAGGTAGATCAACAAACCAGACATGAGAAATACTATCTGAGGATAGACGATCCATTTGTTGAATTAATCAACTAAGTTTCAACAAATGATTATGATAATTTAGATTAAATAAATAAATTAATAATCCAGTTACAAAGAAAACAGGTTAACAAGTCGAACACGTGCTTTATTTTGACTTACGCATTCAGCATCCCCCTTTTTTAAGAAGTACAAAATAAGACGCAAAACAGTAAATATTATTTCATTGAAATAAGTCGAGTACTGCTGTAACGATAATTTAGAATTACTTTAACAGTTTAAAAGTAAAAACTTAAATATTTCCTGTAAAGAAATATCGTATCGTAATTCCGAATTCATTTCGTATATTACAATCAAACTGATACATCCGCGTTTCCGGTTTCTATTCAGACTCGAAAGATGCATGTTGCACAGCATCAATTTCCAGATAAAGTCATTAAAAACCTTTTCGTTTGTCAACGTTTGCTTTACAAATCTCTTTAACCTTTTACATAACCCGTACGAATCGTTTTGTTGTTGCTGCAAATCAGCCATATTGGTAATGGGTTCCGAACTTGACGGTGTCCATGAAAAATAAGCTCCACATCATATAATTTTTAACCCCCATAACAATTACCAAAAATACAAGAAACCTACATGGGGACCTTCATGACAGCTTTTGGTCATTCTCGACTAAGGGGGACCATGGAGACTTGGCATTTGAATGGTTAAAAGCGGCAATAAATGAAAATATTGATACTTCTAATTCTATAATGAAAATTCAAAAAAATATAATTTAAATAAGCAATGAATTAGCATGTTCACCATTCCTTGTATGGAGGGATAAAATACTTCCGATATTAATGCTACACTATACAGCGTAGACACGGTTTGTAATGGTGAAAGTTCCTCCATCGTTCAATTTTCATCCATGGAGATCCCTGTATCATCTCATGCATTGTTGTGTTAATTTAATATGGTTATGTGTCATATGAAACTCTTTACCATCCTTGCTTGTTACATAGAAATCAATTATCCCATTCTTATCAGGAAAATGCGACCTGTACTTCAATAAATCAAGAGTCTAACTCAGACAGACTACCTATCTAGTAGTCATTATCTACAGACGTTAAAGAGGGACGAAAGATACTAAAGGGACAGTCAAACTCATAAATCGAAAATAAACTGACAACACCATGGCTAAAAATGAAAAAGACAAACAGACAAACAATAGTACACATGACACAACATATATATATATATAGAAAACTAAAGAATAAACAACACGAACCCCACCAAAAACTAGGGGTGATCTCAAGTGCTCCAGGAGGGTAAGCAGATCCTGCTCCACATGTGGCACCCGTCGTGTGATAACAAATCCGGTAAATAGTCTAATTCGATAGGTCACATTCATGAAAGGGAAGGGGATTGTAGTTAGGACGTAAGGAACATATCCGATATCATTTGTGAAACGGTTATTCCATAACGTAATTGTGCAGAATTTATAAGATCTGTTCGACTGTTGGCAGTGTTGTTCAGTGTTGTTCTGTTGTTACTACGATTTATATTATTTGAATCCGACTGTGCAAAATAAAATGAATAAAACTGCTTTTACTAGTCATCACTTGTGTGTATGTTTGGGTATAATTCGCAAAAATACACTTACAAAGCTAATCTACATTTCAATATGTTAAAATGTTTACACAAAACGTGGAGAAATCGGTTGCGAAATCCTATTTTTTTTTAATTCAATGTAAGCAAGAAGCATACGAGTGACACCGATATTACCTCCCTATAAACACATTAATGACCCAATAACAGGTAAAACAAAGTACCAAATAATAAATTTGTACAGAAACGCACAACAATATATCCGATTACAAGACTTAGAGCGATAGAAAAAAATGAATATATACCAGTACCAGAGACAAATTATTAATCTTAATCTACCATATACATGTATAGACCGCTTTCAAAAAATTAAAAATTATTAATATGTCACAGAAAGATAACTAACAACAAAACATAGACCCGGGCCGAATAAAATATATATATCATATATATGTGTTGTTCCAGTCTGAGACTACTGTGTTATAGTAGGCTCAGTTCCAGTTAGCCTACCTACCCTTCTTTATAGTCTCATAATAACCTACCCTAAATATTTTATTGCCATTTTTTCATTAAGCACTGTTAAAGTCAGAATGTTGCTCCATGGACTCAATGTAAAAAAAAACATAAAATAAAAAATCCATATCCTAACTTTTTTAAATTATACTGGAACCACACATACTATTCTATTTTGGCCTGAATAATTTTATACAAAAGTTGATAAAGAACAGATATAGAAATAAATACAAAAGATAGTGTACAAAAAGTTTAATGTGACTAGTTGAATTTAATATTGACCGGCACGGTCCGGTTTGAGATGAATAATATGAAAGACCCTACTCAGGATGTTCAATTTATGATTTTGTAATGTCAGATATTTTGTTCCTGTCAGTTATATGTTCAATTGTGTTGGGGAACAAATAGATTCTTTTTTTTAACTGTGTTTTGCATTTACTATGGAAACTGTTCGAATTTAAATGTCTTGTTTGTCTTTTTCGTGTGTGGTGGTCCGTTGATGAGATTAAATTTTATTTCTCCATGCATATGGTTAATAGATGTGAAAATTCTACTTCAATTTTCGAACATTTATCATTCCATAAATTCATATATTTGTTTCAATAAAAATCAATGAACTGATGGATATTGCTGCTTTAAAAACAAATTCAGCACTATTTACAATTGATTTATTATTACATATATATATATAGAAATTTAGTAAAAACTGTCGAGGTAACACCCATGAAACGTTGGTTTTCCTGGTTGAATTGTTTTACTCTTCTATATATAGCTTTCTTTTTTTTAGTTCTTTATAGCTTGCTGTTCGGTGTAAGCGAATACTGTTCTTGACCAATACTTGATTACGTTTTACACATGGAAAGATGTCTGATTGGCATGTGTGGTATAAATCTTATTTCTAAATAACATAAGGATAAAAAAAAGGTGGAAAAATTTGGTATAACATCTTTAAAAAATCCAAAAGGGGTCATGTTCCAAGCGTCTGTGTATAAAATAATGTAACTGTGCATGGGCGTGGATTCAAGTAAAACTAGAAAACTTGTCAAACTGTTCATTTCATGTTGCATAAACTTTTAATTTAAAAAAAAACAATACTTTATATGACGACCAAAAATTAATTTTGAAATCTTTACTCTTAGATGTAAGTAAAACGCGTGAGTGCCAAAGCTAGGCATATTATTTGATTTATATTGATTGATTGTTTGTTGGTTGCTTAACGTCCAGTAGCAAATAGTTAATGCATGTTCAGGACGAGAACAAGTTAACAATAAATACAATAGGTAGTCTTGTAATAGAGACCATCCGGGATGATGTTCGGGGAAATTTGGACTGCCACTGAAAAATGAGGATATATTGGATAGGGACAGAATTTTTTCCTTGCAACAGGCCACATACGGACCCCTCAAAGAGTTGTTGCAAGGGTTCTTAATGTTCAAAGAGCGTGGCAGTCTCTTTATACGAAGCATCGGATTTAACGTCCCCATTCTGACCGGACGTGGCTGCAAACTTGATACATCCCGCACAGCCAAACGGACACCCCACTTTGGCAAGCGTTTTACTGCCGGTCGGAAGAAGACCAATTGACCATATTTCGTTTCCCTAGTTACCCTTGGGGTTTATTTGATTTATAGACTGAGACGTAGAAATTTTATTTATTGTATAAATGAAACTTAATTGAAATTGTTAAATAAAATAAAGCGATGGATTTTAATCGTATCTTATTAATCTGCAGAGAATGGTTCTCATTTTATGTAGTATTGTTTTACAATTTATAAATATCGATTTTGTTTTTGTTTAGCGATGAGACTTTCACAAAACATTGAATTGAATTGAATTAAATTTGATTGAATTGTAATAGTAATTAACCACGAAGGTAATCAATAGGATTTTAAAAGCGAAATTGTTGCCAAGGGCACTATTCCATTCAGTGAACTTACCATGGGAAATGACCGAATCAAGGACTTATATCATTTTTATTTTCTTTTATTAAATAGTATTAAATAATGGATGTTGAACATCATCTAGGGGGGATACTCTTTCAAGTATCTTCAGGATGAGAATATCTCGAAAGGTCATGGAACCATACATAGGATATCTTTGTTAGATTTGGCATTGATTTGAGTTGATTTTGTTATAGAATCTAATGCCTCGTTCACACTTATATTTAATGCGAATCGAATTCGCTAATCGCGTTCACACACTCTTCTTTTTTGATTCGAATTCGCTAAATCGCATTATCCAACTCGCATTAGAAATGAGTTTTTTTTTTCAAGTAATACGAATTAAAAGTTAACGTCGTTCGGACAGTAAACATTGTAAAGCGACTTTGACGCGCATTGCAATTCGAATTAGAATTTTACATTTAGACGTAAAACGTTTTAAATGTGAATTAACTGACTAATTCGAACTAGTTAATCCGAATCGAATTCGAATTAAGTGTGAACGCAGCATCACCAAAAATCCTGTTTATTTGCTTATTCAAATTTAAGAATTCCTTAGACAAATTCGCGTAAATTTTGGAAATTTCTGTTTTTACTTCATGCTCTTCAACCTCGATCTCGTATTTGATTTTGCTTTCAACTCAGTCTTATATACAGTCAGTGTGTCAATATCAATAAGCATTTCTAAGTAAGTAAAGCAGGATTAACTGCCGAATATGTCATCCTAATAAATATACCCACTCAATTCTTCAAGGCATTGCAATTCGCGTCTGAAACACAATTATAAGCCTTTAACCAGGATCAGAATTATACTTACTTAGTTTTAAGTGACTAATTTCTGTACCTATTCGTCCTGTTTAAAAATAATAAACTAGGGATACAAACTAAACAGATATAATATAGTAAGTATACATGTGTTAGCCGGAGAGCATAGTCACTATGCTGTAACGTCACTGTAGTTGAACTAGAAACGTCGTCGCTACATGAAGATGGGTGGACGCTAAGGTAAGAACGAAGCTGAACATTTATTCTTTCTCCACTTTCAATGTGCGCAGTTGCTGCCTCACGCCCGATAAATTTGAATCAACTCCAAATACTCGCCTGGTCCCGTCTTTCCAGTTGTTTTCTCTCACTCCTTAATCTCTTTAACAAATTTCGTCTTATCAATTTCTCTAGGTTGTCAGATTGTCTGTAAGTGTTTTATTCTATTAATGCAATGCATTTGATTCATTTATATTGTCCACATGCTTTCAATCTCTCGGTGTATGAAGTAAAGGAGTAGGTCCGGTAAAGGCCGATTTTGGCCCCAAATTTCAGTTTCATCTAACGAGATATTTAGGACACTTTTTAAACACTTAAGTGTCTATTTCAATTGATTCGATTAGTTTATGTAAAAGATTTTAACTGATTCAGTCATTAAAAACGCTCCGATTGAAGCTTAAATATGAAAAATTTATCAAATATGCCAAAAAACGTCACTTTTCAGCTGGTTTTCGTCAAAAATGAAAGTGGCCGCATCCGTGTTCATCCTCAACCTTTATATATGTTATGTATTATCATCAAATACAATTTACATTTCAATATTATGAATGAACACGAATGCGGCCACTTTCATTTAAGACGGAAACCGTCTAAAATTTAACTAAAATGCTATAATTGTGAAGATTTCAGTAATTAAGCATGACTTTATGATGCTAGTACACGATATATGTACATTGTATTGTCAAAAACAGCACATATTTATGTAGCAGAAGCATTTACTTTCCAAAAAATAGCTAAAAGATTACATTTTCACAATTTTGCAAAACTGCCTAATTTTGGGGCCAAAAAGGGGTCTTACTGAACCTACTCCTTTCTTTTTGCCGAAAAAATATAAACCTTTATTTTATATATATCCTCATTCCATAACGATTATTACCGATCCAATTGCATTAGTTTAGTTAGTGTCAAGTTGATAGTTTTGCTTTAATTGCGATGGCCCTTTTAAATCGTTTAAGTTCCCATGGTGCAGGAGGTTCTTAAAAGTTCGTCGAACCGAAAGAACATGCAGGTTGAATATATAGAAGGATTCTCAATACGTACAGCGATCAAGGCACCCGAGTTTGAGTTTGGATGGATATTAAAGGTCATTATTAGTCCTTTGAGTCTACAATGCACCTATACTATAGATATGTTAAAAAAAACCAACTATATGAATAATCTGTATTGATCTGTATCAACTGTAGAATATTATTACAAAATAACCGAACTGACAAAGCAATACGACAACTGCATGCAAAATAACCATCCTAGAAACACCGATCTATTCCATTTACCACTGGAACTGTCATCAAAAACAAAAATCACCAGAACAATATTTGGACAAGGACAAAGTACTAGCAGACCAAATCATCAAACTTAACTTTAAAGTCAAAGAATTCATTGACAGCATAATCAGGTATTCACTTAAATTCTAAAATGACCTTCAGATAAAATCAAAATATAAAAAAGAGACAACCGAACATCAGGTTCAAGAAAACACTACAACTTTACAAAATATACGCAGTCACCATCCGCCCAGATAATTTGTTGGCTAAAACCTGGTTAATGAAAATCACTGACCAGACACAAACAAATTATTGAAACTAAGATCAACTAACAACTGTCGTTGTTTTCAGTCAGCCCCAGCAGTCAGCACGGGCTCATCCGAGTGAGTTTAAACCAACAGCAGCTTGATATTTATATGATGAAGACATAACCTTTGAAAGAGTTTAATTGAGCTCTTGAGCTGGCATTGTCAACGTGTATTTGTTCCACCTAACAGAGGTTCCAGTGGAAAATTTGTCATAATACCTGTACCTGATGGAACACATATACTATACTATTTATTGCGTTAGGAACATCTACTGTAATATTTATTCCTCTGGAAATAATTTTCCAGAATATTTTTTCCATTTGGAACTTATATTATATATGAAGGAACTTCTATTCCGTGACAGCATGACAGTAACTGCTAGTAGTCTGTTAATTTATGAATCATTAATTTGTCATTTTGTTATTTTCTTTTGTTACCTATTCTGACATCAGAATCGGACTTCTCTGAAACTGAGTTTTACTGTCAGTGTGCGTATTGCAGTGTGTTTGGTTTTTCTACCTTGGCTAGAGGTATAGTGGAAAGGTAGATATCTCGAGTTAACCCAGCATTTCTTCTTCTTCTTCTTTAGGTTTCTAGCGATCCTTCAATTATTGAAGATTATTCGCCGGGCGTCGACTATAAAATTTATAATTTACATTTTAGCAGGGGAAAAAAATCAAAAATAACAATATCAAGAAAAAACAAAATAACGTATGTACATTCAAAAAAATAAATTTTGATAAAACTATATACATTTGATAACAGAATAGTTAGGGATAGAATATGGGGATGAGAGCAGATTCTGTGATCATACTCTTAAATCCCTCTACTGTACTGCATGATACTATTTGTTGTGGCAGATAGTTCCAATTTATAATTGTTCGTGGATAAAAAGAATATTTATAACTGTCTTTAGATGTTTGTATTTGCCTAAATGAGTGCGGATTGCTATGTCTGGTTCTATTGTCTAGTGGTATCAAAAGGTTATGTGCATGCGCGTAGCTACGTTTACGTCAAAACGCCCGGGCGTACACTTGAATTTTGAAAATGAAAACAAAAATAAAATAAAATCAGAAAATCTGGTTAAAAGCACATCAGCCGTGTGATTCTTTTTGCAGAGGATTGTAATTGTGAATAAAAAAGGGACTGAATTTACTTTAATCAACTAGATCCTATTATAGATTTCTTCCAATTTACTGTAAAAGTCTGAATCTACTATGAATTCTGCTTACTTTTCTTATATTTATGCAATTCATTATCTGCTGAGATTCGATATGCGGTTTGCATTTTTTGTCGAGCCTGTGATTTATGTCTTAAAAGCGAGTCAAAGCGTCGTCGGCGGCGTCAATATTAAGATTTCGAATTGATAAAGTGTTTTGAATGGCTCTCCGTGAAATTTTACGAAAGTTGGAAGAAAAATGTTCATGATCAAAAGAGTATCCAGAGCAATATAATAATGCTTTAATTTTCCCGCATTTAACGGATAAAAGGTATTCTTTTTGCAATTAATAAGTGGTCACAGTTTGAGCTTAAAGTTTGTTTATTCTTAATTAAACATTTTACTACTTTGTCAAACCTTTATCGAATTTGATAAAAGTTTGAAAGAGGTTTTTAAAATTTTGAAAGCATTTGTTTACGTTTATTTTCTTTACGCAATTAATTGTTTTTTAATGATCAATTTATAAAACATCATAGATTGTCATGAAATATTAACACACTTAAATATTCTAGATCAAGAAAAAATATAAAAAGAGAATTTTAGTTTTTTTTTTAAACAATTTAAGGGACTGATAAACTGATTCACTTTTTGTGGGAAGAAATCATAGGTGTTCCAGGGAATTTTTATATTGCACCTGTTAGAATTAAATGTGCATGTCCATTAAAAGGTGCTTTTGTCGATTGTATGCTCACTCACGGCTCTCTTTAAACATATTTGAAAGTGATATTGGTTTGGACGTTTTCTCTAAAACCAATGACCACTAGCTTCCAGTTTAACACGATGAATAAGTTAAACATATTTCAAAATTAAACATAAAAATAAACCAATTAGATTCAAAGGTATGTTGCTATTAATGAATTTTTGCTGACAGGAATGGTAGATCTCATTCTCGATAACTCGATAGCTTTCGGGGACTTCGTCCCCTCGAAACCACTACCAGCAGGTGCTTTGACATTGAACGGTTGGCACCCCTTAGACCCTCGCCAAAGCTCGGGAGTACACGTAAAAATGACCCAGCTACGCCACTGATGTGTAGGGACTGCAACAATTTCATGAATAATTTTGTAGAAGAAAACAAGTCTGTAACGTAAGCGCCTAATTTCGAGTGGGTACCAATTTAGGTCTGTCATCATTTCAATAACGGCCGGGGCCGCGCTACCGCTCTCTTTGTATACGACGTCACTGACGTTACCTACTTTTCACTGAGTTCCAATACAAGTAACATATTGCAGTCAGACATCTTTCTTACTTCTCCTTCATGTGTGTCAGATACTACCAATCTACGTTTATTGTGTTTAATGACGGGAACAGCAAATGTAACGGTAAAGTTCTAAAGATTTTTTCAACAGATACTGTATACATCTTAAAAAGGGGGAGGGTATGGTTATTTTCTGAAAAATAATACTACTAGATGTGCGAGACGATATTTTTTTATATACATGTATGTACCATTTGGGAGCCACTGTCGTAAATTGTCTGCTCAAGATAATTGTTTGTTTTTAACAATGGCTGAGCCATAAGAGTTAATGTGTTTGGGCTAATCATCATTGTCATATATTGTATAAACTCGAACAACTTCGTAGAAGTGGAATTTGAACAAGCGATCCTCAGTTTAATAATTTTATTATGTTCAAAATATGCCACTTTTAATATTCTGCAGTGTATTTTTCAGACGGTTATATGTGACAAACTTATTAATATACAAGTGCGTATTAGTTTTACCTTTTCTAAGCAATCTATGTTTTAATTCTGCTATCATTGCTTTGCTTGCATGGCATGTGTATATGTGTGAATGTTGAACCGTATGTGTTCTTGCATGTTTGTCCGGTGTTTAAAGTCAGGGAAAAGTAAGAGTAAGAGGGTTAACTACCTTTTGTTATATATGTACTTTTATTGTGTCGGGATTTTTGTTAACTCGAAAGAGATTATCTTTAATTAAGTGACGGTTTGACCGAGACCACAATAGAAAATGAAGGGCAAAACATATGAAAGAATAGGCCAAAAACGGAAGGAAAAACAAAGAACAGAGGTGCTAATACATATATAAACTGATAAAGAATAGGTTATAGTAGGCTGGCAACACTGAGTATAAAAATTAGAGAACTTCTTTAATTACTCTAAGTTTCATGGTTCATTCATGGTTATAGTTAGGTTAGGGGATGTTTTAGGTTAGGGTCATGTTTTGGGGTTAGGGCTAGTCAACGGTTAGGAATGGGTTAGGGTAAGATTTGGGGTTATGAATAGTTTAGTGTAGCCGTTTATGGTTGGGACCCCTAAAGTAAAAGGAGCCTTTTGGCATATAAAATAAATGAATAAAGAAATGAAAGAATCCGCTCCATCCATGATCCGGCAGACCCTTTTGTATCCTTTTTACAGACTTTTGAATAGACACTCATTTGTTTTTGAATTTGAATTTGAATTTGAATTTGAATTTGAATTTGAATTTGAATTTGAATTTGAATTTGAATTTGAATTTGAATTTGAATTCATTACTTCAGTCTTGCCACTTAATGTCTTGTTTTACAATCATTGTGTATTGTAAATATAATCATTTATTTATCATTGTTTTTCTAACAAGGACGTATTTTTTGCCCTTTTCTACGGCCTGGTTTTCTCAAATAAAATATTGTATTTAGTAATCTTTTATTATAAATCCTTGGCTGATCTTGGTCATGCTATTAAGCAACTTTTTTTCTTTTTTTTTTGGGGGGGGGGGGGTCTCGTCTCATATCTGTGAACTTTGGTTGGATGAAATAACTCAGCGTGGACAGAAAAAATCTTTAAAAAAAAAAGCAAGATTTTAAAATTTCCCGCCAGTCTGTCTTTATATTATATCCCTTTAATATTTTTTCCCTTCCCGACAGGTTTGTCAACAGTTGCCATCCACCATTTTGATAAACACCTGTCAGGTGCGCTTAACGACGTTTGATTGAGGAGGAATACAACTGTGAGGAAGAGAGTCATACGAGTGCAATTCACAAGAAAAAAGTTATAAAAATGACGTCAAAATGTAACGAATGCATATGTGGGTAAGTCATCTGTCAAAAATAATCACCTGACTGTAAATGATATAAACCGTATACAGATCCATACACGTTAAAATTTACAGTTTTTTACATTAGAAAATCACCATGGTTTGTCAATTGTTTATAATACGATAGAGTCCTTATACCCTGCATGAATTCGTGTTTTGAATTATACTTATTTACACAGGAACCAATGAGATATATAAATATCTATATATTATAATATATATATGCGCAAACTAGAACATGTAATTTTATGCCAAATACATGTGTACATGGTGGGCTAAAAAGAATCCGTCCCTGCCAACCCAAAAATTATCCTACTGGTTTACATGCATCAATAAAAAATCTGACTCAGTCTGCAGTGGCGAACCTAGGGAGATCTAGGTGGTGGGTCGGTTAGAACCCCCCCTTTTTTTTTTACATCAACGGTTTTGAAAGGGTATATGGTTAGGACCCCCATTTTGAACTTGAACTATGGTATAACTGTGTGTTGTCATCATAGAATTATTGCTGTGATCAAGTTTTTAAACATTAATAGGCTATTTGCCAATTCCTGTAATTGACCCTGTAATTAGAGATCCCTCTTTCAGTTGTCTCCCTTATGAGGGACATTAATTTTCATTTATATTGGAGAGCTAGCAGAACGAGCAAATTAACCTGTGCGTAATGTAAGTAATCTTTAACGGTTTTCAAATCATTTAATTACATTAATTTGTTGTTAATATGAATACTTTTGACATCAGAAATTAATTTTTTATGAAAAATTAGTTAAACCGCTGATACATCACTTTCAATTCACCCTACTTTGCATTGGCAAAAGCCAATTTTGTCCAGTATTGTCTACGATTGACAAAGAGAAGTAATTTGTTAAAAAAGTGTGTAATAACACAATCAAATCGGTAATTGGCAAATTGACTCTTTGTGGGGGGCAAGACCTTTTTCGAGGCTTCAGGATCAGGCGTTTTTAAGCTCTGAATTTCGGGATGTCAGGATTTAAATTTCTTTAAAATCAGGACCTCAGGATTTCATATTTTAAAGCCAGGGATTTCGGGATCTGGACCCCTCTGACCACCCCCCCCCCCTCCCCATTAATGTACATGTACATCCATTTCAATACAAATATATATATTAGGCTATTTCTGAAATCATGTTTCCATCAGAAAAGATCGTCAATTTTGCATGCCTTTTATTGCATCATTTTCCAGATAGAAGGCGTGCCTGTATCCCTGCTCTATAAAGTATCAAACACTTTCAGAATCATCATTCTGCAGGGTAGTAAAGAAGTAATTTGGGTTTTGTGTAGTACTTAATCTGAATTCCCGTACAACTGAAGGAAGGGAGACCAACTTATTAGATTTTTTTTAAATTTCCAAAATATTTTTTGTAGTATAAAATGAAACTTTTTCACCCATTTGCTCAACATGTGTTGAAAGTGAAAATGCCTACATTTTGGTCATGTGGTGATGCCCATGTTGGAAGTCACATGCCAGATTCAACTAACTACTGTATCCTGCAACTGGTGTATTAATAGATGTCAAATGTATGCGACTTAGGCCAGGAAAATCATGTTGGTTTTCAGGTTTATATACTGAATGAGAAAAAATACACTTTCTTTAAATTTTTTTTACTATCCCCAGAGACTCTGCATGAACATAGCTTGGATAAATGTCAGGGATCTCCATGGCCTGTTTAACGATGGCGCCCCGCCATCGTTCAAATGTCTTGCGCCATCTTATCAAATGTCTTGCGCCATCGTCAAATGACTTGCGCCATCGTTAAATTGTCTTGCGCCATCGTTAAATTGTCTTCCGCCATCTTTCAAAACTTCATCGTTTTTTGCAGCCCGACGCCATTATTTTTATCAATTATAATCAAATGCATGTAATTGCATAACCCTTAGGCTTTTTATGTTATAATCCAATACAGTTCTAACGAATTAATCAACTAAGTTTCAGCAAATGATTATGATAATTTAGATTAAATAAATAAATTAATAATCCAGTTACAAAGAAAACAGTTTAACAAGTCGAACACGTGCTTTATTTTGACTTACGCAATCAGAATCCCCCTTTTTTAAGAAATACAAAATAAGACGCAAAACAGTAAATATTATTTCATTGCAAATAACTCGAGTACTGCTGTAACGATAATTTAGAATTACTTTAAAAGTTTAAAAGTAAAAACTTAAAAATATTTCCTGTAAAGAAATATCGTATCGTAATTCCGAATTCATTTCGTATACATGTATTACCAGATTACATTCAAATTGTTACATCCGCGTTTCGGGTTTCTATTCAGACTCAAAAGATGCATGTTGCACAGCATCAATTTGCCAGATAAAGTCATTAAAAACCTTTTCATTTGTCAATGTTTGCTTTACAAATCTCTTTAACATTTTACATAACCCGTACGAATCGTTTTGGCATTGATATCATAAAACATTTAGATATATACAAACATAATGTTTGGCACAAACCTGTTTGGTCTTTATGGTAACTTTTATCTTTATTATTGACATTAAACACTTGAAGTAATCTAGTGGATGTTTTGATCACCATTTATTACCCAGTGCGGCAGTAGAGTATGAAGCATCATTTAAATTTTTTCTCATCAGTTTGCCAATTATTTGGGTATGATTTACTTTCTTATGGCTAGTTTTACTAGCTTTTATTCATATGTTATATTCAGGAAGCTGCTAACCCAAATCAAAGGTTATATATATCTCTCAGTCTTTCCTAAAGAGTAATATTATAGGACTGAAGTCCCTGGTTGAAGATATGACATCTGACTAGTGGGTTAGCTCCCATTTCACAATTCTTTTAAAAAATTTATTCTTTTAAAAAGATAAAGCTGACTAATTTTCATTACTATATTTAATTTTGACTTTGCCTTTTGATAGGTGGTTATGATTGCAGAGTCCTGCTTGAATTTCACATGTCCTATTTCATATCCACTGGTTTTATTTATTGTTAGTTAAGTGGTTGAGACCTTGACATTGCTTTATACTTGGGCATTTGGCGACTTTGTGGCATGATTTAGAGTTCTATTTTATTTTTTTGGTAAGCAATATATTTATGTAGACAGAATACCAGGCATTGTATGAATAACAATAATTTTAGAATTGTTCTTAAACAGGATGTGTTAGATGCTGGATATATATACAGATGTAGGTTAACTTTGGTATCTTGACCAAAACGGTAAAATTACTCCTGGCATTCCATTTGCCATATTAAAATTGTCTATATTTTATTGACAGATTGTCTTTCTAGGTAGAATTAAGATTTCACAGGGCCAAATAAAAATTCTGGAAATCTGGAAATTGAAACCCATTGTTTTAGTGAGCACTGATCTTGGCTGTGTCACACATGAATTATTTTATTCAAATTATAGGTATCATCATCAGATTGATTTTTTGAATGAGTAAGTAGTTGTGTCCCATGTAAATTGTTTGCTTCAGCAAATGATCAACACACCTCTAACGAATTATTTTAACGTTTAATGTCATGTCAATATATTTGTTTATCCAATATATGATTTGTATATTTTAAACATGTATCTAATGTCAAGAATCATACCCGTAGCCAGGGGGGTTTGGGGGGTTGGGACGAACCCCGCCTTGAAAACAAATAAGGACTGTTAAAGTCATCATTCTGTTCGAATTGTGACATTTAAAGTCGAGTTTTTGAGGCCAAATAACCCCCCTTTGGAAATTTCTGAGCTACGGGCCTGAGAATGCATGACATGTGGATATACATGTACATGTCACTGGCTTTTTTTTCATCTACTTGTAACGTACACATTTGTGGCTCATCTGTTTTATTTATTTATTCATTATATTGTATATTAAGAGTTCAAGTCAGCATTATTCAAACATGTTAAACAAATATCTTTCATAAAAATTATTCAAATATTTATTCATGTTGTTTCAGTTTCATTTTCTTCATCAAAGTAATTTTATAATAATGTACTATATAGAGTAATGTACTTGACTACTACAATGATTATGTACAAATGTACCAATTAAATTTAGATACGTGTAACTGAAATAAAGCCAAATTTAAAATGTTTACAAATATTTGAGAAAAAAATACGGACATAAATGATCAGAAATGGACTTTTTGGTCTCCCTGGCATAATTTTACTAGCTGCAATCATTAGCAAGTAGTCAGTTCAGCTACATTTGGTCATAGAACATGTAGAAGGGTTATTTTCTTAACTTGGCAAAAACTCCTAATAAAAAAAATAATAAACAGAATAATACACACTGGAGTAGGTCTTCTTGCTTCGTTAACTGTAAAAAGTTGTATTTATTTTACGATTTGATTTGAATGTTCTGAGTAAACACTTTGTTTTAAAGTGTGGTCTAAATGACTCTTTTACACCTGATCTTGTAAAACCAATGATCCAAAGCCCTGATTAACATTTAAGGATTTAAATATGTTCCATATATTTAAATAGATATTAACTAGTAGATTAACCTGAATAGAATTTGTTTTGGTTGTATAACTGGAGTTGTTATTAATAAAGAGCTGTATGTGCAGTATTTATATATACATGTATATGCTGTTTGATAAAACATTTTCATTTTTTAAAACTATTGCTGTATTTTAAAATTTGAATTATCTCCCTTTAGTAGGAATGTGAGATTTTTGATAATTCACTTTATTTTAAATATTATCATTCATAATTCATCAGAAATATTTTTACAATTAAAATTATTTGGTTATCAATATTTTTTTCAGTACAATGTATTCCTCATTATCATTACAGGAAAAACTGATCATTACACACATTTTTAGAATTCTGATCTTGTTCCAGTTAATTATACTGTTGTACTTTATGCGATTCTGAATTAGGGATATTTTTTGTTTTTTAGGAAGCATACCAGGCCACATGTACACACAGATGTTATTGGTCGTGGAGACCCCTCCCAGAAATCAACAGAATACAATCAGACATACAAACAGCACCCACTTACGATGAGGGAAAGCTTCAAACCAAATGCAGAGGCTATGCAGGGTGGAAGTTTTGAGGATAGAACCACAAATAGGTATGTATTATATACCACCTCTGGAAGACTTTATTTATATTATATGTACAAAAAGGTACATGATGTAGAACACTATATGTACTCAGCAACTTTCAATTAACTAATGAATTTATAGTGTGAAACTTAGAGTGTGTAGTGATACAAATGTACATGTAGTGCTTTATAAGCTTTTAATGGCGAAGCTTGTAGGGACTATATCACTGCTGTCAATGGACTATAGTTTTTTAATTATGTTTTCCTGTATTTTCCACAAATTTTCTAAATATTAAATTCATTTTCATTGGGCTTGCATACATGTAGCTTGAAAAAAGGAATAAGATTACAGAAAGTTTCAAATATTAATATTTTTTTCATTTTACAAGATTTCAAAATGTTATTGACTTCATTTTCATTTCAAATATCAGGAATACTTATCCCCATCTCTGCAAGTTTTAACAGGTCAATTTAAAAGTAATTTGTCAAGAATATCATAGGTCAATGTTTTTATTCACACTTAATGTATACATATACAGACAAAAGGCCTGACGGTCATTAGTTTGGACATGGTAAGAAAATTAAATGTTAAACAATAGAATGATTTGTTGTTGTCTTTTGGATGTTTATTTAATGTTACTTTTAAAGTTGGAAATATGTAAATACAAAAAAAATCCATTTTTATGGAGTCTAAGTGGCCAAAACAAAACTTAAGAATTTTAAGATTTTAGATTGAGTAGTAAAATTTTAACAACTTTGTGACTGAACACTCTTCTTTAACATTCACATTTTTCAAATTATTAATATTTTTTTTCTTTCTCTTAAATTGAGTTTTATTGATATTTTAAATACAAATTAAAAAAGAGCTGTTATATTACTTTTTGTGAATAGTTTAGTTTGATTTCTAGACAAAATAAAAACAAGTTAGTTAGAGAATCAGCTATATGATAATATGATTTAATTTGCAGACAAGATTACATCAAGCATCCAATGGAGAAACCATTTGTAAGGGTACCAGATCAGTACCAAAGACCTGATGGTGCAATGGATGGAATGACATCTTATAATAAAGATTTCACAAGTAAGTTTTGGTTAAAATAATCATTTATACAATACTCCCAGGGGGGTTACTGACTATCCTTTTGGGTATAACTGTGCAGACAGCACTTGCCAAATCATACCCTGTTCTAACCAGAAACATGGAAAAATATACCCTGTTCTAAACAGAAATATTGAAAAACATACTCTGTTCTATACACTCAGAAAATGTATACCCTGTTCTGGACGGTATAAAATAGAAGCAGTTCTAGACCCGTGTTCTAGACTGTATCTTAAACAGTTAAATAAGCAATCCTGTTCTAGACAATTAATTTGTTTAAAAAAAAAGACCGTTATCACCAGCAAGGCATGAACAAACAACCCTGTTCTAACCAGCAGGACATGAAAAAGTGACCTTGTTCTAACCAGCAGGGCATAAAAAAAGTGACACTGTTTTGCGGCACACACATACCACTAAAAATATAGGAAGTTCCTTTTTTGCTAGTTTTTCTTGTTCACCATTTGATCTAATTAGTACATGTGTCATATCTACTTAGCTTTTATTTTGAACCATAAATTAATTGTTCTAAGCATTTTTAACACAACTTAAAATTTTCAAATTCACATCTTTGATATTTTTTTACAGAGAAAATGGCACCACCTGCCACACAGATTCGACATGATGGTCAGAAGATGCAAGGTGGAAAATTTGAAGGGGAACCAACATATAAATGTAAGTGTATGATTGATTTTAGAAAAAGTTATCTGAATTATTTACCAATCAAACTCTATATCTTATTTATGGATTTGATCTTACAAAAATACAGATTGAAACTACAATAACATATAAAACTTAAAAGTATGTTTTCAATGTTGTATCATAAAATTTGTCAAAATAAATTTTTAAGTAATCAGTAGTTGATTGCAAATTTTGTCTCCAAACAGTTATAGACAATGCATGCAATGGGAACATTTGTATTATTCAATCTATCATAGTAATGAACTTTACATTGTGTTTTATATTATGTCTGTCTGTCCAATGAATTTAAAGAAAACACCAGCATGTTACTTTTTTTTGTATCTAATTTACTTTTTTGATTTCAGCTGATTATAAGAAATGGGATATGTCTGGTCGTCCAGGACCTTATGTTAGTAAAGATGCATGGGTACAACCAACCGCCAGATTTGAAGGACAGACAACTATGAATCATGATTATCGTAAATATGCCCAGCTTCCTCGCCAATCAATGAAACCCCAAGAGGCATCAAAATTATCTGATGCACCATTTGCTGACAATACTGATTACAGGCAATCCTATCAACCACATGCTCTAGGGCCAAAGTTTGTACGGGAAAGAGAGCAGTACAAAGCACCAGGTGTACCCTTTGATGGTGTCACCACATTTAAAAGAGACTACAGGGGACCGGTTGGTGAACTTACAAAAAGTTTCAAGCCAGATAATCAAGCATTCTCGTCAGGTCAGCCATTAGAAGATTTAACAACCAACCGTAAAGATTATATCAAATATCCAGCATCCAAGCCATATGTTCACGTTCAAGACGGTTACAAGAAACCAGAAGGTGATATGTTCATGCAAACTACCCATAATTCAACCTATAGAGAATTGCCATTGGCTAGAAATGCCTTAATGAGACCAACAGATGCTGGAAAAGTTTCCAATGCACCTTTCGATGGTACAACAAATTATGCACAGAACTACAAACAGTGGCAGGTGAGGAGAGTGGAACAGCCTGCTAGAGATGGGTACCATCCCAACAATGCCCCATTTGAAGGCATGTCAACACAGAAAGCCCACTACATTCCACATGGAATGGTACCAAATCGATCCTTCAAACCAGATAACACAGCCCTCCAAAGTGATGCTCCGTTTGAAGATAGTACCATGTACCGTCAAGATTATGTTCCCAAACCACGTCCATTATGCCCATGTTACGACTCCAGTGCTCCTAATGTAACATGCGCTAGACATAATGTAATTCAAACAGTTACTAAATTACCTCAAGGAATGGCTGTCAGAGTAGCATAGACTAGCTTTATTGTACAATGTCTTCATGTTAAAGAATAATAGTAGGTTCAGTTCAAGTAAAAGATGCTTTCTGCTTATATTTGAGATGTTTTTGGGGTACAAGTAGGGTACAAGAATGGATAATATATATATGATATGTGAACCTAACTCATATTTCATAGCTTTGTATTTTCATTAGAAAAAGAAGAATAAATATTTTTGTAGATGAAAAAGGTTTTCTGGGAAAAAAGTGATAATTTTTTGATAATTACTAACATTAAAAACATACGCATATCTTGGGATAGTACTTCAGTCAAAATACTCTTCCTCAAAATGACTGTGTTTTACTTTTAAATTACATTATCACCAGTTTGCAATAAATAGTGCTGCAGTGTATATTAATTGTCATACACCCAAATCATATATTCACTGTCTAATCACAGCTCATAACTTTTTTTTATCTCATCAATTAAAATAATGTTATGATTTGAAGTACACCCATTATGTTTTTTTCTGGGGGAAAAAAAAATCATGGGAAAAATTGTTTGTGTTGAAATCCTTTAGAATAGGTGTTGTATATATAGAGTAGAAAAATAAAGCTCTACAATGCTGAGTCTGTGATATAAATCTGATGAAACATTTTGTATTCAGTTAATACAAACAGAAATGAGACATCGATTTTTGACTTTTTTTGTAAATAATATTAATGATTCATATTAAGAATTTTGTTGTACTTTGCAATTGTTTGTTATACACATAAGATCTATTTTTATTCTTTTAAATCAGAATTCCTGCCAACATTTCAGGTTTTCATTTTATACATGTAAATCCTATTTGTTACAGAGAGCTTTAAGTGTTTTGTATTTGTTTTGTTTTTGTTGAAGCATTATAAACAGATATAGTTTAGTACACACATAATGTGCCAAACTTGTTGTTGTGTTTGTAGATATATATTCTGGATATATGACATTTTGTTGTGATTTCTTTTAAAAACAAAGAAATTTCAACCTCTACAACATTGGCAATAATCTCCTCTTCATTTCATATATATGTAAAGAGAATGTTTGTTATACAAATGAATTAATTAAACTGATTAAAATTCAAATTATCTCCCTTAAATGTTTTTTTGTTTTTGTTTTTGTCAAACTCCTCAGTTACCAGACTAAATATGTAAATTGATGGACATAAAAGTCCTCTGTAATTATTTTTTATGTGCTTATTTATTTCAAAGGACTTAACAGTTGTGATATAATACAACAAGAAACAATCTTCTGCCATATTTTCTTACATATGTGTTTCTCTTTTTGTGAAGCGAAAAATGTAATGTCTTTGTTTTAAATGTATAAGTTATTTGGCCTTATTGTAGATATAATGATTAATATATATATTCAGGTAGTATAATTTATGTTGATTTTTTTTTGTCATTTATTTTAACATTCCATGTGTCTTATTTTTATTCATTAAATCCTTACAGTTCTGTTATGAACAGTATTATATTTATTTGGTTCACAAATTTTTAATAATTCTACAAAATAGTACAATTACAGTTCAAATCTGCTGACCATGCTGACAGTATTCAATGCACAATGACAGTATTGATAGCTAGATTGTTAAGATAAGCTAATCATGAGGAAAACAATGAAATTATCTCAGAAATTTATCACTGGGATAATCATTAAACCATTTTTTACAAATAATTGATGCTGATAACTTGAATTGAAAATTAAAGAATATAAAATTTTCTATGAGTATAAAATGTTAGAATTTTAAAGTATCACCAATTTCATTTAAGCTCATAAGTATTTAAGTGCTATGATATCTTTTCATTATAAGTTTTTTTTTAAGAAACAAAAAGAGTTTAATAAGTCATTTAACATGATGCATTTAATACCACATCTTCACCTGCTAAGTTCTGCTGTGAAAAAGTTTATTTTTGTGGTTTGTTGATCTTATAAACATTCCTCATGTTCAAGTTGTTGCATTTAGCAAAAAAGATGACATCAATTCGAGATAGTGATATATTTTAAGATTATTACAAAAACATTCCTGAATTTCAAAATGATTATTGCTGCATTTTTTTACATACAAGCTGCTTTTTCTAAGTCATTCGCTATATTATTTTTAGATAATATTTATATATTATTTTTGTGATAATTTTACAAGATAAAGCATTTGTATATTTTTTTTATTAACAATCTGTCTAGATTAATTTTAATTAACACCTATGTATTTTTACAACCTATTGATTTTATGATCCTTTACAAATAAAATGTCAGTATATATATCATATGTAGATATTAAACTCTTAAAAAAATGCACTGCTGTTTTTGTTCCTTTAAGATCAATGAACTTTCTAGTTTTTACATAGAACATCTGTATATTGTAGGAAACTCCCATTTTGAAATTATATTTTTAGAATAATCACCCTTTAAACAGCTGCTTGAACCCATTTATGTGGGATAACTAATGCAGAAAGTCAGTGACATTTACATCTAGACCTTAGCTCTGCCTAGTTGATCCTAGTTGCTAGTAATTGTTGTCTCATCTGCACCACAAGACAAGGATATCAATTCATCAGCAGTTTATTGGGCAGTGTTTACTTTCTATAGCTTGGTCTGTTTCTCATATACTATTAACAATAGGATGACCAATGGACTATGAAACCATGGCCATAATCAGATGAACCTTGTCAAACAGACATGTACTCATTCAATTTGTTCAGGGTTTCAGAGAATCAAGAGCTGAAGAGAGATGTCAACAATTCAGAAGATATTGCAATACTTAATATAGCTAACCTTTTGCTTATATTAAATGAACTAAACCCTACACAATTATAAAAAAACCGTTGATCAATGGAGGTCAAGCCATCAAGGTCAAATGAACCATGTCAGAAACATTGCTAGCCTACTAATAATAGTATCTGAGAAATGGACATTATGATGAAACCTTTCTTTGAACAAACCTACAATGCACATTAGGTCAATTTCAGCGAATTGTGGCAAACCAACATGTACATGGGCCTTAAAATCATTATGCATACTCAATAAAGTTTACCTTTTGCCATTGCATTGAGCAATGAACTCAGAAAAACCTTATAGATGGGTCTCAGTTTCAGCTGATATAATTCATGACATTGATGACTGCTTGGATTCTAGTTACTAGTTGTCCACTACACACACAATAAAAAAACCAAGCATATTAACCTATATGAAAAGGCCATACATGATAATTACAAATTGCACACAAGTAAAAAAAAGTTATTTTGTATCTATGTGCTGGATACCAAACTATATATGTGAACTTTGCCATTTGAGTAGGGACTTTCCGTTTAGAATTTTCCTCAGAGTTTTTATTTTTACTATATTTTTTTCGAAAAATGTATGACTAAAATCCTCATATGGTGTGATCAATATTGGAGGTTAGAGAATTGAATGTACATTGGATAACATTCTACAAAGATTGTACCGATTTCTTAACTGATGATGATGAAGTTTCTTTATGGCAAATGTCGCACTACAGACATCATTTTACACATCGGTGATCAGAGAAAACAAATTCAAGGTCAAATGAAACTTTCTTGCCAGCCATGAACAAATCATAATCATTTTATATGTTATGTGGCTGACCCATTGATTATAGTATCTTAGAAATTGATACAATAGGAATGAACTACGAAAAAAAACCCGAGAGAAACCCACCAACTATAAGAGGAAAACAAAGGAACAACAGGATCACCGAAGTGCAACAAAAACAAACGCCAACACCCATAAAAACTTTGAGACGAACATACGCGCATGCTATTAGTCTTAATACCAACTAAATACATACCATAGCAGTTGAATGTCGCTGATTGTATCCGAAAAAAAAACCCCGTTGAGACCACTAAATCATGAGATGAGTTATGTCTTTATGTTACTTTCAGTTTCGTATGAGAAATGAGTATGTACTCACTGACTTACACAGGGGAAACTCTACCAGATTTCTTAGACGGAAACAGCTTATTTTAAGACATTTCCTTTGGTGTCTCCTTTTAAATAGGCGCAAATTAAAATTACTGTGTTTTTAAAAACAATTGGTCCAAATGCATTTGTTCAGTTCATTGTGCAACTTGCTGGTTGTCTATACGAATCAAACGTGGATTAAAACAATATGCTCATATGGTGAAAACAAAATGAAAGTCTTACCTAAAATTGCACACACTGATTTTTTGTTATGTTCATCTTTACCCGTTGGATAATGCGTTATTTCTTATCGTTTTTAGTCTAAATAACTACTAGTATAACAAAAAAATACGATCCCTGTGATGAAAATTGTTCGAAATGGTTTTGTGAAAATAGTTGTATAAAGTTCGAGATTGCATGTTCGTTACGTTACTGTTTATGACGTCATGTGGTGTCTGGCGTTGATAGAAGATTTTGCATTGGTTGTTCTGCGGTTTGCATGTTGTGTCGACTATTATGTTATTTTATAACATTGAGACTGTTTTCTGTTTCTGTAATGAGTGTTCTTACGTGTGTTTGTGCTTTATGTCACGTAGTTAATTTTTTTAACATTGCCATATGAGTGGTTTTAGTTTGTAACGCGGATTTGTTTTCTCTCAATCAATTTATGAATTTTGAATTCCGATATACTACTGTTGCCTTTATTGTACACCTTTAACTTTTCTGTTATAGATTCGAGAGTTTGAAACGTTCACACAAAAATGCAAAACTAAAACACAGTTAAAATCGATATTTCATTGGTATTAAATATGTAAAAAGTTATGCTGAGAATGTTTGCAATGTATACCATTAATCTTACTCCTATAATGTTCAAGATAATTATAGTTTAACGGATTATGGTGATCCTTTTCTTTCGATGATTGTACTGGTAAAAAGAGCCTGTTTAACTGGTGATTTTCGCAATTCGCAATTCACACTTTTAAACTAGCTACTATATCTTTCGAGATACCGATGTAGCAATTAAAGAACTGCAAAAAAGTTCAGAAAACTAAATCAAGCAATTTCTCAAAATGGGTCTACACATTTTTTTTTCAATGTTCAAGGTACATAATACTTGTCTTGATGAAAATTCCTACCCAGTTAGGGATTTTCGCTATGTTCTAAAATATACAAGACATAAAACCAAAACACTTAGATGTATGCGTTTTCCAGAGTGGCCATCAGTTGTTCAATATAATTTGGATGCAAATCAGACAGTTTATATCTGATATCATAAAGATGAAGCAGCTTAACCTTGGTTTCAATCCGCGTTGTGAAATTTCAGACGAAAATATTTTTGAAGAAGAGTTTACCGATGAAGGAAACAAAGTGATGACAAAAGTTCACATCGTCAGTCGGGCAAAAATGGACCTTTGTCTTAAAATATATCGTTAAATACAAACAAAAAACTTCATTCTGAAGTTTTAATAAATGTGCAGTCATTTTGTTGTCAGAATTTACTCTGTCTGAGAACTATTTGAAAGATGAATTATCTTTTTGTTTTATTTTTGATTGTATCATGCATACAATTTTTGTTCACAAATTCTCATGCATACGGGCGTCATCTCCTCAGACAACTGCGTTCATCTTTAAACATGTATTTGCATTTACAAACAATATTTGTGTGTAACAAAGTTTTAAATAACCCAGAACAGATGGTGAATTGTCTTCCTATTCTATAATAGAAATGATGACAGACACAAATAGTGGCAATGTGAACGAACTATTAACAATGCTCTGAAGATTGTTTCTGGTAATTATTTATCAAATGTACCAGGCGTATAATTTAAGACACCATACGCGCGTGTTGTCTACATACGACTCATCAGTGACGCTCAGATAAAAAAAAAGTAATTGTTCAACACACGTGGAACGGCTTAAGCCTTTATGGCGACGAGTTGCCATTATTTCATTTCAATAGACGCATCACTGAAAAGTGCTGCAATGTGATTCCTGATTTCAAACTTATTAACATTGTTCTCCTGCTGTCTGTTTTCTTATATTCAGTCGACAGTCGTGTGGTTCATTTCTTTCCATCTAATGCACATCGATAAACAAATGGTAATTTGACTATCTTGTTATAAGTGAAAACGAAAGACACAAAATTAAAAGCTGGTTGGAACTAAATGTGCTGTGCTTAAATAGCTCTTTCTGTTGATATTAAACTCATCTTTCTGATTGTTGTTTCTTTACATTTATACTTTTCGTTACCGTATCAACAGAATTTACAGATGGGTCCTCGTCAAATAGATTGAATGGTATCAGGCTGAAATGCTGGTTATTATCTGTTGTTGATGTTAGAGGATAGTTTTCTCGGTGCGGTATATGCGTTGCACTAAGGGTTACCCAAGCAACCAGATCCTAAAATAGAAACATTGGTAGAACTGAACCATTTTATTTCAAAAGTTTATGAAGTCACCTAATTACCGGTTATCGATACTACACTGTGAATACAAAATGATCTGCATTCCCGAATGCAAATAAAAACATAAAAATTATCAATTGTTTTACTTTATTGTTCAACTGAGTTTTTCTGCGTTTCAAAACCCTATTGCGACAATGGATTCTGTAATCGGTGTACATCATAATTTGAACTGTGTGACGTATTGCATTTGTCGTACCGATAACCGGTAATAGGTTGTAATTCATGGTCTTACATGGTCAAAATTATTAGTGGTCATCTTGTCAAGCATGTTATGAGTATTATTTTTTATGTTGTCTTTTTAAAATCAGTGGTCAATCTTAAAGAAAGACTAATTCTCCGAATATGTTTTCAAATTTAAAACCAACCAACACAACAAATTGAAACACATGTTTTTTCTTTCAGACACAAATTTAAAAGATATGTTATGTCAGTTGTTATCTTATAGTTCGTTTCTGTGTGAGTTGCATTGTCGTTTGTTTTTTTGTTGCACTTCAGTGTTTCTGTTGTTTCGTTGTTTTCCTCTTAAAGTTGATGTGTTTCCCTCGGTCTTAGTTTGTAACCTGGATTTGTTTTCTCTCAATCGATAAATGAGCGGTATACTATTGTTGCCTTTATTTATGTTATATTTTTGTCGCAACTTTACACCCTTAGAAGATTTTCACATGTAATTTAACGAACATAGCCCTTTTTGATCATATTGTGAGGGAAACAGTTTTAATGAATATAAAAATAAGAAGATATGGTTTGGTTGCCAATGGGACTCAACTAGAGACCAACCTGAGGTAGAATTTATAAACTATAGGCAACCGTACGGCCTTCAACAATGAGCAAAATCTATAACGAATTCGCAACTATATTGAGGGCTCTGAAAATATGTTCATCGATTAAATGCGTTTTGTTCAAGCAAAGTTGAAGTAATGGCCCTTGTTAAAAAAAAGTGGCACAATTGCCAAATGACGTAGGTATACATATATGCACAAAGTGAAAATGCATTTGAATTTTGTGTTTGTCTTAAAAGGAAATCTACTCTTTTGGGGGACCCATTCTTATGGAATAAATATTTCATAACCATCAAAAATGCATTCTAAGTATTCAAATAAGTAATATAAATTATGAGTTAATTCACTTGTAGAGGAACATCCAATAAGTGCCTACCTGGTCAATAATACTTTCATTGTCGTCAATGTAACTTTGGAAATTAACAGTGGTTTCTTTAGCATCCCACGTGGAGTAAATAGAACTACTGCTACGCTCATCTTCGTGTATTTTTGAAACTACCAACATATACCGTTTCCAAGAAACAGAAGCTTCGTTACCAATGTTCTCTGATACAAAATTTGTTTCTTGGCTCCTAACTTGCAATCTAATCGCTTTTGGATCCTTATACAAGGTTAAATGTTCTCTATCATAAAATATGAAAAAGCTGTCCGATTTAGAACAACTTTTAAAAAGTGCTTGGTTTTCAGTCATTTTTAAGGTTCTTGTAAACTTAATCTGTTCATATTTTTCAAATGCTTTTATAACCCAATCACTGTTTTGAATTTTTGGTCCTATATCAAAGGTTTCAAAACGGTTTGTTTGACTAAATACGTCTATGTCCACTTTGAAGTGGTAAGAATGTTGGTGAATATTTGCTACTAGATGTTCATTCAATCTGAACCCATACCGGGTTTCCTCTGGACTATATATTGTCGGAAGAGGATAGCCCGAATACGAAGTTCTGACGTCCATTATACCATTTTTATGGAAGACAAAATCGATAACATGGTCATAATTAAATATTGCCAGGATTGTTCGTAAAACCAAAATGGTATCCTCTGATCCAGAATACGTAGAAGACGAGTAATGCCTCCTCAAAACCATGCCTGTTGGCTGCTCGAACACACAGAACGAATTAGGAAAGACCTTTAAGTCAAATCTTCCTGCAAACACATGTGCACTGTCTACAAAGGTAGACATCTCGGGACAGTCAGCACCGGGGACTAGTTCTCTAGCTTTTGTCCCTAGGAGAAATCCACTATATGTCATGTCAGAATATCTCATCCAACGTTTATAGCCATTATGAAAAATAGAAATTTCTTGAAGACTTACTTCGTAAGCATATGTTACATCACGAAACTTTATATTAAACAATGATGGTCCTCTACTTGTTGACATGTGTATGTCAAATTTCCAACTATCATATTCGATATGATTGTTTCTGACGTTAAATGTTAATAATGGTTGTAATACGTTTGTTTTGTAAATATTATGTCTATTAGCATACATAGCATTTTTGTTCTTTGTCCTTTTTGTGTATGGAATGTAAGATTTTTGCGTTTTTCCTGCTAAATACTCGGCGGCTAGCTGCTCTGAAGAATCATACAGTTTACCCCCATACCAAATATTTTCTAATTTATAAGCGGAACTGTCACTTCCAGTCATATTGACCAACAAAAATAAATCAACTGGATACAATAAATAATCCTCAACATCATGATGAGTCCAGTACCAAACTAATCTGACATCTTTTCCGGAAACAGATGGCGCCATCGGAGAAAAATATTCTGCTTTGAGACAATGGTGTTGGCAATCGTAAAAACTGGCTTCGTAGCTGTTTTGTAGTATAAATCTGATATTGTATTCAACTATTTTCAAAATGTTGTTCATTATGGAATGGTCAAGCTCTGAGAATGGTCTGAATAGAAATGGAACACTTTTTTGGTAATGTTTCGAAACTAGAATTCGATGGAATGTAATATTTCTGAGAGGACCAATTATGTACTCCTCTACACGCGGTGGTTGAAGATCGCCTCGGAACAGCACAGTTCTAGCATACCTGCATGGAGGAGGGTTTTGGTTTGTCTCTATGAACGTTAAAATATCCGATTTATTTGGAAGATAAACTTCGGTAAGGAAAACATAGCACTTGCCCAGAGAAAAGTTTGTATCATTAGTAATATTAAATGCAGGTTGGTTTAATATGTAGTTTCTAATTGCAGTAACTTCATCAGTATTGAGATCACGGAAAAGGGAATGTTGTCCAGATTGTAAAGGAAGGAAATTAGGAGAGTTTTGTTCGTCGCTGGATTGATGTTGAATAATCTCATAATAAATGACAACAGTAGCCATTCCAGCAATCACAAAGAAAGTAAACAACAACAGAAACAAAGCAAAACATCGCCATTTTCTTGTTGGGTCTTCCTCCCTTTTCTGTGGAACTTTGTCCATCCTAAAAAGGATAGAAAATGAAATAATAAACTTCCAGCATAGTTTGACATAACTTGGTATAAGGAATGTTATTAGCTTAATGTAACACAAGAAATACATATAAGGACGAAATTTCAAAACAATTAAGCATGATAACCATGCAACTATATATAAATTGTCAACATACTGATATCACTGTGAGCTTGTTTATTCTGATTTACAGTACAGTAACATTTTTGGTAGTCGATGTATCATAAAAACATTATAAGTGGCTATCAATGAAAAAAATGTTTCTCTGATACAATATACGTGCACTGCTGCGGTGGCAGAACAAAGCATACATGCATAAATTATTTTGGCATTTTACTGGAAATACGTCCTCTTGTATAAAGAAAATGAAAAAATTCCTTAAAACCCAACGAATAAGTAAACAGAGTGCGAATCACTTGCAAATGAAATGAATAGAAATGAGTGCTTACCTTCAAATTGTCTTCAAGATTCACCTCGTTACAAAAAGATAATAAGATGTTATGTAGTGAGACGCATTTGTAACATAATAACATTATTTCATCAAAAGATACAATATTATCTGTTCACGGTTGTAATGTGTCTAAATCAACTGCCACCTGTTTAGTTTCACGATTTATTATTTATATCTGGAATATAAAGATAGTTTTGAAAATTAAATTACTGATTTCACAAAAGATTAACTGTTTTTACTTTTCCTTAGGTTCTATATCATCTCCTCGAAAAGGTTAATAATCTTCATGCAAAAGAACATAAGTTATTCCTGTTTGCACAGTTTGTGGTTTAAAGGTTACACCCTTGATTTAGAGCTAATTTTGTTAAAACAGAATGCAACATAAACCATCGTGAATGTCCGTATTGTTCTACTGATATCCAAACAACAGTTGTTGTAATATTTCAAGTTTATACAAGAAAGCTTTATTATTTTTCACGAAAATGCCATTGCAAAACATGTAAAATGCTGATTTTTTAAAGACTGTAACAGTTGTGTTAAGGAATCTGTTAGGTCAAGTCAAATATAAGCTTGACAACGATCGTACCCTGGTCTAAAGTGTTAAAAACGTATAACATGTATATATATATATAATGATCACCTCAGTCTGACTTTACTGTCTGTGTTTAATACTTAAGTATAGAAATGCTGTATCTACTAAAAATCAACTTGAACTGCCAATTATTGAAAATTACACGATTCACATGATTCATAACTTACCTTTCTTAATTGTTGATTAATTAAGAAATTATCAAGAAACTATAATAAGATTCCGCCGTTCACGCAGGCAAATTGAAATTGCCTTTCTAGGTAGCGTTGTTTTTTCCTTCTAGGTCCCTTTTTGGGAAAAATAGCTGCTCAATTTACCTTGGCTTCACATTTTTGGTTTTAGCGTTAATTCCTGTGCTGACGATATATTCAGAAAAGCACATTAGACGCATCAAGTTAATAAAGTGCTATTTCCACTGATCTTCCGTATTTTACTTTTCCCATAATTTAGACATTGAATCAATAATAAACTAAAAATATAACTACATGTATAAAAGCTTTGATGACATAATTTCACCATCTAGATATTTGCATTCATTAACTATCATATTTTCTGCAATTAAGAACACTAGTTGTATTTAATTTGATTTATACATAGGTTTCCTATCACCCTCTAACTAAAAATAAACGAGACAGTCTCTGTATCTGTCTAGAGGACACGAGTACAAAACAAATGCCAGCTGTTGTTGTAGAAGACCTAACAAAACATAATGTAACATTTCTTCTAGCATATAAAGCTACTTAATGTTTGTACACAGAAGTAAAACGGTGGTACATTTTGTATACTTCGGTATCGTTGCTACAAGCAATGTAGCGACTTTTTCGAAAACATTTAGAATTTGCGCTATTTATAATTCCAATGTCCAATAACTTTTTGTACTAATAACTAATATATGTTCTTTTCCTGGTTTTTGATGTTACAGTTTTACATGGGGGGTCAACATACCAAATTTCGACCAAAGATAGGAGATTATGTTCCTAGGCTATTGTTAATTCTCTCTTATTGCACGGGGACATTATCTTGGTCCCATTTTAATATTCTTGTTTCAGACTCGTTCACAATGCTCGTGTATTAGTGGCGTCAGTTTATATTCCAATAAACGTAAATATGTATGTTACTGTATAACTGCATGGTAATTTCATTTACCGCCAATTACTCAATACTTACATTTTTACTAAATTATTTCAAAGACACAAAGATGTGTTTGAGAAGTTTGACTAGAAACCTTATTGCAAACGGATTATCAAATCCAAATATTTAAAATGGATATTATAGAACCCGTCATATGTATCATCCATGTAAACGTATGGCTCCTTTAAATAATGGTTCTCAAGGGTAAGTAAGATCTTTGAATATGGCTTAAATGGTCCTAATCTCGAACATATTTGATTTTACCTAGCTTTCATTAAGAGTGATCACTCTTAAGATTTGGTACTTGGTATTTTCCCACCTTTTTGCAGTTTACATGGGGAATCACCATACCAAATTCTTTCAAAGACATAGAAAGCTGTCTATACGAGAGTGCAACCCTGCTGGTTGCTTTTAATTGTGCTTCGTGCCAATCTGATTGGTATAGCCTTTTCAGATGTTTCTTACAGTTTGCCTTTGTGTTGAAATGTTAAACCAATATACCAGTTTAGGGCTGAAATTTCTATAACGCATGTGTTATATAGTTCTTAGATTATGAAAAGGGTTAAGCAATTAATCGCAAACACGTTAAATCCTCGCCACATTCTTTATTTGCTTGTCCGAAGTTAGGAGCCTGTAAGCTGGGACAGTATATACTAACTACTATTGAATGTCCCTGCTATAAACCAGTAGTTGTTATTGGTTCCAGTCTGTCATATTTGGTTTCATTTATAGTGTTAGCATGAGTTAGGTCGTCAGTTTGTTTTTTCGTTTAAATCAATTCACATTTTGTCACGCCAGATGCCTTTTATACCTTTCTTTATGGTATTAGCCTTTACATCTATTGAATGCCGTACGATGACCAGAGTTGTGGGACGTCCTTTATAAAGTTGTATCATTTGGAATCGACCCCAGTGCCTTGTCCTTTTATGTTACAGCAAAAGCAGCTACATATATATGTACAGAAACTTTTAAAAGATCAAGAATATTTTAGTTAGTCAAAAACCAACTGTGTATGTGTTACAGTTTTGGTATTGGTGTTACTTGCAAAAAGGAGATTGATCTTATCTTTTAACCTACATGTCTACGCGAATATTCAGAAATGAATCAACTAACAGCTGATCTCCAATTGTGTAGGAATAGTCTCAGCTTTGATAATTTTGATGCATTAACTTCTAAATGGTCTATTGTATAGCATTGCTTTGCTGTATATATATCCAATTAAAGAGATCTATGATATTCTAGACAAGGGAGGTGTTAGGGGCCTTCTTAAACTTGCAGTGAAGTGAGAGTATTTTATCTGTGCTGGACTTTGTGATGAAGAACAGCAATCAAAGCGCTGTTCCTTTGCTTGATGTGTTTTTCTGCTGTGCATGTAGTGATTTTTTGTCATGGATCATTTGTTTTTCTCCATTTTCTTATGTAATGCATTATTCTTTCTACAGATACGATTCAAACCCCATATTTAAATTTTAATGTGCAAGTTAACATCATTGATTGATTGCACACTTTCAACATACTTAGTTTTATCATAGCAGCAAGTTTTTAATTACATTGATTAGTGCAGGAAGCTGCAATACCAGGAGAAAATTACCAACCTTCAGTTTGGGAAATCAGGCATTCCACCTCAAGACAGATATAGGTAAGACAATTTTTGCTACTAGCAGTATTGAACTCACAACCTCATTACTGTAGATGAAATACTAAGACAACTCTTCCACCATGGTTACACCATTCAAGGTAACAGTCTAAAGGAAGACTTGTCAATTTAACCATACACATAATTTTTTCCAAGTGCAATACCCATTGCTGCTGCTTAGTCTTTAGCATGACCTTCTGAATTTGAGATGAGCACTCTACCACAAAATCGTCAAGGTGGTTTTGGAACTGACCATTAAATAAAAAACAATTGTGTACATGTATATTTTTTTTTTTTATTTATGTTCTACTCATACATAATATCCATTTTTCTCCATATTGTGAAATATATAGAATCTGTCTTACAAAGACAATGTCTGATTTATTTACAGTGAGTTACAAAAATTTCTAAAAAGCAATGTTGATGTATTTAATACATGATTTATGAATTGTGGCGTGAATGTATGAATAACTTATATCAAATACCAAGGCTTTGAATAAATTTTACCTACTAATCCATTATTTTCCCAATTCATGTTAAAATTTATGAAGGAGGATTTTCAAATTGCACTTTAAGAGGTTTTCTGCTCAAAAGAAGATTTCATATTTAAGTTAAGACGTACCATTTATCATGATCACTGTCAAAATTAAATTAACTGCTAACTGACGTTGTAATCTGTTAGAGACATTTAAATGATAAAATTAAATCCTTTATCAATCAGAAATAGGAATACACATTTTGTAAAAAAATATCACATAAAAATCTTTACTTTTAAAAAAGTTTCGAAACATTAAAAGTAAAGATTAAGTTTACCAAAGCTACAATTTCAATTATAGCTGAATTTGTTTAAATAAAGAATAAAACAAATAACAGAAGCATAAAAAGAATTTCTAATAACAGTAACATTTGTAAAATAACAAAGTGGAACACATCTGGAAAAATTAGTATGGTTTAGTATAATTTAATTTTGGAGAGGAAATTAAGACAAATTAGCTCCCCTTATAATAATTTTGAAGGTCATAGCAAAAAAAGTTAGACATGAATCAACATAGTTATTTAGGGTAAAAGTCATCAGTTGTTTAAGTTAATCAATTTTAATCAGAGTATGAATGCACTTAGTCTTAGATAAGAAAATAAAGAAGAGAGTTCTTCTTTGGCCTAGTAAACAGTATAAGCCTTAATTGAAAATATTTAAGAAAGTTCAAATTCATACTAGCAAGAGAAGACTATTTATTAACAGGTATATGACCTTGTCTTCAATCTTTTTCAATCATTTTTTTGTTGGAGAAAATGTTTTTGCATAATGCTATAGATACTAAGTATCTATCAATCTTATTGACAACTTATCTTGTAGGTAAAGTTATAAATCTGTACATAAGGATGCTCCAAAATAAAACCAAATAATCAAACAGACCTAAATATGGCAACAGTGAATAAATAAGGCATTTGTTTCTTAACTACCAAAGAATGAAATATAACAAAATGACACTAAAACATACTAACAATATATAAAATATAACTCATAACAGCTGCAGTAAATAATAAAGTGGTGCAATAACAACTCTTATAAATAACAACGGTGAATAGATTAATAAGTAAAAAATCACAGACAACATGAAAAGGACGGATTATATCTTTGTTTAGAAAGCACTATTTCTTTACACTCATTTTTCACATGTCGTGATTGACAGGTAATAATTAAATATTAAAAAGCACTTTTTGAGATATAAATCTTTGAGGCACTGTTTTCAAAACTTAATGGCAGCATAGACCTAAATGAAAAATCATCTAGTCATTTGCTATATATAGTCATTATCAAATAAAATCAAAATCAAGAAAGATAAAGCCCTGTTATAATAAAACAAATATTAATTTCTCAAAACATTGAAATATCAAAATAGAAAAAGAGCTTAAGTTTTTATATATTATCAATGATGTTGAAAGAAATAATAATGAATAAACTCTGTTGAATGCATAATTTTCTAAAAATAGAAATCTTTTGCAAATCTCTGTTTTCCCATGGCAAGTTTATCTACATGTATCACAATTATTTACATCATAAATCAATGTGCTTTATTAAAGCATAAATATGTTGGCACATCACTACCTAAAACTCTAAATCCATTTAGCAAATATTTTCCAGATAAATAATCTACAATTAAAGTCATATGAAATTTCATTCATAGCGGAATTGTTTTTTACCAACTTAGCACAGTCTGTGTCTCGTGCATGATATCTGGACAGATAAGAATGGCCAAAGCTGTGACCTTTCAACAGGGATAAGCAATATTGATTGGTCAAATATGTAAAGTCTCATAGTTAGATGGGGGAGGAGGGGTATACAAATTACTTGCACCATTCTATAAAATTATTTGAAAACTTGCATATCATGCCTTACTAGTGCCATTTAACAGTGCTACTCTAAGTGAGCAAAAACAAATCCAGTAATTATTTTCCACACAATAGGCCTGACTTAAAGGGGCACTAGCTGCCAAATTCATGTTCACTGATTTGACTCAAATTCTCATATTTTATTTATAACAATGTAAAACATTTTTCGAAACTATCAAAAATATCAAATAAACAATTTACAGGACATGGTCTCAATAAGATGTTGCTTTGTTTCGTGTGATATTTAGCCAAGACTCCATCTAATTAACTATCCAGTTGACCTTCTATGACCATATAAGCGATGTAAACATAAACACAGATATAAATAGATTAAGCAACTTGCCCAATTGGATTTTTATAGGTCTGTTAAATTTGGTATTATAGATTAAAAAATTTATGTTTATTGTCGTTTTTACTTTTATAAGAATGATTTCGTGTGGATCGAATCAGTTAATCAAATTATTTACCTTTGTTTCACTTTCAATGTTGACATTCTTTTCCTTTAAATACCCGTACACGGACAATGCATGCGTTATTCTTTCACTTTCTACAGGGTTAAATTGGAGTTCACATGAATATGGATTTAATGAGGTAGAATTATTCACTTGCAAGTGAATAACTCATTATCAATGTTTATTAGCTTAATTTGACAAAATAGAACCATTTTAGCTGATAAAAGCAAATTATTATTTCACCTTTTCAATTCCATTAATGATTGAACAAAAAAAATCATACTTTTGATTTTTTATATATCTCGTAGCTAGTGCCCCTTTAATCAAAACTTACAGTGTCAGGTTAAAGGAAACGACTCAATACATAAAACAGAGGAATATTGCAAAAATTAACAATGGCACTACAAGAATAAATAAACAATAGCAAAAGAGTATTATAGTATAATAAAGGACACTTCTATACCCAAGAAATCTTCAAGACAATTATCACTCTATTAGTGGTATTATACCAAGTACAACCCACAACATCTTTAAATTTTCACTTAATAAGATATGACAAAAACTGCACTTTTGTTTTTATAACTTATTTAAACATTGGCAGAAATCTTAACCAAGCCCTGATGTTTTTCTAACATATTTAAAAAAATCTTTCATAAAATACCATAAATCATGATTTTTTTCAGTGATAATAATTTAAACAACCTGAGTGAAGTTAATTAAAAAATCTAAAGTATACAATATGGAACATGTATTCCGATACAGGACAACATCTTCCCATCCAGAAAATGTCTTTATCACTATAAATTCTTTTCATGTAGATATCATATTATGTAATAGGGTTCAGCAGCATTTCTTTATAAAAATATAGTATATATCACAGACATAAGAAAGATATAAGAATGTTATGCGACAGCCATTGGTGTACGTGCCGACATGGGTAATTTCTGTATCGTTGACATGACAGGTACGTTATGCCTTTCACACATGATCACTCTGTTAGCTGGTAATTGTGGATCATGGCATGGACAAAGTGGCATTTGTTTTTTGGTATAATCAGTTCTGTACATTGTACCATCTTCAAATCTAGCATTGCTCTGGAATGCTGTGTTATCTGGACGGAATGACTGGGTAGGATGAACACCATGAGGTACATAGTGAGCCTTGTATGTGGGCATGCCTTCAAATGGAGCATTATTAGGTTGATATTCATCTCTTTGGTGTGGTTGATTTTTTTGTAATGCCCATTTCTTATAATCTTGAGAATAATTAGTAGTACCATCAAATGGAGCATTTCTTGCTTTGCCAGCAGATGTTGGTCTCATTGCCAAATTTTTTGTTAATGGTAGTTGTTTGTATGTAGCATTATGAGTTGTTTGTGTGTACATTTCACCTTCAGGTTTTTGGTATGCGTCATGTTGATGCACATATGGTCTATCCATTGGCCACTTGATATAATCTTTACGATTGGTTGTTGTATCTTCCAATGGTTGTCCAGATGAGAAAGCAGCATTATCAGGTTTAAAGCTTCTGGTTGGTTGTCCATGTTGACCTTTGTAGTCTCGTCTAAAGGTTGTAAGGTCATCCAGAGGTGCTGATGATGGTTTGTATCCCTCTTGTTGATGAAGGTGTTTAGCGGGGAGAGCATGTTTCTTGTATTCAGCACGATAATCTGTCATGTCAGCAAAAGGTTGGTCTGATCCAATAGCAGCTTCCATTGGTCTTAATGGTTCACGTTTGGCCTGGTTATATTTACGGAAATCATGATGCATGGTACTCTCCCCTCCAAATGGTTGTGTTGGAGCCTGATAGGAATCTCTTAAGCCATAAGGTTCTTGTCGGCTGGTTTCCCATTTTTTGTAGTCAGCTTATAAAATAGAAGATGATATTTTTTTCACATTTTATGAAAGATATAAATTTATTAGATTTATGCCATTACAAAAAAACATGTTGTTAGACCCTTCTAAATGCAAAACCCAGAGTTCAGAAAGTAAACCTCACTATATAGTTCAAATCAATAACTTTTAATAATTTTTATCATTTATGTTCTTTGCAAATTGTATTGTTTTATCTTGCTGTTTTCACATTTGAATTGTTTCATAATAATCATGTTCATGCCTTTTATAGCAGACTTTTGGGTATGGGTTTTTCTAATTGTTGAAGGCCATACAGTTACCTATAGTTACTTGTATCCACTTCATTTAAACTCTGGTAAATATAGTTGCCTCATTGGTAATTATATAACACATCTCCTGATTCTTATAATATATTGGTTTTTTTTTTATTACTTATCTGAATATAAATATGTACCTCTATATGTAGGTTCTCCTTCAAATCTTCCTCCTGGTAGTCTCTGTCCATCATGTTTTATAGCATGCACTCTTTCTGGGTGCTTTTCTGAAAATACAAATATAGAATATAGTTTTTAGTAGTCCTTACAGTTATCTCAGTCTTCCTGAAGATCACAGAAATCATATAAAAACAATGCAAATTTATTTAAATCTAACGCAGAATAAGGACTGTCAGTAGATACAAAAGTTGATATCCAACCATACTCCTCCTCCACCCAAATACACAAAATCTCAGTTAATTTAGATTATACCTTAATTATACCTATAAAAATTACAGGTCTATAGATGATAGAGTATACTGGTTTCCTTAAGCTTTACACAACACATAATTATTACTTTACTTTATTGAATAATGCTTCCCTTTACTAAATTAAAGAGTTTTTTTTAAAACCATAATCTAAATCAAATACATGTATTGTTTTTACTGTTTTCTATCTTTTAAAAGAAATTAAAACAGTAGGATATTATCAATAGCAACTTTTTATAATATTTTATTTTATCATTTTGAGTTACATGTATCTCCCCTTTTCACCAATAGCAACATCATCAATATATCAATATTTACCCAAATCTGATCAACAAAGTAACATTGTTAAGTGCAAGTTAGTCTTTTCTATTCAGCCTTTTAAATTTATAAATCAGTTAAAATTTGTTGTGTCAATATAAATCCATATATCATTTATCAAAAAATCATGAAGTGTATACGGAAAAAGAGAAGTTCAAATATAAACAACAATGATCTTAAGAAAACGTTGAGTAAATCAATTCTAATGGAATTTCTTTGTACCTTTTATCATTAGTCTATGATCAGCATTGAAGAGTTTGACCTCGGACATTGATAACTACTTGTCATATTTTATAAATGAACAAAAGTCATACTCGATATACAGTTCAATGAAAATTAATGAGGAATATTTAATCTTCAAAATTCTGTCATATCTCAATATCTATGTAGAAATATCCACTGACGACACCAGGAGAGATTTCCACAATAATTTAAGCTAACGAGTAAATATATTAAAGGAAAGGCTTTATTTTGCATGATCCAAGAACAAACAGAGATACAAAATTAACAATTTAATTTCAATCTAAGGAAACGAATTGCAATTTCAACACAAGTTTACATAGTCCCTGGATGTTTTAAAACATACCCTTGTTATTTACAATTTGGATTAAGGGAACTGAACTATATAACATAGTGGCTAGAAATTTAGAAGTAATAATTTGCTACCATTCACTCCATATGGACAATAACACCTATTGGTTTAATTATTAAAATTATTAAAGTCAGACCCTAAAATAAAGAGTTACAATGGCCTGTGAGGTAGAAAGCATCGGAACAAGATTAAAAACATATCAATTGTAATGGAATATATTTAACAAAACTGTTAGATTTATCTTTTTAGACTATCGTTAATATCTAACTGAAAGATGTTTAATTCAATTTTTCTTTTAAATTTGAAAATATAAAGGAAATCAAAAATCACACATCACCATCTAACATATATATTCATATGAACTTAAAGTATAAGTATACTTCTAGAACAAAAAGCTTGCAGCACATATAGAGTTATTTCAACAATAAAGAGCTCCCACATATAAGATATATATTCAGAGTTAAATATAAATAGTTACTCAAAGGAGAGGACCAATAAGTATAAGCATATTTATTGAATAATCAATAAAAAGAAAATAATTTCAACCAAAGCTGCAATGCTTTATAAAAGTAAAAAAAAATCAGTTTTAAATTCTACATATATCTCAGAAGATATTATAGTAATTATTTGATTCTAAGGCCAATTTCATACCAACTTCTTTGTTTTTTTCAATCTAAAAGTATCATGTTAAATAGACATTAAAATTTGAATTTAAACCTGTAATCATTGTGAAAAATTTAAGGAACGTGAAATTTCTCAATAAGGTATTCAGCTTGTAACAAAAACTTTGTATAAGTAAAAGTTTAAACAATATCTAATGTATCAAGATAAAGTTATAATGGTGGCTGTTGACAAAGACATACATGTTTATTGAACTTCAAAACAATGTCTATACTAATATCCCTGTTTCTTGCACGTTCTCACGATATCTTTCTTGTTAACGTTAAGATTGTTGTATCGGGTTGAAGTATTTTCCTGTCTTAATAGCACTTAAGGAAAAAAACATACTTGATATTACTAGGATATATAACACAACAGATTGTGAAATCAATTCTTCTTACTTTGGCCCAGATTACAAGCATTGATGATTTAATTTATAAGGATACCTGATTCCTATTTTATTGATTGCACTATAGGATTTCATCAAACATACATATTAAAATTTTAAAATCAGTTGAAAATGAGCATATCAGTAAAAAAACATCTTTTTATTTTATATGACAATGATTTGTCAAAGCAATAGAAACTGAAGCGTAATATTAAAGAACTTAGATATTAAAAAGATAAAAAAAAATGATGGTTTTAATATAAAATATGAATTAAAATTCTTTAAATTTTTAATAACCATAACAAAATACAGGTTCTAAGGAGAAACATCATATCAATTGAAATAAAATCCCAGCAATATCAAAACCAGTTTATTGATAGAAAGACAAAAGTGCAAAACAACAAACAATTATATACATCTAACTAGCAATGGTCATGTGTTAAGAGGAAGACATGTGAATGATTGACAATTCCTTATTGTCCCAAACTTTGTATTGTTTCAATTTACATGTATACCGTAATACAGTTTCTTTTCATGAGAAAAAATCAGAACAGTGAAAACACGAATATCTAAAATAATAATCATATATTTTGGGGAAAAATAAAGATTATTGGAACAGAGCCATTAAACCAACCTACATTTCTTGTACTGATGAAAACTTCCAGGTTTGTAAGTTAGACAATACATACACTCAGAAACCTCTTATATATCAAACATCATTTATAATGAGGATAATTACAAATCATTTGCTTATTGGCTTGTGTGTAATTACATTTTGTTTGCTTGTCTCAATAGATGCTGCAATTACTAAAGATTCAGGTCTTAAGGGAGACAAAAATAATTAGAAAACTTTTCTGTATCAGTTTTATACTAAAACTATCTCAATTTTATAATATTTCGTTGTGCAAGACTAAGCAACTTTTCTGTAATTAAATCCTAAACATTGCTTAATCCAAGTTACTTAAAGATTTTTAAAATGTTACTGATACTACATTTGCATGAAAGCATTTTTTTTATATATACTACATTTGCATGAAAGCATTTTTTTTACATACTACATTTGCATGAAAGCATTTTTTTTATATATATATCAAAATCCAAACATTTGACAAAGAAATAGTTGAGTGTTTCAATTTGGAATAAAATTTGTTGGGATCTCTTGTTTCCAAGTAATGTTTTTTTTTGATTTTGTTGGACACAAATTTAAAAGCATTGAAATCCTCAAAGTGTTTTAATTTTAATTATAGTAAAAATGAAAAATTTGAATTTATTTAGTATTAAACCTAAAATTAACAATGAACTTTGTAGTTGGAAGAAGTAAAATCAAAACAGACTTAATGACAGATATATTTAAAAGCATAATTAAACTAAGGAAACAGTAACAGTTTTTTCAGTTTCAAAAGTTAGAACCAACCAACCTGTATATTCTTTCTTGTAAGACGTCATGCCATCCATATTTCCTTCTGGTCTTTTATATTGCTCAGCCTGTCTGACATATGGCTTCTCAATAGGATGTGGCACATAATCTTGTCTGTAAAGGAAAGGATTAATAATTCATGAGATAAAAAAGGGGGAGGGTTGAGTACACAATACACTATTCATATCCTCCCATTAGTTTATATGTATGTCCAATATACATAGTTTCATCAGTAGATTGTTCTATCTCTTTATGACTTTAGTTCTTAAGAATTTTGTATTGAAGTTGTCATTGTATATTTGGTCAGCCTATTAAGAGGGGGGTCAGAGGGGTCCCGAGGTCCAGAATTAAAAAAAAATAAAATCTGGATATCCTGAATTTCCCGAAAGGGTCAATCCCAAAATCATGAGCTTAAAAACATACAGACATCCCAAAAAAGGTCCTGCCCCCTCGCAATTAACAAAAGTTCCCTGGAAACTGTGCTATAAACAATCAGATAATATCTGTTCCTTTTAGAACAAGTATTCTGTACCCTTTATTCCGTAAGGAACAAAATTTGTAACAATGTCAAATCTTTTGTCATTCCTACCAGAGAAATATAATATAAATTTACCTAAATGTCTCTGTTTCTACTGAATTAATAAACAACTTGACCAGGCTCTTTGTGATTAAGAGGTTTCCATATACTCTGGGTTCATTATTATTCATTAGGAACCAATTGTCCTGGATTTGTAGGTTTCTTGGGGAAAATTTCTCATAGGAAAGGATTTTATGCAAAGTTTTCAACTTTTGGCAAAACCACAAAATCAAGTATACAAGAATATTTACATTTTTCATTTGGGACATGAAAATTGGTACCACTCAATTAATTGAAAAGCAGCCTGGAAGCATTACTATAAGTATAAAATTATATTGGTGCCAAATTTTGATAACTATAGTGTTATGATGCTTTTTAAACACTTTTTTTAAAATACTTTGGCTGCCAATAAAGGGGTCTGAATTCAGCATCATCAAAAATTTCCACTGCACTATCATTTTCTATGTTTTATTGACCATGAAAATGTGAAAAAATCTTTAATTTGAAATTAAAATTAGAAAGATCATATCATAGGGAACATGTGTACTAAGTTTCAAGTTGATTGGACTTCAACTTCATCAAAAACTACCTTGATCAAAACCTTTAACCTGAAGCGGGACAGAGGGACGAACAGATGGACAAACGAATGGACTGACAAACGAACAGACAGACAAACAAACAGACAAGATGGATGAACAGAAGCACAGACCAGAAAACATAATGCCCATAAATGGGTCATAAAAACTATATGTATTATATCAAAGAAGATGGCAGAACACAATGAATCAATGAGAGGACAATCAAATAACAGAGAAAGATTTAACCCAAAGAAATCCAGAGGTCCTTAAACAGCCTTCAATAATAATAAACAGGGATCAAAACAATATGTCTATTTCAAAGCTCTATAGTGTATACCTATGAAATTAAATCGTTCTAAATAAATGGGAATTAATTAAAACCTTGCCACCAACTCCAAGTTCTTATAACTTTGAAGAACTTATAGCAGCCTCAAAAAAGAATTTTTTGAATGATTGTTCAAACGTTTATCTTATGTCATAAAAATAGTCAGATGAACAATTTTATTGATATAGGAGGGAGTTACAAGTGGTCAATTTAAAAAGGAATAAACAAAGCCAGATAATAAAAGCAGCTTTTATATGGGGACGAAGTCCCCTTTTACAGTAGAAAATTCAATAAAAAAAAAAAAAAAAAAAAATTTCCCGAATTTTTCATTGTACTAATGAACTCAAAATCGTTCAATTTTTTTTTGTCGCGTTTTTTAATTTCCGGATCTGAGCAGAACACATAACTCTACCTCCTTCTTCCGGTCTTGTTGTCGTGAGACTTTGATTAGTCTAGTAAAATATAGGAACTCAAGGAACACAATACCAATATATTTCATTTTTAATCATTCTTTGTCTTTGGTATGAATAAACGTTACCTAATGCATTGCGTTTCTTTGTTTACATTGAACATGACGTCATAACTTAAATAACATCACAAGTAAAATCCCTTACAACAGAACCAAAATCGGAAACGTTACGGTATTTCCGTTTCTTTTTTTAACAAATATTTAAGTTACAAAAATTAATTTAAACAAACTTCGTCCCCATTCACAGGTAATGCCTGCCTCATATTAAAGGGTGTAAAAAGATAAAATCTTGTAGGGAAATAAATAACAAACAAGGTATGTTAAGCAAATTAGTTTTTCTCATGAGCATTGTCTTTTCTGACATAAAGGTATAGCTAGTCTTAGATCTCTTGAATGCTGAGATTATTTTGTCTGGAATGATGACAGATAATCAATAAAGTACCAAAACAAAGAAGAATGTACAAAAAAATCAAGATAATTGAAAAACTACAAAATAAAAATGAAATCTACATTTTACAATAAACTACATAGATCAACAGGTACAATGTATAATGAGTCTCATTGGGGTCTAAGCATGATGCTGGATTGACTTATTTTTTTTGTAAGCTTGACTCAACAAAGTCAAATTATTGTGCATAATACAGGAAACAAAGTCGGGCTGACACATGAAATTACAAGCGTTATTATTAAATTGATAAGCGGGATACAGGAATCAGACTAAATAGTCATCAAGACCCCTCCCCATGAGACCCTCTATCCAAAAAGACATTTGAACTGACTAAAAAACATTTTATCTGGTAAAAGTATGACATTACAAGAGTTTAAACTGTCTCATCCTTTTAATAATCATTTTTAATGGCATACTTTAAAATACATCACTTTTCCATGTGAGATGTTGTGTAACTGTATTCTGTAAGCTAGCACATATAATTAAGTTTTTTTTCCTAAAGATCTATTCAAATTTCAAAAAATTAAATGACTTTAAATGTAGCCAAAAATCTCTACTGTATATAAATGTTGTTGTTTAAATCAAAACTTGTATAATTGACTTCTACAAATTTTATTTAAATATTTGACTTAGTAATTTGCAGCCTTAAAGTTTTACATTTAATTGCCTTATTTATTTCAAAATTGTAGTTACATTTAATAGTATGGTAGACCGGATCTGACATAGATATAAAGGACTATTCTGAATAGCACAATTTGTCCAACTGAACGAAGAAACATTCTCTTCATGTACATTAGTAAATAAAACATTGACTTGAGTAACTTTTTTTAATAATGCAAATACAGAAACAAGTTGATGATGATACCTTCCCTGCTTGGCAAGGACTGTAAAATCAGGAATCAATACATTACCCTTCAGTCTTTTGGTCCTTCAAAAACAGGAATAGTGAATAGATCATACTTACCCTTTTATGGTACAAATTTTGAAACATGGAACAGTTTTATCATACTTACCATGCATCTAGATTTGTCATACAACTTATTTTCATGAATAAATACCAAAATGTACCATAATCGTGATATTTTTATGCCCAAAGTAAACTAAAGCCACAATCTAGGTTTTTTTTGTATAAAAATTAGCAAGATCTAGGATTTTATAACAAAACTTAACCATGAAATTACTAAGCTTAGTTTTCAACTTTCATAAAAAGAAGAATAAATTACAGCGAGTCTAGAACATGAGAAACAGAGACAAATTAACATGAAGTAGACATGTTTTCTATGTCTTTCATGAATTTATCTTTTTATTTCTTACAAATAGGGACCTACAACATTGTACTAACCCTCGCCTAGGACTTTTACCAATTACAGGAACTGCTTTATCATAGGCAACTTTATCATAAACCATCCATTTAGCAGCCTCTTGACGTTTATTTTCCCTGTCACGAATCCTAGTGACACTTTCCTCATCAAGTTTTGTATAAAATTCATGATCTCGAGGCGAATTTTGTGCCATATCTTCCTGTGTATATCCAATATTATTTTGCCTACTAACAGGCATTGCTCTATCATCACCTCTTTTATCATAAATCATCCATTTAGCATCCTCTTTACGTCTACTTTCACGGTCATCTATTCTCTGAATATTTTGCTCATCCAGTTTTGTAAAGAATTCTGGATCATGCTGCCTTACATTTGTATCCCTGGGAGTATTTCTTGGAGTCATTGCCTCCTTACTGTGTCCAGGGATACCCCCGTCTTTATCCAACAGAATATAAGCCATGTTCACTGATGTGGGTATTCCAAGATAATGTCTTCTTAATTGATTTTTCACCTTTTATATCATGTGAGCTTAAATAGGCATGTTTACATTATAGATGGGGTATATAAATTCCTAAAACTTGTATGGACGGTTAGTCCCCCGAATTAAATACCAAATAATAAGTTGCTTTCAAGGGTGTGAACTATAATTACAGAGTATGAGGGTAAATATATATTGGCTTAAATAGATTTTTATACATTGTTATCAAATAGAGGTACGATTTCTCTAATATATTCATAAGACCCTTTAATACATGGTTATCAATAGTTTTTGATAACGGTTACCCTAAATGAGCCTTCATGTTGATGCATTTCGATATTGAATTTTTATTGGTACCCTGTAGCTAGTAACACAGTTTAAGTTTAATATTATGTATGCAAGCAGATAGGCTCAATAAATCACCATGGTTCTGGCCGACTGTTTATTATTTTTAATACTTGATTTGACAAATTGAGATTTTATTGTATGAATTATACTAAAAATTTAAGCTATGAATACATATTATTTAATTATAAAATGAGATCGGGGAATATCAGTGCATTCATAGAACTTATCACCGTGAGTTAAAACATAATCTACAGAATAATTAAAATCAAAACTGGCAAGTTTATTTATTAGCTTTCTGTCTTTTTTATGTTTTGTGTTAAAAAACTATTTACTTTCAACATTTCTGTCACCACTATCAGTAATTATAATCAAGAACCAAAAATAAACTTTAATGAAAAATCTTATTGATCTTTTTCATGCAAACTATTTTTTCTTCATTCAAATACAAAAGTTGTATTTTTGTTTACTGTTAGTAAAACTAGTACAGTATTACTATTTATTCTCAAATTAAAATCAAAATAAAAAGACCAAATAACTCATACCAAGGTTTCCTTTCCAAAAATGACATACCAGTAGATGTGAAATGGCAATAATGGCATGTTATACTGGTATATTTTAAGTTGTTTTACATTTTCTTCAAAATAATTCCCATTTATGATGTAGCTATATAATATCACTTTTATTTTCTCAGTTTTTATGAAAATTAAAGGATGTGCATGTAACTGAAAAATCTTAACTTTGACTAAAAAGTGGAAAATTATTTTCACAAAATACATGTACAATGTAGTTTGATAAAACCCACATAAAATTGAATGAACAGACATTGAAACCAATTCCAATCAAAGGACAGACATCTAACAGTCCATATTGTTGTTGGTTTTTCTTTTAAAGTTTTAAGATAAAGGTCAGATAAGACCACAACGGCTTGAGACTGGCATTTTGAGGCAGAATTTTAGTAAATGGGGTCTAATTATAAAAATGCACAAAAAATAGTTTGATGAGTTATCCCCCTTTTCAGAATAACATATCAGGAAAGATCACTTTGGAACAATTTTTAAAAACATCTCCACAATTGAAAGTTTGTACCAAGAAGAACTCAATATTGAATTGCAACTTGACCTTTGAACTAGTGAGTTTGTAAGTTATCAAGTCTCTCCTTCTCAGTTTGGTATAAAATTTGAAAATATGATTTAAAATATACCAACAAAACAATATTCCCACAAATGTCAGTCTTTTTATAGCACCTTTAACATAGAATAATTTGCAAAAACATCCTCTTTTACATGGACTTTTGTGTATGCAACTTACAATGTAGCTGACAAAAGGGATTGAAAGGGCAAAGAAGATAGCCTTACTTTAACATGATCAATTGCAATTCACAACCATGGTAGTTTATTTTGGTTAATACAACACTAAAATGTGTTGTATATGTATCATGTCTTGCATGCATACCCTAGTAATGTCTATTTTCCCCCATGAACTCGTCTTATATCATGCATATTCTGTGAGAAATGTTACTTTTTGGTAGTATTTACAATTACTATATTTAAAATAATGTTGATATTTTGTTATACAAACCTTTATGTCTATGATATTTAGTACATAGGATTAGGAGCATGGGTTCAATAACACATAATCCATGTTTTGCTTAAATATGAAACACAGTAATTATTGTTGTTTTCTGTTTCTTTTCAAAGAATTTTAAGTATTGATGGTATTAGAAATCCTTGTGGTAAGTATTAGCTTGTTTAACTCATAAATGAGTTTATCTGATAGATTAATAAAATTTCAAGGTTTTTATGCATTGAATGCTTATGTTTATAAAATATGTTTACTTTGATATTGTGTTTATTCCCTTTTATAATTCTCAACCTTGAAGATCTCCCTCAGACATAATGATGTCATGTTTAGAATTATTTTACCTACACATTATTTTATATTTAAATCTTAAATTTCAAATATCCAAAACACAGTTATAATGTTTACTAAATCAGCTTTGGATTTTTGTTGGAATGGAAGCTTAGTAATTTGTTTGAAAGGTGAAATGATGTAATGGGTTATATATGTACAAGTTCCTACAACTTTTTATGTCTCTTTCCAATTTCTACCAAAAAGAGATTGATATTTCATTCTGAAGTTTTGATTAGATCTGTAAGAAGAAATCCTTTAACAAAAAACCTACAACATTATTGTGGACTGTAATATTTTTCTTCATTAGTTTCAAATCAACATCAACATAGTGTTAATTCTTATAACCTACCTGTACCTTAATGTCAATTTGGGCCAAAACATAAAAGGGCCTGATGGATTTTTTTTCAATTATACCTCCATACATGCCTAATTTATGTGTGTCAAGTATCAATAAAAAGAGGTATGGCCAATAATTCAGGTTCTGAAATCGTTTCTGTATTCATTTTACTGTAGGTTTTTATCAACATATGATGTATTTGCTAACCTGTGACCGAATAGTAAATGCAAAATATGCTCAAAATTGCAACTTTGACACTTATACAAAACATGTATAGGAAGGATCATCAAAAGCTACCTTCATGAACTTTGTAGCCTTCAAGTTGTAAGGCCTCATCATGTTGGAATATATATATATATAAAATTGAGGTATTAAGACCTACCTTTGAGTAATTCTATTTTGGAAGTAACCGCCTTGCAAAGCCTCGTAGTTGGGTTTAAGACTAGACCTCCCTTCGGGTAGTACGGCTATCTTAGAAGTCACCACCTTGTATAGCCTTATGGTTTGGTTAAGACTAGAAGTGGAGTATTAAGACCTACCCTTGAGTTGTTCTATCTTTGAAATCTACACGTAACATAGCCTTATGGTTGGGTTAAGACTTAAGACGTGAGGTATTAAGACCTACCTTTGTGTAGTTCTATCTTGGAAGTCACCACCATGCATAGCCTCATGGTTGGGTTTAAAGTTTTCCCGTGGACAGAGAGGATGTTGCCTATAGACATTGGAATATTCAGTAGTTTTATATGATGGATCACCTTGGCCGATAATATCTTTGTGAACATGTGGAACCATATGCTTTCTGAAAGGAAAAATGAATTTAAGAATACTGTATATAACCTTGAGATCAAATTATCATGCTACCTATATATATTTACATGAACAAAATTGTCATGGATTACATTAAACTTAGGGACTCTCCTGTAATTTGATTTTTTTTTTATATATATACATGTACATGTAGACATATTATTATGATTAATGTATTCAGAAATATAAATTTTATCAATTTATCAAGTTGATTCATCAGTAATTAGTTTAAAATTTCAGAATTTGTTCAATTTTGAAATATCTATAGGCTTTTTCAAACCTACATAATTTTTATGATGATAAAGATATTCTAGTTACAAATACTTTAATTTTGTTGTTTAAACTGAAACTTGTGTTTCAAAAATTATCATAAAAGTTTTTTACATGCATGTATCAAATAGAATTAAGCTAAATTTTACACAATGACAATATCTTTAGGAGGATAAGTGACTGATAACAGCTGTAATTGTATCAAATCTGTTTTCAGTTCAAAGGGAAGTAACTTTATTTCAAATAGGAACAATTTAGATGAAAACAGTTATAAAATGAATACATGATTTTACAGAGTTATGGTGCAAACAATAAGATTTTGCAAAAGTCTTGCAATAATAAAAATGAAGAAAATAGTGTTTTTTTTTATATTCTGAGGAAGCTTATTCATGATAACAAACAGAGCTGGTAGTATTTTCCAAAAAACTTCACATATCCAGAAATCAACGCCACTTTGCTTATTTGAATATTATACTAAAGATATCGGATACGGGTCACGGAAATTACATTAAAATGATAGGGAATTTTGAAAAAATGTCTGTTTTAATTTTAATTTAAGTGATAGACAGGTTGCCGGGGCAGAAAATGAATATACACAACAATATACACCATTTAAACGAAACATAATGACTGTTGTTGCAAAAATACAGGTTCCTGAGCTATTTTAAAAATCGAAGCGAGAGGCTTTTAATATAACAGTGTAAAATACAGGCTAAAATGGCTGAAACGTCAAATTCGCAGACTTCGTGTTGAAAATTGGCTACTAAGGTCATTACAGGTTGCCGGGGTGAAATTTGAAACTTGCATTTCCAAAGAATAAGCAAGTCCAAACCTAGTATGTGTAGTCGTTGAACTCTAGGTTCCCACGTAAAGTTAAAATGTCACTATTTCAAGAAGAATAAACTCACGAAAGCACGAAAAATTCACTAAATTCGCGTTCATTGTTTTGATTTTGACCGCCTGACAACTTTACGGAAATATCAAAGTGATTGTAAATAAGGACTCTGTGACGGGCAACTTATAATATCCGTGTTTTAAAGATTTTAATGATTTTAATGATATCAAGCCAGTCCAGTTCAAACTACTATCACGTGGTACAATTCTCATTTACATATTATGAATATTAATTAGCAAAACCACTACTAATTTCTGGCTATGATCAAAGTATGCAGTGCACTGCTTTTAAAAATGACATAACTAATAAAAATATAGATGTTATAGCAATAATTAATATTATGAAAACTAAATTAACAAAATTATAATGTTATTTTAAAAGATTGGCATGTTCTGCCAATACAATGAATTAAAATTGGGGAAATATGTTAATGTAAACATTGGGAAAATCAGAAGTTATTGTACTTTAATAAAGACTTATGATAATATATTTCATTTGTTTTCATTCATCCTAGGCTTCTTGATTGGTTTGACAGGCAAACCTGAACTTGGTAAATTTTACAAATTCATCATTCTCAACATTACAATATCATCTGTTCATAACTTAGAATAAAAACTGGAGATGAAGACATCAGGACATCTACAAGAAAATCTTAATTTCAGTTCTTTTATTGCCTGCAATTTCAATTCATTTTGTAGTTCTCCACAAGAATAATATGTTTCATAATACATGAATCATTAAATTACACTCATAAACTATATTCTATATATGATAAAAAAAAATTAAAGAGATACTGTATGATTGCCAAGGAGTGATTGATTGTTGATTGCTTAATGTCCAGTGGCAAATATTTCATGCATGTTCGGGACGAGAACAAGTTAGCAATAAATACAATAGGTAGGTCTAGTAATAACAGAGGCCATCCAGGATGGTTGTAGGGGAAATTTGGACAGCCACTGGAAAATGAGGATATATTGGATAGGGACAGACTTCTTGCCTTGCAACACAGTGATATTGTTTGCCTTAAATTAGTGGAGAATAGAGGCTTTTTCCCCTGGAGAAAAATCCCAATTTGAAAAAAAATTGGCTTAAAATTATTCCCAAAAAGACAACTTTTTTCCCAAACAGTGCAGTCTCAGTAGTAATTGTGCATGAATACAAACTGTAAAACACTCATTTAAACATTTTTCATGCCTAAAAATAACTATATGTACACATTTGAGGGTCTGTTTATGTATCATCACTGACAAAATGGACTTTTATTGTAAAGCAGGGTTTGACTCTTGAAAATGGGACTGTAAATTGAAGTTTCAGCCAAATTCATGGTTTATTGTAAATTTCCCAATTTGATGAAAATGACGCATATTTTCCCAATAAAAAAGGGTAGAGGTAGTTTTGAAAAAAGCCAACAATATCACTGCAACAGGCCACCTACGGACCCCTCAAAGAGTTGTTGCAAAGGTTTTTCTCATGCAAAGAGTGTGGCACTCTCTTTACAGTAGGCATCAGATTTAACGTCCCCATTCTGATCAGAGGTGGCTGCAAACTAGACACATCTCACACAGCCAAACTGATGATCCACTTGGCAAGCTTTGTACTGTCTGTTAGAACCATATTTCTATTCCCCAGTCACCCTTGGGGGGATGATTGCCAATGAGACAACAATCAAGCAAAGAATAAATACTCTAGGATGTAAAAGTTAATAACAAAAATACAGAATTCAAGGCATATCAAAACAGATTAATTGAAAAAAACTGTAATATCCCGGTCTTGGTACAGGCCTTTTCTGAAAAAATATGTTAGGTTAAACCTGGTTTTATAGCTAGCTTAACCTACCACTTGTATGAGTTGTTTATAGCTCTGCTTAATTGACACAAGAGTGCACATGCTGAAATGTCTAGCCTTTTTTTTACTAATTATTGATATTATGTTGATAGTCCAAAATATAAAGCTTTATTACAACTGTCACATCAACTTCACATTAACCAGAAAACTAAACATTGACCAATGAACCATGAAAATGAGGTCAAGGTCAGATGAACCACACCAGGCAGGCATGTATGTACAGCTAACAATTCTTGCATACAACAAATATAGTTGATCTATTGATTATAGTTTAAGAAAAACAGACCAAAACACAAAAACTTATCACTGTGCAATGAACCATGAACATGAGGTCAAGGGCAAATGACACCTGCCAGCTAGACATGAACACCTTACAATCATTCCATCAACCAAATATGGTTGACCTATTGCATACAGTAAAAGGAAAACAGACTAAAACACAAAAACTTAACTTTGACCTCTGAACCATGAAAATGAGGTCAAGGTCAAATGGCACCTGCCAGCTAGACATGTACAACGGGTGCCACATGTGGAGCTGGATTTGCTTACTCTTCTGGAGCACCTGAGATCGTCCCTAGTTTTTGGTAGGGTTCGAGTTATTTATTCTTTAAGTTTTCTATGTCGTGTCATGTGTACTATTGTTTGTTTGTTTGTCCTTTTTATTTTTAGCCATGGCGTTGTCAGTTTATTTTCGATTTATGAGTTTGACTGTCACTCTGGTATCTGTCATCCCTCTTTTACAGTCATTTCATACACCAAATATAGTTGACCAATTCATACAGTATAAGAAAAACAGACCAAAACACAAAAACTTAACTATAATCACTGAACCATGAAAATGTGGTCAAGGTCAGATGACACCTGCCAGTTGGACATGTACACCTTTACAGTCCTTCCATACACCAAATATACTAGATCTATTGCTTATAGTATCTGAGATATGAACTTTACCACCAAAACTTAGCCTTGCTCACTGATCCAATAAATGAGGTCGAGGTCAAGTGAAAACTGTCTGACGGTCATGAGGACCTTGCAAGGTACGCACGTACCAAATATAGTTATCCTATTACTTATAATAAGAGAGAATTTAAGATTACAAAAAATCTTAACTTTTTTTTTCAAGTAGTCACTGAACCATGAAAATGAGGTCAAGGACATTGGACATGTGACAGACAGAAACTTCATTACATGAGGCATCCATATACAAAGTATGAAGCATCCAGGTCTTCCACTTTCTAAAATATAAAGCTTTTAAGAAGTTAGCTCCTCACCTATAGCCTCTGCCACCGGATCACTATCCCTATGTCGAGCTTTCTGCAACAAAAGTCGCAGACTCGACAAAAATTAAACATAGGTAAATGTGACTATTAGGGATCAAGCAGCCAAATTGTGTAAACATACATCACAACTAACTCTAAATTTCAAACAAACATACAGATAATTAATTCGAACAAAAATGACAACAAAAATGTGTTGCAGTTGATTAGAATTTGAAAAAGAAGCCAACTAAAAGGTTTTTTCAGTATCTGTATTTTTTTTTAATAGTTTTCCTGAAATTGTTTTACATTTCACAGCGATATAATACTGTTACTTTAATTATTCATCCCTTATTTTATTGATTTTGTTTTTACATTGTATCGGTCATAGATCAAATTTCTTCTTACAGTGTATGTCCACTTGTGTTAAATTAAGATGTCTTTTGATTGAGTTAAACCATTTCAATTGATATTTTATAGTGTGTTTTTCTATGTTGTGATGTTACACTATTGTTTCAGATAAGGGTGAAGGTTTGGTACCATCAAAATGTTTGAATGGTTTTCACTAGTAATTTTTTGGGGCCCCTTTATAGTTAGCTGTTTGGTTTGAGCCAAGGCTCTGTGTTGGAGACTGAACTTTGACCTATAATGATTTATTTTTTATTAATTGTGACTTGGATGGAGAGTTGTCTCATTGGCACTTATACCACATCTTATATCCTTTTATTGGAATTTCTGACTGCTTCCTTACAAACAGCCTTCCATTTAGAAATTATCGGAGATTATACATAACGTAGATAATATATTTATTCAAACTTTAAGGCTTTAGGTATAATTATACCAAGTAAATCTTGTAAAATTATCAAGAAAGATAATATTTGAATACTTTAAATTGGAGTGTCAATTTGATGAAAAATAGTTGAACGGACAGGTACATAGTATGTATAAAGTTGGTAATCAATTTTAACCATGGGATCAATACATAACTGACACCTTTAACATACATACTAATTTACCTGTCCAAGTAATATATACTGGTTCTTATCTGAAACAATGATCAAACTTGGAATACTAACTACATGTATTTGTGTTCAGGTGATCACCTAGGTATTAACTTGGAATACTAACTACATGAATTTAGTTCAGGTGATCACCTAGGTATTAACTTGGAATACTAACTACATGTATTTGTGTTCAGGTGATCACCTAGGTATTAACTTGGAATACTAACTACATGTATTTGTGTTCAGGTGATCACCTAGGTATTAACTTGGAATACTAACTACATGTGTTTGTGTTCAGGTGATCACCTAGGTATTATTAAGTGTCTTCAGATCAAGTACACTTTAAAGTGACTAGTAAGGTACTTGTACTTCACTTTCAAACTGGAATTTTTGCTCTTTTTTCACAATTTAACTAAAATTTTAAAATTTAAAATAAAAACATTGAAAAGTGAAAATAAAAGGACTTTATAATGAATATTGTATTCCATAAATTTATTTTTGGAAGCATATTTGTCCAAAGTTCAAAGATTGTATTGTTCATAAAGGGGCTTTTATTCAGTGGCAATTATTACAATTTTTTAAAGAAAAGGAGAAAATCAAGATTGCAAATCACAAAATATATTAATGATGAAGTAAAAAAACGACAACGAAAATGGTCCAGATGGAAAGACGAAAGAACGGACAAACAGAAGCACTGAGAGTCAAGGGTTACACTTAAATTATTGCCCTAACCGCCAATGGGGGGATATAAATACTGTTTTTTTTTTATCACAAAAACATTTCCATCAAGATTCAAAGTTATTGATGTCTAAAAAGGAACTCAGGATCACTATCACAGGTTAAACAAAAATAGGTCACACTTTATCTTTACACAGGAATACCCTTTGAGTGGCCTCAAAGTGTATCTAAAAAAGTTTAATATTTATTTCAACTTATACTCAAAAACCACCTCATATATAATTTTTTTCCATTTCAAAATACCTTTTGATGAAAGGGAAAAACAACAAAAAGAAATAAATATATATATTGAAATATTAATCAAATATATTTTGTCATATCCTTTCAATTATATTTTCTACTCAAACATTTGCAATATATGGTGGTACCTTCATAATGAATAACAGTTAAAAATCTTGCCAAATGATGTTAACAGTGATTTTTGCCGCATGACGATAAAATGTACACTTTTTTTAAGATGATAAAAAAAATCTTCTGATTTTTACAAATCACTTTTTTTTTTTAAATATCGATAAAATTAATAATTTGGGACCCCTGGCCAATCTGAATCATGGTAAGGATATTTTGACAAATCACAGTAAATTTTAACCAATTTTACATTAATAGTAGTCGAAGATGACTGTTAGAAGTCTGACGGTAAAGGGCATTCCTACCCTCATTTACATGTATCTGTCTTATAATAAGTTAAAACTAGAGGCTCTAAAGAGCCTGTGTCGCTCACCTTGGTCTATGTGAATATTAAACAAAGGAAGCAGATGGATTCATGACAAAATTGTGTTTTGGTGATGGTGATGTGTTTGTACATCTTACTTTACTAAACAGTCTTGCTGCTTACAATTATCTCTGTCTATAATGAACTTGGCCCAGTAGAATTTCAGTGGAAAATGTTAATTAAATTTACAAATTTTATGAAAATTGTTAAAAATTGACTATAAAGAACAATAACTCCTTAGGGGGTCAATTGACCACTTCGGTCATGTTGACTTATTTGTAAATCTTACTTTGCTGAACATTATTACTGTCTACAGTTTATCTCTATCTATAATAATATTCAAGATAATAACCCAAAACAGCAAAATTTCCTTAAAATTACCGATTCAGGGGCAGCAACCCAACAATGGGTTGTCCGATTCATCTGAAAATTTCAGGGGAGACAGATCTTGACCTGATAAATAATTTTTCCCTGTCAGATTTGCTCTAAATGCTTTGGTTTTTGAGTTGTAAGCCAAAAACTGCATTTTACCCCTATGTTCTATTTTTAGCCATGGCGGCCATCTTGGTTAGTTGGCCGGATCACGGGACACATTTCTTAAACTAGATACCTCAATGATGATTGTGGCCAAGTTTGGTTTAATTTGGCCCAGTAGTTTCAGAGGAGAAGATTTAAAAAAAAAAAGGACGACGCCGGACGCTAAGTGATGGGAAAAGCTCACTTGGCCCTTTGGGCCAGGTGAGCTAAAAATGGAAGTTTTGTTTTTCAACATGGACTAACAATTTATACAGTTTACATGTACATGTATAATTGTGTCTTCTATACTCTGTATTGCCATAGGAATCATTTGTCTACATCTATCTTACATCATATTCAAGAGTATTGATGTTCATGCTAATAGTATTACCCTTCTAAAATATCTATAATAATGATTAAGGAGTTGATATTTCAATCTATTCAATTGAATAATTTCAATAAGTTTTCCATTTTTAATGAACACTCAATAAAGTTAGCCTAATGTTTAGAAATTTCACAGCTTTCCTGCAACAGTATATTTGAAAGGTTTACTATAACATTTAAAATATTCTTTTCTGTCATATTCCATGGCTCAACAGTTTGAAAAGTGTATTCTCATATAGAACTATTGATTATATTCATTTTGAAACTGATATGGTCATATTTAATGTAAAGTTAAGTATAATACAGAGTTCTCTTTGTCCATATGAAAACATATCAGTTAAAAATTTGACAGCTAAAAATAAACATTTCTTTGTTTTTATGCTTTCAGTTGTTCATATATCATGTATATATAAAATTTTATTATTCAATAATTCTGAAAAGTTTATTTGTTTGAATATCAACTTTAAATATGTTTTGAAGATAAAAAGATAAAAAGGCTACTGAGGAAGGATTTTTTTAAAATAATTTAAAAAATGTACAGTACATTTCATTTTTGTTCATGAATATAAGTGTCAATTTGTGCATTTAAGTGCATCTTATTTCATATGAAGATCTATTCAATAATAAGAAATGCTCACTTATCATAAATATTTAATTTTATGCTAGACACTGCCAAACTTAAGTCATAATAACTATACAAATTAACAATAGTATTTTTAAATGCAAAGCAAGATTCATTCATTTGAACAGAGAGAAAAACAGTAGTACAAAGAAGCTTTTACATCATTTTTTGTGTTATTGAAATCAAAATGTAAGTAAAGTATAATCTTACATGTAGTTGAACAAACCAATTAGGCATGTATACACATATAAATGACAATCTTACTTTATTTGGTAAAGGATTATACAAATGGATTGAAATGTCTGGGCATTTATAAAAGCAGATTATGTTTGTATGCAGGTGTAGAAGAATGGATATGCTGAATTCCTTGATTCATGATCACCATGAGCAATTTGAAGGTATTCCAGCAATTGAGAGTCTGAGAGATTATTACTGTAATTGGAAGGTATTCCAGCAATTGAGAGTCTGAGAGATTATTACTGTAATTGGAAGGTATTCCAGCAATTGAGAGTCTGAGAGATTATTACTGTAATTGGAAGGTATTCCAGCAATAGAGAGTCTGAGAGATTATTACTGTAATTGGAAGGTATTCCAGCAATAGAGAGTCTGAGAGATTATTACTGTAATTGGAAGGTATTCCAGCAATAGAGAGTCTGAGAGATTATTACTGTAATTGGAAGGTATTCCAGCAACAATTGAGAGTCTGAGAGATTATTACTGTAATTGGAAGGTATTCCAGCAATAGAGAGTCTGAGAGATTATTACTGTAATTGGAAGGTATTCCAGCAATAGAGAGTCTGAGAGATTATTACTGTAATTGGAAGGTATTCCAGCAATTGAGAGTCTGAGAGATTATTACTGTAATTGGAAGGTATTCCAGCAATAGAGAGTCTGAGAGATTATTACTGTAATTGGAAGGTATTCCAGCAATAGAGAGTCTGAGAGATTATTACTGTAATTGGAAGGTATTCCAGCAATAGAGAGTCTGAGAGATTATTACTGTAATTGGAAGGTATTCCAGCAATTGAGAGTCTGAGAGATTATTACTGTAATTGGAAGGTATTCCAGCAATTGAGAGTCTGAGAGATTATTACTGTAATTGGAAGGTATTCCAGCAATTGAGAGTCTGAGAGATTATTACTGTAATTGGAAGGTATTCCAGCAATTGAGAGTCTGAGAGATTATTACTGTAATTGGAAGGTATTCCAGCAATTGAGAGTCTGAGAGATTATTACTGTAATTGGAAGGTATTCCAGCAATTGAGAGTCTGAGAGATTATTACTGTAATTGGAAGGTATTCCAGCAATTGAGAGTCTGAGAGATTATTACTGTAATTGGAAGGTATTCCAGCAATTGAGAGTCTGAGAGATTATTACTGTAATTGGAAGGTATTCCAGCAATTGAGAGTCTGAGAGATTATTACTGTAATTGGAAGGTATTCCAGCGATTGGAAGGTACATGTAATCACAACTGCTGTTCATCATCTCAGTGACATATACATTTTTATATCATATCAAATATATTATATAATTGCTTTGAATATGCAGTAGAAGATCCCACTATACTACAAGATAGATGGAACTTTTGTGCCAATTTGAATGGTCCTTAGCATTTAATTGGTAATGATTCCCCCATGAAAATCCATGATGAAAATGATTTACGTCTTAAAACATATATATGAATTTTGAAATCATTGGTTGAACAATTAACAAAAGGAATTGATGCAAACATACATGTATATAGAGCTAACATTTTTGGTCAAATAACATAATAAATGTAAATTTATATCTTAGCATTGATATACATCAACTGTAGAATACGACAAATACCTAAGATACTTGATATAAGGACCTGTTAGGCCATAGGGGCAGATAAATATAGCTATACAGAATTGTTTTAGTGGAATCTTTTGATAAGTGGTCTTTAGATGTAAAATAAAATCCATTATTATTTGAAAAAGGGTAATATTTCCCCCAAATATGTCTTGTATGTGCCATTTACAATAGAGTAACAATGATGTTAGTCTCAAAATATATAAATTGAGCACAGCATTCAGGTTTATTCTATTTCTGAGACCAATACATGTACATTTACGTGTTGGTCCAAGATGATTTCAAAGGCATATCTGTCAATGATTTATTGACACAGTTCAGATCCATCATTTCATTGTAACCTTTAAGTCCTAAATAAAGATGATTGTAGTTCATTAGCCAACTATATTTTAGTGTAGAGTTATCCCCCATGCTACAGAAATTAGACTTGTTGAATATCATAATAAACAGCATTTTAATTTGACTTTACTATTGAATCTCAGCAACTTCTTTGTCTTCAATACAATGTCCAATAACAAGTTTAAGAGATTACTGTAATCCGATACGTTAATTAAATCACCGGTAATACGACCAACAAGTGCCCGTTGCCCTTTAAATTTGAATTATAAATTGTAACAGATATCTTATTAAAATTACTTACCCACATATACATAATGTACACAAATTCGACATTTTTGTATTTTAAACTGCAATTTGAAAATTTCTCCTTTACTTTTCTAAATTTCAGAACATTAGATGCACGTTGCTAAGTATACATGCATTCAAATGTTTATCAAAGATGGTGGGTGACAACAGACGAGTCGACTTAGACTGTAGGGAGACGTAGTTTATTTTTTTTTATAAATGTCTTGTAAAAAAAGATTGTTTTAAACAAAATGTCATTTATTGACACTTCAACATTCAAATCATAAGGTTTCATCAGCATCATGTCCATATAAAATAACATGTGTTTAAAATTATTTGATTCTTTTAAACCTGTCTACCCTAAAATATAATAACTTTCTCTTTCAGCCAACTGTAACATTTTAGGTATTTAAAACTGTATAAAGTGATGTGAAATAAACAGGAACAAACGCATATCATAATCGCATATGATCTTAAATAGCGAAATGATCTTTCTTGTTATATTTAAAGATTACCACACTAAATAATGCAGTTTACATTGGAGCAAAATACTTTTTATACGCCCGTCAAAATTTTGACGGGACGTATTATGGTATACAAATGTCCTGTGTCCGTCCGTCTGTCTGTCTGTCCGTCTAGCTGTCTGTCTGTCTGTCTGTCCGGCGTAAATATGTCGCACCGTAACTTGAGAACGACTTATCCAAATTTCATGAAACTTAACATAGTTGTTTCTTATGATGGTCAAATGATCTGTATACTTTTTGGTGAAAATAAGATTAAAACTTTTTGAGTTACGGCACTTTGTAACTAAAACAGGGGTGTGTTTTTTTCACATGTCGCACCGTATCTCAAAAACGATTCTTGATTATGGCTTAAAACTTTAAACACTTCTTAATTATATTAATCTTAATATCTGTATACTTTTTGGTGATGATTCAAAATTTTATTTTTGAGTTATTGAGTATTTTGTAAAAAAGGGGAGGTTTTTTTTTTTTTACATGTCGCACCATATCTCAAAAACGATTTATGATTATTGCTCATCTACGTTGGTTTTGGTACTTCAGCAGTTCAAATTCATCCCTTTTCATGAAGCTGGTAAGTCAGATGGTAAAGATAATGACCTATCCAAACTTGAAAGCAGTTGTGAGCGATGTGTAGGATTATACGATGTGCAGTATGGACCTTACAGTGGCCAAAGTATTTTAGCTAATTAACTATGTACTTATTTCATTCATTTTTGTTGAGTCTGTCTGCGACTTTGGTCGCAACAGCGAGAAATACAAAATGTAGCAAAAGAGGGACGAAAGATACCAAAGGGACAGTCAAACTCATAAATCTAAAACAAACTGACAACTCCATGGCTAAAAATGAAAAAGACAAACAGAAAAGCAATAGTAAACATGACACAACATAGAAAACTAAGAATAAACAACACGAACCCCACCAAAAACTAGGGGTGATCTCAGGTGCTCCGGAAGGGTAAGCAGATCCTGCTCCACATGTGGCACCCGTCGTGTTAACTGTCCTGTATTTCTACCCGACAAACTTGGACAGAAGCTTGTTCATGATCAAAAGCAAGTATCTAGAAGGACATTCTGTAAAATTCATTTCCTGTTTTCCGTATATTCCTTATAAACGGACTTTTCTTCAGTTAACATTGCACACAGTCTGTTGTTTTTAAAACATACATTAAATTCATAAACCATCCTGGATTTTTACCAAACTGGGACATAAGCTTCTTACAATCAAAAGATAGTATCTAGAGGAAAATATAAAAAATATCTTCTTTTATCATTTGTTCATTCAATAAAGTTATGTTTCAACTCTTTTATAAATCTATAGATTTGATTGCATACTGTATTCATTTTTTAAAAGCATTACTTTTCCCATACATCTCAAACGTTTTATTTCATGCGGCGGGGTTAAACATGTTTTTTGAGATCTCAACACTCCCACTATAGTCCGGACGATCGGTGTAAAAATTGCTCAAATATTGAGGAAAGCACCAAATTTTGCATGATGGTACATTTTTGTGTACTGAGCAAATATAGCTATGGACCCACCCTCAACTTTCAATATGGCGGCTTATTTCAAGATGGCCGCCACACATTCAAAAATATTTTCCTGTATTGCACAATTCACAATGGATTTGAACCTGGAAGCTCAATATTCAACATATTTGAATGACTTGGTGTACCTAGCAAGATTTTCTTTTGATCTATCTTTGCAATTCATAATTGCGGCTATTTTTAAAATGGTCGTCCGGAAAAATAAGCAAATATTCATTATTGAGAATAGACCTGAATTTAAGCATTTTAATAAAGCATAGTGTCATGCATTTTATGATTTAGTTTCTGTTCCAGTTCTGTCAATTTGATTTAGCCTGGCTTGCCGTTTCATATACAAAGTAGTAGCTTTCTTAAAAAGCTGCAGTAGAAGCTTTCCATATCCAACTAAGTCCTTGATTAAATTAATTTTTTTATGTAGAATCTTTAATGTTTCTGTTATTTTCTTTGGTGATATTTTGATATGATTGATTTCAAAATTTCTTGATAAAAACTATTATATTAAGAGTGACACGGGAACATTTTATTTTGACCGCCGATATCCAAGATATATACTGTTACCAGAAAATAGTAAACAATAAAATTTTCTCTGCTTTTTTTAAAAGCGTTTTTCCTGTATTCTGTATAATTTATCTTTTTTTTAGAAATATATTTATACTTTCCTTTTAGAACCAAAAAATATTTACGTCCCAAGACAGAAAAAAATCCAAACAATTATAATAGATAAATATTCTATACCTTCAAAATCCCATCACTTGACGACCAGGTGAACTCTGACTTGGGTTGTAATGTTACATAACAATATATTGTCAGGTAGACGTGCAAACCAAAAGCAACCAGGTGACATTAAACATCCTGTGTATACATGCATGTATTACCAGAGTTTGAATTTTGTGATATACAAAAGTTTTCATACAAATATATCTTCTCTTCCCCGTGTCAAATCAGAAGACGAATGTATCATAATAAACTTTAAGAAAATATGAACAATATAAAACAATTTCTAAAAATATTTTTGCTTTAAAAGATAATCAAATTAATATTTATGTAACTATAATTATATATTTTAAAGAAATATTTTGATTCAAACTCTAATTTAAATGGATTTGTTTTATTTCGTAGAAAATTAAAAAAGATTTCATTGAATATGATTTTATTATTTTTTTTATTAATCAAATATTTTAAGGAAAATCCAGACATTCAATAAATTAATATAAAGTTAAACTTGTGTAAAAAAATAATATTGTATACATTTCAGCATAGACATATATACTAGTATACAATTGCTCTGATTTCAACAACATTGTATACACGACAATATGTATCGACAGAGTTATCGGTCCTAAATATAGGACTGATATAGTTGGGTATGATTAAAAAAGCTGCAATATTTTTTGTCTTGGGTCACACATAAAAGCTGTGATTTTAAATTTATCTGCCCTAAGATATTATTCAGTGCCTATCTTATTTCTTGATTGAAGTATTTTGCAATTTGAGATATTATACTGTGATTTGAGAATTGAATAAACACAAATCCGTAAAATTGCAGGAATTGAGGACAACAAGGACAAGAACAACGAAATGGCAGAAACTCAATCACTTGGGGATATGGAGAAACCCACAACTGAAGACACTTTAACAGTGGACAACTCAGAAATGACTATTCAACAATTGTACGAAGAATTTTTAGCAGATAGGCAATCTAATGTTCAAAGAACAGCTGAGATTGACCGCAATATAAACCAGAGCAGAGGTACTTTCCAACAAATGGTATCTGTTGTTAGTGAATTAGTGGACAAGTGAAATAAAGAGGTAAAATTCCTTCAATGGACACATTATCTAAGCCAAAATTTGACCTCTGCCAGTATAACGCAAGTACACCAAAAGTACATAACGAATTCCATGCCTTGGGTCTTTCCCCAATTAGTTCGCATGAACCATCAACCACACCAACTCTGTTTATATTTTTATAAATTTCCTGTTTACAAAACTTTGAATTTTCGAAAAAAAACTAAGGATTTTCTTATACCAGGCATAGATTACCTTAGCCGTATTTGGCACAACTTTTTGGAATTTTGGATCCTCAATGCTCTTCAACTTTTTACTTGTTTGGCTTTATAAATATTTTGATATGAGCGTCGCTGATGAGTCTTATATAGACGAAACGCGCGTCTGGCGTACTAAATTATAATCCCGGTACCTTTGATAACTATTTACACCGCTGGGTCGATGCCACTGCTGGTGGCCGTTTCGTCCCCGAGGGTATCACCAGCCCAGTAGTTAACACTTAAGCGGTTAAGTGTTGACATGAATATCATTATGTGGTCATTTTTATAAATTTCCTGTTTACAAAACTTTGAATTTTCGAAAAAACTAAGGATTTTCTTATACCAGGCATAGATTACCTTAGCCGTATTTGGCACAACTTTTTGGAATTTTGAATCCTCAATGCTCTTCAACTTTGTACTTGTTTGGCTTTATAAATATTTTGATATGAGCGTCGCTGATGAGTCTTATATAGACGAAACGCGCGTCTGGTGTACTAAATTATAATCCTGGTACCTTTGATAACTATTGGAAGGTGTTCATTTACCAATTTGAACGAACTGTCGGGAAAACAGGGAAAAAGGTGTGTAGGCTTCTAGATTGCCTGGCCGATGTTGCCTTGGAGTATGCTCGCAAGGTAAACACAGATGATAATCCCAAGGCCTTAAGAAAAGCATTGAACCAGCGCTTCACCAAGAAAGACGATCAGACCAGATAGGAACCGAAGCATTTTCCGAGGATGTAAAGGTTAAGATTCTACAAGGCATGCATTAGAGAGGAACCCAGAAACGATCAACAAGGCGTTAACACAATTGAAAACCTCAATAGCCAACCAGATGGCGATATATTGATCAAAAAGTGCCAATAATGACCATTGACAAGTCTTTTTTGCTGATGGCGCAGTATCACCGACCGATAAAGGAAATATGAGCAGTCCTTTGGAAAATGAGTTGCGTTACCTCACTGAAATTGTCACAAAACTATGCTTTCAACTAATCAGCGTAACCGTGGATTGGCCAATCAATATAACTTTGGGCCTTCTGATCAATATTATCGTGGAAGATCACCAGATCAATGGAAGATCACCTGATAAATATACACGTCGTGGAAGATCCCCTGAGCAATATGACGGCGGTAGATCGCCAGATAAAAATACATCCAAGTTTAATGCCTATCGACCAGCAACACTCCCACCAAGCCAGAGATCATATAGTCCCTAAGCACAACGGCCAGCATCGCCACGGAAAAACTCCAGAAATCCCGGTTATTTCAGGCAACGGTCATCTCCACCAGGATACAGAGCAAATCAAAGCGCAACCCTAACAATGTAGTCTTTAAACACCAACGGGTCGGGCCATCAGGCCAAAGCTCGAGTCTTTTGACCATGAAACATCACCACATGACAAAACCGAACAGAGGCCAAATGGTTCGTCCGATATTGTCATCAGACGAACCATTGGAAAAAGCCTAGCAGTACGAGGTACTATATATGACCAGAATGTGAGCATGATTATGGACACTGCTCGATGGTAACATTACTAAATGAGAAATTACGTCCAGCAGATTATGAAGATTCGGAGACCGTAACGCTACGTGGTTTAGGTGAACAGCTGGTTACATGGCAGATTATAAAGAACACCTCACTCGACATTAATAGAGTAAACATACAATGGGATGTGTGCAAAGCGCCGTTAACAGACGATGTTCTACTTGGGCAAGGTATTTTGGACACACTGGGCGCATCAAGTTAGCAATTCTGGACTATATCTGCACCAATCAGCCAGACTACTATACCTCTAGCCAATGTAGAAAAACCAAACACACATCAATACGCACAGTAAAACTCAGTTTAAGAGACTAAGAATTTAATCTACCGTTAACTTTCCAACAAAGTTCATTTAGCATTAGCCTAAATATGGCTAGCTGATGTTCGGAACCTTTGTATTTGCATCAATATTCTAACATTATGCATCGATTCGAATGTAAAATTTGCACCTTGCATTTATACTAAATCATAAGGTAACCAAACATGTCTAAAATATTAACATAATCAATGCCATGTACTCCAAGAGCTCCGGGGGTACATTGTTACATAATCATTGAAATAAAGGTGTACCGATACCCACGATTGGTCTTTGGTTACAGTCCTGCTAAGCAAATGGCATCTTTGTTTAAAGATCATTATATAAAGGCACTGAACTAATGGAGCGTTTTCTCTACTCGGTCGTTTTGTTTAACACAGCTCAAATGTAAAGCAGTATTCAGTTATATCCTTTAATATTATGCAAGGAAAAAAGAAATTTCGGGAGACACTTGCAAAAAGTAATATAACAAAAATATCGAACTCCAATGGAAATTCAAAACGGAGAGTCCTTTATAAAATGGCAAAATCAAATGATAAACCACACCAAACGAATGGAAAACACCTGTCATATTCGAATCCTGACTTTGTACAGGCATTTCCTGATTTAGAAAATGTTTTTATTTATATTTTTCACAATTGCCTGTTAACGGGATGTCATGTGCAATTTTAAATACGATTTCTCTGCAGCACCCTGTCAGAGTAAGTTGTACCTATTTGTATACTGTATCTGCTTTCTTGTTGGGGTTGTATTTTTGAACAACAAGCCATTTTTAATGATGAAGTAGGTTTCCTCGCTGTCCTTTACTTTGTTTTTTTATCATTTTTTTTAAAACGTCTATTTCTTTTCATATCATTAAGAGAAAAAGAAAGTCATGCCAAAAGTTATATTTTCATCGCTATCTCCAGATTATGTGTCAATTATGTGTTCGAATATCACGACATCTGTTTCCTGATCTAAAATTTAACTTAAGTTCTTTTTTTTAATTTCTTATACAATATATGCCTGTTCAAATCATCTTTTCAACATGACAGACCTCGGATAACATTCTCTTAACCAATAGTTATCAAAGGTACCAGGATTATAATTTAGTACGCCAGACGCGCGTTTCGTCTACATAAGACTCATCAGTGACGCTCAGATCAAAATAGTTATAAAGCCAAACAAGGACAAAGTTGAAGAGCATTGAGGACGAAGTGCGAAGATGACTATGACAACTTTCCAAACGTTATACATCTTTGGGGGTCTGATTTGCTCTTCCTAATTGATTTACGAAATTTGAACATCTGTTAACTACTACTGCCTTTATTTACTTTACCAGACATAACAACCATCTCGATTGAATTCTCTGCATCCCACCATTGATCTGAATATCAGATCAGCGTTCGTCACAGTGCAGCAAATATTTTATTTTGTTTGCGTCTTGAAGTACTAAGTCTCTTACGATTAGCCTTGCTTCTCACATGATAGCTGCAGAGAAGTGCCTTTTTTGTTTTGAGTAGTCCATTAACTTTAAGTGATTTATTCTTGCAAAAAATATCAGTCTTTTGTCCGACAGAAGTGCTACTTATCGTGGTGCTTATGTTCTTTATGGTTCCATTTAAATGCCTCCGCATTCTTTTCAAATACTTATAGGTATATGTATCTGTGTCATCGTCGTCATTTAGGTTGGGTTCTTATTTCTTAATGACCTTAATATCTTATGCCAATTCAATGCTCGAATTCAATATCTATGGAAAGTAAGCAGTTAATGTTTCACTAATGGCACTGCTTCGTTCAAAGGAAGAATTCATGTTCTAGGATATAACTAATCGATTATATCCGCATATAAGATCTATAACATACTTAAACGTATATCAAAATTCAAAACATTCTAAAACAATTAACAATGCATATGCTTGATAATACTAATATGTATTCTCATATCGTTGATATTCCTGTTTGGACGCCATTAAGTCAACCATCGAGGTGACATCCGAAGACTGTCGGTCGACGTTCATATAACCCGATCTACACATCGATATAGATATAAACAGAGAGCGAACTCGTGCATTTGTATTTTTCTAGGTCTGTTTGATTTTATGTTAATCATCGTTTTAAAGAATGCGATTTTGTGAATTGAATCAGTCAATCAAATGTTTTAACCTTGTTTAACTTTCAATATTGACATTCTTGTCCTTTTGATAACTAAACACGCCTAATTAATGCGTAATTTATCTCTATGTAAGGGATTGAATTGAAGGTCAAATGAATATAGATTCAATAAGGTAGAATTATTCACTTACAAGTGAATAATTCATCACCAATGTTTCTTATCGTTTTTATTTTTATAAAATTGAACCATACTGGCTGCTTAAAGAAAATTATTTTTTCACTGACTTAACAAAACAAAACTGAATTCATTTTTTTTCTCGTAGCTTGTGTCAATTTAAAGATATACGGCACAATGTTGTAAGTACTTCAAAATAAACGCACGTTTCAAATTTTAGTAAATTTTAAATAACTTTTTCTTTCAAGATAAATGAAGATTTTAAGTGTTATGAGAATCTGCCTCTTGGACAAAAAATGGATTTTTGGAAATATAATGAGATTATGAAAAATAATTTATAGCCATATAAACCTATAGATATAATACATAATTTTAATTTGAAATGGTGAAGTTATTTTGGTTTAGGGTGAATCCTATACAATCAAGGTAATATTTTACTTCCTTTTTTTCAACGTTTTTACAAAATGAAAAACCAAAAACGTTGAAAGGACTTTATAGAATTACATGAGGAAATAATACATTGTGTGCTCTTTATGACACATGACACATGATGGTACCATTTTAAGTTAGTTCAATAACGAGATCGTTCGGAAGGAAGTAAAAATATTATATAATATTTAATGACCGAAATTAATTATCATATTTTTTTGTGTCGGTAAATTAGTACTAACAGGAATGGAATTAATTACTTTATACTATCTCTGCTTTATTTGTTTCATTTATGTTCTGAGAGGAAAGAGCGATTTACCGTGTTTGAAAAGATCTTGCAAATTGAGTAAAGATAAAACTATCGCAAAATGTTCTGGTTTAGAGTATATTCCGAAAATACCAAGTTCTGTAGTTAAATTGATATTGGAAAAGAACAATCTATTTCATATCAGCATGGACACATTTCATAATGTTTCGGACAATAACTTAACCAGTTTAGAATTCATTGATAATTCCATAAAAGTATTGACTTCAGACGCTTTTCATAATATGAAATATCTGAAATATTTAGAAATATCACATGAAAAGAAATTAAATATTTCTTACTTGAAGATGTCGTTCAAAAGTTTAAATAAGCAAGTGATGGAAACTGTGAATTTTATAAACAATGGATGGACCATGCTTCCAATGGATTTATTCTCCGATTTCAGAAATTACACGTTGAAAAAAATAATGTTTAATGATAACACATTTATCACTTTTAATGGCAGTCTGATGTCGGAATTCTCAGAGATTCATCAACTTTCTATTGAAAGAAATGAACTGGTATTCTTAAATGCAAGTGGTTTACACTCAGTTATTAAACTTATTCTATCTGCGAATAACATGTTTGAAATTCCAAATTTCTGTGCGGATGAGGCAGGACAGTCGTTAGTACCCAAGTTATCTCGCTTGGATATGACAGATAATGCAATTCGGAAACTGCGCCCATCGTCTTTTAAGTGTCTTCATAATCTGAAAAAACTAACACTGGATAAAAACCGTCTAATGATTTTAGAAAATAGAATTTTTTCCAGTCTTACAAACTTAGAATCACTTTCGATTAGTCGGATACCTCATCTGTCAGTAATTAAACCAGGAGCGTTTAATTGTTCTTCTTTGCAAGTTTTAATATTTGTTCACAATGGATTCCGTTTTGACAAGGAGAAAAATAATAAGGGAAAACATTTATATAACTCTAGCGAACTGTTCAATAGCATACAAAGTCTGATGAAACTAGATTTGACAAATAATTATATGCCGAAAGATCCTGATATATTTAGGCAAATGTTTAATCCACTATCAAATTTAACTGATTTGATTTTACAGGCATCATATATAGCGTCATTGCCTGAAGGATTATTTCAAAAGATGCCATTTTTAAAATTCCTCAATCTAAAAGGCAATAGAATTACTACATGGAATCAACGTGTGTTCGAAAATCTGAATTCTTTAAGAAATCTATTTTTGGATGGAAATTACATTCGAGTTATTAATGAATCATCATTTCCGATCCAGTTGCTACATTCTTTGAAAGAGCTAGATATATCACATAATGAATTCTGGTGTACATGTGCTCAGAAATGGTTTGTTGATTATTGTCGATCCTCAAACATTTCTAAAATACTGACACACTGGCCAAAATACTTCGCGTGCATATACCCAGAGGACAAGAAACACAGTCTTCTCGTGGACTATAAGCCCACAGACGCCGACTGTTCAACATGGAGTCCGATCTTAACAATAATAATTGTAATTGTTGTATCACTTTTTCTCGTGACTGTTGTATTAATTCTAATGTTAAACTGTCAAGCCAACATTCGGAATTTGATTTATCTTTTTCGAGTAAGTAAATGGAAAAGAAAAGGATACATCAGATTAAATTCCTCCGAAAGCTTTGAATACGATGCTTTCATCATATACTGTGAATCAGATCGGCAATGGGTCCATTCGGAACTCCTTACACGTCTTGAAGAAATTGACATTAAAGTCTGCGTTCATTATCGAGATTTTGATGTTGGAGAATCGATCACAGACAATATAACAAATTATGTAGGCAAAAGTTGGAAAGTTATTGTTGTTATGTCGAACAACTTTACAAAAAGTGAATGGTGCCAATGGGAACTTGACCTTGTACAAGAAAGAAGGCGACGACATGGCAAAGAAGCCCTAATTCTTATAATGCAGAGTGAAATAGATTCAAGTCACATGACTAATTCTATCAGGTCTTTACTTGACACGACACCACATTTGCAGTATCAACCAGGGTTAGGCGAAGATCTGTTCTGGTCTGTGATTACGAAAGCTGTCATGAAACCATTCAAGGATCCTCCAACAGCTGTTCTCTAGAGTCAACAATCATAAGCCGCTTTGTAAAATCCTCATCAATACTGCTGGGATTGTAGTTGTGGTCTGTGATTACGAAAGCTGTCATGAAACCATTCAAGGATCCTCCAACAGCTGTTCTCTAGAGTCAACAATCATATGCCGCTTTGTAAAATCCTCATCAATACTGCTGGGATTGTAGTTGTGGTATGGCATACGCGATTTTCGTCAACATTTTACGAATTAATCATATATATACAAAGTTGAAAAGCATTGAAAACATAAAATTTCGAAAAGTTGATCTAAATGCGACTAATATATTTTCAACAAAATTGTAAATAAATTTTGATAAAACCCATTTGTTCATTTATTGGAGGTTGTAAATATATTTGTCATGGTTAACCATGTTAAACATTTTAATTAGATTGACAGCCAATGCAAAAATACCAGTAAACATGGCTATTTTTGTGTTCATTAGTTTTGAAATCTTTTTGGTTTTTCATCTGATATATTATCAAATAATTTATAGTATGTTTTGTAGATTAATATTTTTCAAGATGTATCAATAAAACTGCATTAAGATTGCTTAACAGCCGTGTTTCAATTTCAAATGTTCTTATTATAATTCAGGAGGCATATCATCTACAGTATCTTTAAAAGTGATGGATTAAGTATTATATGTGTTGACTTAAAAAAAAAAAAAAGGGGGCGAAAGATACCAGAGGGACAGTCAAACCCCGGGAGTCAAACTCATAGATCGAAAATAAACTGACAACGCCATGGCTGAAAAAGAAAAAGACGAACAGACGAATAATACTACACAAAACACAACATAGAAAACTAAAGACTAAGCAACACGAACACCACCAAAAACTTGGGTTATCTCAGGTGCTCTTGAAGTGTTAGTAGATCTTGCTTCACATGTGGCTCCTGTAGTGTTGCTCATGTTATTAAACACCCTGTAAATTGTCTAGTTCGGTTTGTCACATTCGTGAAAAGGGTATGGGTCGTAGTTACGACAATCTGAACATATCGGTTTTCATCTGTGAAACAGAAATTTCATAATTGTCAACCAACTCGCAATGGCGTCCGTAGAATTTTAGAAGAGATGACGGATATGCAATTTCGACATGATTTATTAAAACAAACCGAATCAGACAAAATTTAACAGACAATTTTTAATATTCTATATTTGTTTCATTTTTGTTTAAAAGGTCTATTGGATACTGTACAGTATCCTGCTTTTGGAATGTTTAGCAAATTCATAAAAAAAAACCAACAAGATAATAGTCTGAACGACATCTTTAGTCGTACCTTCACCATACATTTTAATTTATTTCAAATGATCACATAAATCAAGGATTTGTATAGTAGTACTATCTTGGTTCGAAAAAATAAACAGCAAATTTTTAAGAAAATTCATTATTCGTTGAACAATTAAATTCGTGGTTCCCATGTTCCAAGGAAATCCATGAAAATTGGTATCCAACGAATAATACTGAATTCACAGAACTTAACGCTTATTGTACCAAGTACAGCACCTATATCCACAGATATTTATAATTGGAAACTATACTTTATTCCAAATGATCGCATCAATATATACTAGTCAACAAAAGAAACGATACACCAGAGTCTAATCCCAGGCTTATATTACCTTAGCCGTATTTGGCAAAACATTTTGGAATTTTGGATCCTCGATGCTCTTCAACTTTGTACTTGTTTGGCTTTATAAATATTTTGAAATGAGCGTCACTGACGAGTTTTATGTAGACGAAACGCGCGTCTGGCGTACTTAATTATAATCCTAGTACCTTTGGTAACTATTGAACTCCAATTTATCATATAATATAATAATTTAATTTTGGATGTAACGCGTCTTCTGATTGGCTGACGTTATTTTGTTATAAGCCCATATACATAATTTAGTCATTTGACAGTGACGTCATCAACGTTTTTTCATGGTTTTCTACGGTTTAAAATGGAATTTAGAATTAAATTATAAGAAATTACTGTAATATTATTTCTGTCTATTCGAAATAACATAAAAAATGTGGTGCACACTGTTAAATAACCCGCTACGCGCGTTATTCAGTGTGCACCAAATTTGTTATGTTATTTCTTCATAGACAGAAAAAATGTTACAGTAATTCCTTTTAAAAATAAATAAGAGATCTTGATTATTTATCCAATGGAAAACATTCATTTCCAAGGCAAATGCAAATGATTAATTAATCTGATCAAATTGGAAAAGATGAAATACTAATTTATTGAACACAGGGGTCACATTTATTTTGAGGAAAATGATGACAAAAGCCGTCACTTAATTTTGAAGATGAAAATTAAGTATTCAAATATTTGCAAAGGCATTTACAATTTGAGCAGACCATGTTTTAGTTTTAAATTTAAAAGTTCTAATATCAATTTTTAAATTTTTTGGTAAAAAAAAAATACAATTGCACATGGTCACTGTCTGTTAATATTTATGTTTATATCAGGGTATATGACCGTCGGGATATTTTAATGATGGTGAATATACAAAGATACACACAAAACATTTATAGATATTATCGAATACATGCATAACAATTTTTTTAATTCTTTTTGTAATTTAGATATATGTTTAAGTATGTCATAAATCAAATATGAGCATTTGAGGCATATCAGTAAACATGAATTTGTCAGCGAAGGCTTCTTTAAAAGCACATATTAATTTATTGTTATTAATATATATTTATATTGAAATATTATTATATTTTGAAATATCAATATATTAATATTAATATAAGGGCATGTAGGAGGAACTTATCATTTAATCATCTGTTGATACTAAGTGTCAATTTTTTTAAACTTTTTTTTTTATCTCTGTTTGAAATCTTATCCCAATGTATTGTTATCAAAACTAAAAAGTAATTTATATAAAAGAGTGGCGAAAGATAACAGAGGGACATTCAAAATCATAGATAAAAAATAAAATGACAACGCCATGGCTAAAAAAGAAAAAGACAAACAGATAAATAAAAAGTAAAATCACATAATTACGGAACTCCCGAAGAAAATTAAAAAAGGAAAGTTCCTAATCAAATGTCGAAAACAAAAGCCTAAACACATCAAACGAATGAATATCAACTGTCATATCCCTGTACAGGTATTTTTTTATTTAGACAAAACTAAAGACTAAGTAACACGAACCCGGCCAACTATAGCAGTTTTTCAAAATTGTTAAAATGTATTCTTTTAGCAATTTATTGGAAAGTAGAATACTTCTGTTACATTATATGGACTGTTTTTGACAATTCAATGCACATGTATTGAATACTAGTATCATTAAGCCAAATTACTGAAATCTTTGAAAGTTTAGCATTTTGGTTAAATTTTTTAGACGGTTTCCGTCTGAAATGGAAGTGGCCGCATTTGTGTTCATTCTTAATATTTAAATGTAAGTTTTATTTGATGACAATACTTAACATATATAATGGTTGAGAGTGAACACGAATGTGGCCACTTTCATCTTTGACAGAAACCATCTGAAAAGTAACATATTATGGCATATTTGATAGATTTTTCATATTTAAGATTGAATTTTTGCGTATTTAATGACTAAACCAGTTCAAATCGTTCACATAAACAAATTGAATCGACGGAAGTAGACACTTAAGTGTTTAAAAAGTGGGCATATTTTTTTCATCAGATGAACCTGAACTTTGTGGCCAAAATCGGCTCTACCGGACCTCTTGTTTTAATAGATTTCCTTGTGAGTATGTAATAACTTTGTTGGTCAATAAAAAATAAAATAAATAAAAGAAAGACTATAACAATCAAAACCAAGGAGTAAGATTTAAACAGAAATAATCTAAAGTCAAGAAAATTATGGATGAAATGTTTAGAATATCTTTGAAAGGCTGATATTTTAAGCCGTAAAAATTGTACTTTAGCTTTTTACTAAACGCAATTAGAATTTGTGTTTAAATTAATATTGGCACTAATAACTCAGAATGATGTTTAATATAGATTATATTAAGCTGGGACTCCTATTGTTTCATTACCAAACTTTTTGTTTATTTGGACCAAAGAAATATATACAACGCTTTTTCTGGACAGAAGGGGAAAGGGGGGCTTTGTCTATAAATAATTACTACATAACAATGATGGTAAAAGCGTTGACTTTAAACTATGGCCAATTGCCGAAAAACTGTTTTGGGAGATAGATATACTGCACAAGACAATAACAATCAAAACCAAGGAGTAAACAAAGACTAAAAAAAACAAAGCACATTTACATCAACAGTTATAAATAATAAATAAGAAACAACTCGAACTCCACTAAAAACCGGAAGTGAAATTAGGTACTCCGGAAGGTTAAGCATTTCCTGCATCGTATACGGCACCCGTCGTGTTATTTCGTTGTTCATTTCGGTAATGATGGAAGGTTATTATGACTGAGGAAGAATATCAGATATGATTTCTGACACACTTTTGTCATAATGGCCAATCAGCTCATGATGGCGACCGTAAAATTTCTTCAGCGATGACTTTAATTTGATTGATTCATAGCCCTGTCTTAGCAACTTTTGAGAAAGCAGTATTCCACTTTCAACAAAATCAACGTACTTTGAGCTAGCTCTAGAGTAACGTATCAATTGAGACACATATACTCCATATGTTGGTGCCGTAGGGATGTTGCTACACAGAAATGGAAAGTTGACTATAGGAAAATTCAAATCATCGCGTTTGTCATAAATTTTGGTATTCAACCTACCATCAGTAGTCATTTCTAGAAAAAGGTCTAAATATGAAGCAGATTTATCTGTGTCGGTAGTATCTTAAATTTCAAGTTCACTTGAATATATTAAATGTAAATTATCACTGAATCTATTATTATTAAGAGACAGTACATCATTAATATACCGAAATAATACAAGATTTACTGTCAAAGTGTATGGAAGAGACAAATAGAGGCAACATTCGTATACCGCTGTTCGAAATAAAAAAAATCGATTAAGAAAAAAAAAAAAAATCCGGGGGAAACACATCAAATATAAGAGGAGAACTACGACACAACAGAATCACAACATTAAATGTAACACACACAAAAACGAACTATAATATTACAATGGCCATTTTCGTGACTTGGTACAGGACATTTAAAGAAAAAAAAGGTGGGTTTGAACCTGGTTTTGTGGAATGCCAATCTACCGTTTTTATGGCAATGTTAAATATAACATTATTATGACAACATTACATGACAGGACTACAATACAAAATAAATCGTAGAAAATAAAGGACAGAGAAACACACGGATAATAACGAGCAAAAGGTACCAGGTTTAACATTCTAATATGCCAAACGCGCGTTTCATCCACACAAGACTAATTACCAGTGACGCTCAGATAAAAAAAGTTCGAAAGCCAAAACAAGTACAAAGTTTAAGAGCATTGAGGACCAAAAGTTCCAAAAAGTCGTGACTTATACGGCTAGGGTTTTCTTCAAACTATGCACCGGCGCTTTGGGTATGCATTCCCCTTTTGTTTTGTTTAAATTGATTTTGAGTAATATTTTAACTAATTTCCACCTGTTAGGTGTGTTCTAGCTCTTTTCCATACAATATACCAATAGTTCATCAATTTCTACCCTCGATTTATATTTTCCACAAAATAGCTATAGGAACAATCGAAAATTCAAATATCGTTATTTGCTTGCTTATCTCTGGCATATTTTAGGACCGATATTTCAATCAAGTCATAAAATTTGGGCATGTATCATCTCAAAACAGATTTACCTTTTCGTTTCTGGTGGTGGTTTGTTAGTACAATAACTCTGTTATACACAAATAACAATGTTCCAATCTTCGGTATCTTTAATTACACATGTCAATTCAGATACTGATGACGAAAGTTAATGTATTTTTTTACTAGCTGTATGACTCAAAATAAAAGGATAACAATTTCGATTACGCATGGCATTACTAAAATATTTAAGACCTCGGATTAATCACAATGATAAATACTAAAATTGATATCTTGAAAAGTAAGTATTGTTTTTTTTTTATCTAATTCAACTCGGGTTTACGAAAAGTATTTTGAATAGCAAATTTCGTCATGAAGTCTAAAAGCTGTTTAAAGTCGCCATAATGTTAAACAAAAACGGGAAACTTTTCTAACGTGTACTTCTTGATTCAAAACGATTAACTATTTACTTTCGTGAAATTTTTAACCGAAGCTGAAAATTGTTATTGGAAGACAGCTGGGATAAGCATCTGAAGAAAAATGTCATCATGAGAAATATGAATGCTATCAAAACATATTAATATGAATTCTAAACAAGTTTTTATTTTATGTCCTGGTTTGACACTATTTTGTACAATAAAAGAACAAGAAAATATAATAAAAAAAGTTTGTCAAAATGATATCAAAGTCCTTTTATTTTCATGAGAACTACTAATGTTTTACTCTCGGGGTATATGACACAAGATGGTATTATGGTACGTGAGTTCAATAAAGCGATGGTTCGGAAGGAAGTTGTTATAATAAATTTCATGACCAAACATAAATATCGAGAGCATTTTCGTCGAAGTGTCAGAACAAGTTAGAATGGAAATCTTACATTCATATTTTCTTTCCTTGGTGTGGATAATTTATGTTGAAGTTTGGTCAGAAAAGAGCGATGCACCATGTTTGAAAATATTCTGCAACTGTAGTAGAAAAAGGGGTAGCGCAAGATGTCAACGTTTAATGTATATTCCAAAAGTACCGAGTTATGTAGTGAACTTAGAATTGGAAAACAACTTCTTATCTCATATCAGTATGGACACATTTCGAAATGTGTCGAATAATAAGTTGACAAGTTTAAAGTTCATGAACAATTCAATAGAAGTAATGGCTGTAGATGCATTTCACGACCTGAAATATCTCACACATTTACAAATATCACGTGAAAACATATTGAATGTGTCTTCCCTGAAAATGTCGTTCCAAAGTTTAAACAAACAACTAATGAAAAAAATGGATTTTATACAAAATGGATGGACCATGCTTCCGATGGATTTTTTCTATAGTTTCAAAAACATTACTGTGAGAAACCTAGAATTTACGGACAACACATTCTTGTATTTCAATTGCAAACTGCTGTCGCAATTTTCAAAGATACAAACACTTACGGTCAAAAACAATGAAATCGTATTCTTAAATGCAAGTGGTTTACACTCTGTTAAAGAACTTTTTTTAACTGCTAATAACTTATTTGAGATTCCTTATTTCTGTTCCAATGAAACAGGACAGTCTTTAGTCCCTAGGTTATATAAGCTGGATCTGACAGAAAACGCGATTCGTAAATTGCATCCCACGTCCTTTATGTGTCTTGAAAATCTACGATATCTTATACTTGACAAAAACCGTCTAGCAGTTTTGGAAAATGACATTTTGTCACGTCTTACAAGACTAAACAAACTTTCCATTAGTTGGATTCCCCAGCTGTCAATAATCAAACCAAAAGCATTTAGATGCCATTCTTTGAAAGTATTGAGATTTGTTAACAATCGCTTCCATTTTGACAAGGAGAAGAATAACCAGAAAAAGTATTTATATGACTCTAGTAAACTTTTCAAATACACACCTAGTCTGAGAGAACTAAATTTCGAAAATAATCATATGCCGAAAGATCCTGCAATATTTCGGAAAATATTTTTCCCACTCTCGAATTTGACTAAATTGATTTTACAAGCAACATATATAGCGACATTGCCAGAAAGAGTGTTTCAACAGATGCCTTTTTTAACATTCCTTAACCTGAAAGGTAATAGAATAACAACATGGAATCGCAGTGTGTTCGAAAATCTGACGTCTTTGAAAACTTTGTTATTGGATGGCAACTACATTCGAGTTATAAATGAATCATCTTTTCCGATCCAGTTATTTCAATCGTTGAATAAGTTAGACATATCACATAATGACTTTTGGTGTACATGTGCTCAGAAATGGTTTGTTGATTATTGTCGATCGTCGAATATTTCCAAAATCCTGGCAAATTGGCCAAATTTGTACTCGTGCAGATACCCAGAGGACAAGAAACACCTTCTTCTTGTGAACTATAGGCCAACAGACGCCGACTGCTCAGCATGGAGTCAAATTTTAACAATAATGATTGTTATTGTTGTTTCACTTTTTCTCGTTACTGTCGTGTTAATTCTAATGTTAAACTGTCAAGCCAACATTCGGAATTTGATTTATCTGTTTCGAGTTAGTAGATGGAAGAGAAAAGGATACATCAGATTAAATTCCTCCGAAAGCTTTGAATACGATGCTTTTATTATTTACTGTGATTCAGACCGGAAGTGGGTCCATTTGGAACTCCTTAAACGTCTGGAGAAAATTGACATAAAAGTCTGCGTACATTATCGAGATTTTGATGTTGGAGAATCCATCACAGACAATATCACAAATTATGTAGGCAAAAGTTGGAAAGTTATTGTTGTAATGTCGAACAACTTTACAAAAAGTGAATGGTGCCAATGGGAACTAGACCTTGTACAAGAAAGAAGAAGACGCCATGGAAAAGATGCACTAATTCTTATAATGCAGAGTGAAATAGATTCAAGTCACATGACCAATTCTATCAGGTCTTTACTTGACACGACACCACATTTGCAGTATCAACAAGGGTTAGGAGAAGATCTGTTTTGGTCTGTGATTACGAAAGCTGTTAGGAAACCATTCAAAGATCCCCCTACAGCTATTCTCTAGAGTCAACAATCGTATGCAGGTCTGTAGAAACTCATCAATGCTGCCGGGATTTTAATTTGGTACACAGCTGTGCGTTTCTTCTACATAAGACCCAGAAATGTTGAACATATCAAAGCAGTTAAAAGATCAAACCTGATACGAAACTAAGAAAACTTAAAATCAAACTTGTGTTAAATACGACAAAGCTGTATATTATGTCTGGGGTAGTAAAACCCATACTCGAAAACTGTTTATGTTCAGCAACTTTGTTAATAACTAAGTTTGTTAAAGCCAAGTCGACTCATATCTGGCATGTTGTAAATATTTTTGTCTTGGTCTACCAAGCTAAACATACATTGTACTGAAAGTGATGTGAATAAACTCTCGAGGTTTCATAACTTTATATTCTTTGTGAGGCACTTTCGTCTGATTAAATCAGAATTACGAATTACTACTTTCATCTGTGTACATATACACACTTTTTTATGTTACATTTCATTTTACAATAAATTTAAAGATCAGCTTTTTTGCAATTTAATTTTTTTTTATTAATATATTTTTTTATCGAAACAGTTTCTTTGAAGGTTTGTTCGTAAAAGGGAATACCAAGAAATAAATGATAAAAGCAGTCTAGATGTTTTCTCTCAATTTAATTTTGCTCAATGAAGGCAGCCCTATCTGTCGAGCTTACTTGATTTTTATGTCTGAAATAATAAAATTATTAAAACGTACCAATTATTTACATGTGAACCAAGTCTTATCAGGATGAATCTTTGCGAGAGTTCCACTTGCTAAATGTTATTTGTTTATATTCTATGTTTTATTTACTCTTAGCTTAGTTATATTTTCATTTTGTAAATAATGTGTATTTCTTATGTAAGATGTCTTATTTTGTAATGCACCAATTTTCGACTCTGAAAATATATATATATTCTAACGTGTTTGTATATATCCATTGCATATGCTCTTAGATGCATTTTTTTTATCCCTCGTCAGCAATTGTCCCCGTTGTAAAGATGTAATTTCGAAATATATAAGTATATATAAGACTGCAACCTGTTTTGTTTTTGATTCTTATATCAAGATAGACAACTCTGTTATATCTAAGATCTAAGTTATATATCAACTTTTAAGTATAATATATTCTCATTATAAGAGGCAGTCACCAAATCAGCAGTATATGGCGTTTAATTATCGGCTAAGCATTATCAACGTATTTCATCAGGAGGAACACTGAAGACCCTTCCGTCTGAACTTGGGTCAACTAATGCTGAGTTCACACGTAATTTGAATTCGATTCGCATTAACTAATTCGAATTAGTTTAATTCGCATTCGAAACGTTTTACGTCCTAACGTCAATTCGAATTGCAATGCGCGTCAAATTCGCTTTACTGTACAAACGACGTTAGCTTTTTATTCGTATTAACAAAAACGTATTTCTAATGCGAATTGACTAATTCGAATTAGTTAATTCGAATCAATTCGAATTAAAAAAGAAGAGTGTGTGAACGCGATAAGCGAATTCGATTCGCATTCGATTCGAATTCAGTTCGAATTAAATGTCCGTGTGAACGAGGCATCAGTGTTTTTAGTTTATTTAGTGGTGCTCAATGTTGCATGTGTGTATATATAGGCAATGCAATTTATCATAGGACTCCTTTTACGGCTAAAAATGTACCACATTTACTATGAAGTTTCGAAAAATAATATATCCTAGAAAGGGAAGCTCATATGCACTACTACTGTTTTCAAAGATAAAATCTGAAAAAGAGCTGTGCGGCATATATTCAACATTTGTATGCACCAAACTGCTACGAGTTTAATATTTTACTAAAATTATGTACTACCCCTACTTTCACTTTAGGTCTTCCTTAGAATTCAAAGTGGCCGTTATTTGTAAAATTGAGAATGGAAATTGGGAATGTGCCAAAGAGACAACAACCCGACCATAGAAAAAAACAACAGCAGAAGGTCACCAACAGGTCTTCAATGTAGCGAGAAATTCCCGAATCCCGGATGCGTCCTTCAACTGGCCCCTAAACAAATATATATTAGTTCAGTGATAATGAACGCCATACTAATTTCCAAATTGTACACAAGAAACTAAAATTAAAATAATACAAGACTAACAAAGGCCAGAGGCTCCTGACTTGGGACAGGCGCAACAATGCGGCGTAGTTAAACATGTTTGTGAGATCTCAACCCTCCCCCTATACCTCTAGCCAATGTAGAAAAGTAAACGCATAACAATACGCACATTAAAATTCAGTTCAAGAGAAGTCCGAGTCTGATGTCAGAAGATGTAACCAAAGAAAATAAACAAAATGACAATAATACATAAATAACAACAGACTACTAGCAGTTAACTGACATGCCAGCTCCAGACGTTATTTGTGTTCATTTATATAGATAACACTCCTAAATCATGTCACAATGAGATGAAACTGGGAACCAGTACGTTAACAAAACAAAGTATCTATGAATGTCTTATATCTCCCCAAAAGGGGCGTGGTTTGAGAAACAGTTGTATTTACAAAGTTCAACCTTAACGTGTCTTTTTAATATTGTAATCTATTTCGTATAATGTATTATGTATAAAGTGCTCTTAAATTTATGTATATTTTAATGCGACTTTATTGTATTTTCTCATACTTTTTCTTTTCAATGAAATTATTACCATAATTAGATAACTATCTTTTTCATTTAAAAGTTTAAGCTAATGCTGACACAGGTTGAATTCTGCAACACAGCCGAAAACATTTTGAAACATTTTTTTTATACAAATAAGACCGCATTTAAAATATTTGAACTTGCTTGTTGTGACTGCGGCAAACTAAGATCGACACTTTGAGTCGTATGCTTACCCATTTTGAAAATGTTAAAAGGAAAATAACAAAATATACCGAACTCCGAGGAAAATTCGTAATCAAATGGCAAAATCAAAAGCACGAATAAAAAACAACTGTCAGATTCATTGAAATGACAGAAAAACAAAACTTAATAGTACTGAACCATTCTTGAAAGCAAGTGAAACTACAAATAGATAGATGTACATAACAAATTCCATTTGAAGCTTTAAAATTTGAACTTTAATAGCAGCAAAGATAAGGAAAAAAAAAATGCTCTGAGAGGGTTATGGTATTAAGTTACCAATGTCTTATATTTAAAAAAAAAAAAAAAGCCAGTAAGGGAAAGGAATGTATCTAGCGGGAAAGTAAACATTAAGTTACTTGTGAGACACGGGCGACCGCTTCAATCAATCATGTGTGCATGTAGCCTTGACATTTGTTTTGAAGACGTTATGATAAATTAAGAAATAATTGATGCAAGCTATACTTTATTGTAGTTTTAACATTGGTAGGCATTATATTCGTGATTATTCTTTCCCGAGCGATAGTGAGGGCTAAAATAACACGAATATAATGCATACCCATGATAAAACTACAATAAAGTATAGCTTGCATCAATTATTTCGATTCTGAATAGGACAATTAAGGTAATATCTATGCCCGATAAGTATAAGTGTAAAAGCGTTTGTGTAGGCTCTTCCATGAACCTCCCTTTTTTGTTTGTAAAGAAGCACACGGCTGACACTGTGATTTTCTGAGGGAGGAGTTTAAACAGCAAGCATGAACGGTTGTTGTATCTAGGTCAAATATGCCAATTTCGGAATGCAAACACATTATAGAGGGGGGATAGGACCTTTATCAGGACTCCGGATCGGGTGTTTTTAAGCTCGGGATTTCGGGATTGACCCTTTCGGGATCCGGGAATTCTTTTTTCTAATTTCGGGACCTCGGGATTCGTGTTTTTAAGGCCCGGGATTTCGGGATATCGTGTTTCTAAGTCCGGGATTTCGGGATCAGGACCCCTCCTATAGTCATAATAATTAAATGAATTAGTAAGTTTACATCATCTGCACCATTTAAGAGTTTGAAAGTGTTTAAAATTAAGGAAATATATTAAGTGCATGATAATTTGATAAAATTCATTATGCTGAAGAAGTCAATATACGCATGTGCAAACAAATTTTATTGGATTTAGAGCATGGGTTTGTTCACAAAGCGAAAGAAGCACGTCATATTAGAATATACTGTAAGTTTATATATTATGTCGGTTGCTTTTAATGTTCGTAGTTTGGTGAATGTTATTTTCGAATTTCCTTATTTTCTAATTTTTCTTTCTATTAAATTAGAGAAAGTAAAATTTGTATCTCGTCCAGTGCTTTATTCGTAATTTCCGACTGCTCATGCCATCATCGAAATGGGCAATTCACGAATATTAATGAACCAGCAGACGCAGATGTTACAGTGATTGAACTTCAAAATACAAGGAAACGTAATTTGTGACGGTGTCTAAAACCTTTTTTTTTTCACAAATATTCATTCACATTCAATAACTTGAAGTAAGTCACAAAGTAGTTCTCATGGTGTAGTTTTGGTGACATTAATTTTTTCAAGTAATTAAGATGGAACTAATATTATGTCCTTCATCATCAACATAGTGGATGCTGAAAATTAAAACCATTAATTTGTAATTCTTGCTCTTAAGTATAAACCAGTTGAATAGCGTTATACGTGTGAAGACAAACAATTCGAGCGGTAGGAATTAATTTATCGTTTCATGCCAAGAAATACTGTCTAAAAATTCCGGTAGACCTCCTACGGCACCCATTAGTAGTTAAATATTTTATTTCATTCAACAAATTAATTTAGGACCTTCATATACATGTACGTGTCGCTTAGAACACGGCCATATACCAAATGGTCAATATAAATCATGCATGTAATTTGCTCTATGGGGTGTTTGCAGAATCCCAAGATACTATTATACGTGATTATTACCACGTGGAGCTTACATTAGAATAAAAACCGAATATGGAAAGTGAAACTACAATTCAAAACCTAACGTCCGAAGTTACATAGAAGAAAAGAAGGATTTTGTTGGCAAAAGTGCTGGGATAATCCTCTCTGTGTTAAAAATATACATGAAATATTTGCCACTGACCCTTGACTGTTCTATGAATTCTAACACTGAGGTTTTTTGCTGTAACATGCCAAGAAATACTGTCTAAAAATTCCGGTAGACCTCCTACGGCACCCATTAGTAGTTAAAGATTTTATTTCATTCAACAAACTAATTTATGACCTTCATGTACTTGTCGCTTAGAACACGGCCATATACCAAATGGTCAGTATTAATCATCCATGTAATTTGCTCTATGGAGTGGTTGCAGAATTTCAACGGAGGCAATTTCTTGGCATGAGACGTGTCTATCGTACGTTGGAAATCTCTCCGTTCGAAGAAATATTTTTCGTATCCTCTAACTTCTAACAAACTAATCTCCAAGGAATTTTTGTTTGATGTTTAGTTTAGTTTAAACAATATTTTATTTAAATAGATTGAATTGGATTGGGCAACAGGCATAGCCTATGTAAGCCCTCTCCACAAAACAAGGTACAATATATATTACATTCAAACAAAGCAACACATACACAAACATAATGACAAAAAAGAAATAATTTTTCAAAAATACCTCTTAGCTGACTGGAATGATGTTTCAAATAGTTAGTTTGTTTGATGTTTGTTTATTTTCGAAGAAACACGTCTCAGAAAAAGCATGATTGCATTACAAAGATAGAATAAGATGTGGTATGAGTGCCAATGAGACAACTCTTCATCCAAGTCGCAACTTGAAAAAGTAAACCATTATAATATATCAAAATACGGCCTTCATCACGGAGACTTTGTTCACACCGAACAGCAAGCTATATAGGCTCACACCAAAAAGCAAGTTACATACACATTTGTAACAGGCCTTCGATATAATCACGAGAAAAATTTATACTGGAGAAATCTATATTTTCTATATATATTGTCGTTGTTTTTTTTTTTCATATTCAACAGTTCAACTATCGACCTAAAAAAACCAAAGAGAAAACACAATGCCCTATATAAATGTCTTCTTTTAGCTTTAAAAAATTGTGATGATTCCTGAAAAAGAATTACTCGTGTTTTGTCATTGTTTTAGACAATACAATATGTTAAGACTAAAAATAAACACCAATTCGATTTATCTCGGGAGGCATATAGTTCGAATACAAAAAAAATTGAATAAAATAGTCTATTGTTGAAATAAGCAATTCTCTGTCACAGAACGAAGCATATTCACGGTGTCAATATCAGAATATTCCTTAAAATATGCAATTTGTTCTCAACATAACCAGGTTAACTCTATATATTTCCAAGGCAGACAAAGACATATTTCAAATGAAAAAACAATTAGAACCTGAAGTCACCCACTTGTTGTTTGAGAAATGTACTCACCTTCGTCTGAAAGTCAATACATAAATAATAAAACAGATTTTTTTATACTAGAAAGTTCAAGTACAGTTCAGCACATACTATATATTACATAGTTTTGACACGTGTTTTTTAAACTAAAAAAAAGTAGTCGATCACAATGGATAAATTCTCCGAGGTTCTTTGGTGTTAAAATCAAGTTTTATAGTGGTTGTATCTTAGTTCAAAAAGTTTTCACAACTCTATATCAATGCATTATGATAAGAACCATATATTACTGAAATAATAGTTACGAATTTTATAAATTTTATATTACATTTTTTTTGTTCAGTAAAGGATATCTGATAGAGAAAGGTGTCGATTCCTGTGGTGGATAAGATAACATAGACCATTTCAGAAATCCAGAAAACGAATCCCTTCCCTTACAAACAATGCCGTCTTCAAAAAAGAAACGAACATTTCTCCAGGATGGTCCATTTGAAGTCATAAAAACTGCCATTTTGGTTCAATGCATATTTTCCTCGATCGGAGCTCAGTATTTTTGTGATTTTACTTTTTACAAAATCAAAGTTTTAGGGAACATTTCAAAATAAGAAAAATATGAGCTACAAAAGAAATAAATGCCACATCTCCTTTCATTCATATTGAAAACCAATACCATACGTTAGTGGAAGTGAAATTTTATTGGATAGCCTACACGTCTTTTGTTTAAATCATAAAGATACCTTTCGATATAAAGGTTCGTAATTTGGACATTTATTTCTTTAACTGGAATGATAAATGATTACCCATATATAATATGACGAGGAAAATAACCCAGTTCGAATCTTAAGTAGGTCATTCTTCAATTCTTATCTCAACACTTATAGACTATTTAGAGAATGCATAGTGTATATAGATATTTTAACACTTGTTTATTGTTGAAGAATGTATATTGGTCGCCTTCCGTTGTTTTTCCTCTTTGGTCGGGTTGTTGTCTCTTTGACACATCCCCAATTTCCATTCTCTATTTTATATATGTCATTTTGTTATTTTCGTCCTTTTGTTGCCATGCAATGGACGTTTTATACCACCACACTTCAGAGTTTTGAATGAAACTGCATGTGATGTTAACCATCAGAAATAAAACTCATTGGTGGTCTATGATATGTATTCATATAATATTTAAATAAAAAGTAAAAATATCATATTTCTTCCAAACCTTTCCTTGTTAATTATTTGGGTTATCCAATTGGTTGTTGTTGTATCAACTTATATATAGTTGACAATATATTTAGGAGTGTTGGGTAAGTGAACAACTAACTGATTTTCAAGATGATGTTGATCAAGTAAATTATTTTTGAATCCCTATATCATTTTTTTTTAATAATAAAAAAAATGGTAAATAAGTAAATGAATATTAACTAAAAACAAAAACATTACAGAAACTGCAAACTATCGTTTGTGCATGCATACTATCACATAATTTTTAAAGAGTCACAAATACATTAAAAGAAAACATTGATACAAAAACGAACTATTTAACCTATTTTCAAGAATGCAAAAACTGGCTTTTTAGAAAAACTCATAACATATATTTCAAACATGATATATATTTTTGTAATGTAAATAAAGATTTAAATGTTCTATACTGATTTTATTTTAGCAATATAGTTACTTATATATATATATATATATATATATATACAACTCGTCTAAACATCAACCCAACAATGTTAGATCTGTAAATTTGCTTTCGCAAATTTTTGGTTCTTCCCTCGCCGGGATTCGAACTCATGCTACTGTGATATCGTGACACCAAATCGCCTGCACTGCAGCCGTCCCGCTAGACCACACGACCACCTGGGCTCTAAAAAAAAAAGAGCTTTCGCTGGCCATGTGTTGCCTTTCCTCGTCAGTTTTAATCTAGCGGCGTACTACAGTACATGATATATAAGGCATGAAGATGTTATTGTTACAGATCAGCTAAATTATCTATAGTAATATATGCATACCGATTACGATAAATGATTTTATTCTATAAGAGGCGGTTCCTGTTGTAAGTAATAACATACCTACATCATTTGCATTTGTTTTGTCAGAGTTCGTTTTATTAAATATGATTTACAAATACCACGATATTTAGCTCTCATGATATATTGACTTGTGGTGTGTAACGTCATGCTGACCATTCTTGTTCTGACACTTATATGACGTAACCGTAATGAATCTTATTTTATAATTAAGACTAATGGCCTTCGTTTAAAGTTCTGCGGATATATAGAAATGGAGGTTTAAGTGATGTTTACAGGTTTCATTGTGACTTGGTTAAGTTCTAAATCAATTCATTCACTCACTAAGTTAGTCACGCTCCTAACTCTTTCAGAAGTTCTGCAGTAAACTCCTTGTTATCAGTATAGGATGGACAAAATCAAGATTTCTGTGAAACGACCAAACACATGGCGCAGCTGAAAAACAAAAATACAAAAGTGAAGTTGATATGCCCCGGACGACGAAATGTCATTGTTTTCAGAAACGTTAAACGCATGTGCATGTAAAAAATAAATAATCATTAATGTTAATTTCTAAAACTAATGAAAAATACGAGAAGGTCGAAACGCTTTTATCATTTGATTCTATATATTTATTTTAACTCAAAGCTAGAAAATGTACAAACGCATTTATCAAATACTAGGCGACTCTCTTTTCTGAAGCTTCGAGAATCACTAAAAGTTGCATTAAAATTCATATCGTTACATATTATTATTACTGTTAGTCAATAACTATGCTTAATAACTTTTATTTTCACAAGTCATTCAAGATGCTTTGATTGTGTTGTGAAAAATTGGAATATATTTTAAAAGAAATGTTGTGACACATATTAAAGTAAAAAAAATAGTATTAAAGTAACTGATTCCATTGCTGAATTTGCGTCTTTTTATTAATTCAGTATTTTTTGTTTGTTTCTTTTGGCACTTTTAATATTAGTTTTAATTTTTAAATATCTTTTCTTCGCGTATATATACTCTTTTTTGTTTTGTATTATTTAATTGTAGAGAAGCATACGATTTGAAAAACTGAAAAAGTCATTTCAAATTAAATTATAAATAACTCTCCACAAATGACCAAAATGACACAGAAATTAACTATGACAGGTCACCGTACGGCCTTCAACAATGAGCAAAGCCCATACCGCATAGTCAACTAGTCCTAATTATTTGCACATAAACTACATGTAATAATATAAGATTTCATTACACAAATCACATTTAGTTACAAATTAATTAATATGTCATGAGTTTGAAAAATAATATTGAGGTGTATGGATCGATATAATCATCATATTTAAATAAAAGTTCAAGTTTGACATCACGTCATTATCTGAAAATATAATGTAGTTGGATACTGGGTACTAGGGACACCCAATGGTAAAATGCGTCATCCTAGTGTTACCATTTCATTTTATGTTGGTAGGAACATAAACTATTGTTCGATTACATTTGACGTAGTATCTTAAAATTGAGAATGCAAATAGGGAATGTGCCAAAGAGTCAATAACCCGACCAAAGATAAATAACAGCCGAAGTCCACCAAGTGGTCTTTTGGATTATTTGATAAATTGTGACTTGGATGGATAGCTGTCTCATTGGCACTCATACCACATCTTCTTATAAATATCTTCAATACAGCGAAAAAATCCCGCACCCGATGCGTGCTTCAGCTAGCCCCTAAACAAAAATGAGTACTAGTTCGGTGATAATGGACGGCATACTTAATTCCGAATACGTAAATGAACTAAAATTAAAAATAATGCAAGACCAACTAAGGACAAAGGCTCCAGACTAAGGACAGGCTACGCAACTTGAAGATCTACCTCTATTTTTTGAAAGACTGACAGAGTTAGAGAATCTCGAAAAGCTTTAAAAATATTTCCCCAGAATTGGAAGTGTGTTGGTATAGATAAAAAAAAGAGTCAATGTTATGAGCTTAGACTTTTCTCTTAGGTAATGATCGTGGCCAAAATAATCAACTGTCGTAAAAAGCATACTGTGGATTCATTAATATTCGTTCAATCGATATTATTTTTTTATGGACTTCGTTGGTACTTGGGAAACACGAATTTAAATGTTTAACGAATTACAATTCAAACATACTTTACAAAAGCCACGAAATTCAATATCCACGAAAATATTAGTCTTCATCAATCCACGAAAATTGGTACCCACGAAAATAAATGAATCCACATAATGCATAAACATTAATACCGTTTGATGTAAACAAGTGATACATTATTCGTTTCATTGATATTCGGTTAACATCTGTGCTATAGATAACTGAAGAATGCCAGACACTACCACTTTTAATATGAATAATCACCACATAAATGTATATAATTTTTATAATCTCATGATCTTGGAACTGCAATATTTTTATTGGAACTGGGACTCTTTTAGAATGGAACCAAATTCTTTGCGCACGCATGTGTAACTGCAATAACTATCACCGATTTCACGTTTGATCCTAAAAGTGTTGATGAACCAAATACAACTACAAGCATTAAATGATAAAACTTGGACAGCAAAGGTCGTCCGATTATTAATTTTTCTTGATAGCAATTGAGCCTTAATTTTAAAGTACTTACATAATTGCAAAGTGAAATACCAAAATATATCATTTAATATAAGCAGAGCTTGTTTAATGTTGTTTCTCGATAATAATATCCTGAATTAACTGTTCTAGCTGTTCTCTGATTAATGTTTATGCTGAATGTATTGCGTAATATCGACAATATTGAAATATTCTCTTTTATATCTCCCAACTAATGTACAGTTTAAAAAAAAGTATAATGAAATCGTTACAATAAATATTATTGTTCAACAATCCAACGGACTTAACGACCGAAAGGTCGAAAATAAAATATACGAATCAAACTGATAAAGTGACACTTTATCTTTAATTTGCATATTGCTAGTAATATTTCCTTGACAGAAATTATAAGAAAGGTACAAATAAATAAGACTGTAAAACATTGGTAGTACAACTGTTTGTACCGAAATCTGTGTAATAAAAAAAAAATGCTAATTTGATCGGAAACTGTTCTACAGATTACTAATCTTATTATTTGAAAGACGATCTCTTTTATCTAGATTATTTCAATAAAAAACAACGACACTCATAATCAAAACGCTGCAATCAAGCTTTAATTGAAACCTTATTAGGAATAAATCCATCAATAGAAAGGTACAACCCATATATAATCATACACGCACTACGTTCAATTGTTTTTTTCTCTCTTCTAAATCGTCTATTAATTTAGCTAGTTTGTTGAATTGATAATTCCTCTATTAACTATATAAGCAACCTGCAATTTCCGAGCTATCTATTTGTCAAATAATATGGTGATAATAGGCGTATATAGAGGTACCTGCAGGATTTCTGTGATAAGTTCGCCAATTGTCAAACAGCTGTTGACATAGGTATATTTCACAGTAAAGTTTATCAATTTCGTCATGACAAATTCGAAAAATTATAATGTGTATTCGAAGTGAACTTTCCTTTTCGGAACAGTTGAAATTGAGAACGGACTATCTGTCAGAGATAAACTTTTGACAGAACGGAGTAACAGGAAACGTAATTTTGGTTTTGGATACTATGAAAACTGTGATATTTTCTCTTTTCGTTTTTCTTTCTATCAGTTATGCTGTTAGCGAAAATCATTATGTAAATCAATGGGCAGTAGAAATTCAGGGTGGACACGAAGAAGCTAAAAGAGTTGCAAAGGAACATGGCTATGACATTGTAAAAGAGGTTTGTTTGATTGCGTTTTATTTATTTTTTGGAGGTATACCTTTAACTTAAAAAAATCTTGCGGTACACTTTTTATAGTTATAATAAGAATTACAGCGGTTTTTTTTTAACTATATATGAAGAACTTTTTGAATTAACTGATACGTTTTCATGTACCTTTAAAAAGCTAGTTTACGTACACCCTGTTCGTAATACTAATAATTACTACTGAATCAACCATTAGGGTAACTAATAAAAGGAAAGCATCATTTGAAGGGAAATATTGCTTATTAAAGTTCATATATCGACAAACGTTAACTTTCTGTTCTGCCGTATTCACCCATTCTCGATATTCAATTCTTTTGATATTTGATTTTGTTTAATTTGTTCTTTTGTCGTGTTATTGATATACCTGACCTTTTATTACACATATAAATGGAACTGAGTTTGTTTTTACTAGTAAATCTCAAAATCTCGATTCCTATTTTGATATCATATTTACCTGCGACAGGTGTGAATCTGTAAACGTATAGATCATCAATAAAATGTATTACATATGTATGCCTGCAGCTTTATTTTAAATATTTTGAATTACAACTTCAGCAGTCTGGCAATGCACAGTTTATTGTTATTCATCTATATAATTAGTTTAATGATTATATAGATAAACGATACGTATTTGGTTCGTACATATGACATATCGGTGGCTAGCTCTACCATGTCCTCATGTGTGAGAGAAATTACACACTAAGAAATCATAAAAAAAAAACCCGGTACATGATAAGATAAAAATCGTAAGTCAAACAAATGAAAGGCAACGCTTTGAAGTCAAATGGACAAACAGTTGTCTACAAAAAGTAACTGGTAGAAATACAAACTCACAAAGAACCGCAGAAGAACTCGTGCACTTCATTAGCTCGACAAAACCCAAATTCTGATGTTGTAGCGTGATTGTAAAAAAGAAAGCTATCAATGTGTAATTTTTTAAACAGCCAAAAGTTTTTTTTAATCTAATTTTAAATTTTGATTAAGCAATGGTTTATCTCTTGATACACTACGTGAGATAAATATTACTGTGGGATCTAACGTGATAGTAGGTTTTAAAATACTTCGTTGATCACGTATTATGTGTATTTATCTCCTCTTCCAATACAATATGTAAACGACAGAAAATGAGACCAAATTACTTGTAAATTATACATCATTACTGGGTTATAACGTCACTCTCAGTTGAAGTCAATTTATTAACATTACCACTAAAAAAATAGAAAAACAATTCATACACACATTTAAATGTTTTAAAAATTCCGAGAATAAAGAATACTATTCTAGGCTTGTCAATCTCTTCAATTTTCATGCCGAAATATAAAAGGCGTTTTGCTTGTTAACGATGTATTGTTACAAACATAAATGTATAAGTAAGGAAATATGGTAAAAAAATAAGATTACCAATGAGACATCTTTCCAACATAATTCAAATAAGTGGATATCAGCATTTATATGTTACCTTACGGCCATTTACAATGATAAATACCATAACCGTATAGTCGGCATTAAGGCCACGACATAAAACAATTCAAATGAGAAAACTAACGACATAATTCAAATTAAAAAAAAAAAAAAACCCAACCAAAAACATAATGATGATAGACACAAACAAACAACAACCATCAAACTGCAGGCACCGGACTTGGGACGGACACCACAGGCACTTGTATCAGAAAAAAAATCCTATATACAGGGGGGGGGGGATTCTGAGACAAGTGCCTGTGACGGACACGTGCAGACTAACCTGTAACTCTTGACGTAACTAGCAGATCAGTAAAACAAACAAACATAACGAACACAAAACAATACTGATATAAGAGTACTCGCAGTTACTGAAAGCCAGTTCTAACTCATAACTAAATCATGTTCTATCATACTAATGTAACAATTAGTAGATCTATACATCCAACGGATTTATTGTAAAGACATCATAAACAGTCTATGAAATTCACGACATTGTTTGACAATAGATATACGAAGATGTGGTATGAGTGCCAATGAGACAACTCTCCATCCAAGTCACAATTTGTAAAAGAAAAACCATTATAGGTCAAAGTACGGTCTTCAAGTTTGTTTCTAAATTTTTATCTTTCACGATTTTTATCATATCAAATATTGGAAAAATCTTATTCTAGAACTAACATAATTCACCTGTCATAAAATTGAGTACTTCGATATGTCTGACGAAATTCATACACTCAATTTTAAAAACATGCTGGCCAAAATTGTACCAGATGGTGCAGTTAAATACTTAGGATTTGTTTTATTTCACTCTGAGCATTGTTTTTGAAATAGTATAATATTCTGTATGACTGTTTTGGCATTTATTAAAAAAAAATTGAGATCTTATAATAACTAGTTTCAACCCGTCATAGATAATGAGTTTGTTTGTGAGCCAGTGTGTGTGTGTAGTTTTTTGGGGTAATTTAGAAAATTAGAAATTGATGGCAGATCTTCGATAGTTGCTGATATTAAACTCGGGGAGATTAAAATTTTGACATTAATCTTGATTAAACATATGTAAAGTGTAGATTGTATGTTGACCACCTCTAGATAATCAATGTGTTAATCTTTTGTAAGAAAAAGTGCAGAAAGTGTGACATACTCACGGATTCAGTAAAATGGTCCTTTTGTCTGATGGGCTTACCTTATTTTTGACATCTCACAAATTCTGTCGATTTCAAATATAAGTTCATTTGATACTTCATAAATTCCTTGATGTTTCTTAGTTTGTTCTTTTCTTTAGCACCAGTACCCAAAAATGAGCAACTACTTGATCTAGTTTTCTGTAGTAACGAGCACATTTTGACCATGTTTTTGATCCTGGCATCTGGTGTTAGTTGATACTGTGGTGTGATGTATCGGCCAGTATTGTTAGTGTCCCCTGTTATCTATTTTATGTATTACCAACAATTATCCCCCAAAAAATAAAATAGCAACTCTGGACATCTGCTTATAAATGTGATGTAAATAAAAACTAAACAAGATAATTTTCTAGATATACTGAAGTCAAAATTTCCGACGTAATTGCTTTTATTTGGTGTTTGATCACGGAATATTGTCTCAGATCGGTATTCCCTTTACCCGCGTACCTAAGCCAACTATTTACACCATTTATGAGTGGTCGTTGCTGGCTGCTGAACTTGTTGTAAAACATTATACATGTAAAATGGAAACTCAAACGAAAAAATATGTAAATTTCATCTGGAAAAATTCTGCTGTGTACTCAACCACCAGGTGGAATTTATTTTTTAACGTGATAAGTACCGAAGTGGTGGTGCGCATTCATCTGACACCTAGCCCACACGTCTTTGCTTTCTCTAGTATACTTACTTGGTAGCTATTTTATTTATCGTCAATCCACAATTTTCTTGTAGTTTTCTATTGGTCTATTAATTGTCTTTTCGTCGTTTTAAAACATTCTACTATTCTGTCGTTTGCCCTTTGTTTTTGGTGGTCCTAGTGGTATCTTCTCCTTTATTTGTATACCAATTTGAAGGTATCTGGTTGTGATTCTATACCGGTTCAAAATCAGGACAACGAAGCTAAGGTATTGATTGCATTTTATGTTAAGATTGAGCATGGAAATGGGGAATATGTCAACGAGACAAAAGCCCGACCAAAAAAGGCCACCGATGGGTCTTTAATCTTGTTTTCTGTTTCTGTGAATTGAATTTCATTTGGGATAATATTTGCTATTTTATAAATATAACGCCCACTTTTTTGTGCAAAAAATGTTTTTCATTCCTTTCTAATTTAAAGTTTAAAGCAAAATTATTACTCTACAAAATCTAACTTTCACTTTTGTAATTCACCGTAGACTTGAATGAGAATATGAGATCATAGTCTTTAAATTGTATGACACAAAAAAAAAAAAAAATAAACACTTAACTTTCTCCACTGTGAACTTGATACGATATTTAAGGATTTGGGAATAAATATTTCTATCATGATTTTTATTTAAAGATTGCTGCGTAAAGAAAGCTTTTAAAATTTACTTAATGATTACACTGAAATCAGCTCTTTATCTTTTGCTGATTCTGTAGTTGGTTGACAAGTTTTGAATATCTGAATAACACCTGACCACGGATGTGTTCCATTTGTCGAAAACAACATCATATTCCCCTTTCTTAGAAGTATTATAGTACCATATGACTCTTATCGCCGAATTCTATTTGCAACGATAAACATCTCTAAAGCAGGATATGCCATTCCTTCCGGAGCACCAAAGTTCATCCGAGTGTTTGTCAGGTTTCGTCTTGACACATGCATACGCATAGTGTACTTGGACCGTTGTTTCTCTTTGAGTAATGGTGAAGTCTAGATCTGTTTCTTCGAATGTCGGGTTTTGATTACATGCCTGGCTAGCTTCTTCGTTTGTCATTTAATAATGATAACATATGTCCATAAAAATCCCTTGATTTTGTCTACTTTTAAAGTCAAATATTGTGTTTAGCACATTAACACAGATTTCTCGTTTCTTATATAGATTAGACCGTTTGTTTTACCATTTATATGGTTTGACTCCAGTCAGTTTTGGGGCCCTTAAAAGCTTGCTTTTGGTGTGTGCCGAAGCTCCGTGTTGAAGGCCGTACTTTGACCTATAATGGTTTACCTTTACAAAGTGGGACTTGGATGGAGAGTTGTTTCTTTGGCACTCATACCACATCTACTTATATCTTTATAACCTCAGTTTGATGATTATGTAGTCGATTAAGAGAAGATAAGACATGATATACAGTAGACAAGACATGTGTGATTAATTTAAAAGCTGTAAGGTCCTACAGCTCAAACATTTTAGCCAAACTAAGAAAAGTTGCCCATTGACCACAACATGACCCTTGGTTATGTGTATCACCAATTTAATATTGAGAATAACTAAGTGCACATGTAAGGAGAATTCCTTTAATTAAACAAAAGAAGTACACGCAAACTCGTTTGCTACAACATCTTATAGTGTTTGGAACTTGTAAAATTGTGATTATAATTGAAAACATTGATTCAATGTTAAAACTTTTGTGTTCAAAATGAAATATAATCTGGTTGGTTAGAACTATATCCATACCATTTAAAACTATATTCAGTCTTGGAGTTGTTGCTGATCTGCATGTATTTGATTTCAAAGTCTTTGTTATTATTTTTAGATTTGTTTATAATTATCATACTGCTTTTCATATATATTCATTAACTAAATGTGTTAGCTTATTAGAAAAGCTTAGTTCTTATTTTAAAACTTTTCGACTACTGACATGCTGTCAGGAGCTAAACACATGAGCTGTTGGTGGTTTTTGTTAAACAGTTCTATTTGAATTTTTCAAAATTTCTAACTTTTTTTTATAAGATTGATAGCCATCTGACATTTTGGTTGTTGTTTGGTTATTCAGGTGTATGTGTTATATGTGCACAATGCTTTTTCTTTACTTTTTGTTTACCGAGAAGAAATTATGTATTTGGCAAACTTTTAGGAATTTTTGGTCCCCAATGCTCTTCAGCTTCGTACATTTTTTACCTTTAAACTATTTTTTATATACGAGCGTCACTGATGAGTATTTTGTAGACGAAACGCGCGTCTGGCACAAATACAAAATTTCAATCCTCGAATCTTTGACGAATTTATTTATGTAACAATTAAATTGAGAAAATTAATGTTCTAAATTTAAACAAAGCAATTTACGAAAAACAAATATATTTAGGCGACCATACATAAAACGAAGTTTTAACCATCTATCTAATTTTTAAATATTTATAAACTTTTCTAAATACAATGTTAAAAGATATTTGGTTAAGTAGCAAGACAAAATATTTAGTGATTAAATATATGATTAAAAAGATGGTTTTTAACATGAATATCATATTAAATTATCGATTCAACAGATACTTAAACCATCAAGGGAATATTTACATCGTTATAAATATCCCTCGTTTAGCTAAACCAATCATTATATTATGATTTTAGAACAAAAAGATACAAAAGGCAATCTATTAATGAAGAATTCAGGTAGATGTATTAAACCTGAATCGTTTCTTTTGACTCCTAATCAATTTGGAGATTAGTAGAATGAGCGGCCATTCTACAGGGAAACAATATATCGTGACAATGGCTAATCTGGTTATTGATTGTTACATGCATATTAGAAAGTGTTTCCTTTATAGTAGTACTGATGAACAACTTAAAAAGATAGACTTTTATCGCTTTCTACGACCTTTTGTCTTTTATTAATTGCCTTTTAATGGTAAAATGAGCCTGATTTGTACGTAACTGTATCGGCATTGACCATCAGCGTGAAAAACAAAAGCTATTTCTGTTAATTTACCGTAAGAACATGTAATAAAAGTTTGTGATAGGAAGTTATAGCAGATCAAACATCTTAAATTTTATCGTAAGATTAAGAAGAAAAAAAAAGAACATTTCTTGAAGTGTTATTTTTAGAAGTACCTATTGTGATTAGTGGTTGATATCTACGTTTTCCCACGTAATCTACAAGACATTCAAATGGTTTTACTTTACGATACATAAATCTGTACTTTACATTCCGAAATCTTTTAAAATCTTTGATAACACTTTTTAGTATATGCCATGGGTGATCTATTTTATATGTATAATATATTTATAACTAAATTAATATTTAATAATAATTATAAAACAATTAATACATAACTAATTATGAATGCAATTTGGTTATGATTTAGGTATTTTTTTGTTATATAGCTCTTCATCTGTTTCGGTTTTATTCATCCTTGGCTTCCAAATATTCGATTTTGAGCAAGTCTAACGAAGGAAATAAATAAAAGCTCTTCGGGTGCATTACATGTAGAACGTGTTGTTTTCATCTTTTACAGCACTTGGTCGATATCTCTCCTAGTGGACTATCATTTTAAAGTCCCTGAGGGTGTCATCAGTTCAATACTGACATGACTAATAACAAACCTTTCTAAATTTGCCCGTTTATGAATTTTGAAATTATAATGAAAATAAGGTTTCAACTCCCTCAGGTATGGTTGGCCGTAGGAGAATTTAGGTATCATTTTAAGTACTAGTATTTTGTTTTATTATATAGCTTTTCAACTGTTTTGTTTAACACATCCTTGGCCTTCAATTATACGTCTATTGCTGACGACTGCAGATGAAATTGGATATTCTGTGTTAATGTAAGCACAACGTCAGTTTCAATCTTCTTTTTTTTGTTTGTAAATTAATCAAAGCGTTTAAGTCATCAACAAGAATAAAACTTGGTGATGCCAGGGCTTTGATAGGCTATTTACTTGTATAATGTTTGGGAAATATTTGTACTGTTTAAATTATTTCCTAAACGACAAGTATAAACGAAATGTCATCAAGTCATAAAAACCATCATAGATTTATATAATTATACATTTGTATTTTAAGGGGGCTCCTGGGTATAAATCAATTTTTTTTTCTAATATAGGATTTGTCTATATTTTTTTATAAATGAACTTTATCATATACTTAAAAGAAAAAAAAAGAAAAAAAAAAGGGGTCACCGTTCATTTAAGCTCACAATCTGCCTCCGGAAGAAGCATACATTTTTGTTAATGTCCTTTTTTTCTGTTGAACTAATAGGAGAAATAGGTAATATCAAAATAAAAAAAATACCCTAATTACAGAAATCGCTTAAATTTTACAATTATTTAGTTTATGTACAGCTTATATGAAAACAATAATAAAAAATATAGGTCACCGATTAGTTAAAAAAGATATCTCAAATTTAATGCCAAAAAATGGCATTTTTGCACCAAAGGGAGATAATTTGGAGCTTTTTCAATGATATAAACATTTTAAAAGTCATCTGGAGCCAAACCGAATCGATTTTTTGGGTTGATTTTTTTACCATATCATAAAGTAATAACTAATAGTGTTATAAATAAAATTTGTAATGAAAAATAAAGGTTCAATTTTTTGCTGAAATTTTTGTACCCACGAGCCACCTTAAGGCTGTCAATATCTCGCACTTTTATGAACTTAACACTGTTAATTTTTGTGTAGCAACGTTTCTACTGCTTGATTTTAAACTAGTAAACTATTAATTTCGAAGTTGTATAGCTACTTTTGCAAACTCCTTTCTCAATAAATGTGTATATATGCTGGTCTTATTAATTCGTACACTGTTCCTTCTTTCAAAAGAGGGACAAAAGATACCAAAAGGGACAGTCAAACTCATAAATCTAAAACAAACTGACAACGCCATGGCTAAAAATGAAAAAGACAAACAGAAAAACAATAGTACACATGACACACCATAGAAAACTAAAGAATAAACAACACGAATCCCACCAAAAACTAGGGGTGAGCTTCAAATGTGTTGTCGGTTTATTTGAGTTAGTAATTAGACGATAGGGATTACCATTCTGACTCTTTTTTTTTAACCAGAAAGTGATAAACGTTGCCAGTTTATCAAGTTCACTAATTATTTTTGATATCTAAATACTTATAAAATCATTTAGATAGTTATAAAAACACATATTGTTCTTATATAAACATCAATTGAAATATTTTGTTGGCGTTCAAGGAATAGGTAACATATAAAATATTGGCATTCGAGGAAGACACCTTCTGAAGGATATAAGGGTTACTTCCTTGATATTAAAAGCAGGGTTTATAATAGATATATACTTCTTTGATATTAAAAGCAGGGTTTATAATAAATATATACTTCCTTGATATTAAAAGCAGGGTTTATAATAAATACTAGAACACACCCGTGATATCACGGGTCCGTGACTGAATTAAAGTATATAACTATGCGCAAGCCTTATTTTAGTATTAGTATTGTCATCTGTTAAAGTCATGCCGATTATAAAAAAACACAGTTTTTCTCTGCTTTCAAGTCTTTCTGTTTGAACCCATCGAACTGTATCTTATCAATTAATTGGTAATATTAATTATTTGGAAAGCAAAAGGTCCTGGAATGGAGTATTTTCTAATCAACAGCATTGTCCTATATAAGTTATAAGTAAAGTTGAATTATTTGCTTCGCTGTTTTACGTCATGCCCACTAACAAATTGAAAACTGTACCTATACGCCTTATTTTTAGTCCAGATTTTTAGTATTCGTATTGTTATCTTAGAAAGTCTAACTGATTAAAATACTACAATAGGTAACAATTTGACAATTTAGTAGTGTCAACCCTGTGGTTATGACCCGTGTATATAGCATATTAATCCTGAATACAACGTTTTGTGGTGCGCCTGTCAGATGCGGAACGTACAGATAAGGTAATAGGTAAAAGGTGAATATACTATTGGTATCGGTAGCGGACTCGACCCGGAACTTCTTCATTATTGGCAATATTAATTACGTGGAAAACAAAAGGGCCTGGAGTGGTGTAATTTTTAATCTACACCTTTGTACTATATTAGTTATATATAAAGTTGAATACTGTGATTCGTCGTTTTTACGTGATGACGGCTGACAAATTGGACCTCGTAATTTTAGTATTATAGATATATATAATGGTGATCTTTAAAGTAGTTTATATATTCAATAAATAGTCTTTGATACAGTTTTCTCCTATTCCATCTTTGATACAGTTTTCTCCTATTCCATCTTTGATACAGTTTTCTCCTATTCCATCTTTGGTGCAGTTTTTTCCTATTCCATCTTTGATGCAGTTTTCTCCTATTCCATCTTTGATACAGTTTTCTCCTATTCCATCTTTGATACAGTTTTCTCCTATTCCATCTTTAATACAGTTTTCTCCTATTCCATCTTTGATACAGTTTTCTCCTATTCCATCTTTGATACAGTTTTCTCCTATTCCATCTTTGATACAGTTTTCTCCTATTCCATCTTTGATGCAGTTTTCTCCTATTCTATCTTTGATGCAGTTTTCTCCTATTCCATCTTTGATACAGTTTTCTCCTATTCCATCTTTGATACAGTTTTCTCCTATTCCATCTTTGATGCAGTTTTATTCCATCTTTGATGCAGTTTTCTCCTATTCCATCTTTGATACAGTTTTCTCCTATTCCATCTTTGATGCAGTTTTCTCCTATTCCATCTTTGATACAGTTTTTTCCTATTCCATCTTTAATACAGTTTTCTCCTATTCCATCTTTAATACAGTTTTCTCCTATTCCATCTTTAATACAGTTTTCTCCTATTCCATCTTTGATACAGTTTTCTCCTATTCCATCTTTAATACAGTTTTCTCCTATTCCATCTTTAATACAGTTTTCTCCTATTCCATCTTTAATACAGTTTACTCCTATTCCATCTTAGATACAGTTTTCTCCTATTCCATCTTTGATACAGTTTACTCCTATTCCATCTTTAATGACTGTTTACTTCAGTACAACAATTTTGTTCACACAATTTCATCATAAATGTGTTCTCTGAAACAGTTTCCAGTTTACAGTTTTGGTTTGAGGTTAGTTCTGCCTCCCTTCTTTCTTTTTATCATTGTTAGAATTGCTTTTGACACGACAAAAACAAAAGGTTTGCATTGCTTTCAATTTGTTAGCGCACATTGTTTTTATTCAGGATCAACCACACAGCAATTTATATTGCTACAGATTCCTTCCTTCAGTCGAAACAATAAAAAACCTGCGTTTATGGTAGATAAACCGCCTCAATATGCACTATTGACAATAAATCTAATTGTGAAAATCTTAATATTCAATATAAAAAGAGTGCTAGTTAGTCAACTAGCTGTGGGAACTGAATTATGCTTATAAGATATTACATAAAACAATCTGTACTATCACAGTAATAGAAACCATTGTCGTCGTTTATTGAATATACTACGTAAATTCATGTGTGACATGTTACAGAGAACAATAAAGCAGTGCTAGTAATAAAGAGTACATTAATTCATTTACATAATAGTTAACCTTTATATAATTGTCATTGGATATGCGAGGCTTTCAAGTGTCAGAGAGACACACGTTTATATCAGTTTTGTATTTGAGAATAATTAATCTGACAAGTAAGAATAGTGATTTGTTTTTATTATTCTCTTTGACTGATCAATGACGGGTTATAGATTTGAACCTTGCAATAAGTATGCTAGCTTTAACTACGGTATAAGATACTAATGTTTAAAGCAGATAATTGTTGACACTGATAAACAAATACCAAAACTTTTGCATATTGCTGTAAATTGATAATATACTTCTATATTTATATCGGCAATTGATATTTGAATAATACATTATGCTTTTTAAACATGTTAAAGATATTCATTTTCCAAGTTGCACGAATGTCCATATAAAAGCAGCAGGAGGGCTCTCTATATGTATTACAAAAAAATCACAGTAAAAATCCGCACCAAACTTGCAGCTGGGTATGAACTTGCTCCATGTTGAAAGCATAACTAATAGACGAAGAACAGTATTTGGCGTGCTATTCTCATGCATTCTCTTTGTTGATTACATATTCTGACTTTTGCATAAATGCCTTTCCTCTTGTAATTTCTAAAACTTATTGTACATCATAGACAGGATGTTTTTTTTAATTCACTCGAAATTAAAGCGATTGACAATGACAAATAAAAGTGATCGTCACTTTTTTAATTTCGAAAAAAATCCAGCATCAAGCAAAGTACGGAGAGAGAGAGAGAGCATTGTGAACTTCTTAAATGTTTGCCAAATACAGCATCAGCAATATATTCCTATATCTTACATCATTTATATCAGATTGTTTTAAAGAAGACTAACTTATTATAATCATCTTACTATTTATATGTTTACATTGCAGCTTAAACCATTCGACAACCATTACTTACTAACACATAGAAGTGTACCAAGCCGTTCGAAACGTCATGCACACCACCATACAAGGAAACTAGTTACAGATAAAAGGGTGAAATTCATTAATACTTAAATTTGAACAGTTTTTCATCATTTACAAAAAATAAAATAAAATCAGACTTTGCAAGATGTTTTTAAAAAGAAATTACAAGGAAACGGTACAACAAAGCAGTACGTGTAATTTGCCTGGAAAGAAGAATTGCATTGTTTAAACGCACGTTTAAAAGATAAAGATAGAAAGAAAGAAAAAAGAAATATCAAAGACAGCATAAAGCAACCGTAAAGCGAATACCTCATTATTGAAAGTTTTATAAAGTTTCAAATACTATTAACTTTAATGACAAAAGTTCAAAACATGCGTGTTATATCAAATAAAATTTCAACTGTAATTCTTGTTATCCCTTCTCTTCATTCATGTTTATGTATATTATGACGCGAGTACCAAAATGGTCTTAGAATAAAGCTTTTAAAGTGACACGAATGATAGCATAACGTAAATAAGATTTATTTAAATGAAAAAAATGGCGTAAACATACAACTATTTCGATATCACTTGTTAATCTTAAGTCTAAAGATCAGACATTATAAGTGGTTAAATCCAGTACATGATTTCTCGAAGGAGCTGTGCAATAGAATTGTGTTGTTTGATATTATTTATTACTAAAACGTACTTTTGTAAGGAAATATTTTACATGTTCAATTGACAACTAATATTCTATGAATACAAATCTAGTACAGCTTAGTATTTCTTAATAAAATGACATTCTTTAATTGTATGCACGGAAATCGAATCTAATAAACAGCAATAGCTTGATTTATGAGAGCTTGTATTGTCACGTGGGATTACTAGACTTCCGTTGCGCTTAGCCGAAAGAGCAATCAAAATCTGAATCTTTAATATGCTTTAATGTCCTAAGACGTGATGTCCATTAGAATAAAATCATTTGTAAATTGCGATGGCGATAATTGACAGTATAATACAAAATCCTATTGTAAAAGACGGGATATAAATCCGTAAAAATACTTTTAAATCGTAACTTATCCTGTTTGATTGATTTGCAGAGGCCTGTATTACACGTTAAGATAAGTTATACACTAAAAAAGGAGGAAGAAAAAAAGAGAAAAAAACCTCTCTTACTTTTCTTTTTGTTAAAGGTTAACTGGGTAGAACAACAGGAACACAAGACAAGAACAAAAAGAGGTTTGATAGACCGTGAGACATTTGAAAGGTCCTACCACGAAGTCAAATTTAATGACCCTTTATGGGATAAAGAATGGTATTTGGTGAGTTTGTTAAGTAGGTGTATGTTTTTGTTTTAATGTATACAGTGTCCGGCATCACATAATGATTGATCTACGTCGTGCCTTTCCTTACTCCTACTCTTACAGCAAGAATTGCAAAACAAAGTTATTGTAAAATATTGTAGTTTACCATTGTCATTTATACCCCGAGTGTATCACCAGCCCAGTAGTCAACATTTCGGTGTTGACATGAATATCAATAATGTGGTAATTTTATAAATTTCCTGTTTACAAAACTTTGAATATTTCGAAATACAAAGGATTTTCTTATTCCACGCATAGATTACCTTAGCCGTATTTGGCACAACTTTTTTGGATTTTGGATCCTCAATGCTCTTCAACTTTGTACTTGTTTGGTTTTATAAATATTTCGATATGAGCGTCACTGATGAGTCTTATGTAGACGAAACGCGCGTCTGGCGTACTAAATGATAATTTTGGTACCTTTGATAACTAATTATACATTAACCAATTAAAAAAACTTCCTATTCAAGAATATTGAAGATAATGAAAAGACATAACAGCTCCAATCATCTTGATCGAAGCCTGCTTAATTAAAAAGGAATTTACAGAAAATTACAGAAAAATGTGTATGTGGTCAATCATATGTATACTACTACTACTACTACTACTACTGCTACTACTATAAAAGCTTTTAAAATATTGTTACCTAATGAAATCAAAACAACTTGATTCACGTAAATTAACCTGAGTTAACATTTAATTTTTCTATTTGAGCGATTTTTATTTCATCAACTTGAAATTTGGTTGCAACTCTCGTAACAATTTAAACGAAACTGCTCACTTACAAGAAAGTTGGATAACTAATAACTGATTTTGTTTGCAAAAATTGATATATGGAATTTGTAGATTATGAAAAATATAAATTAAGAAGCAGATACACGAAACATACTTATGCTTTGAGTATATAACATACCGATAGAGTATGCAATTATACAGGGAAATGCGAATATTAAATTTAAAGTCATAAGCATATACAATTTACTAAACTGATAGAATTTATTTTGTCTTTGTTGTGATTGTATACTACGAAATACACTTTACTTATTTGGTACGTCCAAGTCGCTTTAACCTTGGATTAACCTTCATGAGAAACACTCATCCCAAAAACACTCGATTGTCAAGAATGTCAAAATACATTAACACGACAGATGCCAAATGACCTAAAGGGACATCGCAAAAATAGCCTAATTCTTTTAATGTCAACTTTACATGACGTTCAAATTTCTTTGAGATGTAAAAAGGTTGACTATCAGAACAAAATTACATGGTTTAAATAGTTATTATCCAAGATTGCGTGAAATGTTAAACTGTTAATCCGATTAATACTCAGATTTTAGTTGTGTGTAGACTGACTGATAAAGAAATGATATCGGGAAAATTGAACAAGGTAAATAAAAGTCGTTCTTTATGAGATATATTTGTTATTGCAGACAGACACGAGAACTGAAGTTAGCTTGCCAAAACTAGACTTGCACGTCATACCAGTATGGAATAAAGGCATTACAGGAAAGGGGGTTGTGGTTACAGTTCTTGATGATGGTATGTTCATTCAAAGACATTATATACGATCCGATGGTCTATATAAACGTATGCCATCATTTATGCACGCACAACACAATGTTCTGGAATAGTCTTATGTACGATGGAATTTTTTTTTTATGAAATACCAATTTAAAGTATAAAAACATGAAAAAAGGGAAACAAAGCAACCAAATCGACTAAGACAGAAAAGGCGACATACTTTTGTGTGTGAATTTCAATTCTTAAATTCTGTAAAAAGTAAGATAGAAAGGTCACAAAAACTCCAAGGAAAATTCAAGGACAAAGACACGAAAATCCTAATACATCAAATCCAAATTACTTAACAGAAATCTAGTGCACTTACTTACCGAAACCCTTTACAATTATTTCAAGTCATCAGGGCTTTGTAACAGCCTATTTATTTCCGATTATCGTCATCATCTTATTCATGATTTGAGCTGTTATTTATCTAAACACAATCAGGAATATAAAGAGGACATATTATTGAAAAGGTTGTTAATCTGATTATCAACATCGCCTATTCCATCATCATACATTGAGACAAGTGTAATAAAAACATATGTGTTATAAAGAATTACTTAAAATGACTAATACCAGTATAAAGTAAAATCACAAAAAAAACTGAACTCCGAGAAAATTCGAAACGGAAATTCCCTAATCAAAAGGCAAAATCTAAAGCTCAAAACATCAACGAATGGATAACAACTGTCATATTTCTGACATTGTACAGGTATTTTCTTATGTAGAAAATGGTGGCTTGAACCTGGTTTTAAAGCTAGTTAAACCTCTCACGTGTATAACAGTCGCATCAAATTCCATTATATTGACAACGATTCGTGTTATACAAAAATTCAAATATCATACCAATCTTATATTTACCTGTAAATAGAATTAGTGAAAACAAAACCGTTAAAAGAGATATTTTTGAAGTAAGTAAAATTAAAATCAGGAATAATGACACTGACACATCATTCTATCACCTTTATTTACAGGTTTAGAGAAGAACCACACAGATATCGCAGCTAACTATGTAAGAGTCCGTAATCTATAATAAGTAATCTATTTAGGTGTATTGTGGGGGTTAACTTTTCATAACGTCTTTAGTTTCTAGTTAAACATGACCTGATATCATGATTTTGTACATTATTGCTAGCGGTAATAATACTTTTGTGTATAATTTGCTTTTTGAAAAAGCCACAACTGGTTGTAAAGAACGTTACATGTTGTATGGACGAATGGTGCATATCGTGTAATAAATTTAATTGTATACATGTACACATTCAACTGTTTTTGAAAAACTCTTCACGAAGATAGGAATGTAATTTTCATATTACATAACAGTCTATAGTATATAAATCAAGGCAACAATAGTATACCGCTGTTTAAAAATCACAATTCGATTGAGAGAAAACAAATCAGAGTTACAAACCAAATTTGAAGGAAACACATCAACTTTAAGAGGAAAACAAAGAAATAACAGGAACACTGAAGTGTAACAAAAACAAACGCCAAAATAAAAACGAACTTAAAGTGTACGAAACTGACGATTCATCAAGAGTTATTAGTTGTACTGACCTTCAAGACAAATTTAATAGTTATTATTTGGAAACGGTATTAATATTGATCAACATTCCATCCAGGTTTACTTGAACCTTTGTAGCAAAAGTTATGTGGCCCTTAAATACATTTGACATTTGCATCTATATTGGACATTCCTTTTTTAAAGCAAAAAATGGACTAAATGGTTATTAGTAGATCAATTGAGATTGATATGTAGTAATGCAAGTGGCAAGAATACATGCAATCTGTCTTCAAATGTTGAACGAAGGATACATGTATACAAAATACGATTGCTGCATATCATTTTTGTCAGTCACTTTTATATAAAATTACAAAGCTTTTACATTTAGGTTGAACTCACCAGATAAGTTAAAACAATTTACATATATAATAAAGGAATGAAAAATAAAACAGGATGACTATGCAGTTCTCGAAGTAATTTATTAGCGAAAAAATGTTGCAAAAAATTTCTTTGAGTTTTGATGGTGCATATTTGTGAATGTTTGTAGGACCCAAAGGCCAGCACTGATTTAAATGACAACGACGATGATCCACAGCCTCGATATGATCCCACAAATGAAAACAAGTATGTTATCTCTTGGAAAATCTATCATTTTGCAATTTTATACTTTTATTTTAAATTATCAGTATATGTCATATAAGATCGTTATTAATATATATATATGACATTTTTAACCGTTCGAAAATAAGTTAATAATGGTTTGTAAATCGGTTGTTATAGATAACCTTTGAAATAATTAGTAATATTTTTGAAACATTTTTTTTCTATTTTAGTGAAGCTTAGCCGGTGGCGTGCATGTTGAAATTATCACTTATCATTTTTGGTGCGTGTCATTGAACAGAAGAAACAACCCGGTCCATTTTGTATTTGAAAAAGTTATCCTCATACATTAAACAGCGTCTTAAAAGCGATGAATTAAAAAAGAAATACACAACAACAATTGTATTTTTTAAATTTAATAATGGAAATGCATAGATAGATCGATAGACCAAATACAAAGAAAATGATAAGATATAGAAACAAAACAAAAAACGGGTTCAGGTTTGCCTAGATTCGAAAAAAAACCCAAAACATAGAGCTTAGGTAGCTTAAAAGAAATAAATTGTCAAGTTTCAAATTATCAAAATCTAGATGTTTAAAAGGTAGGACCATCTTCTGCATTTCATTCACCAAAAAACAAAACCTATCGGTTTTGAAAAGGTAACAAAATTTTAAAAACAGACTCTAACTCAAATATTTCAGTGAACAGGGATAAAGAAATCAATGGGGTAAAAGATTTGCCTACATTAATAAAACCAAAGAATCAAAATGTTATTTAGTACTAGACTTTGCTATATTGATTTACACATAGTTGGTTATGCATGCACATTTCCCATGTCTACCCCCTGTAAGTACTTTTGCAAACCGAAAGTGTTATTTTCCTAGCTAGTATGGATACAGATTTTCGATTTTGTTTTATATTACTCCTTGGTAGAGATGAAATAACCAAGAACACCAATAAACGACTATTGTCTTTAATTGATTCATCCATTGATATACTTTCAAAAATGTTATGGCAAACATTTGAATCAAAGAACTTTCAAAATGAAATATTGTATGAATGAAATGATGATGAATTGTCATCTTATTCAATTTGAGATTTTACTCCAAATTTGAAAAACAGTATAAAAAACCTGTTTTATGATGTAAAATTCAAATATAAGTAGTAGCTTTATTGAAACCTCTAATTCTATCATCAAGCTGTAGACCGATAGTTATCTTACCTCCTATACATTTCAAGGAATATTATTGGTTAAAAGCGTCATCGTGGAGACCGTGTATATTTGATATTAGGTTAGTAGGGAGGCGGGGCTTATTTTATACACGGTTAGTAGTGGTGTTACGTCCCTTTATATTCCATATTAGGTAAAAGGGAGGCGGGGCTTATTTCATACACAGTTAGTATGGGTTGTTACCTCCCTTTATAAAAACAAAACGGTACTGAGAAAAAAAATCTTAAAGGTGTCAACAGACGAAGAAATTGATGATTAAGATGGAAATAAATTCATAAAACGCAATTAAACATAACAAATTGTTATTGTTAACATCTGTTTTTGTAGGATCAACGAAAGTAGCTAGTTTCTTAATGCTAACAGTATCGAAGACTTGCTCATTTTGATAGGTTACTAGTTTAAATGTCACATGTTAAGACGGTATATATGGGCTCAGTAAATTCCATATGCGGATTCGAGCTTCGCTCTCACCCCATATAGAATTTACTGACCCCATATATACCGTATTAGGTCACTAGCACACTATGTAACTAATAATATTCTCTAGACCAAACTGTGTTTAGGTGTTGATTCATATCGTTTTCTGGGATTTCATCTTACAGTTATGTTGTAATTGTATGGAATAATATTATGAATTATTTTTAACAAATTTGATTCTTTATGGGATAGTCACATTTTAAACCATGTTTTCGATGGTGGTTAGAAAACGGCGGATAGCAAAAAGCATATTACACAACAAAAAGCATATTGCACGGTTAGTTTTAGAATATCTAAAAACCGATATACTTTGTGACGTCATGTAAGAATTTCACTGATATTGTTAATAGTTTTATAAAAAATATCTTTGATCGATTATTTGAAGAAAAAAATCTTCAAATACATAAGAAATAAAAACAAAAAGAGCAAAAAAGTAAATGGAATAACAACTAATATGTTGTTATTGTCTAGAAGACAATATGATACCTATAAAACTCCAACAAAATCAAATGACTATTTTGATACAAATATGGTCGGAAAATTAATAATACAAAAATTATAGCCTATTTATGAGGTCAATACAGGATATATCGAACCATAGAAGTATATCGACCTCGGTCTTCCTCCTCAGTCAATATACTTCTTTAGGGTCAATATATCATGGTATCGACCTTATACAAAGGCTATAATTGTATATTGCATCAATGTAAATATGTCGTAAATTGATGTGACTGTCATTAAGTGAGAGGGTTAGCGCTATAGAACCAGGTTTAATTCATAAAATTGAGAATGGAAATGGGGAATGTGTCAAAGAGACAACAACCCGACCAAATAAAAAACAACAGCAGAGGGTCACCAACAGGTCTTCAATGTAGCGAGAAATTCCCGCACCCGGAGGCGTCCCTCAGCTGGCCCCTAAACAAATATATACTAGTCCAGTGATAATGAACGCCATACTAATTTCCAAATTGTACACAAGAAACTAAAATTAAAATAATACAAGACTAACAAAGGCCAGAGGCTCCTGACTTGGGACAGGCGCAAAAATGCGGCGGGGTTAAACATGTTTGTGAGATCTCAACCCTCCCCCTATACCTCTAACCAATGTAGAAAAGTAAACGCATAACAATACGCACATTAAAATTCAGTTCAAGAGAAGTCCGAGTCTGATGTCAGAAGATGTAACCAAAGAAAATAAACAAAATGACAATAATACATAAATAACAACAGACTACTAGCAGTTAACTGACATACCAGCTCCAGACTTCAATTAAACTGACTGAAAGATTATGATTTCATCATATGAACATCAGGCACAATCCTTCCCGTTAGGGGTTTAGTATCATACCCTCATAACATATATGAGAAGAACATAACCCGTGTCATGCCAATAACTGTTTTTAGAATAAATGTGTTTAGTTCCGATGCAAAGACCTTACCAGTGACTCAATATTAACGCCAAAATATGCAATCTTTAATGACTTGACAACAGTATCGTAATTATATCCCTTCTTAATAAGTCTATTCAAAGGTTTTGTAAGTTTCTGAGGTGAATACTGACACCTTTGTGCTTTATAAAGAATATTTCCATAAAAAATTGGATGTGAAATACCTGAACGTATTAGAAGTCTGCATGTTGAGCTATATTTACGAATGATGTCTTTATACCGATGATAAAATTTAGTAAATGTTTTGACTAGTTTGTGATATCGAAAACCCTGGTGTAATAATTTTTCAGTAATACATAAATTTCTCTCGTTAAAATCTAAAACATTGTTACATACACGAGCGAATCCTACACGTTGAGATATATAAACACCGTAAGATGGTGACAAGGGAACGTCACCATCTATAACGGATAATTAACGATAGGAAATGAAAAATCATCCCTTTTATCATAAATTTTAGTATTCAGCTTTCCATTAGTGATATAGATATCAAGATCGAGAAAAGGACAGTGGTCATTGTTAGTATTAGCTTTATTTAAAGTAAGTTCAACAGGATAAATTTCATTAATATACATACTGAAGTCGTCATTATTGAGAGCCAAAATATCATCCAAATATCTAAAAGTATTATTAAATTTGTTTATCAGATGTTGTTTCGATGGGTCTTTGCTTATTTTTGTCATAAATTGTAACTCATAACAATACAAAAACAGGTCCGCAATAAGTGGTGCACAGTTAGTCCCCATTGGAATTCCGATAATCTGACGATATACGGAATCCCCAAAGCGAACAAAAATGTTATCTAGTAAAAATTCAAGGGCATATATAGTATCAAAGCATGTCCAATTAACATAGTTTTTTTGTTTATTGCTACTAAAAAATGACCTAAAAGAGTTTGAACATATATATTCACATTCTGATTTTTTGAATGCCCATTTAATTAGGTGTGTGATTTTTTTCTTAATGAGAATGTGAGGCAATGTGGTATACAGGGTAAAAAAAATCAAAACTTTGAACAGATTCAAAATCACCAATATAAGCATGCAATTTATCAAGTACTTCCAACGAGTTCTTGACACTCCAAAAGTAATTTATTCCACTATTTTCGAAGGCCTTATTTGAACAATTTATTATCAGGTTTTTAATTGTACCAAGTGTGCTGGTAAGAAGAATAGACAATTTAGTAGTTGAACAATGGCTTGAAGACGAAATAAATCTATATTTGTATGGGGTTTTGTGTAGCTTTGGAAGCCAATACATAGTTGGGACTTTCATTGTATTTGGCTCTGCTTGTAAGGCGGTGGCTAAAAGGTTATGTTTGTTACAGATTTCGTTTTCTGAAAATGGAGTCAGTTGGAATGTTGGTGAATTGGTGATTTCCTTTTTCAGAACCTCAATGTAAAATTTACGTCAAACAATAATAATATTATTAGCAGCTTTATCGGCCGGGACAAAAACAAATTTCTTGGCTAGTTCTTTTAGTTTATGTTTGATACGAGAAATAGGTTTATTGTGGTTATTGTTTATAGTAAAATGTTCTTTAAAATGTTGAATACGTATATCAACTATCTTCATTACTGAATTAAAAAAAGAGTCCAAAGATTTTTTGTCAGCTTTTTCCCGTTTTATCCATTTCATACAGTAAGTATGGAGTGAGTCGTGGATGATATTACGACACTCATTCCTGTTAATAATTGACGGGGGACGATATTTATGTCCTTTACTGAGGAATGATTTTAACTCTCGGTCTTGAACGATGTTAAGATCTCCTGTTATAACATGGGAAATGGGTCCATAAATATATTCGGAATTACTGCAATTACATGAAGTAGGTGTATTTTCACTGATACTACATTTGAAAATGCCTGTACCAAGTCAGGAATATGACAGTTCTTGTCCATTCGTTTTTGATGCGTTTTGTTGTTTGATTTTGCCATGTGATTATGGACTTTCCGAATTGATTTTCCTCTAAGTTCAGTATTTTTTTGTGATTTTACTTTTTGCAAGTAAACCACTAAACTACACTAACATCCAATTTATCTTTGATAACTATACCCATCTATCTTTACAGACATGGAACTCGCTGTGCTGGTGAAATCGCCATGGTAGCTAATAATTCAATGTGTGGTGTAGGAATAGCATACAATGCTAACATAGGAGGTAAACATATTTTTAAATCTTGTTGATTTAGGTGTAATACCACCAAATCATGGTACATCACATCCGGTTGTACACGAAAGTAGGTCGAAAAAAATATTCCCTTGAATTTGACCGTTGTAGGTAATTAATCCTACATTTTATTGCAGCAAAACCATATCTGTGTCATAAACATATGTCTTTGGTATTTCAAAACACCATTATTTTTTATTTGAGATTTCTATAGAAAATTTTGTAATCTTGAGGTTACATGGTGACAAAACCTTGTACACAGATAAAATAAGGTGAGAAATTTGATTGGTTTACTTCCAATGATGGTTATTTGTTTTATATGCAATGAAATGTTATTTGCAATTTTTTCTATAGAACTGGATAGGATAAAACTTTACTCATGCCAAGTATTTCTTTATTTGAAACAAAGATAAATTCTGCACAATTTTTTGAATAGTGCAAAGACTAATAGGTGAAAAATCAATGGTGGTATTACACCTAATATGGGAAGCTGTACATACACCTATGACCTTGTGAGTAATCTCATGTGTTAAAATTTCTTGCTATTTAAGTGAAATATTACAAAAAATTAAATATTCTGAGTGGATTGAGTCTCCAAAACACATTTTATGAGAAAATTGTATTGAAAAAGGACTGTACCATGAATATTCAGTTGACAGAACAAGCCATACTAAGTGTATATTATTTTATTTATTTATTTATTTATTTTTTGGGGGAGGGGCGGGGGGGGGGGGGGGTCTCCTTATTTCTTATATTTTGCTATAATATAACGTTTTTCTAGCAAAACTTTAATAAATATATAGTTATAAGTAGAGGAAATTATTTTTAATGCTGTAACGACAAATTTTTCACTAAAAGAGAAGCCTTTTATGTCCCTCTTTGGAACCCGGCGTAAATTTAATTTATACGCAAGAACTTATTGAAACCTCCTTGGAGACAGTAAACTTTTATATGGATTATTCATTCTGCTAAAATGCTTCAATAACTTATTTCTTATAACATTTCTGCCATAAATGAGTGAAAGTTACCCCATAAATTTTTATTTATTGGCCTGAAAAGTTGAAATTTTGAGGAAATGAGAGGTATAAATTGACCAAAAGAGACCTTATAAAGAAGACAAAAAGGTCCATTAGTGGTATTTATCTTCCTAAAATCATCTTGTGTATCATATACAATTGTTTGTAGGCAGATAAGATAGATATTTGATCATTTATTGGTCCACACTCTATTCTATCTTGATGCGGCTTGGTTTGGATTTGTCGAAGAAATTTTGCTCGAATCGCTGTAGATGTCGTCTTTCATTATACTAGATTTTTCTCAAACTATTGAACTGATTATGATAAAACTTCACAGAAATGCTTGAAATAACCAGTATTACAAAGGAAAAAAGTCACATTCAGTTTATTGAACAAAAATGTCTTCTTTAGTATAAACTAAATGTGTTTTATTTGTAATGTCAGACATATGTCTATGAGACATGTATTATTATTTTGTTTTGCTTTGTGTGATGGAAAATTTAATAATCATTGTAGTTTTTCGATTGGTCCCCTTTTTCAGTTAGAGTTGACAATGAAAAGAGTATATAGTGTACTTATATAAAAGTTATTCTATGGTACTATCTTGGGTAAAAGTGACGATTGAAACAAAAACGTTACAAGATTAAAGAAGTTTTCGACTTCGCCTTTTCGCGATTTTGCGTTTTCGACTTCGCGATTTCGCCTTTTCGCGTTTTCGCCCTATAGAATATGAAGGCGAAAACGCAAAAACGCGAAAACGCGAAATGGCCTTAACCGGCCACCATACTTTCATGATATTATTTTATTGTATTGCACTTTAAACACTTTTCATATAAACTCTTTTAGAATATCATCTGATGATGTTTGTCTCTAACGATTTTGTATTTTGTTACATATCAGGTGTAATAACAATCATCATTTTATAAAAATTATTAGCAAGTTGTAACTTCAATTGATCTACAATAAGTTCTAATGTAAATTCTTGGAATTCATGTTAATATTTTAGATAAATTCTTTCAAATTATTGTCATAATGGTGTTTGTCTCTCATGCGTTTGTATTTTGATCTATTTCAAGCGTCAAAATAATACTTATTTTAAATACTTTATTAAACTAATTAAACAACAAATGTGATATGGCGAGAGTAAAATACGTGAGCGGCAAAATTTGACACACACAAAATAACAACTATTATTTTGGTAAAACTGTCATAATACCAATCACTATATATAATAGCTATTTATAAGCCTGGTGTCTTCTATTGGATTTTACTGTACACAGAAACGTTACAACCTTTATGACCAAAAGAATTAATGTGAGGTCAACTTTTCCTGAGGAAGTTCCTTAATTAACAAACGCTTAATTTGAGAAAATAAGAGACTAACACTCGATAAGCACCGTTACCGACTAAGTGCTAGAAAATAAAATAATTCTTTATAAAGTTGTACCTTAGAAGTTTACATGATTCGTTTATGGCACTCTCAGTTCATGTTTTTTAATGATTTCATAATGTTGATCTTGAGGGAACATTTGTACCTTCGAAAAACTATTACAGAACCATCCAATTGGAGTACAGAAAATTATATCGTACCGTTATATTCTTTTATGGGCACGGATAGGTTCAATATTGACGTTTTTATCGCAATATTTTGTACTTGTGATATTTAAACGGTATTAAGAGCATACCCATACAGTCTTTATAATTATGTATATGTAGGTGTAAGAATGTTAGACGGCAGAGTAACCGATAGTGTCGAGGCCGAAGCCATCGCTTTCAACCACAAATATGTAGATATTTATAGCGCTAGCTGGGGACCAAACGACGATGGACAAACAGTAGAAGGTCCCGGAAAACTTGCTCAGAAAGCTTTTGAAATGGGAATTAAAGAGGTGAGAACGAAGAATGCCTATAAAGTTACAGAGTTAGAAATATTAAAACACATTGAAAAACTTGAGAACATATCGTATACATATTACGAATTATTGGGAATATAATTTTAATCCCGGTATCTATATTGAGTTTATTTACAATTGTAATAACTGGTAATATCATTTTTAGTTATACATTTTTTTTACATACTATACTATGTTTTAGCGTCTATAATAAAAATAATTATTAATTAAACCCATCCAATTCATTATTTAATACAAATGATTCTGACAGATAGGATTGAATTTATATCCCAAAAATCATCGCAACCAATGTCTTTTGATACAATTACTGAAAACTATTTCATATTTCTATTAGAATTAACGCATTAATATAATACACAACAAATTCATATAAATTGTAAAGCTGTACAGCAACTTCTACATTTTACTATATATGTCTTTTATATTCTTTAATTTCTATATAGGGTAGAGGTGGTAAGGGTGTCATTTATGTATGGGCATCCGGAAATGGTGGTCGTCTTGGTGACAACTGTGACTGTGATGGTTATACCGGAAGTATATACACCCTATCAATAAGCAGTGCCTCTCAAGCTCAACAAACCCCATGGTATGCTGAAAAATGTGCTTCAACCATGGCTACAACTTACTCCAGTGGTGCCTATAGTGATCAAAGAATTGTAAGCCCATTTGATGTGACTTTATGTCTGTATTTCAAAATGAAGCAACACCCATTTCACTTTTTTTAATACATTGCACTGTAATTATCCATTATGGAATTCAGTTTTTCTGTCTTACAGTGTACTATGCATAAAATCGGTGAGTTCTCATTTGTCAATTGTGTCTTTGTTTGATAAACAGTTATACCAATATTCTTTTTATAATTGGTTTTAAAGCCTAATTCGACTACCTTGTCTATTATGTTTTTATCTGTAGATCTTTTATTTGTTATATAGATCGGAGTGACAAAATCATCTGATCTCAATCCAGAACCAAAGCCAAAACTTTCATCCCATTGTAATAAATAAAGTGCGGTGTGATAAAATTTACGTAGAAAACATACCTTATAAAATAAATTCCGTAAATAATCTTGATTTGCTTGTGGGTACAGAAATATAAATATGCATCAGATATTGACTGATATAATACTTGTTACAGGCCTCAACAGATTTAAGAGGAACATGTACTACGTCTCATACAGGAACTTCAGCGGCTGCCCCTCTAGCTGCTGGAATATTTGCTCTTCTTTTAGAAACTAAGTATGTAATATATATCATTTGTAAACACATAGTCAAACAAACTATACATTTTGGTATGCGTTAGTTAAAATATAAAATACAAATTATGGGTTCTCCGAAAAATAATTCTTCACAATAAAGATTTAGTAATACTCTGTACACTGGTTTTTGAACATGTAAAACATGTTGCGACCTGTACCCTATACTGTTATATCAAAATAAACTAGAAATAATAACTATTATATTTGACATCAGGACATTGTCATTATTTATGTTTATAGTGAGGTAAATTATTTTTCTGCATCCGCAATAGAATAAATTTTTTATATCCTCAGAAAATTAAAGTTACCATGCTTCACTTAAACACACCAACAACATGTTTTTGTGACATCAAAAGTAATCAACTATGTTTAATGTTTATCATTATATCAAAATAATCCATTGATAAATCTAATTCGAAATTTTTCATTCAAACTTTAAACAAATTTAGTTTCTTACAAACACTATGAATGTCATTGCAAAATATATATCTAAATTGAATTGGAGTACTATGAAAAGTCAGTTTTTAATATAGCGGATTAGTATATTTCATTGTATTTTCACATATTCTTTTACCTTTAATGTTTATTTTGTTCACACATTGTTGTCAATATAATGGATTTGTATGCAACTGTCATACAAGTTAGAGGTTAATTTAGCTATAAATCTAAGTTTTATTCACAATTTGCTACATAAGGAAATGTATGTACCAAATCAGGAATATGATATTTGTTTTCATTAGTTTGGTGTGTTTGATCTTTTGATTTTGCCATTATGATAAGAGACTTTCTGATTTTAATTTTCATTGGATTTTTTTTTTGTTGGTACTCATCATTTACCATAGAGGATGAAAAGTTGAGAACCAGCATAATCCCCTGTTTAGAAAAAAACTGGTTCTATGTTTGAAATGTCTTTAGATTTGTGATCTGTAATTGTTTTCTTCCTGAATATAATACCGAATAAAATTTCTTATTTAGTTATTTACCTAATCATAACCAAATTTATTTATATTCCAGCCCCAACTTGACGTGGAGAGATGTTCAACATTTAGTTGCATGGACATCAGAATATTCAGCCTTGAAAAATAATGGTGGTTGGAAAAAAAATGGTGCTGGATTTTGGATTAACAGTGCGTTTGGATTTGGTTTGTTAAATGCAGCTAGAATGATAAATGCTGCAGATCCTAATGAATGGAAGCATGTACCAGAAAAATACATATGTTACGTTACATCCAATGATTTATCAAATCTACCTCAGTAAGACTTCGTTGTTATACTACTTTTTTTTCTTTTTCTGCAATTAAGTATTTTTGTTTATCGTTTGCCTTTAGATTGATTATTTTGAAAGATAAAGAGAACAATTTTGCTTACATTAGGTACTTCAGTTGAACCTCTCAAATCAATTTATAATTTTTAAAATATAGTTTTTTTATATTCTATGCTCGCAGGAATTAGTGCTGTTAGTGATTTTCTTTTTTCGTTTTCTTTTTGCTGTTAAAGACATATTGTCTAAAAAAGTATTTCATTTTATCTATAAAAAGTGTATTTTATTTGTATTTTTTAGAGATTTCCATAGTAAACAGGAAATAGAAATTGCACTAAAAACTGATGGTTGTAAAGGACAACCAAATGAAATCCGTTATTTAGAACATGTACAGTTAACTTTAACCATGGAATATTCAAAGAGAGGAGATCTGTCAATTAATATAACATCTGCAATGAGTAAGTCTTAGTTTGAAAAAGTCCTGGATTAAAGTCAAATCTAATGACATCATTAGCAAACATTGATTGGTTAAAGAAATGACTGTAGATTAAAATTAAATCCATGAAAAGTGAGGTGCAGACATTAGCACCATTAATATAATCCTATTTTCCATTATAAAAAATAAAATAATAATTAAACACACACAGCGTGTGTTACGTTTTCTATATGTCAGCAGATGAGATACGCTGTTCGCTTATTCCATTTTATATAACCTTCTTTTAGATACTGAAACAATGCTTTTATCTGAGAGACCACTCGATTCATCAGTGAAAGGTTTCAAAAATTGGAACTTTATGTCAGTGCACAATTGGGGAGAAAGACCGGATGGTGTGTGGAAACTAAAAATTAGAGACGGAGTATGTACTATATACCTTAAGGACTAATATTTCCTAAATTGAAGGTCGTACCTTAAACTATAATAGTTTACTTTTATAAATTGTTACTTGGGTGGAGATTTGTCTCATTGGCACTGATACCACATCTTCCTATATCTACCTACATTTATTGTTGAAATACACATAGACAAAAATCATCATCTTCCTTGCTTACGATTTCTGACACTTTTGCATGAAGTATTCTGTATCATCACTAATGATAATGATCAATATTTGTTTACAGTGGGTATCCGTAAAGATAATAATTTTGACAAAAAAAGTTCCTTCTTAAAGACCTGTTTCGATATAAACAGACAAATTGGTGCTGTTAATGTTAGTAAATAATGTACTACCTTGAGAATGTGTGTTACTCTTGTTTGTCAGTGAGTTTGTTATGAATTTTATACGTCTTTCATCCACTTTCATTCCTAAAGTCGTGGTCTTTTCGTTCATCTTTTTAAGTTGAAGGGTTGGAACCAATTATAAAAGTTAAAGAATTTGAAATTTCATATATGTTGGTTGATAATAACTTCTTAGACTTATACACTTCCATAATAATTTCTGATTTTGTTCCGTTATTCTTACTCGAATATCATGCATTTTAGTAGAACAATTGTCCTATTTTTACTAAAAATTTTTAATTAATATTTACCTCATAAAGGAAGATAAGGTAGAAAACAGTTGGGCAAAAATATAAAGGGAAGAAAATGAAATTTCCTGTAATAATGAGTTAACAGTGTTACAAGTAAATTGACTCATACATGATATAGATGTTGATAAATTTTATTATTGTATAGCAATATAATATTTCCAACAGAAAGTAACCAAAAGTAAGCGTGCAATAAATTCTAATATTGCACTAGTGCAATAATTCTTCCAAATTCATGACGTCATCAATGACAAAGTCTAATTTAAACCAATTTTTACTTTCAAATATTACATTGCTATACAATAAAAGGGTTATTGCATGAATATTGGGGGAATATTGTCCCTCGTAGAACATATATTGCACTCGCAAGCTCGTGCAATATAAAATTCTACTCGGGACAATATTCCCCAATATTCATGCAATAACCCTATATTATTGCAGAATTGACAACGTCGGTTACGTTTTGTTAACCTTTTTATTTTTGGCATATGCAAAGATATGACACTATTTTGGAAGCAGTTATATATTTTGCTCTACTTTCTTTTTAGAAAGGAGCAAAAAACACAGGAGTTATAAAAGCAGTTAAATTAGTTTTACATGGTACCAAAGAATTACCTGATCACGTGCACAGAGCAGGAGGTGCACGTATTTATGACAACAACTACAACAAAGTTATTGATGAACGAGAGGTAATATTATCTGAAAAAACATTCTTACGACCAAAACTGTTTTTTTTTTAAATACTAAACTAAACAACTAGAAACTAAGATATCCAAAACATGATTATAAAAATTGTAATATGTCCATGCCTTCTATTCCACATCTACTGAAGAAAGAATCATGGGATAGGAGTATCTAACAACGATAGTGCTGGCAGCTACTACTAAACACAATGTGTTCACAATGTTTCAGATACTTAAATACTACTAAAAACCTTACATTTCGTATTATTTCTGAAAGCAGTAAATGTTAAACAAAAAAACGTTCTGTTTATTAGTGCGCTTTAAATAGTTGGAATTTTTGTTTCCTTATGATTTTTTTAAAAAATGTTTGATAATTTACGTTCCTATAAGGTAGTCTCTGCAATAAGATATAACGTTCCCTTCTCTATTATAAACATCATTATAACGTTATCGTATCAGTCTGAAATTTTCCTAATAAATGAAATTGAGATAGACCAGTATAACAGTATCTAGTATAGTCAATACAATGTGTGTGTTTTTAATTCAAACACATGTATAATAAAGCATAAACGTTATCAAAATCATTAGTTTGTTAAAGTTTCTAGCAAAATTCTCTTCTGGCGCTAAGGAGATAAGGTAAAGTGACATAAACTAAAGAGAAACAACGAAAGATTGGATATAGAAGTATCAATTCTCCAAAAAAGGAATAATTTACATTACATATTTTCTGTGATAATTCAGATTAAAATATGCAAATGAGATTTATTCAACTCATTCTTACTTCACCTAACTTTAACAATGATCGTTGTTCCTCCTAAAACCTTCCATTAGAGTTTTTTCTTTACATATTAATTCTTTGACAGTTTCCGTTTAATTTCGTCACATATTTAAACTAAACTGAAGTTTAAAGGTTGACATAATGTTCAGACATTATAGATTTTTGTAGATCGTATGTTGACTTAAAGATGCCTTTTGATTCTTTGTTATGTATAGCTGCTGTCTCATTGACGTATAATACACATCTCATTTTACTCAAATTAAATTAGTTTAGCGTTCTTCAATAGTATAATTAATCAGTTAATAAGTGTCACCATTAAAACAAGTTTTTGTGTATCTTTTGTGAAGAAGTTGATTCGAAGAAGAGTTAAGATAGTTAAATCTTATCAGGCAATATCTATCATAGAGAATATTCAATAAAGAATCTTTTTTTGTTGATACTGAGTTGTAAAGAAAAATTACAGTTATCTTGATTGAGAAAATACTTTGACACATTAAAGCTAAAAAATAAAAGTCGAAACTAGTTTGTTTTTATTTTCCTCTCTTATATAGTAAATGTTAAATGCTCTTCAACTCTGTACTTGTTTGGCTTTATAACCTTTTTTATCTGAGCGTCACTGATGAGTCTTATGTAGATTATAATCCTGGTACCTTTAATAACAATAGAGATATATTTGTAGAGTTCTGTTGAAGAGTAATCAAATGTAAACCACATATTCACATCATTGTACAAAAATCTTGTAACAAGCTAGCTTTCCAGTCAATATTGGTTGTCAATTGTAAAATTATAGTAGCAATTAAAAAATACATAATGGCGAGAGTAGGGACATATTTCTATGATATCATATTATTTTAGTTGCTACATCCAGAAATGGTAAGAATACCAAGCTCTTAGAGGCTTTTCTTTAAGCTTTTGATCTTCTTGCATGTAAAATGATTGGAATGACATATATATTATTTTTATTATGAATGTTAGACATTCCGTCAAATTGAAACTGTTTATATAACATGTACAATAATTCAGACATCATTGCAAATGCAAAGGATTGACTTTAACGCTTATCATTAATTACCGTAGTTAATCTCAAAGTTATTTCAGTTCAATAATAATCTTTACAAAAGTAAATTTGAAGAATTAGGAGAATAGAAAACCCCTCTTATTCTAATGTGGACAATCAGACATAAAACACTTGATATTTAATGGCGGGTAACAGTTAGAGACATCAACTGATATCACTTTCGATGTTAATGGAGAATAGAGCTTTCAATTTTGAAGGAGCTGAGATTCAAATGTTTGGTTATGAGCGTTTTTGAAGTTTAATCCATTAAAGCGGCTCTGAAACATGAACTTTATTAACTGCAATTTAATATAAACTTCAAATAAAGGTACATTTCTATCATGAACTATACGAACAATCTGTTTCACGGTTAATATAAAAAAAAATTGAAGTGTAAAATTTAAATTAAGCTATTAACAGCCATAAGATATCAAGTCTTTCATGTCTTAATTAAAGGTTACAGTGGTTTACCGATGTTTTGAACTCGTGAATCAATTAAAAGAAATATACAATCCAAGATACTTAAAAATAAGAACAGAGGGAAATATCAAGAATTATTAACGGAGTCGAGCCGGTCAGAATATTATTTATGTGAAATCGTTTGACTAATCGCATGTTCATAACAAGAATTGAAACCTTGATATCTTAATCTATAGCTGTCTTCTGTGTTTCTGGTTTATACTATTCCCTTGACTTGCATTGATCTTTTATGCTTGAAATAAAAAAAATAATCAAGGATTTAAAACAATTATTGTTTTGAAATTAGGTGAATCATAATTTTTAGTAAACAAATCAGTAACGAACCGAGATCTTTGGCCGTGTTCACACCAAACGCCGTGTAGAGTAAACATGTTTACAATTAGTTTAGTGAAGTGTGCACTGGTTTCACATTATATTTGTTCACATCTATACACATTGTTTAGCTACCTGTACATAAGATTTGTTCTCACTTGTAAACTATGTGTCATTTAAATGTTCATTACGTAGAACTGAATTCAAAATTTTGGAACAATTTTTCTAGCGGTAAGGGAACAACCATTTGACTTCAAAAGGGTGGGTGGGGTGGGAATGGAAATATTCCGATCCCCAATTTGATAAAAAAAAAAATGATCATACAGATGATAAAAGAAATATTCTGAATCAAAGAGTTTCCCCATACATTATAGTGTTAAATATTGAAAAAAAATGTATTTGATCACCAGCATCGAAAAAAAAGGAATAAAAACGTACGCGCGAAAAAAAAATCTTACTCAGATAAAAAAAAATAACCCTCCCCCTTTTTAAGTTAAGTGGTTACTACTTTATTAAAGCCATTTTTGTAATTTGCAGTAGTTTGAATATACTAGAGATGTCTCGATTACGCAGTAGAAAACGTTAGCTGCAGCAGCGTGCTTACAGCCGAAAAAAAGGATTGAGTTATTAGGGATCTCTAAATTTTTATCTTTTCTGTTTGTTTCAAATGGTATTTCTTCTCCAAGGAGTATTTGGTAAAAGAATAGGGTCACGTTTTTTTAAATTTATTTTAAGTGTTATTTAACGGATTTGAGATACTAGACAAACATATCATTTACCCCACACTTTTTTTAGTCATGCATTTATGCGTGAACCGTTGTTTGAGTAAAGACCAGTGGCAAATATTTCTATGTACGTCAAGTCGATTCGGGAAGACCTTTTCAAATGAATTAGGCAGCAACTATTTACTTCATTTTTTAGGGAGGGAAAAGGAGGGGGGGTAGAGGGGCGTGGGCTATTGATTTTTCCAGGACAAATTTTGGTGACAAGTCGAAATCAATTTTAGCATTATATATATATAGTGGCAGCTGAGGGTGAAACAAACAAATTTTTTTTCAGGGCCAAAAACTGGAAACATTTTTTGTTTCCAAAACAAAATCCATAGCTCACCCCCACCCCCTTGCCTTTATGTTTTATACTCAACTATAATAGCCCCACTCCCATGCCTTTATGTTTTATACTCAACTATAATAGCCCCCCCCCCATGCCTTTATGTTTTATACTCAACTATAATAGCCCCCCTTCCCGAAAATCAATTGGTTCCTGCCTTATGGGTTCGGCAATGATGCTGCTTTGAGTCTTAATCAGGGGTTAATAAAGTACGCGAATTTGTTTTTAACAAAAAAAATCTGTAAAATTTAGACAACAATTTCTGTAAAGAACTATACTAATAATTATCAAAAATATCAATTTTACTCAAAAATAGTTTCCTCCTTAAATATATACACGGTAAAACTAATGTCCTAAATGCCTAGTTTTGTGTACACTTAACCTACACAAGGCCTACATTGACTATCGACTGTGTGTAGATAAAACATGATTTAAACTACATGTAAACATTGAGTTTTATCAATGGGAACGCAATTGTGTTTAGTTTACGTGTGAGTTACACTAACACAACACCGAATTTAGGTCAATGTGAACACGGCCTAAGTCGCATTTAATTACTCCTAACATGTACATGGTTTACTAGGTTTTGGATTAGAACCTGTTCTGTATTGAAATGCATTAGAATTAACTTAATTATTTATGGTTAAAACTGTTCAACAAAAACAGCAAAGGTTCAGTCTTACCATGAATAAACAGTTTAATTTTAGAGGCATTTATCTGAAATGCCTCAACACAACTTCAAACACTTGAATGCATTGTATTGTATGAAAACTACTTTTTTTTATTATTATCTTAGAATACATTATTATTCGTAAGTCAGTTTCCTATTTTAAACTCGCGTACAGCATATATTCAAATGTAGTAATAAGGGAGTAGTAGTTTAAATCACAAATCTCATGAATTGATTAAGACGACAATTTAAAGTATTAAACACTGAGGAAATATGATAATACATTAAAAAGTCATTTGATCTTTTAAAGAAAAAGAAATCACACATGTTACAAACTTGCTGTAGATTCATTTATAATCGTGGGCACACATTTTTGTAGATTGAGTAAAACTTGAGATTTTGTGGATATTTGAGTTCGTGGTTTTGCTAAATTCCACCTACAAGCCTTAACAAAATTTATATTTCATTGAACATTTAAATTCGATGTTCACATCTACCAACGAAATCAACTAAATTCGGTATCCCACGAATAAAATTAAATTCGCCTTAAAAAACATAGTAAAATATACTTTATTTAACAAACATGATAGCAGAACATTACACAAATAATGAAACTATTTCCTTTCATTTTTTCCGGTTAGATTGTTTAGTAGACTTTACAACTGAAATATTGATTTGTTTTTCAGAGAACAGGTTCTGTAGAATCCATTCTTCATGAGTTCCGTGATATGATGCACATTAAGGACACACGGGAGGTTTGGTGATCCTACCACTATGAATACGGTCAATAAAAAGACTAAAAGTGTTTTTGTTATTTATCACTTTATGATTCACTGAAAAATTCAGCAATTAAAGAAAAAATTCCCGAAAGGTACCAAGGGGGCCTTTAAAACACAAGTCAAACAATTACAGACTACACTATGGATAAAGACACACACCGAAAGTACACATAGCAATGGCAAGGCACAGCATACTAAACATTTGAAAACGCAAAACCAATTTAAAATAACTGCATTGGCTTTTGTGCCCTTGGACGATATTTTTAACTTTCGTCGCCATTAAACACGAACTTCATAAAAAACTGAGTGCGCTCTTGTGCTCCTGAATGATATGCCATTTCTGTTATAAAAGTGAAATTTGTCGCCATATAGGCTTCAGTAGTATACCGCTGTTAAAAATTTATAAATCGATTAAGCGAAAACAATCTGGTCAAAATCCGAATCCCTATACATCAACTATTAAAGTACTAATACAAAAACAAACGACAGCATACATAGAAACAGACAATTTGATAACAACTGCCATATTCCTGACTTGGTATAGGAAAATTTTAAGAAACAAAAAATGGTGAGATGAACCTGGTTTTAATGGCTAGTCAAACTTCCCACTTATATGGAAATGTTAATATACCGTTCAAATGACAAGTTTACTTGACGGGAATACAGTACAAATTAACACAAAAACACACGGGACAGGGAAATGCATAGATAGATAATATGATAGCACATTGCAATAAGTAAACCACAGAATAACAATGGACACATTCAATAAATTTACGACAATACACTGGTATACCCCATAGAATTATGAACTGTGCGTTATACGAATGTATCAGTGCCACACAAAGTGACGTTACAGGTAAAGTTTTAAATATAGAATCGTGTTAGTAATCATGTAATTATTTGTATTTTCTAACCATGTCGGCTTTTCCCTCTTTATCAAAACTGTGTGAAATACTGTGCATATAATTGCTTTAAACTAAAAATAATATAAATGAGCTAGCTGACCAATCATGCTTTTTTTCACATACACATAGAAAATGGAAATAGAATTCAAACCACAAACGATGAGACATAACACAATATCCAACCAGACTTACAAAAAAAACCATTATAACTAAATGAATGTTGGATGTATAAATACCGATACATGTCTAATAGCTATGCTAATTCAAACACGGCAAAACAGTTCTATTCGGGAATAGGTCGCGATTCAAGCTTCATGGAAATAGTTTTGTAATTGCTTTTTTTTGCAATCAGTCATATGGAAAAGATATACCTACATGTTTCCAAGTAATGCTCAACACAAATTGACGTTAACAGGTAACAAGTGTTTACGTTTTGTTAAAGCTTATTTCGTCCGGAAATAGGCTTACAGTCATACCACATCTTCATTTTTATATTACAGTAGATTATGAACGCAGTCTTAATTATCAACTGTACGGTCGAATAAGTTCCAAGATCTATATAACATTTGCTCAAATCATTAGATGTATCTGATACATAAAAAAGGAACGTCTATCAAGTAAGGTTTAACACTAAAGACATTATCCGCAATATCGAAATGTTATCTTTATGTTCCGTTAATGTACTTTTAAGCTGTTAAAGAGAATTTTAAAAGAATTAAAGATTATCTCTCGTGGCCCAATAGGAATAGTTTGCCATTACTAACCTTATCGTATATGATTATTGTCCAGTTTGGTGTTAAATTGAGCATATAGTTTCAGATAGGAATATAAAAAAGGAAAAGGTCACGGACGACGGCTATCTCCAATTAATTGCAAAAAGCCCACCTGACATTTAAGAAAAATACATCCAGCATGAAAAAAAGAATTTCATATAATAAAAAATTGCTTGATTGCCTGACGACTGATTCTAGAAACAATTGGATCTGTTTGAGATAATTTAACAGTTCTTTTAAATGAGAGAACACTAATTGCTATGAGGTTCTTTGCTAAAACCATAACACATTTTCGTGGCTACTTTTATATTGGTTAAAAGTTAAAACATCATTGATTGATGGATACCCGACATAGAATAAAAGATAGACGAAAGATACCAAAGGAACAGTCAAACTCATAAATCTAAAACAAACTGACAACGCCATGGCTAAAAATAAAAAAAAAAACCCAAACAACAGCACACATGAAACAAAATAGAAAACCATAGAATAAACCCGTCGTGTTGCTTATGTGATAACAAATCCGATAAATAGTCTAATTCGGTAGGTCACATTCATGAAAGGGAAGGGGATTGTAGTTACGACGTAAGGAACATATCCGATATCATTTGTGAAACGGTTATTCCATAACGGTCAACCAACTCGTGATGGCGTCCGTAAAATTTACGATGGGATGATTTCATAATAAATAAGTCATTTATCAGGCAACGCAAATCCCAATCGATCATTTCATGTCCTGTATTGCCATACTGGAATGATAGCTGATCACATACCATGCCCTTCATGGCATTTAAGTGTTGGTTCGAAAATAAAAATATTTCAATTTTGTATTCTGATATTCAAAATTCATCTTTGAAATATTTTCAAGAACTTTTTATGAACATTTTGTTACAAGTGTCAATGAAAGCCATAACAAATGACATCAACACAAAATAGTCAAGCAAATCAAGGCGACAGTCGTTTACCAATGTTCAAATCTCGTAACGTCAGTATCAAATCAAAATAACAAAACCTTGTATAGAAAACAATTGAATCGGAATTCTTTACTCATCCGATCCATGCAAGTTTGTTTTCTCACCAAAGGCAACTACTGAAAACAAACATGTACGTTATGTGAAATTATTTCAGCCAACAACTTTTAAGATACAGATAATATATATGGAAAGATTTCTTATATATAATGGGATTAGATGTTATTTCCACAATAAAAGTGCTCAACAACAAACTTTTAACATTAGATAGGTTTAAAACTGGGCATTTTGATGAGTGTGGCAGTTTTGTTTAAATGAGCCAAGTGGTTTCAAATATAACATTTTCAAAAATTTAAAATGAATGATGAGTTATATCAATAGCTCACTGACACTTCGTTCCAGATGATGTAAAGCATTGTGTTTTCAAACGTCCAAATGAAACATTTTGTGACAACCTGATCTTAATATTCTTATGATTGTGACAGTTAAGTTGAAATTATAATCCAAGTGGTTTCAGAGAATAACATTTTTGAAAGTTTATAAATGGATGATGAGTTATGATCATTAGCTCACTCTGACTCTTTGTGTCAGATAATGTAAAACAAGTCCAAATGAAACATTCTGGAACAACCCCATTTAAATTTTCTGATAACTCAACTATATGAAAAACAAGGGCATGTGTCCAATTGAAACGATGTCTAAATAAAGGCAACAGTAGTATACCGCTGTAAATCGATGGAAAAAAAACAAAATCGGGGTAACAAACTAAAACTGAAGGAAACGCAATAAATATAAGAGGAGAACAACGACACAACATTAAAATGTAACACACACAGAAACGGACTAAGCATTAGACATAATCCGAAGAGAATAACAAATAAAACATCAAAACCAAATACATGAATTTGGGATAGAAAAGTACCATGACACGTCTTATAGTAATCTCAAATATACAGATTTCAGAGAAAACAAACGACACAACGGAAACACAAGGTTAAAATGTAACACACACAGAACGAACTATAATATAACAATGGCCATATTCCTGACTTGGTACAGGACATTTTTTTAAAAAGAAAAAAATGGTGGGTTGAACCTGGTTTTGTGGCATGCCAAACCTCCCGCTTTAATGGCAATGTTAAATATAACATTAAAATGACAACATAACATTACAGGACTACAATACAAATAACAAGAACATATTAGACAAAGACAAAGGCAAAAAATAGTCACACCCGACTTAGTCAAGGCCTCAACGAAAAAAGTGAAAAAAAGTGACAACACATACAAAGTGGTAAAAAGGCACATAAAATGAAGTCACATTTGAAATTCTAAAACAGCACACAAAAAATGACGTCACATTTGAATGACTAAAATTATTTCTCAAAAATAAGATAGAATTAGGATTGATTTAAGATTATATTTGAACTAAATACTGATATTACATTTAATAACAATGAAAATTGCAATACTTATTAATAGCAAACTGAGGTAGCAATTAACTGTATTATATAGCTATGTCCGGTTTGTTTTAAATCTAACTGAAAACGTAAAACATTGTACAAATTACGTTGAACCAAATCAAATCTAACTAGATATCATTGAGATGGGAGCCATCTCTGTGGGCCTCGCTGTGAATAATGTGCATTAAAAAATTGTATCTTTACCATAGGACATGGGTTTGTCAACTGAAATCAAAGTTTTTGACCTTGACCTTTGACCTATGAAGTTGTAAATAAATTATGACACACCCTTTGGTGTTGGTTTATAAACATGTCAAGTATAAACTTTGAAATGATAAAGGTTCTCAAGATATAGAGCGGACACGATCTTTACCATAGGACATGGGGTTGTCAACTGAAACCAAAGTTTTTGACCTTGACCTTTGACCTAGGAAGTTGCACATAAATTATGACACACCCTTTGGTGTTGGTTTATATACATGTCAAGTATAAACTTTGAAATGATGACGGTTCTCAAGATATAGAGCGGACACAATCTTTACCATAGGACATGGGGTTGTCAACTGAAACCAAAGATTTTTTACCTTGACCTTTGACCTAGGAAGTTGTACATACATCATGACACGCCCTCTGGTGGTGGTTAATAAACATGTAAAGTATAAAGTATGAAATCATAATGGTTCTCTAGATATGGAGCGGACACAAAGTGTTACGGACGGACGGACGGACAGACGGACGGACGGACAGACTGATCACTATAGGGGAACGCCTTTGGCGGGACCCTAATAAATGAAGGCGGTGATTAAATTTCTTTACCATAACACATGAATATAATAGAAAAGACGTTAAGAAATTTGACAAAATCCGATGAGAATTACAAAGACAACATTAAAACTAAATACATGAATTTGGGATAGAAAAGTACCGTAACACGTCTTATAGTAATGCGAATTCACACTCAGCAAAACAGTCACAATCCTTAATAAGTCATGTTCGGTTACTAAAAGTTAAATCATACTATAGTATTTCAAGCTCATTAAATCATGATATCGTGGATAGAGAGTTGTCTCATTGGCACTCATACCACATTTTTTTTATATATCTATAAACAAATTTATTTGTCATATAACTGCAAAGTTCACTCCATAACGACCATATGTACAAAGCATAAAGCTGATGTGACCCTTTAATACCTTAAACACAAATTTAACAGACCTTAGTCCAAAACTTCAGCCTACCTCAAGCTTAAACTTGCAACCCTTAAACCTGTGGCTGGACAGACAGGCAAATGAACAGAACAGCCTATACTATGACATATGAGATGACATATGAACCTTTACTATCAAAGCAGGGTATACAAACATGTTATAACCTCCACATATCCAAGTAGAAAATCTTAAAATCAAAACATATGAAGATCTTTTACTAACATGACCACAATTAAAACAAATATTAACTAGAATTTCCAGAATGCACTGATTTCTACCATACATTAAATTGATATCTAAAGTGGTACCAAAAAATTACAGAACACTCATATGTAAAGGACTGACTTTAGTAACTACCAAAACAAACCTAGCATTCCATTCAACTTTTCCATTATAAGATTTATAACCATGCCTTCAATAATTACAGGCAAAAATCTTTTATACTTACTGCTGCTATAGGCTCAATAATAAGTATGTCACTTACACTGCCTGTAAGTTTTAATAGTAAATAGTCTTAAATATCCATCAATTGTTTACATACAGCAATTAAAATATATTTTAAAGGCAATGGTATAAAAATATAATTTATTACAACTATAAAAAGAAACAGAACATAAGACATGTATTGATAAGAGATTAATGATACATAAGTCAATTAACCAAATGTTAAGATAACTAACCTTTCATATCTACTAAGATTTAGAGAAGAAAACAAACAAGCACTCAGTAAATGTACAAATATATTTTAAATGAAAAATGAGACACTAACATACAGATGTAGATATTATCAAAATTGCACATGTATATCTTATCTTATCAAAGGAAAATGTCTATAGAACTTCAACTTATCTGTTAGGAGAAACTATTCCATTTCATTCTTTTAGTTGATGAAAGGACATAAGCTACTGTATAGCTATCTAACAAACTAAGTAAAAGAAATTTGAAATCTAGATGGTGCAATATAATCTTCAACAATAGACTAACCAGAAAAATTGTGTATTAGAACGGAACAGTCCATCCTGCTGTCTAAAAATAGCTTTCTAAAAAATATTCTCTACTTCATTTGGTTCAATTCACCAACAGATCAAAACCTTACATTTAAGTTTGAAACAAAATTAAAATTTTTTGAACATTTTGACAAAAAAATCTAATTAAAAATAATAACGAAAGAGTGATTTTATTCTTTAAACTTTGGTCAATATGAAACATCAAATTTTAGGAATCAAAATTGTTTTTGTTTAGGACAGGGAAAAAAGGTTAACATTAGAGATCCAACAGCAGTAGAAAAAGCAATTGTAAAGTGTCAGTATATAGACACAATTAACTGGTTTGTCCATACTCATATAAAAAAACCACTTTAACAATACCACATCATGTCAACATTCACCCACAAATATACTGGATTTCACAATACCCTTCCAACAAATCATTACACTTACAGTAGCTTTTCCTTTTTCAGCTACACTTTCTTTACCAAAAACTGAATTCAGCTGCACTATCTTTGCAAAACAACAAGGTTAAAATACCTTTGATAACTATTAGCTAGACTTTTGCTTTACAAAATACTGAGTTATGGAATTCACTTTCAATCAGAATACACATCACACTTCAAAATAAGTCCTCTATTAAAAAAAACTTATTGTAAAATATCATTTTCCAATAAATTACTTAAAAAAATCAGATTGTATAGTTAAATCTGCACTATTATCAGGTCTTTTCACATCATAGCTATATATATAAATATCAATATGTAACAAAATTGTGTCACACAAAAAAATAGTCAAATCTGTATAAATTTACTTTTACATGAAAAAATAATTTCTACTAATGTTTTAATGCAAAAATATTTAAATGAATCATTAGCTTATTCTTGTTCAAGGTGAAAAGTCTGTTTATTGAACAAATATATCGCTTGCAATTTCATTTTAAAACAAATTAAGTATATGATGTTATTATTTATTGCAATGCCAGCAGTCAATCATCTCCTCAAACATTTTATGATGCTAACAGTACAATTACTCTACTTTGTAACTTTAAAGGACTCCCTAGAAATCGTACCTTTTATACAGTCAGTGGGCAGTGCATGGTAGTAAAATATGATGAGCTAAGAACAAGTGCTTCCTGCAGATGATTTAAATTGATATATGTATACATAAATATATATTATAAACATTTGAAACAATTTGAAACCTGTAATTTGATGAACAAAATTTTTATAAGAAATTAAAAGGCATAAGTGTTTTTTTGCAAATTTTCTGTTTTTGTATTTCAAACAAAATAGTAAATACTATTTTTCTTAGTTTAGAATCAAGACTTGCAAATATAAAACATATGCCTCAATCATATAAATGAGTTATCACGTCTTGATGAAACACAATTCCTTACACATGTTCACTTGGATCTCTTATACATGTTTTAGGTATTTCCCACTCACAAAAAGATATGTTCACACTATGCAGTTTTGTCATTTAACAAAAAACAAATAACTAATGTCATCTTTCTATTTAAAATATGTGTTAATATTCATCATGTTCATACTATTTTAGAGAATTTACATCCAATACTTTGCATATACCTATCAATCATAACAACACAGAATTCACAATTATTATGAAAGTTGAACTTTTATAACAAAAAGTCATTTAAGGCACCACCTAATTTCATTAACAACATTCTATTTGTCAACAAATAAAAAGAATCACAATGCTTATTACAATTAACAAACATGAACCATACCCTTGATTTCTTAGTCAAAACGGCAATATCACATATCAAAGTTATTGAAAAGGCAATATAATCATGCTGTAAATTCTATAATTCTAAAATAAACGTCATCTTTTTGATAACAAAAATTATGAATTTAAATTATAGTATATTTCACCACCCCTTAATTTTTACCTTTATATTAGTTTTGTGTAAATATACAATAAAAGACAGAGTTTTACCTACATCAATTAAAACATACATTTGGTTATCAGTACTGATCCCCTTTGTAATATCATATTCATAATATAATTGATCACTAATAAAAACATTCTTTATAATTTCAGTTGTAACAAGTTAGGAAAAGGCATTTTTAACATTTAGAACTTTTAAATACATAAACAATTCTTTTTTAGAAATATATCCAAAAATATATATTTCAACATCATACACATAGAAATGTTTGTAGTCTCTAAATAACTCAATAATTTAAAAAAAAGTTTTTCTAAGAAAGACTATCATCAAAGCTCTTCTTTCATAGTTGAATCTTTTGTTTCGTTTGATATTTCATCCTCGTCCGCTTTTTGTCCTTCGTTATCTTTATCATTGCCATCTTCATCATCGTCATCATCATCATCGTTGTCTTGATCCTTATCCTGAATATAAGCAGAAGCTTCATTTGCTGGCATTGGTACTTGTAAATCTTCCTCTGTACACACCTCTGATAAAGACAAGGAGAAAAATTCAGTTACAGCATGAGAATAAACTAAGGTGTTCCAAAATTAATCTTCTATTAACATAAAAAAAGGTTTAAACGTTGCTTCATTTTTGTTGTACTAAGCTTTTGATTTTGCTATTTGATTCAGGACTTTCCGTTTTGAATTTTCAGTTCAGTATTTTTGTGATGTTACTTTTAAGTCTAATCTACATCTATAAAGGATAGTCTTGAGTTCCCATTGTTTACATGCCACAAAATCAAACATCAGAAATAATAAAGATACTTTGAATTTTGATTAAGAAAATACCTAGTACATGTATCATAATTCATATCAAATTCATTTTTTTGTCTTCAAATGTTGAAAAATAGGAAATGGTGGTTATTTTAACCCTTGTTCTAGGTGCCAATATCACCTTCAGTGGTCAGACACAATTTTTTTAGACTAATAAATATCTTAAATAAATCAATTTCAGAAAATGACTGTTGATGAAATTACTATATATACTGAGGATTCGTTATTATACTTGGATATCAATTTTGTAAATTTTGTGGGTAAAGGTGATTCACGAATTTAAATGTTCAAAAAATGACAAATTTCCTATAGGCTTGTATGCAAATTTTGACAGAACTACGAATGTAAATATCCACTAATAAGTAAGTTTTCCTTAAAGGGGCACAGACTATGAGATATATACAAAATCAAAAATATAATATTTTTTGTTAAATCATTAGTGAAAGTGAAATAGTCAAAATAACAGCTTTTAACAGCCAGTATGTGTTAATTTTGTCAAAATAAGTGAAGAAACATTAATAATGTATTATTCACTTGCAAGTGACGGTAGACCTCATTAAATCCGTATTCATGTGAACTTTAATTTTAACCCTTAGCTAGTGATGAATAACACGTAAATTGTGTGTGTATAGTTATTTGAAAGAAAAGAATGTCTTGAACATTTAAAGTGAAACAAAGGTAAATCATTTAATTGTCCTATTTCATCCACAAAAACTCATTCTTTTACAGGTAAAAACAATGATTAACATATATTTGTAATCTATAGTTTAAAATTAAACAGACATAGAAAAAAATCCAATTACATGAGTTTGCTTTTTCTATTTATATCTTTATTTATGTTTATATCCCTTATATGGTCGTCAGAAGTATTCGGAGGCCAACTCAATAATTTATTAGATGGCACCTAGACTAAAAAACACACAACACAAAGCTACATAATCTCGACACTATGCCATGTTAATTGCTTATTTTGTACTTTTTATGATTTGGATAAATGTTTTACATTGTTATTAATCAAATATTAGAATTTGAGTCAAATCGGTGACCATGAATTTGACAGCTAGAGCCCCTTTAATCCTTGAAAATCGGTATCCACAAAAATAAGTGAATCCATAGAAGACAAGTTTCCTTTAATTTCTACACACCTGCTATATCTCCACAAATTTGCTTTTCTGCAACTTCTAAACTAGTTTTTGGTGTGCCTAACACTTTTATCATATCTTCTTCATAATCTTCTACTAAAGTTTCACACTGAAAAATAAAGATATTTGGTAAAAAATAGCAAATTTATATCACATTAATACTATTACTTAAATTGAAAATAGAAGTGAAATGGCTCAAAGAGACCAAAGTGAAGAAAACAACCCAAAGCCCTAAAAACATGTGTAGGTCTTCAACACAGCAAGAATATTCTGCACATATAGGAAGGCATCAGCTGGCTCCAAAACAATAATCTATACTAGTTCAGTGAAAATGGACATCACACTAAACTATTGAACATATTAATGAACCATAATGAAAAAACAAGACTAACAAAGGCCATACTTTCCTGACTTGGGAAAGGTACAAAAATGTGACAGGCTTAAACATGTTTTGTGGGATCTCGTCCCTCCCCTATCCCACTATTATTATACTTTTATACTAATATTGTAAACTTTGGACCCCTCCCTTGGATACAATAATGACATACCGGTGAGTGGTGTGAAATCTTAAAGACAGCCAATTAATCAAACTTAAAATTCAAAAACATCAAAAGAAGCAGTTTTAATTGTAGATGTGTCATTTATGAAAATAATGTTCATTTGTAAAGATAAGCATAAGAGGAGATTGGAGAATTGCAAAGCAGACAAAAAACAAGAATGTGTCCAAAGTACACGAAAGCCCCACTCGCACTATCATTTTCCATGTTCAATGGACCATGAAATTTGGTAAAAAAATCTGATTTGGCATTAAAATTAGAAAGATCATACCATAGGTAACATGCTTACTAAGTTTCAAGTTGATTGGACTTCAACTTCATCAAAAACTACCTTGACCATGTTGACCAAAAACTTTAACCTGAAACTCACACTTTCATTTTCTATGTTCATTGGACTATGAAATTGGGGTCAAAAGTCTAATTTGGCTATAAAATAAGAAAGATCATATCATAAGGAACATGTGCACTAAGTTTCAAGTTCATTGGACATCAGCTTCATCAAAAACTACCTTGGCCAAAAACTTTAACATGAAGCAGGACAGGACGGACGAACGAAAAGAACGAACGAATGGACGAACGAACGAACGCACAGACCAGAAAACATAATGCCCCAACATAATGCCCACCTACTATTGTAGGTGGGGCATAATAAAGGTAATCCAAAACAGACTCAGCTAGCAGGCCTCAACCATGACATTCACTATTGACCTTAAGTTGTAATCAGTCGAGCATCAATTAAACAAAGACTACTCATATGAGGTTTTTTCTTCTTTAACTGGAACCAATTTAATACATGGACGACCGAAACTGATTCAATAAGCCCCTTTGGTCAAATACCTTACAAATCATAAACCCAATCTTGATGAAAATATCTGTTCCATATGACAGTTGTTTTTGACTCCTCCCTTTGATTGATAACATTTTATTAACTTCAGTTTCTAAGGACTACTGCTATTTTGAATTTCCCTTGGAATTCTGTAATTTTGTTATTAATACTATTTTTCCAGCAAATGTTATTGAAAATTGCTAATGTACAAGTACAAAGAATTCTATAAAATATGCTTGACTTGAGAAACAAACATATTCTTTGAATGGCCTTTCATGACAATCTTTTATACTTACAGTATATTTCATTTGTTTAGTAGCATCACTGCTAATAGTTACATCTTTCAATGCTATACCCTTGCCATCTCTGGATGCTGTTGGTACTACACTTTTCCCTCCTTTTGAGTTCTTTGTTAATGCATATTGACTAAATTTTTCACAGATTGATTCAAAAAGTTCTGTTAAATGTATTTCTGATCTGGCATAAGGTTTCTGCAAATGGAAAATAATAAAAACATTTATTTGTTTCAAGCTAAAAGTAAAAGAACAGCAGATTAAAAAAAAAATTAAAGCTCAATTTAGAGATACAACAACCTTAAATAATGAAAATTCTCAAATGCTGCTATGGCATGATTCAGTTAAGATAGTCATCACTATGAAGATAATATATGCCTTATTTTGTATGAAATCCTTAAGAAGATTGGAACAAACATAGTTTGTTATGTTACCCTATGGTGGATTGAATTTCATATGTATACAGTAAATTGTCAGGTTTTTATTATTGCAAATGTTTTGACTAGGTTAGTATCGCAATGGTAAGAACTCACATTCTGATATCTACTATATATATATTATATATACATGATATATATATCTGTATACTGAAATCTTAAAAATTAATCTCACATTTTTGTCCATTCTTAAAAAATAGCAATAAACATGTTAAATGCATGCAATATTTTCTTAATTTACAGTACATGTAAATAATAATGTTGAAAGCAATATTTAGCCATACTCAGAACTATGAAAATTTCCATGCAACCATGAAGTCTTTGCTTATAAATGTTGTATATTTTGGAGTTAATATTATTGAGTCACTGATAAGGTCTTTGCATCGGAACTAAACACATTTATTCTAAAAACAGTTGTTGGCATGACACTGGTTATGTTCTTCTCATATATTTTATGATGGTATGATACTAAACCCCTAACGGGAAGGATTGTGCCTGATGTTCATATGATGAAATCATAATCTTTCAGTCAGTTTAATTGAAGTCTGGAGCTGGCATGTCAGTTAACTGCTAGTAGTCTGTTGTTATTTATGTATTATTGTCATTTTGTTTATTTTCTTTGGTTACATCTTCTGACATCAGACTCGGACTTCTCTTGAACTGAATTTTAATGTGCGTATTGTTATGCGTTTACTTTTCTACATTGGTTAGAGGTATAGGGGGAGGGTTGAGATCTCACAAACATGTTTAACCCCGTCGCATTTTTGCGCCTGTCCCAAGTCAGGAGCCTCTGGCCTTTGTTAGTCTTGTATTATTTTAATTTTAGTTTCTTGTGTACAATTTGGAAATTAGTATGGCGTTCATTATCACTGGACTAGTATATATTTGTTTAGGGGCCAGCTGAAGGACGCTTCCGGGTGCAGGAATTTCTCGCTACATTGAAGACCTGTTGGTGACCTTCTGCTGTTGTTTTTTATTTGGTCGGGTTGTTGTCTCTTTGACACATTCCCCATTTCCATTCTCAATTTTTTTATATAAAAAGAAGATGTGGTGTGATTGCCAATAAGACAACTCTCCACAAGAGACCAAAATGACACAGAAATTAACAACTACAGATCACTGTACGGCCTTCAACAATGAGCAAAGCCCATACTGCATAGTTAGCTATAAAATGCCCCGAAATGACAATGTAAAACAATTTTATGTAAAACATAGTTGTTTCATAGGTGGACTGCAAAAAAAAACCCCAAACACTCTTAATGTCTCTGATTTGACAAGAAGACAAAAAAAATGTAATACATGTACCACCCAAGCAACCCTCCTAACCAGTACTTTATCAAAGGGGGACATCCAATACACAATAAAACAAGATAGTTCCTGGCTTATCAAAACATAAAAACAATAAAAAATATGTTTTCCTTTACATGTAATGTTGGTATACATATATCTCAGAATAAAAATCTTATTCAAATAAAACCAGATGCTCCGCACGGCACAGCTTTATACGACCGCAGAGTTCAAACCCTGAACAGTTGGGGCAAGTATGGACACAACATTCAAGCTTGATACAGCTCTGAATTTGGATTGTGATTAAATAGTTGATGCAACATAGGTTTCTGACACAGAATAAATGTGGTCTTAGAACTTAAACTTAAAAACTTAAAAATTTTAAATTGGACATTTACCTACATGTATTATGGTCCAATATCCAAAATCTAAATACATGGTTAGATTCAACATATCAAAGAACCTCAAGAATTCAATTTTTTATGAAATCAAATTAAGTTCAATTTTGGACTCTTTAGACCTCAATGTAGACCAATTTGATAACCGGGCCCAAATATCAAAATTCTAAATACATGGTTAGATTCAGCATATATCAAAGAACCCCATATATTAAATTTTTGTTGAAAATCAAAGAATGTTTAATTTGGGACCCTGATTTGGACCAACTTGAAAACTGGGCCTATAATCAAAAATTTAAATACATGTTTAGATTCAGCATATCAAAGAATCCCAAGAATTCAATTTTATTAACCGGATTTTTGTGACAAAAATGTCGGTTATTGATTTGGGGATATATGGCGGTCGGGCGGGCGGCAACCAAATGTTGTCCGTGCATTTACTCATGAACTGTTCCACTAAAGCTTTTCAAATTTAAATATGTTGTTACTGATGACAAAATGGAGGTCAAGTTCAATAATGACAATTTTGAATTTTACTGTTCAGGAGTTAAGGTTCTTGAAAGATTGAAAAATGTTGTTTCCAGTCGTGTCCGTGCATTTACTCGTGAACTGTTCCACCAAAGCTTTTCAAATTTTAATATGTTGTTACTGATGACAAAATGGAGGTCAAGTTCAATAATGACGATTTTGAATTTTACTGTTCAGGAGTTAAGGTTCTTGAAAGATTGAAAAATGTTGTTTCCAGTCGTGTCTGTGCATTTACTCGTGAACTGTTCCACCAAAGCTTTTCAAATTTTAATATGTTGTTACTGATGACAAAATGGAGGTCAAGTTCAATAATGTTGATTTTGACTTTTACCGTTCAGGAGTTATGGTTCTTGAAAGATCGAAAAATGGCGTTTCAATTCATGTTGTTGCATTTACTCATGAACCATTAAACCAAAGCTTTTCAAATTTTAATATGTTGGTACTGATGACAAAATGGAGTTCAAATTTGATATTGACAATTTTCACTTTCACCGTTCATCAGTTATGGTTTTTGTGATATTGCCAGGACAAAAATAAATGTTTATAAATCCAGTTTGCTGTCGTTGTGACAGCCTCTTCTTTGATATCAAACAAAGTTTAATTTTGGACCCCAATTTGGACCAACTTGAAAACTGGCCCCATAAGCAAAAATCTTAATACATGTTTAGATTCAGCATATCAAAGAACCCCAAGAATTCAATTTTTGTTGAAATAAAACAAAGTTTAATTTTGGACCCCGATTTGGACCAACTTGAAAACTGGGCCCATAATCAAAAATCTAAGTACATGTTTAGATTCAGCATATCAAAGAACCCCAAGAATTCAATTTTTGTTCAAATCAAACTAAGTTTAATTTTGGACCCTTTGGACCTTAATGTAGACCAATTTGAAAACGGGACCAAAAATTAAGAATCTACATACACAGTTAGATTCGGCATATCAAAGAACCCCAATAATTCAATTTTTGATGAAATGAAACAAAGTTTAATTATGGACCCTTTGGGCCCCTAATTCCTAAACTGTTGGGACAAAAACTCCAAAAATCAATCCCAACCTTTCTTTTATGGTCATAAACCTTGTGTTTAAGGCCTAAAAAAAAATGTTGTGTTTCCGGTCAACCGACTGACCGTCCTTCAGACCCCCGACTCAAAAGTTTTTAAAGCTGATGTGGGAAAAAAAATAATTTGTATACCTACCGACCGTTTTTTCTGAAAGAAAATAAAAAATTCTAAGTCCCTCGATCTCTTTATCGCCCCAAAAGGAAACAACGCTAATTTTAAACTCGAGGCTTATTTTTAGAATGTACTGGAAAGTGGAATCTTCTTGGCTAATTATATATGCGGGAGCATGCCCAGTAGTTATTTTCGTTTGTCAGTGTTTCAACATGGCAACACAACGCGTCCTATTCAATGTTCAACGCAGAAAGTGCAACCATTTCGCAGAGAAAAAAATATTTCTAAATTTTACAGAAAGTAACACCTTTTTTGACATTAGCAATGAAATTCATCCAATGTCTAACATCGATGAAAAAAAATACACAACACAAATTTTGTGCTCCGCCACCGGCAAAAATGACTGGACCGAGATTGATGACAATAACACAACTGTTGGAACAATGCAATCTTTTGGAATTAAATTTATCAAATTTTCATGCCAGACCCTTCTTCAAAATGAACCTGATATTAATCCATCTGAAACTGGTCAGCCAATCAACGCTTTAGACATTCCGATGAAAAGTCACAGATGCTTTGCCAAATGAAAGTGTCCTGCCAGGGAACAGTGTATATAATATATTTGTCTATCTGTAGGTTTGGGATGATGTTTGGTTCATGTTTCTATAAATGAATCTGCCCCACATCTTCTCAATTTCTTTCTCTGACAATTCCAAACTTTTGGTCCTGAAATAGGGGAATTGGGTTTAAAAAGCTAATTTCCTAGGGGAAGTGCTGCCCAATTTTTTTTTTAGGTTTGGACTTAGTTTTTTTTCAGGGGTATTTTAAAAGGGGGTAAACTAAAAGTTATTTCAGGGGGATTTTAAAAGGGGTAAACTAAAAGTTATCTCAGGGAGATTTTTAAAGTGGGTAATCAATCTCTTTCTATTAAATCCCAAACTTTTGTCTGGTAACTGGAAATTGAGTTTTATATAACTTAAGCTTATTTCATAATATTATAAAAAAAAAAAAAAAAAAAAAAATCCCTACCTACCGTCCCTTCAAAATTTCAAGGGGGTGATCGGAAACACAACATTATTTTTTTTAGGCCTAAATTTCATATTCTATTTACTTAAACTAAAGTTATTATGCGAAAACCAAGAAAAATGCTTATTTGGGCCCTTTTTTGGCCCCAAATTTGTAAACTGTTGGGACCATCACTCCCAAACTCAATCCCAACCTTCCTTTTGTGGTCATAAACCTTGTGTTTAAATTTCATATTCTATTTACTGAAACTAAAGTTATTGTGCGAAAACCAATGTGTCTTCAGAAGACGACAACACCAACGTCATACCAATATAAGACCGCAAAAATTTTAATTTTTGTATAAAAATTGTTATTTAAAATATTTCTTCTGTGCATGCATTCATTTATCTTACCTTGTATGTATTTTGGTCTCCTTTCCCATCAACTCTAAAACTCCCTACTTGTACTGTTTTCTTTGGGTCAACTAGACTAATTCCATAGTTCACTTCATCAACCAAAGCTCTGCATACTGATATAAAAATAAAGTTTAAAAGGGATCATTTTTGTAAAATTCATATTTTCTATTTAACATGTATTTTCAACTTATAGTGTATTACATACATGTTTTAAATGTTAAAATAGATACTCCTCATGTTTCTATAACACCATCAGAAATTTAAGCAGTTGTTGTCTAAGTGGTTTATATTTTAATGTTTATGCATTTTCAGAAGTTAGTGTTAATTACAATCTTTGAAAGGTGTCTTACACAATTTTATACATGAGACAATTTGAAGTTTGGCGTTACATAATATAAACACTTGAGAATTGTCTTTTTTGGAGACAGTATGCATGGTATGTGTGACTTTTAAAATTCTATACATGTATGTCGTATTGCCAGTTATTGGTATGTATCCACCATTTCCTTCACCATGTTCATACTCAGTTTTATTGTGGGCTTGTGGCTAAGTTAGAAGAAAGTAGGTTTACCAAGTTTGAATACATACATCTGAACCTTCAAATTATCATTTTTAATTACTGTAATTTCATTTTTTGGAATTATTAAAGACCATGGAATGTCAGAGCTGACTATTTTTGTTTGTTTTCCAGTAGGTTTTAAGACTAACCAGCACATTGCAGCTCTATGTCTTTTTTCCCTTCACTGAGGAAAAACAGAAATCCAATCAACACAGTAAGAACATAGTACACTTCCATAGTATAACCTTAGTCTGTAAAAAAAGATAAAAATAGTTATTATAAGCAATCTTTTAGTTAAAGGGGCACTAGTAACAAGATATATAAAAATCTAAACTATCATTAAGTATGACTTTTTTGTTCAATATTTAAATAATAATTCACTTTTAGCAGCCAGTATGATTCAATTTTTTCAAATTAAACTAAGAAATATTGATGATGAATTATTCACTTGCAAGTGCATAATCAAACATCATTGAATCAGTAATCATGTGAACTTAAATTTCAACCTCTAAGTTAGAGATAGATAACACATTCCTGTTTGCTTATTTAAAGGAAAAGAATATAAACATCGAAAGTGAAACAAAGGTAAATCATTTGATTGACTGATTTGAGTTTGCACTCTATGAATATCTATATTTATGTGGATGTACAACATGTAGCTTATATGACCATCAGAGGTCTTGGAGATCAACTTGATAGTTAATTTGATGGTGTCAAGACTAAAATACACATGAAATGAAGCTACATATTATCAAGCCTATGCCATGTAATTGTGTTTTTTTTCTTAAACTTTTTATAATTTGTATAAAAGTTTTACATGGTTGTAAATCAAATACATGAAATATGAGAATTTGTATCAAATTGATTTTCAAGAATTTACAGCAGTGCCCCTAATAATAAGATAGACCATGGGAGGTGACACTGAAATTTCGTTTTTACCAAAAATAGCCTTCAAAATGTCATAATTATTTGGATGACTTAAATGTACATAGATTTACAATTTTTGTTTAGAGTGACGTCTATAGACACCTATAGATAAATGAAGTCCAATAATTATGAAGTCTTGAAAGGCTATTATATTTTTTTTATTTGATGTTTTACAGCATTATGAGGTCTTGAACATGTTGAATGACTATTAAGGGGGCTCGCGGGTCTAAATGATTTTTTTTATTTAATATAGGATTTCTCTATATTTTTCTATAAATGAACTTTATTTTATACTTAATAGAAAAATGAAATAAAAAATGGGCTCACCGTTCATTTACACTCACAATCTGCTTTTGAAAGAAGCATACATTTTTGTTAATGTCCTTTTTTTCTGTTGAACTAATAGGAGAAATAGCGGTAATATCGAAATAAAAAAAGAACTAAATTACATAAATCGCTAACATTTTACAATTATTTAGTTTATGTACAGCTTATTCGAAAACAACAATAAAAAATATAGGTCACCGATGAGTTAAAAAAGATATTTTAATTTTATTGCCAAAAAATGGCATTTTTGCACCAAAGGGAGATAATTTGGAGCTTTTTAAGTGATATCTACATTTTAAAAGTCCGCTGGGTTCAACATGAGTTGATTTTTTTTAATGATATTTGTACCACATGATAAAATAACAACTACTTAAGGTAATAAATAAAATCTGTAATGAAAAATTAATGTTTAATTTTTTTCTAAAAATCTTATACCCGCGAACCTCCTTAAACGAGGGTATCAATACCCTTCACTGTCAGCGGAGTCAGTGTCAAAATCTCATTTTGAGCAACCGTTAATTATATTGTTAAATTGTTGTTCATTTTTGGAAAATTGAACGTGAATCGTCAAAATCAGTTAAAAAAATTATCATCTAAAAAAATTAAGTGTATACATGTTCCGGACCATATGAGTATTTGGACCATACGCGTATAGTCATGACCATATGCGTATACTCATATGGTCCAACCATACGCGTATGGTCACACCATATGAGTATAATACTCGTTTGGTTATTAACGGGCCGGACCATATGAGTATTTGGACCATATAGGTATATTTATTTTTCCAAATTACATTATAAACGTTTCAATAATACAAGAACTTTATCTAAAAAAAACAGTGATGGTTTAAAACATGACAATTTTTTAATTTTATAATAAAAAAAACTACGTAAAAATTTAATATTGATGCCATAGTTAGTTTTCATCGCTAGTTACATTAGTGCATGTAGGCTTGGATGACATTCACTTCCACACGGTATCATAGCTTTTTTGCATTTGCAAGTTTTGTGCACGATCTTTTTCATTTACACATTTTGTTTGCGAGTGAAAAACAAGCCTTTTTTGCAGCTGCGTACAGTGATACCGAGGTCTTTGGCAATTCTGATGTCTACAGTGTTTTTAAGAAGCTCTAGATCTCAAATATCATAAAATGGTTGACTGCAATACACCATCTTCACAACACAACTTAAATAAACTAATAGTATGCTACTTTCCAGTGACTTCTTATGTAACAGTTCATTAAGAAATTTTTGGAATTTAATTTTTTAGTCAACATATTGCCATTTACTCGTAATAACAAATCGGTTATGACCATCGGTAATGACCATCGGTATAAAATGTGTTTACTTTAAATTTGACAATTAAGTAAAATTAACAATGTGAAACTTCTTATTTTTATTTAGCTTATCTTTTTATTTAATATAACGATAAAATTACCTATATGATAGCGTCTTTTGAATGAACGGTCATACCATATGAAGAGTTTAGAAGTATTAAAAGTAAACTGTAACAGAGTGTTAATTACCCATATACTCCAAATACTCATATGGTCCGGAACATACACATGGCATACATATGTTATATTTTATCATCATGCACCGAAATTTTTAAGTTATAAAGGTACCCTCATTAGGGCCCTGTGTATTTTTTTTTGCTTTGAGGCCTTACAGCATCATACATGACATAAGGGTCAAAGCAAAAAATATAATAGCCTTTCAAGTTTCAAGACATAAAAGTTACTTGCACTATATATTATAGTAATATAGATAACCAATACATGACCAAGAATCATAATGATAATGGATATTTGATAATTTAAATTAAAAATTTGCTCAGTTTATAATGTATTTTTACCATAAAAACAAGTTAAATCAGTTAAGAAAGATAATTCAATAAACTAAAGAACTCTGAAAGAAATCAGTTTTTTGAGATGTGGTCATTTCTGATTGGTTATTTTAAAAAGTATGTATAAACTAAGAATTTGATGAGAAAAAAATCCTAAATTGTGGATTTAAAATTAGGTATTTATCACTGCTATGCAGAATTTTCATACTTTGTGAAATAAATGTTTTAAATCAACAAAAATGAGAAATTTCACTTTCATCAACTACCTGCAGATGATTTTGTACTGAAATTAAGGCCGCTCATATCATTAGCTAAAAACGTAAATTTGGAATACATGGGAATGAATATAATATCAATATACTTTTTCTAAATTTTCCTGTAAAAGCTATGAATTGATTTAGATTGCTTTTTCTTTAAAAATCGAATCATTAGTATATTTTTAAAGAAAGTTCTTTGCTTTATCATAAGCGGTAGTTTGAGGCAAAATAAGGAATAAAGACGGACACAGACATGATTAAAAGTAACTAAAAGAAATATTTATTTTAAAGTCTGTTTTAAAAGCATAAAACATGACAAATAAAAGTTTTTTTATAAGTTCTATAAATATATTATACTTCAAAGAAAGGTGTCAAATGCGGTACTGTTTGGTGACAAATATCATAGAGTTTTCGCAGTCCAACTCCAAGTAAATCAAATGCAAGCATAGACGCACTGCATAACCTCAAAACATCAGTACTAAATGTGAGTGAAAACAGCAAAGATAAACCTATTATACTTGCAGGAGACTTTAATCTTCCGCATATTGACTGGAACAACAACACAGTCAAAACTGGAAAAGCACAAGTAAAACATCAGCAAGAACTACTTGAATTTATTGAAGAGTTTGGTATGGAACAACTACAACTAAAACCAAGCCGGGAAAACAACATCCTTGACCTATTTCTCACAAACCATCCAAGTTTTGTAAAGTCATGTAACACACTACCTGGAATATCAGACCACAACATGATTGTTCTTGATACTGACCTAAAACCGCAGTATAATAAACCAAAACCAAGAGAAATATATGTTTATAAGAAAGCAAAATGGGAGGAGATCAAAGCTGACATTATAAAATTTGGCGCTGACATCATCAATAGTAACACCTCTGTTGAAGATAAATGGACCAACCTTAAAAACGGTATAGAAACAACACTCAACCTTAATGTACCAAGGAAAATAACAAATAGAATAGAATAGAATAGAATAGAATATTTTATTTACCAAATTAGGGCCCCAGGAGGGCATATGATACAGACAATATTATTATAAACAATAACATATGCAATACACACACAGTAAAGATATGTAACAAGTGTTATAAAAATAATAAAATAAAATAATATAACACAGAAAATACACTCAACGAAATAGTAGCAATGTATTATTATTCAATGAATACTATGTTGAAAATGACTCAAGTGCACCCGGTAAGTGTATCTTCACTTTGAGAAGACAAACATGAGGCATTAGTAGTTTGTGCGGAGAAATGTCAATATATAAAAATACAAAAAAATACAAAAAGAACCCAATAAAAAACAAAGCAATTAAGCACTCCCACATTTGACTATGAGGTATACTGCAAATAACAAAGTTTATTTAATAAAGGATATTTAATATGACTTATCTGCAGAAAGCACCAAGAGTCGGTGCTTAAAGGGGAGTCCCTACTTGTACTTAATGCAGATGAGTCAAGCTCCTTAATTATTGAAAATATATTTTTAAAACATATTTCTAAGATTATAGATTCTGTGTCAAATAAGAGACATAGTCTACCTTGGCTATCAAACAGCGTAAAAAAGAAAATTAGGAGAAAACACAAACTATTTCAGAAAGCTAAACACACAGGAAAGCCAGACGACTGGGCAAAATTCAAACAACATAAAAGAGCTACACAAAAAGCTGTACGACAAGCTCACTGGCAGTATGTCAACACAATCCTAGATGCAGCTTTGGCGGAAGGCAATAGTAAACCTTTTTGGCGATACATAAAGTCCAAACGTACTGACAATATAGGTGTAGCTGGAATTAAAAAAAATAGAATTTTACATCAGGACAGCAAATCCAAGGCAGAATTACTAAACGACCAATTTAAGTCGGTCTTCACCAAGGAAAACGCATCAGATCAACTACCACAGACCCATGAATCAAAATACCCAAGTATGAAAAACATCAACATCGAAGTACAAGGAGTAGAAAAACTATTGAGAAACTTAAACATCAGCAAAGCTAGTGGACCAGACGGCATCGCAAATAAAGTATTAAAACTGTGCTCAATTGAATTAGCACCAGTAATGAGTCACATATTCCAGCTCAGTCTAGACTCAGGTACTCTTCCATCTGACTGGAGAAACGCTAACATCAGTCCAATATTTAAAAAAGGAGATAGACATACAGCGGCAAATTACCGACCTGTATCATTTACCTGTGTTTGCTGCAAACTCCTTGAACACATAGTTTGCAAGCACATCCTGAAACACCTGGAAGCACACAATATACTTACCTCACTTCAACATGGTTTCCGTAGTGGCCATTCCTGCGAAAGTCAACTTCTAATTACTATGCATGACATCATGAAATCCTTTGATGCCAAGAAGCAAATTGATTTAACCATACTGGACTTTAGTAAGGCATTTGACACTGTGCCTCATCGAAAACTCCTACACAAATTAAAGAACTATGGAATTGATGGTAATACAAATTTATGCATGGATTAAATCATTCCTAATGCAACGCCAACAGCGAGTTATCGTCGAGGGGAGAATTTTCTTCATCTTGTTCCGTCGACTCAGGGGTGCCCCAAGGAACTGTCCTCGGTCCCCTTCTTTTTCTATGTCATATTAATGACTTACCGCTATGTGTAAAATCACAAGTACGTCTGTTTGCCGACGACTGTCTTCTGTATAATACCATTGAGACACCACAGGACCAACTCCAAATACAGAAAGATCTAGATTCACTTGACAACTGGGCAAAGGACTGGGGTATGCGTTTTAATGCCAGTAAATGCTATGTCATGTCAATTCACCGTAGCAGGTCCCCTCTCACATACAGTTATACACTAAGTAACCACATATTAGAGCAGGTCAATGAAAATCCATACTTAGGTGTAATTATTAGCGATAATTTGAAATGGTCATCACACATAAACAAATTCTGCAACAAAGCCAATTCTACACTTGGATTCATCAGACGGAACCTTAAACACTGCAACAAACATTTTAAGGAAACTGCCTACATCTCGCTAGTTCGATCAGTCTTAGATTACTCAGGCACTGTATGGGACCCATACCTACAAAAAGACATAAATCGCATAGAGAACATACAAAGAAGAGCAGCTAGATTTGTTTTCAAAGACTATAGACGTACTAGTAGTGTCACCTCCATGATGAAAGACCTTGGTTGGAAACCTCTTGTGGAACGAAGACGAGAACAACGACTGGTACTACTGTATAAAATAGTGAACGACCTGGTAGCCATCCCCACTGAACATCACATAGAATTTAATACTAGACCATCCAAAACTTCTAACGTCAAACAAATAAAACTTTTATCAGCAAATACTGACATTTATAAACATTCTTTTTTTCCACAAACTATCATTGATTGGAACTTACTACCAAATGCTGCCGTGAACTGTAAAACTGTGGAAAGTTTTAAGGCAGTTATATCGCGCGACTAGACATCAGTGGCGCACACACATTTCCTGGATAAGTTTTACTCAGTATTTTGAGTTCATTTCCAGTATTATACAGATACAGATACAGATAATCAATTGTGACAGGGTAGTTGCGGATTTTATAAACAATTTCTTTGATAATGATAATCGAAGTTCAAAAACATCCCTACCTCACTTTCCCAGGAAGAAGGAGAAAGTGCCCTACCCTCGGTTTGGTTGGCTATTTCATCATGGCACGGCCAAGAAAAATAGTCCAGGTTAGACTCTTTCTTAATGAAAGATAGAAATACTGGTTCAAGGATTTGTATTACTATACAAATCCTTGACTGGTTCAAGCAAAAGGTTTATTAATTTGTATCATTATTTAATATCTCTGTATCAATATATGTTTTTCACTTGCAACCTGTAAAGTTTGCCAATGCATGCAGACAGTCAAGGCCCCAACCTTTACTACCGTATTACATAGGAGGCCTTAAAAAAAACCATATCTTCGTAAGGATCTCATTCTGATTTTACTGGTTTGCGGTAAAAAATGTATATAAAAAGTTTGGCACGACCTCCGAAAACAAAACAAACCAAAACAAACAAAAGTTATGAAAAGAAAATTAAAAATCGCTGGCTTAAGTAGAAATTTTTGTTTTCAAAATCTAATATTGGTCAGGTGAGCTATTGTTGAGTCAATGAATAGAAGCCCACAGATTTCTTGTTAATCATGGTGATTGTAGATTGTAGGGGTGGATTTATGGGGTTTTAGCTTGAAACTCTAACATGTCTAATTTCTCCCTAATTTTACCACAAAATATTTATTTCTCGCCATGCTTTGCTTGACAAGATATCTATACATTGCACCCTCTCTACTCTAGAACATGTAGAAGAATATTTCAATAATTTCAATAATTTTACCACAAAATATTTATATCTTGCCACGCTTTGCTTGGCAAGATATCTACATAATTTGCACCCTCTCTAGAAGAATATTTCAATAATTTCGATAATTTAACTTCAATTTTTTTTTTTATAATCAATTAAATCCGTAGTTAACTGTAGTTTGATTGGTGTTATCTTTCTTTGCATGATCATGAACATAATTTTTATTTTATGAACTTCCAACAGACAAAAATTATGTAAATTTATACAAATGAAAACCAGTATGTAGTTTTTCAGAAAGAAAGTCTATTCTGTCTTATCTGATAACTTAAATTCTAGTAGGAGGAAATTCATATTTAATCAAGAACTTTAATCATACATTTCATAAACTGGAAAAATTAAGATTTCTGTAAAGATGAAAAAACAGAACATCTGTAATTTCTTTGGCTACTGGTAATGAGATATATTAATGCAAGGAGATGAAGATACTAGGCTTATAAAAAAGAAAATGTGGTATGATTGCCAATGAGACAACTCTCTGCTAGAGACATAAATGGCACAGAAATTAACAGCTATAGGTCATATATATTGCCTTCAACAATGAGCAAAGCCTATTCCACATAGTCAGCTATTAAGCCCATAAATCACAATTTTATGTCAATCAATTCAAATGAGAAAAATAATGGCCTAGTTAATGTACAAAAAAATGAACGAAAAACAAATATGTACACAGCAGCAAATGATTATCACTGAATTACAGACTCCTGACTTGGGACAGTTCATTGGTAAATATGATAAGTAAACTTAATTTTGGAGTCAATTTTATTTCTGCCATCCCTGTTATAGCACGAGTCTCACAGTACTTCTTTGTTGCAAGTACAATACATTTGAGTACTGTGTCCATGTATACAACATTTTTTTGTACAAGGTATTCCTTTAATACCAAGACTAGCTACATTTTACAAACCTAAGTTTAATACTTAGTGGAATAAAAGAAAATGGACACTATTTGTCTAGAAGAAAGTAACATACCACTGAGATAAGACAAGACAATGGCATGATATTCTTGCATCAGCATCTTGAACCAGTTACAAATGTGAACACCATCTGTGAAGCTCTCATAAAACTTTTATTTTTACAAATTGTTAACAAATCTAACAGAAATGACAGATTTTTTAATACTAAGTTATTACACAAACACGATTGCTTTGTTAAGGTTGAAGATATAAAATATATTTTACCCTTTGGCAGGTGTGGCATGGAAAAGATCTGCCATAGTCTGTAAACAATATTGACTATAAGTTTCTTGTGTAAATGTATTTTTCAGAGCTCAGTTACAGTGTATATAGAAGTCTCAGAACAAGGTTTGATATTAGTTCTGCCTACAATGCTGCTGTAACCAAAGCCTTAGACAGAAAATTTTCTTTGGTCTTACCTCAAGAAACAACACCTTTTAGGACAATACCCAGTTATATACAGAAACCACCATACGCTGTAACTGGACATGTGGCACCAAAGAAAATTGGAGAGGATGTTGAAGTCAAGAATAAACATCAGATAAAAGGAATGAGAAAGGCTGGAAAAATTGCAAGAAAAATATTAAACCAGACAGCAGAATGTTTAAAGGTGAGAACAGTTAGAATAATAAGTTTAAAAAACTATACCAGATAGCTGATTGATTTTGACAAATAAAATATATTATTAAATTTTGGTTTGTTGAAAAAAATGGTAAATAATTTTGATTTCAAATATTTTTATTAACACAAATTGATTGAAATCAGAGTCATCATGGTCGTTCTGTTAACTCATCAATAAAGTCCTCCAAAATAATCTTCATTTCTTCAATCACATGTTAATGGACAAACTCTAATTTACTGTACAGAAGTTATTTTCAATATTTCAGTTCAGTTTTTGTACATAAAATATTTTACCCAATTATCATCCTAGTCTTGAGATTATGATTATTTTTCATTGTAATTGCAGATTGGGATAACAACAGATGAAATAGATGCAAAAGTACATCAGCTGTGTATAGAAAATGATGTCTACCCATCACCATTAAATTACAAACATTTTCCCAAATCTGTGTGTACCTCTATCAACAATGTCGCTTGTCATGGTATACCTGACCTTCGACCCCTCGGAGATGGAGATATAATCAATGTTGATATAACAGTAAGTTAGAACAACTTTTGAAAAACTAATATTCACCTTAGCAGTTGGCCTTAGTGAATATCAGTTTTTTTAAAAGTCAATAAAACCACACATTTCCCTCATCAAAAGACAGTAATTGTATAATATTGTTTGATGTGTTTTACTCACTGTTTGCTTTGGAGAAAAGTAGAAAAGATTACTTAATAATTTATTTATTCAACATACTATATATATATTAAAATTGACTCTTATAACAACTAAATTATTTAAATATTCATGACTAAGTGCACAAAATGCATGTTGTTTTCTTGCATAACGTCAAACATTCATATTTTCAGGTATTTTGTGATGGTTTTCATGGTGATTTATCAGAAACCTATTTGATTGGTAATGTAGATGAGAAAGGGAGAAAACTTGTTCATGCTACAGAACTGGCCAGAGATGCAGCAATATCTGTGTGCAAACCTGGAGTTGAATACTGTCAAATTGGTAAAACAATTAGGTAAGAAAGATAAATCTTTTTATCTGCATGTTACATAAAAGAAGGGTCATTATGTGCAGGTAGATGTAGTAAGATATGGTTAAGATATTTGCTGTTATATTCAGTGCTACAATTTAGAAGGAGAGAACATGTTGCAACCCATGGCATTGATGTAAAGCATATTGGAATACATTTTGTTATTTTAGATAATAATCAAATTCACAAATAGAATTTATTATTAACTAAAAGATTTAATTACTCACAACCTTTCAGAAAAGTATTTGATCAGGAAATCACAGTTACCAAATCATTTCTCAGTTATAAGTTATACATGAATGGATAAACATTATCACTCTATTTACACAGGTGCCACATGTGGAGCAGGATATACTTACCCTTTTGAATCACTTGATATAATAATTTAACTTTAGAAAACAGTAAACATGGTAAACAGTGATACATATTATATTTATTGAATATGTAATATATACTTCTTAATTTACATTTTTTTTCTTTTTTTAATTTTAAGCTCTGTAGCAGAAGCTCATGGATTTTCAGTAGTTCCAGCATTTATTGGACATGGGATAGGAGAACGTTTTCATTGTCCACCAGATATATTTCACTTTGGTATGTTGCTATAATTTTTACATTGAAGTGTATGTGGCTAATGTTTTTATCTCAGTTTGTTGTGAGTCTTATCTTTTTGTCATTTTGTGCTACCTTCATTTTGTAATTCAAATGACAGCACTTATCCTCACAGAAGTATGGTAGTCTTCTTTTAATATGCTTACCTCAAACAAATTAAGCTTATTGGTTTCATATACAGCCAGATCGAACCAATGGACCATGTTTATTGTTGTTAGTCTTTATTTTTGTATGTCAGATTATTTGGAAGAAGAGGTGTTGCTGGTTGATATAATCTTATGTATTCTGCAGTTTTTTGGGCAATCCCAGTTTTCCCTGTGATTTATTACTTTAAAATGAATATTTTGCTTCTCAATTTTGAGTCAACATAGTGTGTAAGCTTTACAATGAAAATTTAGTGTGAAATATATATATGTTTCACACTTAGCAATGTTTATATATAAACATTGCTAAGTTTGTGATATCAGATTTCCAGCAATAAGAGTTACACAAAATGTCAAAATGTTGTGTAGCTACTTAACTGACATAAAGAAAAAACTATATCAAATTAAATATTATTTATTTCAGCCTATGAATCCCCTGAAGTAATGACAGAAGGAGTAACATTTACAATAGGTATGTATATTGTATTTGTAATTTTAGAAGATTATATGGACATATTTTTTGGCATGCTGCAAGCTCATGCTTAATGATTTACATGTTAGCAGCTTTCTGAGTTATTTTTATGCCCCACCTACGATAGTAAAGGGGCATTATGTTTTCTAGTCTGTGGGTCTGTCGGTTTGTCCATCCGTGTGTCGTACAGTCCGTCCATTCGTCCTGCTTCAAGTTAAGGTTTTTGGTCAAGGTAGTTTTTGATGAAGCTGAAGTCCAATCAACTTAAAACTCAGTACACTTGGTTGCTTATGATATGATCTTTTTAATTTTAAAGCCAAATTAGACTTTTGACCCCAATTTCACGGTCCACTGAACATAGAAAATGAAAGTGGGAGTTTCAGGTTAAAGTTTTTGGTCAAGGTAGTTTTTGATGAAGTTGAAGTCCAATCAACTTGAAACTTAGTACACATGTTCCCAAGGTATGATCTTTCTAATTTTAAGGCCAAATTAGATTTTTTACCCAATTTCGCAGTCCATTGAACATGAAAAATGATAGTGCGAGTGGGGCATCTGTGTACTTTGGACACATTCTTGTATAGTATCTTTTTCATAAGCTATACTAAATGGCATTTTTTTTTGTGATAACATTCATTTATTTTTTTCAAAACCTTTTGTCATATGTTGGGGACTGGCTGATTAAAATAGGTCTGAGTATATAGACATAGAATCATCCTTTCAGCTAAAATCAATTGACTGTTCACATTTTCAAAGGTAACTGAATGAAAGGGGACTTTGGATGGTATGTTGAATTTTGAATATTCAATGACTAGTATTAAATTGAAACTTTTTTTTTTAAGGTCATAACTTTTTGAATGACTGAATGAAACTTCTGAATGGCAAGAAGGGGATTTAGAGATCAACGGTTTTTTTTAATTTGTGTATTGTTCACTGTTAACACACATTTTAATTTTGTCCAATGAAAAGGTTACTCATTACAATGTGTTCCAAATCGTATGAAAAATTGATGTTATACCTTCTACCTTCTTCAGAGTGGTAATGATCTTTTTAGACAGGCTGATAATTTTTGTTAAATGAAAAATTGAATTGAGATTGTATACTTTTTCAGAGCCATTCTTGTCATGAAGTATATATATTTCTCAATTGAAAGAGATATTGTTTGTTTACAAAGAAATAACAATATATTATTTCATACTTTCTTGTGATCAGACCAGGAGGCTACTAATGACTAAGGGGACTAAAATGTCAATATGAGGTCCATGTCAGCCTTTAGTTTAAATCTGTATCAGTTACATCTAAAATATCATGTACTGGTACTCATTGATCTGATACTGACCCTGCCGTAAAAATGTCGGAGCAACACAGTGGTCAAGCAAATTAGTTTCATCTATTATTTTAAATAAAGGCAACAGGCAACAGCAGTATACCACTGTTCAATAGTCATAAATAAATTAATTGAAAACAAATCTAGGTTACAAACTAAAACCTATGGAAAACACATCAACTAAAAGAGGAGAACAATGGATCAACACAAATGCTGAACTTCAACAAAAAAACAACTCGGCCAACACATAGAGGACTATTTGATAACAACCTATTCCTGAGTTAGTACATGACATTTTAAGGAAAAATCGTGGGTTGAACCTGGTATTATGGCTAGCAAAAACCCTGCGAATATGGCAATGTTACAAATACTCATAAAAATGACAAGTCTCAGAATAAAAAAAGGCTGATATTGAAATGATAGAATTGTTAATTTAGGATATTGATACTTAAGCAGTGTGACTGTTTATGTTGTTATTTTTATCTTTTTCAGAGCCTATTTTATCAGAAGGTAACGATGAAGTAGAGATATTATCTGATGGTTGGACAGCTGTGATGTGTGACGGGAGTAGAACGGCTCAGTTTGAACATACAGTATTAGTAACAAAAGATGGAGTAGAAATACTTACAGAGTAGACAATTTATAATTTGACACATGACTCTCAACAAATATAAATAAAAGATTTTTGAATATTCTTTTTTTAAATTATTCAGCAACAGTAACCTGAATGCTAAATTATGGCTGCAGATATGTGAAGAGAAGCCAACTTTATGCAAACAATGCTATGCTCATATTGCATAAGATCTGACTAAACTTTATATAAACTCTCACTTATTACCATCAATATGTTCCAAAAGTCATTTATATATACCACTGCATCAAGTGTGATACAATATTTATCCACTCAAGACAGTTCAATTTTAATTATTTAAAAGATTTAACTGTCGAGAGTGGACACATATCTTTTTGCATGAGAATTGGTCGTGGAATCTGTTTCCCTAATGGTTTTTAGACAATATGCAGACAATCAAAATTTGAACCAATGGTAAACTGAGATCAATGAACAACACTTTGATTAAATAGAAATAATCAACAGGTCAGGAAAAGTATAAATCGAGTAAGAATTAGAGAAATGATTATGCCCTCTCCCATGATCAATGCTTATCCCCAAATATTACTGGTCTCTGGAAAAGTACATTTCCTGAGGGCCCTTGTTGATCGTGTGGTATTAGTAGTACCACTATAATTCCCTTACTTCTCACAAATGAGGCTTTGAGTTCAAAACCATGCTAGTGGAAGGTGCATTTGGCTATCATTTTATTCTCTGTTTTCCTGTCGAAAGTTGGTTCTCTTTTCAAATTATTTTGGTTTGATGCGATTGAGCTTTTTGATTTTACCATTTGATTACGGACTTCCCGTTTGATCTTTCCCCAGAGTACAGTTTTTTTGTTATTCAACTTTTTATGGCTTCCTCCATCAATAACAACTGGCCCCACCAATATACACAAGAGTGTTGAAAATGGTGACAAACACAAACAATCTATCAATCATTTAGATATCATGAGCAAAACAACAGATGGTGCAAAAAATTGAAAAAAAAACGTAAGAAGTGCCTTTGTTCCCCTTTTCCCTGTAATGGAGATACCAATTGATTTTAATGAGAGGGGGTGCTAGGATGTTATGTATTTTAGTTGTGATCTCTGTCCTGCCTTTTTTTTTACATAAATTGTCATTCTGCATTATGCCTTTTTTTGCCCAGTTCATCCTGTCTATTTTTGTACTTAAAACTCTTGTCCTGTCTTTTTATAAATTTCATCCTAGCCTAGTTTCATGAATTTTTTCTATCAACAAGCATCAAACTGTAAAACATTATATTAATGGTGTATTAGTTGACATATATAAATATAACAACCCTGAACTGATTTCAAACTTGCTGTTTATTTCGTTTATGATTTTAAGACTTTATTCAACTCGGCTTTCAATATAAGTACATCTGTTGTCTTTGTTCATCAGGTCAAACAGATATGAGACAACACCTGAAAAGTATAATTTCCCGGTTCCATCTATCACCAGCAATTAATTTTTTTATTCAACCATCTTTTTTGGAAAATTTTAAGTTTCAGTATTAACAAGAAACAAGAGTATTTATTGCACCAAATATTGCCAATTAAACACTCCTTCTTATATTTCTTCTAATAAAATATTATAATTTGAATGTTCAACCCTCCCCCCCCCAAAAAAAAAAAAATCATGTTGTCCCTTGTTGTTTTTTGAACACTAAATCATTCAAAGAATATCCAAATTTAGTAAACAGGTTTCCGATTTTCACAAATATGATAGATCATATAAGAAACTTATCCCTTACTGGTCTGTTTTTATTATAACTAAAGCATAAAATACAATTTTGCAAATTAAAGAAAAAATAAATTAGGTCCCAAGGGGTAATTCCCCTCCTGTTACTACTGTCTTATTTTCACCTGTGGAAACGTCTAAAAGATCAAGATTTGATTTCTTATAATGCAATGAGAAGAGCAACTTTTTCTGAATGTATGACTCGACATGTATAGTTTGAATTACAGCCCGTTTGACAAATCCGAGCTCAACCAAGTTAAAACTTTAGTGACCAATAATTTTGTTGTTCTCTCCTGTTACAGCCTTTTTGTGTACCTTCTGAGAATGTTTGATTGTCAGCACTATAATATTAAATGTGTTTTTATAATTTCTTATTGAATTGATAAGTAGATGGGAGTAAACTTCCACATAATTCAAATCAAAGGATAAAAAGAACTGTGTAATTCTTTTCTGTAACGTTCTATCATTTTACCTGATAAAAACTAACAGCATAGCCATAAGCAATCACAGGAAGGATGTCTTGCGAATAAAGTTTTAAAAGATAAATGACATTGTTTGCTGTTATTAATCAATTGTAAACAATTTGTAATGATGTATTTGTCTTAAAATATGAAATAAAGGATTTAAAAAAAACCAGATTCCTGCCTGTTACCAACTCTGTCCTGTTACCCAAGATTTTTTTTATGTAACCAACATATCGAACAATATTTTAGTACATTTCTTAACTTGTTGCATTGCACATGCTAAAATAAATAATTGGCATTCGATAAAATATTGTAGGATATACTAGTAAACCAGATATAATATCCTTAACTAAATTTTTGTTAAATTGATTCACATTGGTAACAGGAAAAAACTTGAATTTTCAGATTCGTTTTTGAAATTACCCTTGTTACCACATTTAACAATTGTTTGAATTACAGACCGCTGTTCCTGAATCCTCGATGTTTTTTCTTCGATTTGTGCTATTAAAATAGAGGTTCTAAAGAAATTTTTTTGTGGTTTTTCCTATTGCCAAAAATTAGATATTTTCAGATATTGTCTCATGATCACAAATTGTATTGGTATATTGATTTATTGGTATGGACTTTGAAAAAAATCTATAATTTACTTTTTTGAATTCGAGCGCCACTGATGAATCTTTTGTAGACGAAACGCGCGTCTGGCGTAAATACAAAATTTGATTAACTGGTATCAATGATAAGTTTATTTACAATATTTCTGAGTATGTACAGTTTCCGGGTATCTTTTTGACGGAACAGCAAAATATATTGGACTCTACAGGATGGCCGTAGGAGGATCTTCAAATGGTTTCCTGACGGCATTCGTGAAGGCAGACCAAAATAGGTCTTCGCCTAACCCTTTTTGATATCGTAGATGTGGCGTCGTGTCAAGTAAAGATCTGATAGAGTTAGTCATATGACTTGAATCTATTTGACTGTACATTATTAGAACTAACGCATCTTTCCCATGCCGTCGTCTCCTTTCCTGTACAAGGTCAAGTTCCCATTGGCACCATTCACTTTTTGTAAAGTTATTCGACATAACTATAACTACTTTCCAGCTTTTGCCTACATACTTGGTAATATTGTCTATGATATGTTCTCCAACCTCAAAATCACGATGGTGAATGCAAACTTTTAAGTCCATTCCTTCTAGGTGTTTAAGAAGTTCCAAATGAACCCATTGTCGATCTGAATCACAGTATATCACAAACGCGTCATATTCAAAGCTTTCAGAGGTATTGATTCTGATATATCCTTTTCTTTTGCGTTTGATAACTCGAAATAGATAAATCAAATTGCGAATATTTGCCTGACAATTAAACATTAGAAATAACACAACAATTACAAGAAAAATTGATACAACAATAACAATGATTACTGTAAAAATCGGACTCCATGTTGCGCACTCGGCGTCTGTTGGTTTGTATTTTATGAGAAGAACACCTCTTTTATAATCTGGGTAATCGCACCTGTAAAATTGTGGCCAATTCTTCAGTATTTTAGAAATGTTTGAGGAACGTAAATAATCAACAAACCATTTCTGAGCACATGTACACCAGAATTTATTAAACGATATATCGAATGCCTCTAACGATCGTAATAACTTTATCGGAAATGATGATTCATTAATAACTCGAATGTGGTTTCCATCCATGTATAAATTTCTCAATGACGTTAGATTTTCGAACACTTTTCGATTCCAAGTTGTAATTCTATTACCCTTAAGATGCAGAGATTTTAAAAATGGCATCCTTTGAAATACTCTTTCTGGCAACATCCTAATATATGTAGCTTGTAAATTCAGTTCAGTCAAATTTGTAAGCGGATAAAATATTTTCTGAAATAGACCAGGGTTGTTTGTCATATGATTTCTCGTTAAATCTACTTTTTTTAGACTTCGGGCGTGTTTGAAAAGATTACTAGGATCAAAGGAAAACGTTTTATTTTTTGTCGAACTCACAAAATAGAACTCATTTTGAACAAATTTTAGTACTTCCAACGAAGGGCATCTGAATGCTGTTGGTTCAATTGTTGACAGATGAGGCATCCGATTGATCAATAGCGTTTTTAAATTTGTCAGACGGGAAAAAGTATCATTTTTTAAAACCAAAACACGGTTTTCATCAAGAATAAGCTCTCGCAGATTTTCAAGACACTTGAAAGATGACGAACCTAGCTTACGAATAGCGTTGTCCTTTAGATTCAGTTGAGATAACTTGGGCACTAAAGACTGTCCTGTTTCATTGGAACAGAAATTTGGAATTTCGAACAGGTTATTCGAAATTAGAACTAGATGATGAACTGTGTGTAAACCACTTGCATTAAAAATTACAAGTTCATTTCTTTCAACACTAAGTGTATGTATCTCTGAAAATTCCAACAGCTGACTGCCATTAAAATTCCTCAATATGTTGTCGTCCAATGATAGTTTTACCAAGGTGTGATTTCTAAAATCAGAGAAGAAGTCCAAAGGAAGCATAGTCCATCCATTGTTTATGAAATACATTGTTTGCATTCGTACTTTGTTTAGATTTTTGAATGACATTTTCAGAGAAGAAACATTTAAAAAGAATTCATGTGATATTTTCAAATGTCTGAGGTTATTCATTTCCTTAAAGGCATCTACCGTCAATACTTCTATTGAATTGTTTATGAAGGTTAAACCTGTTAAGTTATTGTTCGACACATTTCGAAATGTGCCCATACTGATATGAGACAAGAAGTTGTTTTCCATTTCTAAGATCACTACATAACTCGGTACTCTTGGAATATACATTAAACGGTTACATCTTGCGCGACTATGTTTTCTACTACAGCTGCAGAATTTTTTCAAACAAGGTACATCGCTCTTTTCTGTCCGAACTTGAATATAATTGTACCAAATAAAGCAAAAAAAATATAGCTTTAGAAATTCCATTCCAACTAGAGCTAATGCATTGACATAAATGATATTGATATTTTTATTTGTTTATGAAAAAAATCTATTTTAGATGCTGCTTCCTTCCGAACCATCTCTTGATTGAACGCACTCACAGTCATAACGTCCTGTTTTTTCTCTAACGCAAATGAATAATATATAACTTCCTTATATTGCTATTGTTAACAGCACAAACCGTCATTTTTTTTCTTCAAATGAATGTAAAAAAGTGTTTAAAAAGAGTAAAATCACCAAAATACCGAACTTCGAGATAAATTCAAAACGCAAAGCCCCCCATCGAATGGCAAAACCAAAATCCCATAAACATCAAAGATATCAAACGAATGGATAGCAATGACATATTCCTGAACAGGTACAGGCAAGTTTTAATGAAGACAAATTGTGAATTAAACCTGGTTTTATAGCTAGCTAAACATCTCACATGTATGACAGTCGCATCAAATTCCATTATATTGACGATATAACGATGTGTGAACAAAACAAACACACATAACAGGTAAAAAGGACAAAAATGTGTACTACAGTCAACACTCTGTCATAATCTTGATCACTACAAATACAAACAAATATGTAATAAAGATACACAAAGGGCCATATAGACAAAAATAAAAGCACATAGGCAAAAATGAAAGACAAAAATACAAAATTTTACCATACACAATGACGGAATGTACATCAAATGGATGTCACAAAAAACAAAAATACAATAAACAATGAAAATATATTCAAAAAGACGAATTAAACAATACTATAACATGTTATTACGATATAGCAACGTCAGTACACAGAATCTATACTTCAAGACCATCGTATAGTCATTGTAAAGTTGATACGGTATATGTATCAACAAGGTCTTGATATCTCCAGGTGAACTATTTAAGAAAAAGAACCAGATGTTCTTTGACATACTAGTACCCCTGGTTTGTCAACTTTCTGCTCAGAAACGGGTGACGTTTTACAAAATCGGAGTAGCAGCTGCAAGCTCTTAAATACCGAATATATAAGTTGGGATATGCAGGTGAAGTTGGTATATTGGTATTTTTGGTACGGGAAATTTTTTTTTTTTAATTAATTGATAATTTCAAAACTGATTTCGTCTCTTGTATGTCAAATCTAGGTATAAGTCTAAATATGATGCAGAGGAAGACGTGTCTGTTGCTTCGTTCATGTCTATCTCCGGAGATATATAAATGCAACCCAATCAGAAAAGTTAGGATTGTTAATGGAAAGAACATAATCAATATATCTGGATGGTAATTTAAATAACCTGGCTCCTTTGATCTTCTTGCTTTTGACAAGTGTCTGAAAGAACACCGACTCATATAAAGATAACATGAAGTCGACAAGGAAAGGCGCACAGTTCGTTCCCATGGGAATGCCGACATGTTGTTGAAAAAGAACACCTCCAAATTCAACAAATATGTTGTCAATTAGAAACTCCAGCATACTAATCACTTGTTCCTTTGTGTAGCATGTTTTATCGTTTCGTTAATTCTTAACAAAATATGCCGTATGGTATTAAAAAGTAATAGATTAAAAGGGTATGTTACCATTTTTATGTTAAAAATAATTGTGGATTTTTTCTTACAGACGATTATTTTTTCAATTTGTTATGGGGATACAGGGTCGAAAAATCAAAAGTTTTGATAAAAAATTATTTTCAGAAAAAAGATCGAGATTTCAAATTATCCAGAATCCATATAGGGTTAATACCATGACGCGAGTAAACAGTTTCACAATATTTCCGAAGAACTCTTTTACTGCGGATAAAAATTTTTATCAATCTAGCGGACAATTATTTAGTGGAACATGCATATGAGCCGGCAATGTACATTTTACCGTTGTGTGTATGGAATTTTGGAAAGCATATGTTTCCAATAGACACAAGGTAAATCCTCATTCATTCCTTATTTCTAAAAAAAAAGGGACATATAAAAGTTTGTGTTATCGATCATTAAACTAATTAACTAGTAAGTTATATATTCAAACGTATTACTTAATGTTTCTTCTCTCTCAAAAGTCTTCTCTAAAACTTAATGATACACATATGAATCTGCTGGCAGTAGTTATCTTTGGCACGTCCTCTTCAAACGATCCCAATTTGTTCATATCGAATAAAAACATGACTACAACGGCTGATATTGGATAAACCGATAAAACTGTTTTCCCCCTTGTATATTATCCCTAGGTTAATTCTATGTACTAGTATGAAATATAACAAGAAAGGTATTGGCTACTAATTATAATTATTGTTTAAAATTATAATAGATCAAGAAAAACTTTGTTTAGTCACAATAAAGAAAAATTACAGACAATACCATGTCTACGAATAAATCACCATATCCGGAAGTTTTTTTAAACTCTCCTCTTCTGAACCACACATTCAAATCTTTGAAACATAACAGTATTGATTTGTGGCATGTCGTCTACAAACGATCACGCTTTCGGGTGGAAAACATGACCGAAAGGCTATATATAGCTAAAATATGATATATAGGTGTAAACTGCTTTTTTGTTTGCTTATATCACGAAAAACTAAAGTGGAAGGAGCAAAATTAAAAGATATGACAACAATGCGAAGATCTATCTATTGTGCAACTTTCCACCCAAATAATGATAAAAGGATATTGGAGATATTTACTCGGAAAGTTTCATATTGGAGTAATTGTCATTCAGTTGGGATTTTCACCATTTTTGCGTTATTGGGTAAACTTGTTATCGTTGATGATTCTATATATAGTTGATGTGATTTCCTTGGTTTTAGTTTGTTACCCGGATTTGTTTTCTCTTTATCAATTTATGACTTTTGAACAGCGGTATACTACTGTTGCCTTCATTGACAAGAAGGATTAATTAAAGATCTGGAAATGTTAAATTACAATCAATTCAAATACACAATTAGATACGGGTTGGCACTGAGTATGAATATATGTGACGTTCACCACTATTCAATCTACGATTGTTTGGAGAATAAAAACTTGATTACAAAACTGCATGATAAATTTTGCATTTACAAATCAAAAAAATTTAATTCGAGATTACATGAAAATCTGGCAAATTGGAACCTTTGATTGTATACTTTGTAAGTGGATCGACGTTTTTCTTACTTGAGAGTTTGCTGTCACTACTGTTAATGAATATATTTCAGTAGGTGAACATTTAATGTTTCTTGGAGTCTCATATCACTTTAAAATTCAACATAGCAGAACGTATTATATGCTAACATACAGGTATCTGATGTACAGTAGTTGTCGTTTCTTTATGTAATTTAAACCTGTTTTTTGTTTCTCTTTTTTTATATATAAATTAGACCGTTGGTTTTCCCGTTTGAATGGTTTAACACTAGTAATTTTGGGGCCCTTTATAGCTTTTTGTTCGGTGTGAGCCAAGGCTCCGTGTTGAAGGCCGTACATTGACCTATAATGGTTTACTTTTATAAATTGTTATTTGGATGGAGAGTTGTCTAATTGGCACTCACACCACATCCTGCTTTGGTATGTCATTGTCGCACTTAACTACAATAATAATAATACACTGACGAGTGCCGTCCCCTGGCTTGATACCTACACTCAATCGATCAGATTTAAGACATCTTTATCAGTCTATAATAATAATAGATGAATAAATGCAACAGCAGTATATCGCTGTTCGAAAGTCATCAATCGATGGAGAGAAAACAAATCCGGGTTAAAAATTAAACCCGAGGAAAACACATCAATTATAAGAAGAAAACAACGTAACAATGGAAACACTAAAGTGCAACAAAAGGCCAAACAACGATGAAACAAACACAAAAACGAACTTTAAGATAACAACTGCCATTTTCCTTACTTTAACAGAGTTGCATACGTTAACATAAAAGTAAACATGTGAATAGTTGTCTCATTGACAATTATACCACTCCTTCTTTTTAGTATATAGTACGGGGTAATCTGGTGTGTTTTTGCCTGCTAGAGTAGACTAGTAAGGTGCCACCGAGACATTTGGTAACTCACCAAAAAAAATAAAAAAAATCTGTCTATTTCTATAAATGTGCATATCATTGACGTCCAAGTTTAGGGGATTATCTCAAACATATTGACATCCAGGCAGCACAGTTCTATTTAGGTTCATTCTATAATTACGTTTCATTTTGTCAGTTTCTATGGATTACCCCTTTTTGAATTTTCCGTGAAGTTCACTATTTTTGTTATACATTTCTTTGGATGGACAGTCCATAATATTTTAAAACTCTTGAAAAACTTCAGTTGTAATTAAAATGCTAGGTATATATAATATGTATATATGTAACTTATTAACATAATTTTGATATTAACAATTTTGCATTATTCTGTCATATGGTTGGGAAGTTGTACGCCGCTAATCCTTACGTCAGATTTAATGTTAATTCAATCATTTGGTTCCAGTCCTTAATGGGTGGATTGAACATACATACATAAAATACAAAAATAAGAAAGCAATGGTTGTTTAATTTGATATATGCTTTTTTGTGTTTTCTTGTTAAATATTGGTTTGTTTTTATTGTGATTAAGATTATAACACAATGGTGACTACTTTACCCCTATTTTAGACATGTTTACCTATTTTATCTGTTTGCATTGTTTACGCATCGTTTTTCATTAATATGATTGAATTTGCTGTTACTGTCATATAGTACGGTGACCAGACCGAATATTTTTTAGATTTAATCGTCAAGCATACTATATTGCTATATTATATATCATTAGATTCGGGAAAATGAGTACTTTTGAAATATCGATGTCGTCAAAAAGAAATGTGGTAACAGTTTTGCATAAAATAAGGTCAAAGATCAAATTATGTTTTTCTTATGTTTCTTCCATACTTTCAAAATTTGAAAATATACAACAATTTAGGTTAAAAAATTTCTAATACAGACATTTTTTTTCAAATCAATTAGCAATGAATTATCTCTAAAATGTAATAAAGGATAAGTATTATTATTTTACCTGAAGCCTATTATCATGAATGCGTATTTTGCATAAGCTCATTAATGTAATTAAAGAGCACTCAATACCTCGAAAACAGTTACTTTTCAAAAATCCAATCAAAGAGATCCACACAACAGAATTATGCTAGGAGTATCTTCTGGTTCATCTGTCAAGGAACATGATTTGAAGATTCTACATAATTCTGACCCTTTACAGCTAGGAGCAAAGCTCCGGACATGTAAGGTTTTGTTGTGAACAAACACATGACTTTTTAACATAGAGATTTTCCCTTCAATGAAAACACAAGATCCTACAAATTTTTTTCTGACATATGCCCTTTGAAATACACGGGGTGTAATGCACCATTTAACTTTCGCTGACAGTATTGTAAAATTGACGGAATAGGGAGTTTAGCAATGTGTTATACGGTCCAAATTTTTAGTGTAAAACGAATTACGTAAAACATGTTGTTTCAGTGACGCCTCACAGGGAGGAAGGAACGTGACTAAACTTACATCTTTACTGGTGGCAAGCTTGACGCGCATTGGATAATTATCATAATGGAATGGTTTTAAAGAGATATTTTTTTCATAAAGCTTTGAAATTGACTTTCATGCCCAAACAAGGGCTTCATCTTTGTCAATATTACCAAAACTCTAAAAACCACTGAAATAGTCGTACATGTCCTTAAATGTCTTGTAGACAGTTTGTTTATACCTACTCCAAACAGAGACGAAATTGTGTCGCATCCTGTAAGTGCATGTACAGCAGGCAATGGTTTACAAATTGTTGGGGAAAGACAGACACATAGTTAGTGAATGAGTGAAAATTTTCGCCCAATTCTTTACACTGCTAATGTTTTCCATCTGCACCCACAACTTGCTTGTATGTGTCATATATTCATATAGTAGTGAACACACAGAACAATCAAATTTGTATTAGAGGTCCGTATGATTGTTCTTCTGCTCTTTTCCTTCGTGTTAAAGTTTGAGGCACTGAGGATCGGCCTCCTTTTGAGTGCTAAACAAGTTACTACAGCCATTAACAGTGTTCGTATAAATAACTTTGACAATTTCGGAATTAACAAACGTTCTGGTTATGTAAAGCTCACATCAGGTGGAATCATAGGGTATTTGTCAAATTTTTCCAGTCAGGAATACTTCTCCCCTCAATAATCTGATACACGTTGGTGGAAGCTGTAGTCTTTGTGCGGCGTTCCCTTTCGGCAGACTTTATAGAGTTGTTCATGTCGTAGCGGTCAAAAGCATCTGCCACTGTGTGCGCTATAGAAATTCATTGGGACATATGTTTTTAATAGTCAGCTGCAAGGTCACAGAATGTTTTACCTTTCTTAACATCAATACATTAAACAAATGTCATACCATCTCTGATGCAAGTTGTGAGTGATGGTACAAAGGAGGATACGGAAATTGCACTAGAGACTTCAGATTCTAATTGCCTCACCAAATCAGACTTGTATGATTTTCTCATGGTGCCGTCATCTTGAAAAAGGGAAATTGGAATGGAACCTACAGGGTGCGACATCACATGTTCTATATATGGTAACGTCATCTCTACATTTTGCCAAAATCAGTGCACGTCTAAATACAAGTTATGGATTTATGTGACCTGAAAGTATCTCCCAATTTAAATTTAGGATTTGTTTTTGTGGTCATGTTTTCAAAAGTTTTTAGTTTTGACTTTGATATTTGACTATAAAAATCCTTGACTGATCTAAAGAAGGAGCATGAGTGATAAAGTGTTTAGACATGTTTAATCCCCTTCGACAGCTGTGACCAAAGAATCTCGAATATCTTTTGTAGCATGCATTCTAGAAGAGATATTGATAAGACATGAAGGATGGAATTCTACATCAAAGGGATCAGTCATGGATCATTCAGATGGTTCACAATGGCAATAACATGTTAATCATCTCTTTTCATTGCTGTTTTTTTTTCCGTTTGTGAATTTGCATTATTTGCAGCAATTTGAGCCCTATTCAGCATTACACGACTTAGTGATTCTAGGAAATGTATAAGGGTCCATCTAACAGACGCAGACTTTTGATTTATTATGCCTACAGTGCCACCTGATCCCCTTGAGGCTTTTATAACGGTCTTTGCTGTTGCCATGTTGGTCCACGTACCGTTAAAATGGCCAGGAGTATGTCTAGAAGCAAAGTAGCCATCTATAAAAGGAGATCAAATATTCTCAGAAAGTTGAAGCATATTGAGTATGTAAACTGGCATCCGCCTTCAGTAATTGGTTTGTTACAAAAACATAAGGTTACATTTGAGATGACGATAAAAAAAACGTGACCAATTTCCCTCTCGTTCTGCTCTACCATTTGACAGGAAAATGTCTACAGCTGCAAGGAACATCCCAGTATTTGAATGTAAGTAATACAGCACATCCCAATTGCCTGTATGTATCTATAAGAGGCTGTTTATGAACTTCGAATAGCTCCGTCATATGAGCGTTAGGACTTGTATCTGGCTTGAATTGCTGAAATATTGCTTCTGAGAAAAATCAATTTGATATCATTGATTACTAAAGATATGAAATATCATATAAATGTTAATTATTTTACATTTTGCGTTAAAAAAATGATGAAATTGAATTGAAACGTACTCTATTAAATGCAAATATTCGTAGTGTTAATCTCTTGTATAACCTCTTTAATAACGGACTTATTTTGCTAAACTTTCTTTGAAATCGTTAAAATAAGGTGTAACAACAATGTATATAACAACAGAAATCAAATCTATCACGGTTGTTATTTTACAATGTAGACCTCAAAACTTTTCAAAGTTGATTTTTCGTTCACATAAACTAACGTACTTCAAAGCCCATTTTACAAAAATTGCAACGTATGATTTTTTGACGACAAGTCAAAATGTTAAGTTTAACCTTTGAACTACCAATACTGTGATTTATAGCCGTATAGTCCGAATGAAAATTAAACTCCTTAAATAAAAAGTAAAATCACAAAAATACTAAACTTAGAGGAAAATCAATTCGGAAAGTCCATAATCACATGGCAAAATCAAATAACAAAACGTATCAAAAACGAATGGACAAGAACTGTCATATTCCTGACTTGGTACAGGCATTTTCAAATGTAGAAAATGGTGGATTAAACCTGGTTCTATAGCGCTAACCCTCTCACTTTAATGACAGTCTCATCAAATTCCGTTATATTTACATTGATGCGTTAAATAAATAGACACAAAAAATAAAATAGTCAAACTATGGGTACATCAGTCATCATCGTATAACAATTTTAAAAGGAACAATTTAACAGAACACAAAAACATCTACTATCTACGAACACATTCATTGATTAGAGTGTCTGACGTCAGAACATTTTATACGTCACATAAATTTGTTGTTCAATATGCACACAAACGATTTTAAAATTTTACATAGGCAATGTTAGCATACAGGGTTAAAAAATCAAAAGTATGCAAGAATAAATTTCAGAAATAGACCGAGATTTAAACTAGTCCAAAAGTTATATATAGAATTTAAAAGAATCCACAAATAGTTAATTCCACTACGCGATTGAATGATTCTGACGTTTGTGGTTCAACGTATGTAGTAATTCATATAGAAATATATCATAATGACATATAATAGAACAATATCATACTGACGGGATCTTTTAAAGTACAGAGTCACGTTATAAGAACAAAAGAAATACAAAAAGTTGCATATACAAAACAAACCACCAAAAAACGAAAGCCAATACAAACACATTGACGAGATGTATAAGTACCGAGCCACGTCAAACGAATACAACATAAAACCATTCAACAGTAATAGTAATATTAACAATAGAACAAAGACAAATGAGCGACTTTTCCTTACTCGGTCACCGTACTAATACATGTGAGAGGTTTGACTAAGTATAAAATTAGGTTCAATCCACTATTTTCTACATAATAAAATGCCTGTACCGACTCAGGAGTATGAGAGTTGTTATCCGTTCGTTTGATAATGATTTTGCCATTTGAGTATGGACTTTTCGTTTTGATTTTCCCTCGGAGTTCATGTTTTTGTAATTTAATTCGTATTCCCAAGGATGAAGAACTTTGAGGAAGTAAAATGGCTTTAATAATTCAATGTACACAATATGAAGACACGATAGTTAGTTAAAATGAGCACGAATGATCTCAAATTATCAACGATAGTATTGGAAAAAATAAAAAAAAGTCCACAACTTATTTTAACACCAAGACATGAACTCAAATACAAAACAAATACTTTGTAAAGTAAACAACAGAAAAATGGTATGTAAACTTCTCTGAAAAAAAACCAACAATCCACAGTAAATATGATGTATTGATCAGATTAGCTAATGTCAGTTAGTTAATATTGTGAAAAATGACATATGTAAGAACTGCTATTTGACTTTCAACAGGTTCAATCGATGTGTGTAAGAAATCGACTGAAATCAATCAATTGCTTTATTCAAACTAATATGTTTGTCTATTTGAACCCTTTACACCAATATTAGTTTAAATTTACAGAAACACAGACATAATTGTCAAAGGTAAGATAATGATACAATATAATGATAATAGTGATAATAATAGTAAAAATAAAACATTTAATGTACAGTAGTGTTGTGTCATGTGTACTACTGTTTTTCTGTTTGTCTTTTTCATTTTTAGCCAGGGCGTTGTCAGTTTATTTTCCACGCCTGGTAAACCATCTAATCTCAACCAAATGTTGAGACGGTAAAAAGTATTCTGGCACTTCCTGTTGAGCTTTTCTGGTTCAAAATATCCAAAATAAACATAGGGTAGGTCGACTTTTCGTCAATTTACTGAAAATCAATGATTGTTTTGTAAAATAGGAGAATGTCATGCCATAGATAAATGATAATTGTAACTAATATGTCTCTTTTTGGTTCAAAATTTCTGAAATTGAAGTCACAATCACTTTTCTCCTACGGATTATCATGTTTACGTTCTTTGAATCCGATAGAACTGCCATGATATTAATGATTTAATAATGAAATATGTCAATTATTTGTGTTTTTTTAATGCTTTACGATGACCACTTCTGTAAATTGCAAGACTATTTGATTGTCAAGCCTAGTCTTAGCACAGAAATGAAAAATTCTAAATGGTTGAGATATAAAGGTATTGGTTGAGTCTTTCTGTCACAATGTTGAGACTTTCTGGTTACTTTGTGTCATGAAATATATTACTGTTAAAAACATTGGCACTTAGGTTTCAAAGTTTAAATTAACTATGAATGGCAACCCAACACGCGTGCATTATTATTATATATAAAGATAAAAACTATTAAAATAGCTATGCTAGAGTTTATTTCAACTAATCAAAATGTAATTTCTATTGTAAAAATATAGTTATTTCCCAAAATGAACAAAGAAACTTTATAAGTGCGCGGTACTATTCGAGTTAACCTTTTTAACGATTAACTTGATTTATGTTTTCTGTCTGTGGTAAGTTAACATCTGAATACAGATACAATTGTAAGAATTGCCGATAGAAAAATGCATGACTTTCAAGTATAAATAAGATTAGTTTATAATATATAAATATCAATATGATTTGGAAGAATTCGATTTCTCACAGACATTGTTCAATGCCGAAAATGCGCACCTTTATAAAGAAATAAAATTATTAAAAACTAAACAATAGAACAGGACCCCCTTCTCTAGGTTTGTTTTTTCATGCACATTATCTCAGGATGAGTTCTCACTCTAAAAGGTGGTGATCATTTATTTGTGAAAACTTAGATATGATTCGAATTTACAACTGCTAAATGCAAGTACTATAAGTGACCTCCAACTTAGTGTAACCACACGTGTTGTATTGAAATAATTATAACTTAGATTGATTGTTCACAACTGCATTCAGGGCACATCCTTAATATTTGGTAATATTCAGCAACATTAATATTATACCCCGGACCCTGTCACACTAAGCCAAGATTGCACCACGATCTCTAAAAAAATGATTTTGACGATCGTAGTGCAATCGTGTAGATCGCAATATCAGGCGGAAACCCGGTTGAAATAGAACAAAAGCACTGAAGCTCTTTGTTAGAGAAGGCGATAAATGCTTACTGAATTGTTTACTATAGTAACAAAAAATTTGTTAATAGAAACAAATAAAATGACAATTTTCTTCTCTATTACGAAGTGGGTTTTTTTTTAAACACCATTTGCATAAGTTTTCAATTTACCTTTAACATAGGGAGGGGGGTTAGTGGAAAAACTATATGAATTATGTTTTGTTTTTTTTATTCTACATTGAACTTTTGATGTCTAGTGAAATACCACAGGCAATTGTCTCAGAAAAAATCCTATATACCTTAGTATAAGACAAATAACGGATACAAAACGGACACATAACGGACGAGTATTGTAAAAAACGGACGCTTACCGGATCTTTCATCCGTTGAACGTCCGTTCAAAGTTTTGAACATGCTCAATTTTTTCCATGGGACAAAACGGACGTCGACTGATAAAGCGGACAGTCCGACACTGAGCGAAATGAAACAGATATCGACCGACGTCTAACGGATAACAACATGCGGCTTACGGACATGAACGAATAAAAAAAAAGTTATCGGTTCGGCGTCCGTTCGCGCTATCTGGTGAGGTGTTACCGGAGTTGTAAGCACCAGTCACACCTTATTGGATAGCGCAAACGGACGCCGAACGGATAACTTTTTTTCAATCCGTTCATATCCGTTAGACATCCCTTAGTTTTCGTTTTATGTCCGTTCAGCCTCCGTTTTATCCATCAATGTCCCTTCTGTCCGGTGGAAAATTTTGAGCATGTTCAAAACTTTGAATTAAGGGACGTTCAACGGATGAAGTGTCCGTTGTACATCCGGTAGGCGTCCATTTTTACAGTATGTGTCCGTTCCGTTTCCGTTTTTAATCCGTATCTTCATCAACGGACTCCCAACGGATATTAATTTTGTCAACGGAAACCCTTTTCTTTTATCCGTTAGGCGTCCGTTCGTGCTATTCGGTACGGTGTGATCACAGCTGAAGTGAGAAGTAAACACTTCTAGGCTTAGATTTAGAATAATGTTTTAAAAAGGGCCAAATATTAACTGCGGGACAATACCTTGTGTATACTATAAATATAGATATAAAAGAAGATGTGGTATGAAAGCTATAAAAGGCCCTAAAATGACAATGAAAAACAATTGTAGCGAGAAAACTTACGGCCTTATTTATTTTTAAAAAAAGAACGAAAACAAATATGTAACACATAAACAAACGACAACCACTGAAATACATGGTCCCAACTTAGGACAGGCACATACATACATAATGTGGCGGGGTTAATACAAAAAAGAAGATGTGGTATGATTGCCAATGAGACAACTATCCACAAAAGACCAAAATGACGCAGACATTAACAACTATAAGTCACCGTACGGCCTTCAACAATGAGTAAAGCCCATACCGCATAGTCAGCTATAAAAGACCCCGATAAGACAATGTAAAACAATTCAAACGAGAAAACTAACGGCCTTATTTATGTTAAAAAAATGAACGAAAAACAAATATGTAACATATAAACAAACGACAACCACTGAATTACAGGCTCCTGACTTGGGGCAGGCACGTACATAAATAATGTGGCTGGGTTAAACATGTTAGCGGGATCCCAACCCTCCCCTAACCTGGGACAGTGGTATAACAGTACAACATAAGAACGAACTATAAAATCAGTTGAAAAAGGCTTAACTCATCAGATGGACAAAATACAAGTGGACGTGGCCCGGTAATTATACATCCCGACACAAAAAGACACAATGAACAGATCTGAGAGTACTCGCAGTTATCTGACAGCTAGTTCAAAGCCACTAACAACTTATAAAAAATCATGCAACTAAGACTAAACAATCAATCCGTACACATCCAACATCCAATGGCTTTAGTGTAAAGACGTCATAAACAGCCAGAGAAAAACATAACCTTGTTAAACATGTTATAGCGGGATCCCAACCCTCTCCTAACCTGGGACATTGGAATAACAGTACAACATAAGAACGAATAAAAAAAATCAGTTGAAAAAGGCAACTCATCAGAAGTACACAAATACAAGTGGACGTGTATATCAATTTCATTTCAAAAGCACACACGACGTGTCAATCTAGTACATAGGTGGGTTTATATTCGTGCAACATTTTCATGTACTCGTCTTGAATATGCATGTAGTTAAACAAAGGGCGTTAATGACTCATTCAAACACCAATACTACAATCTTTGCAGTTTCACTCCTGTTCATATTGATTATAAACATAGAAAACAACGTTATAGAAAATAACTGACCCACTGACATTTACTTTGGTGAAATTGCTACCCGTTGATTTATAATTTGACGATGAAAAAGAGACCCATTCCTGTGGCACGTCTATGTATTCTTTATAAAGAAGGAACCACATACCACGATATGAGGCTGTCAGAATAAATGTCGAGTGTTGAAGATTCACAGTTAAGCAATGTATATGTAAATATAGCGCAGGGGATGCAAATTGTCCCGTGCTAACGATTTTTAACACCAAGTTCTGTAGATAAAATGTTATGTTGATGTTAACACCAGCACTGCAGATGTAAAGTATAGCGATGTAGATATCTAAAAGCTACCTATTGAGATGTCAAGATAAGCGATGTAGGAATAAATTTTAGCTTTTGAAGATGTCAATTACACCATTAGTGACTTTATAGCTTCATTGCAAAACTGCATCTCAAACACTAGACTATTGATCTCCAGCGCTAGAACTTTAATACTTTAAAAAACACACAGTTGTTTATTATTTAGACTCTATTACAACCAAAGATCTCTGTAGAGGCTGCTGTCATAACTACAGACAAGATTTAAATGACAGTTGGAACGTTTTGACAATTATATATGTAATTAATACTAAGCTATAGTTGAAAGTTTCATTCACCAGAAGATCTCAACATTGTTCCGGAATATCTCAACCGATACCAGAAAATCTCAACATGACATACTTTATAGCATATTTCGCTTAATGCAATTATATAAGTAAAGAAAAAGAGCAAACTGTAATTTTATGTTTATAAGGTTTTAGAAAAATACTTATTCACTGATATATACGTGAGCTTATCAATGATATCGCTGTCATTTTGTCAATAGCCGACTGCACTTGCCACATTTACCTGCTGGAGAAAAGTCATTCCGATGTCATTTGAAATCAGATTAGTCCATTTTATACACTGGAGAAACCCTAATTCAATTATCTATGGCATGACATTCTCCTATTTTACAAAAAACGCATTGATTTTCAGTAAATTGACGAAAAGTCGACCTACCCTATGTTTATTTTGGATAATTGGAACCAGAAAAGCTCAACAGGAAGTGCCAGAATACTTTTTTCCGTCTCAACCATTTGATTAAGATTAGATGGTTTACCAAGCGTGTTTTCGATTTATGAGTTTGACTGTCCCTCTGGTATCTTTCTTCCCTCTTTAAGTAACAAATGTAAAACATATCAAAGGTGAACACCAACAACCTGAAAACCATCACAACAACAAACTAACCAAAACCAACCACAAATTTATCAGACAGCAACAGATGACAATCACTAAAAGATACTTCTGTATTACCAGGAAATTACATTCGAAATATATCAGTTGTCGACTGATTAATATAATTTGTTTTTATTAAGATTTCTATTCATTCGATATTTTTTTACAGATCAAATTACATTTATGAAACTACTAGAAGTCGTCATAGCAGCTTCATCAATATCATAAATTACAGATATCATCTAGATATCTTTGCAATCAACATATTGAAAGTATGTGGTTTAACATTTTAAAGTTTTAATGATTTCAAGTGATGCATTGCCATTGTTTTCGACTCACTGATTTAGGAAACGGCTGTTAAGAATGAATTAAACCATGACAATCTGGCGGCTGCGACGACGGTGTAAACTATTTGTCCAAAGCGTTATTTTTCAAAATCTAGAAGATCTGGATACTTCAATTTGTATGCATATACCTTATGTGACAAAGTTTTCGTCCGTCATATTTCATTTTTCCTTGACCTCATTTTCATGGATCAGTGATCATGGATAGAGTTACGTGGTCACGTTTGGACATCAGATACTATAATCAGTAGGTCAACTATATTTTGAGTATGGAATGATTGTCAGGTGTACATGTCCGACTGTCAGGCTTCATCTAAACTTTATCTCATTTTCCTGGTTAATTTAAATATGTATGTTTGTTTTGGATATCTTTCTCAGATTCGATAAGAAATAGGGCCATTATATGGGAGCAGTTACATTATAAACTGCAATGCAATATTACATGAGTGTACTTCTAAAAATGAAAAGCGAACGGTTGTCTCATTGCCACTAATACCACAACTTCGTCTATCTATAAATAAATAAGTATAATATACAAATAAAAGTATTCATATAAAACAATACAAAAGATTCACATACAAATAAATTAAATGAAGCAAGCCCAAATGAAATAACAAAATACACCAACTTTACATTTTTAATAAATATACATAGTAAACTTCATTTTGTGTCTCGACTTGTGGATTACTATTCGGTAACGGTATATCTAGAAGACATTGATGCTTCATACATTGTCTTCAAATACCTAATGTTACGAAGTTTCTGTCTATAATTTTTCATTTGTGCTTAAACTCATTTTCATAGATCAGTGTTCGTGAATAAAAAAAAATATGGTCAAGTCCGTCTCTCAGATACTATAAGCAGTAGGTCAACTATATTATGTGTATCGAATTATTGTTAGGTGTACATACCTGACTGTTAGGTTTCATCTGAACTTGATCTAATTTTTCATGGTTAATTGAAATAGATGTAAGCTTTTTTCCCTGTTCTCTGATGCTTAATGCAATAGGGTCACTATATTTGTTATATGGACTGATTGTAAAGATGTGCTGGCTTACCAATTGATGTTTAAAACAACATCAAATGCAGTTTTGTGAGTTTATATATTGTATTTTTATCTACTAAGAAAATACTTTTTTTTTATGTTTAGTAAGAAATGAAGGATTGATTTCTCTCAGAAAAAAGGTCCATGTGAGTAAACTATAGAGATAATAATAGCTTTTGTATTTACTCAATGAGACAAGTGAACTGACAAAAGTTTAAATATATTGAACAAAAGGAAATTATTCTTTAGAAAAGTTTCATTTATTTTGCAATAAAGTATTCCGTCAACAGCATGTTGGTGACGGACGGACGAGTATATATATAACACTTGTTATAAAAACAGATTTTCAGAACAAGAGTGCCCGCCCGACCTAGACGAATTTAACATGTTAAAGTGGTTTTCTACACTAAAATATAGAATTCTAATAAAAACGCGCACATTTCGTGAGTGTCAAAGTAAACTGCCATATATATTACCCAACTTCTGAAAATGAAAAACGCGCGTTTAGCATTCATTGATATATTTGTTTATCGAAAATGCGTTCTATCAACATGTATCGAGTTTAATCCTTAAAAGAGTACAAAGTTACATTTTTTATGACTTTGATAACTTGGTTGTCAATCTAAGTACATCAAGTTAGAAATTTTATATATTGAGATGAACTTTCATTTTTGGATAAATACATAATCTATAATTTACAATGTTGCTGAATATGATCAGTTTCCGAGTATTTTTTTTACTTTTATACTACTTCCTGGTATCTATGATGAGTTTATTTAGGCTCTACGGGGTAGTTGTAGGAGGATCTTCAAATGGTTTCCCGACGGCTTTCGTAAAGGCAGACCAAAACAAATCCTCGCCTAACCCTTTTTTGTATCGTAGATGTGGGGTCGTGTCAAGTAAAGACTTGATAGAGTTAGTCATATGACTTGAATCTATTTGACTGTACATTATAAGAACTAACGCATCTTTCCCATGGCTTTGTCTTCTTTCCTGTATAAAGTCTAGTTCCCATTGGAACCCTAAACCTTCTGTTAAGTTATTCGATATAACAACAACTACTTTCCAGCTTTTGCCACCATACTTAGTAATATTGTCTATGATACGTTCTCCAACATCAAAGTCTCGCTGGGGAATGCAAACTTTTAAGTCCTTTTCTTCTAAGTGTTTCAGGAGTTCTGAGTGAACCCATTGCCTATCCAAATCACTGTATATAATGAAAGCGTCGAATTCAAAACTTGTAGAGGAATTTACTCTGATATATCCTTTCCTTTCCTGTTTGGTAACTCGAAATAGATAAATCAAATTACGAATGTTTGCATGACAATAAAACATTAAAACTAATAAAACAAGAACAATTGATACAATAACGCTAATTATTGTACAAATCGGACTCCATGATAAACAGTCGGCATCTGTTGGCTTATAGTCCATGAGAAGGAAGTGTTTCTTGTCCTCAGGGTATTCGCACCTGTAAAATTTTGGCCAATGTTTAAGTATTTTAGAAATATTTGATGAACGTAAATAATCAACAAACCATTTCTGAGCACATGTACAACAGAATTTATTTTGCGATATATCAAATGAGTCCAACGACTGCAATAACTGGATCGGAAATGATGATTCGTTAATAACTCGAATGTGGTTTCCATTCATGTATAGATTTCGTAAGGACGTTAGATTTTCGAACACGTTTCGATTCCAATATGTGATTCTATTACCCCTTAGATGAAGGGTGTTTAAAAATGGCATTCTTTGAAATAATCTTTCTGGTAATTTCCTAATAAACGATGCTTGTAATCTGACTTCAGTCAAATTCGACAGTGGATAAAATATTTTCCGAAATACAACAGGATCGTTTGTCATATAATTATTCGATAAATCTACTTCTTTTAAACTCGGGACATATTTGAAAAGTTCACTAGGGTTGTAGGAAAACGTTTTCTTTGTATTTGAACTCTCAAAGTTGAAATTATTTTGAACAAATTTTAATGCTTTCAAAGAGGGACATCTAAATGCTGTTGATTTAATTTTTGAAAGATTATACATCCGATTGATCGATAGCATTTCTAAATTTGTAAGACGATAGAAAATTTCATTTTCTAAAACCAAAATACGGTTTTCATCCAGTATAAGCTGATGCAAATTTTCTAAACACACAAAAGACGCTGGGTGGAGATTTCGAATTGCGTTATCTGTCATATCAAGTCGAGATAACTTGGGTACTAACGACCGTCCTGTTTTATCTGCACAGAAATTTGGAATCTCAAATATATTATTCGAAATTAGAACTAGATTTATAACCGAGTGTAAACCACGTGCATTTAGAAATGCAAGTTCATTTCTTTCAACACTCAGTGTGTGCAACTCTGACAATTCGGACAGCTGACTGCTATTAAAATTCTTCAATATGTTGTCGCCAAATGATAGTTTCTCCAAGGTGTGATTTCTGAAATCAGAGAGGAAGTCCAAAGGAAGCATACTCCATCCATTGTTTATGAAATACATTGTTTGCATTCGTACTTTGTTTAGATTTTGGAATGACATTTTCAGAGAAGAAACATTTAAAAAAGTTTCATGTGATATTTTCAAATGTCTGAGGTTATTCATTTCCTTAAAGGCATCTACCGTCAATACTTCTATTGAATTGTTTATGAAGGTTAAACCTGTTAAGTTATTGTTCGACACATTTCGAAATGTGTCCATACTGATATGAGACAAGAAGTTATTTTCCATTTCTAAGATCACTACATAACTCGGTACTCTTGGAATATACATTAAACGGTTACATCTTGCGCGACTATGTTTTCTACTACAGCTGCAGAATTTTTTCAAACAAGGTGCATCGCTCTTTTCTGTCCGAACTTGAATATAATTGTACCAAATAAAGCAAAAAAAATATAGCTTTAGAAATTCCATTTCAACCAGAGCTAATGCATTGACATAAATGATATTTATTTGTTTTTGTCATGAAATAGTCTATTATAGATGCAGCTTCCTTCCGAACCATCCCTTGATTGAAACCACTCAAAGTCATAACGTCATGTTTGTTTTTCTCACACCGATGACAAATATATTACTTCCTTATGTAACTAAAATCACAAAACATTATTCAATGAATGTGAAAGGGGTTAAAAAGGAGTAAAAGATAAACGTTTGTGTCATCGACCATTTAATAAATTACCACGATAACTTAAATAAAATATTCGAACGTAAACGTTTCTTCTCTCTCGCAAATATTTTCTAAAACCACATGATACACAAATGTTTTCAAATTGTAACTGGCAATAATAATGTTTGGCACGTCCTCTTCAAACGATCCATTTTATTCCAATCGAATGAAAAAATATTGTTACATCGGCTAAAATAAAATAAATCAGTAAAACTGTTTTTCCCTTGCAATATAAGCAAATAAGAGAAGCAGCTAGAGCAAACTCACATTTTGGTTAATATAATCACGTGGTCAATTCTATGTAGTATGCAGTACAAGTAAACATTGCAGGTTTTGGTTATTAAGTACTGTTGAAAATGTTATAGGATCTTATAGATTAAGAGAAACTTTAATAATTCACAATAAACAAAAAATACAAACAATACCAGGTCCACGAATAAATCACCATATCCGGAACATTTTATTCTAAACTGTCCTCATTTGAATCCACATATTCAAGTTTTTTAAACATAGCAGTACTGATATATGGCATTTCTTTTGTATAAATCCTTTATTCCCAAGGGTGAAGAGGTTTGTGGAAGTGTAATGGATTAACATGATTTTCAATGAATAAAGTATCAAGGCGAGATAGTAAAAGTGAGAACGATTTATCTCTAATTATCAACGATAATATTGAAATAATTAAATAAAGTACACAATCGTATTTCAACACCAAGACATGAAATCAAATACAACACAAATACTTTGTAAAGTAAACAACAGAAAAATGGTATGTAAACTTCTCTGAAACAAACCAACAATCCACCTGTAGTAAATATTCATGTATTGATCATATTAGCTAATGTCAGTAAGTTAATATTGAGAAAAATGACATATGTAAGAACTGCTATTTGGCTTTTAACAGGTTCAATCAATGTGTGTAAGAAATCGACTGAAATCAATCAATTGCTTTATTCAAACTAATAGGTTTGTCTATCTTAACCCTTTACACCAATATTTGTTTGAATTTTCAAGACAACACGGACATAATTGTCAAAGGTAAGATAAAAATAATGATAAAAATGATAATGAATATAGATACAGTAGTAATATGGAAATCTATAGAAAGGCCCAGTAGATATACTGTTTGCTTACTTTTTTATTTTGTACTGAGAAACATAATTCAATAAATTCAATATTTACACCTGGTACAAATAAAAGTAGATGTAACATGGTTACTTATTTACAGCTCATTAAAGACCGAAAAACAAGCATGTGAGCAGTTACAGGTTAGTATACTGTCTTCAACAACAAACCAAACTTATACCGTATAACAGTGAGGTTATATGAGATCATATAAAAATATTTGCGTATTATAGTTTGCTGTAAAAGGTATGACAAAATGTGAAACAATTCAAAGGAGAACACTAACGACCTGACAAAAACCACCACAACAAAAAAATGTGTTTTATGAGACAGTAATTGACGACAATCACTTAAAGGAGAACTAGCTACGAGATATATAAAAAGTCTAAAATATGATTGTTTTTGTTCAATAATTAATGACAGTGAAATAGTGAAATAATTATTCGCTTTTAGCAGCCAGTATGCTTCAATTTCGTCAAAATAAGCCAAGACACGTTGATGATAAATTATTCACTTGCAAGTGAATAATTCTATCTCAATGAATCTGTATTCATGTGAACTTCAATTTAACCTCTTAGCTAGAGATGTATAACACTTGAATTAATTGTGTATAAAGTTATTTAAAGGAAACAAATGTGAACATTGAAAGTGAAACAAAGGTAACTCATTTAATTGACTGATTCGGTCAACAAAAAATATTCTTATACAGGTAAAAACAATGATGCACATGTATTTTTAATCTATAATATAAAATTAAACTGACATAGAACAATCCAATAGCATCCAATAGCACGAGTTCCCTTAATCTATCTATATCTATAATTATGTTTACATCGCTTATATGGTCATCGGATGACTATGGAGGTCAACTCGATAGTTAATTAGATGGCGTCTAGACTAAACTACACACTTAACGAAGCCACGAATGTTCATTCCCGTGCCCAGTTAATTGTTTATTTTAGACTTTTAATAGTTTGGATAAATGTTCTACATTGTTTAAAATCAAATATGAGGATTTGAGTCAAATCGGTGAACATGAATGTGACAGCTAGTGCCCCTTTTTATGAAGCTTCTGTATGACCACGAAATTTCACCGGATGAAAGATATTCAAATTCTGTATTCGTTTTTGTTTGAGCTAATATCTATGTTCAGTCTACAGCAAAGTTTTTAAAAGACGTCAAGTTACTTTTTCTAAAATTTATTGAATTACTAGAAGTTGTCACAGTAGCTTCTTCATTATCATATGTTACAGATATCATCTAGAGTGCACGTTTGACTTATCAACTTTTACATTATTGAACTTATATAGATAAGAAAATGATACTTTCTAACGAATCAACATATCCGAAGTATGTGGTCAAATATTTTGAAGTTTACATAATGAATTATTTGAGCCTTCATTGTCATAATATTCTACTCACTGATTTTTAAAACAGCTGTTTAATAGAAGAAAAAAAACCATCTTCTTACAATCTATTAATGTTTGTTGGCAGGTTTCCCTTTTTCATTCATTTCTTTTCATTTCTATCTATAATTCATTTTGATACAGTATCTCCAAGTAAGTGTTAGACAAATATCTTAATATCTAAATAGAATTAAATGAAAAGCTTCCTGAATTTTTCACACAGTACGTTTTCCTATAAGTCTCATTAAAACATACGAATTTTATCTCCAATATGGTGTAAATAGTTATCAAAGGTACCAGGATAATAATTTAATACGCCAGACGCGCGCTTCGTCTTCATAAGACGCATCAGGGACGCTCAGATCTAAATAGTTATAAAGCCAAACAAGTTACAAAGTTGAAGAGAGCATTGAGGACCCAAAATGTGTGCCAAATACGACAAAGGTTATCTAATATTAGGTAACCCATATGCTGCGAAGAAAAAAAACCAGACTACACTATATTTTTTCTAATCGATTTTGACACAAAACAACATGATAAAAAAATGTTCTTTCATCATACTTCCGAAAGAGTTAATTAAAGTGAAAGTACATAGCAACAATACAAAACATCGGATATCAAGTGCATAACTCGAAGAACGACAGATACGCCAAGGTAAAAACAAAACAAAAACAAACAACTGTCAAACCTATACATAATAAAACTAACGACTGAGCAAGACGAATTCAACCAATAAAACATAGATAGACTCAAATGATGGAGATGACACACATGAACTATCTTACCCTTAAATATATATAACTTACATAAAAGTTTGAAATGAAAACGCAATTCAGGATATAAACAAAGTTTTTCCGAGAGAAAACACATTTAAGAATACATTGGAAAAAAAATCACAAAATAATAGACAGAAAAAAACAACTTGATTAACAAACTCAATAATTTCAAAAAGACTGCCGAACAACTTTTTATCATAGACTTTAGTAATGTCTAACTGATCTGATAGAATTTGTGTGCATACTAAGCATTAGTATTTGGCATCAATTATTTTTTTTCATTTGTCAAAGAACACAATTTCTATAATATTAAAGTTTTAGCTCATTTTGAAATTATTTTAATAGCATTTCAAACATGTTGTTGAGTTTACAAGAGTTTTATATATAACTGTCTTTTTTGTAAAGTCATTGTTGTGTAAAGGTATGGCAGTATTTCTTTTCCCACGTCAAAAGTCTGTTAGGAGTTCATATTGAAGGTGAATTATTGGTTTATTACAAATTAATAAATGAATCAATTGGCTTTTACTTGGATTTCACATTTTCTTCACTGTGATTACTCAGTGCGAAAGACGTTTAATTACATATACTGTTTACACAAGAATTATACGTTTTATTCAAATCAAGATGAATAAGATCGTTGTAACTTGTTTAATCAATTAATCATTATTGAAAAATAATATGTTTGAAGGTTCGTTAAACATAATTCTGGTTTTCTGTTTTGTACAAGGTCTGCTTAATTAGAAAAAAAAACATAACTCAAGTGCTCTGGTGCTGATATATATATATATATATATATGGTTCTTAGCAAAATTTTCTTGAATTCTCCGAACTTGGTACTATTTCAGGAATAACTAAACAAGAAGACAAGGGGGCCGTAGATGAAATTGTCTAATCTTTTAGGTTTCTTTTGGTCAAAATACACTTCACGTTTTTATGTCTTATACTTCTTTGGCTTTTAAATTTCAATGACATTCTAATCTTTGAAAATGTTTTTACTGATCAAACAACCTTCAGAAATGGGTAAGGTTGTCATGTTCTAATTTAACCATATGAGGTGTGGGCTAAAAAAATGATACAAAAAACAAATTTAGAGAACAACAGCAAAAAAGAAAGGATCTAAAATGTCTATGTCATTTGGACTTAGGCGGAGAGTTGTCTTATAGGCAATCATATACCACATCTTATTTTTTTTTATCAAACCACTATTCATTTATGACTGTTGAATATTTGGGCCTTTCGATGTACTAAAAATATGCAGTGCAATATAATTTCCTGCATTTAGACATACCATAATGTCCTTTTATCCTTTTCTATAAGTACTGTAAAATTTAAAGTAGTGCGTTATTATGCTGAAATTGGGAATATGTATCAAGCAATGTTTTACAAGGAATACACACTAGTAAACTATATCATGAAAAAGCATTAAAAATTATTGATCATAAAATCGCTTCATTAATTTATAAAAAACGAATCAATTCTATATTTCTTCACAGTATGAAGTTGTTCATTTGATCGAGTAAAGCCATCAGTTTATTTCTGACAGCTATTGGTTGCTTATGTTTGTTGAGGATGGCAACAAAGCGTACTTGCATTACGATAATCTCCATACTCATTACAGGATTGGCATTTCACCGAGGTAAGGTTACATTATATGTTAGATTTAAAAATATAAATGGTTTAAACGTAAAATTATCTAACATTACCAAAATTGGTTATGAAAACTTTAGAATTTAAAATGTTTGTAGTACAGATTCTTTTGAGAAAGTGCATTGCAGGCCATATTTTTGGGAATGTTTAATGAAGGTGGTTACTCGGTCGAAGCTCCGAGAAAAAAACGGACAAAAAACACGAATTTAACAGTCTAGTTTGAAAAGACTATTTATAGAATCAGTGATATAGGCAGAAGTTTATGGCATTAAACGCCCGCTTGATGAAAATTTTCCTTATTTCAATTCTAAAATGGAAGAATTACAATACGAGCTCGGAACTAAACACATTTATTCAAAAACCAGTTGTTGGCATGACACGGGTTATGTTCTTCTCATATATGTTATGATGGTATGATACTAAACCCCTAACGGGAAGGATTGTGCCTGATGTTCATATGATGAAATCATAATCTTTCAGTCAGTTTAATTGAAGTCTGGAGCTGGCATGTCAGTTAACTGCTAGTAGTCTGTTGTTATTTATGTATTATTGTCATTTTGTTTATTTTCTTTGGTTACATCTTCTGACATCAGACTCGGACTTCTCTTGAACTGAATTTTAATGTGCGTATTGTTATGCGTTTACTTTTCTTCATGGGCTAGAGGTATAGGGGGAGGGTTGAGATCTCACAAACATGTTTAACCCCGCCGCATTTTTGCGCCTGTCCCAAGTCAGGAGCCTCTGGCCTTTGTAAGTCTTGTATTATTTTAATTTTAGTTTCTTGTGTACAATTTGGAAATTAGTATGGCGTTCATTATCACTGAACTAGTATATATTTGTTTAGGGGCCAGCTGAAGGACGCCTCCGGGTGCGGGAATTTTTCGCTACATTGAAGACCTGTTGGTGACCTTCTGCTGTTGTTTTTTTCTATGGTCGGGTTGTTGTCTCTTTGGCACATTCCCCATTTCCATTCTCAATTTTATTAATAAAAGCAGTTTGTAATGACCAATTACTTTGGTTGAAATTTAATTTATTGTGTACTAACAAATCAATGAACAAGACATTTGTGTACTGTTTAATGACAAAGAGCTTTGTGAAATGACTAATGTTATGAGCTAGACAATTTTGTACTCACTTATGTTATGAGCAAGATAATTTTGCACTCTCTTATGTTATGAGCAAGATAATTTTGTACTCACTTATGTTATGAGCAAGATAATTTTGTACTCACTTATGTTATGAGCAAGATAATTTTGTACTCACTTTATGTAATAAGTTGGACAATCTTGTACTGAGTAATGTTATGAGCAAGACAATTGTGTACTGACTAATGTTATGAGCAAGACAATTGTGTACTGACTATTATTTAATGTTATAGGCAATTTTGTGCTGCCTTATGTAGTAAGTAATTCGAATTAGTACGTACTAATTGGTACCGCTTATGAATAATGTATGGACTGGAACAAATAACAATACAAGATTCCTCAGTAAAGAATTTCATTGTAAAAATATTTTTTTAAGATATCATGAATCAAATCTATTGTTTAGACTTTTTTTCTATTGGTGATACACATGGGTTAAACGATAAAACGATAAAACTAAAACTGAGAATGGAAATTGGGAATGTGCCAAAGAGACAGCAACCCGATTAAAGATTACAAAACAGCCTTATGCCTCCAATGGGTCTTCAACACAGGAAGAATATCCTGCACCCAGAGACGGTCTTTAGCTGGCACATAAGCAAAATGTATACAAGTTCAGTGAAAGTGGTCGTAAACTCAAACACATATATTAATGAAAGAAAATTTAAAAAAAAAAAAAGACAGACAAGACTAACAAATGATAGAGGTTCCTGACTTGGGACAGTCGCAAAAACGCGGCTTAGTTAAACATGTTTTGTGAGATCTCACCCCCCCCTTTTATACCTCTAGTCAATGTAGAATAAACAAACACACAGTAAGGCTCAGTTCATCAGAAGTCAGAGTCCGATGTCAGCTGGGAAAGGTAAATTGAAAACTAAGCAAAATGACAATGATACAAATAGACAATAATAGTGCATTGACTTGACATATCAACGATATAAGGATGAGGCTTAGAAACGGGGAAATGCGAGGCTGTGCCGAGCATTTTCCCCGTTTCGGGCCTCATCCTTATATCGTTGATATGTCAAGTCAATGCACTATTATTGTCTTTATACTGCAATCTAAAAAAACATTTTCAATTGTTGTTTATTGTGTTAATGTTATTTATTTGATTTAAATATTGGGAAAAATCCCCCTTTAAAAAGGCCCCATATCACACAGACGGAGAAATATAAAACACGATGAAATGTACATCATTACCGCAATCAATGATGAACGAATTCGTTGCAGACTAAAATATCATCAATAAACATAAAACACAATGATTTATAGGTTGCAAACAAAAAAATATTAATAAGTGAAATATGTTTTCCCAAAAATTGCAAAAGAAACAAGTTTGAGTCGTTAAACGCATCGTTACAGGTTGAAGAGGTCGTATGAATAATTAAATATAATTTCGACAATTTCTATTTAAATATTCATGAGGAAAAGTGATATCAGGTCAGTGACCGTATATGGCATAGAAATATACAGTCAACGCATTTTGACTGCTCAAATAGAACGAGTGCAGTATAAATAAAATTAACAGTGAACTACAAGCAGTTACTGACATGCCAGCTCCAGACCTCAACCAAACACATAATTGTTTAAATTGAGATATAAGATCAAATCAAATGAATCAAAACCAGCTGATATGATTACGCACACTATCAAACCAAGGCTGCAAAACAAAGAATACATATATTTCTTTTTATAAAAGCTTTATTTTAATAATCCAAAATGAATAATTCGCTGTATTTGATAGGTCAACTTTATTCTTCTCTTAATGGCTCATTGCTGACACTGTTATTATAAACTTGGCACTTAAAGACAAAATCATTCTATTCAGATCTACCAATAATATCTTCTCTATATTTTATTTTAATTTTATGCTAGGTATGACTTTTATGACACAGACCTTCAAAAACAAATAATAATAAAGAAAATGACCCAAATCCGCGAATCAAATTAATTGTTTTGGTAAAGCAGCAAGAAATATCAAGAGAGCGTTGACCGTGCCCACATGTTTAGGTGGAAACGCTTCCGCTTCATACACAATGAACTACGGTCAACGCTTTTACAACCAATTAAATTAACAGAAAGAAGCATTCACGATTCTTAGATATTCCGAGTAAAAGCAACAATATGAATATGTATCAAAATATTAAAATGATTATATTGACATTTATTTTAAGGCTACTCTCAAGCAACGAATTCAAGTGAAAGCTGGTTAACATTGCAATTAACGCTTCAAACAGAGTCAAAGATAGCATCTGAGATAATAGCCACACCAGAGACAGAATCTGAGGTTACACCTGAAACCGATCCGGAGTCAGAAGTTACAGCTGAACCAGAGATAGAACCTGAGGTTACACCTGAACCAGAGACAGAATCTGAAGTGGCACCTGAACCAGAGACGGAATCTGAAGTAACATCTGAACCAGAGTCTGAATCAGAAGTTTCACCGGAACCAGAGATAGAATCCGAAGTTTCAACGGAACCAGAGTCTGAATCTGAAGTAACACCTGAAACTGAACCTGGGTCAGAGGTTACAGCTGAACCAGAGACAGAATCTGAAGTTACACCTGAACCAGAGTCTGAATCTGAAGTAACACCTGAACCAGAGACAATATCTGAAGTAACACCTGAACCAAAGACAGAATCTGAGGTAACGCCTGAACCAGAGACAGAATCTGAAGTTACATCTAAAGCAGAGACAGAATCTGAAGTGACACCTGAACCAGAGACAGAATCTGAAGTTACACCTGAACCAGAGTCTGAATCTGAAGTAACACCTGAAACTGAACCTGGGTCAGAGGTAACAGCTGAACCAGAGACAGAATCTGAAGTAACACCTGAACCAGAGACAGAATCTGAAGTAACACTAGAACCAGAGTCTGAATCTGAAGTAACACCTGAACCAGAGACTGAAACTGAAGTTACACCTGAACCAGAGTCGGAATCTGAAGTAACATCTGAACCAGAGTCTGAATCTGAAGTTACACCTGAACCAGAATCTGAATCTGAAGTTTCGCCAGAACCAGAAACAGAATCTGAAGTGACACTTGAACCAGAATCAGAATCTGAAGTTACACCTGCACCAAAGTCTGAAACTGAAGCGACACCGAAACCAGAGTCAGAATCTGAAGTCACAGCTGAACCAGAGATAGAATCTGAAGTTACACCGGAACCAGAGTCTGAATCTAAAGTAACTTCTGAAACCAAACCGGAGTCAAAGGTAACAGCTGAACCAGAGACAGAATCAGAGGTAACCCCTGAACCAGAGACGGAATCTGAAGTAACAGCTGAACCAGAGTCTGAATCTGAAGTTACACAGGAACCAGAATCTGAATCTGAAGTTTCACCGGAACCAGAGACAGAGTCTGAAGTGACACCTGAACCAGAGACAGAATCTGAAGTGACACCTAAACCAGAGTCTGAATCTGAAGTAACACCTGAACCAGAGACAGAATCTGAAGTAACACCTGAACCAGAGACAGAATCTGAAGTGACACCTGAACCAGAGACAGAATCTGAAGTGACACCTAAACCAGAGTCTGAATCTGAAGTAACACCTGAACCAGAGACAGAATCTGAAGTAACACCTGAACCAGAGACAGAATCTAAAGTTACACCTGAACCAGAGACAGAATCTGACGTTACAACTGAACCAGAGACAAAATCTGAAGTTACACCTGAACCAGAGACAGAATCTGAAGTAACACCTGAACCAGAGACAGAATCTGAAGTAACACCTGAACCAGAGACAGAGTCTGAAGTAACACCTGAACCAGAGACAAACTCTGAAGTAACACCTGAACCAGAGTCTGAATCTGAAGTTACACCTGAACCAGAGACAGAATCTGAAGTGACAGCTGAACCAGAGACAGAATCTGAAGTAAGTCCTGAACCAGAGACAGAACCTGAAGTTACATCTGAACCAGAGACAGAACCTGAAGTTACATCTGAAGTGACAGCTGAACCAGAGACAGAGTCTGAAGTAACAGCTGAACCAGAGACAAACTCTGAAGTAACACCTGAACCAGAGTCTGAATCTGAAGTTACACCTGAACCAGAGACAGAATCTGAAGTGACAGCTGAACCAGAGACAGAATCTGAAGTAACACCTGAACCAGAGACAGAACCTGAAGTTACATCTGAACCAGAGACAGAATCTGAAGTTACACCTGAACCAGAGACAGAATCTGAAGTAACACCTGAACCAGAGACAGAATCTGAAGTAACACCTGAACCAGAGACAGAATCTGAAGTGACAGCTGAACCAAAGTCTGAATCTGAAGTTACACCTGAACCAGAGACAGAATCTGAAGTTACACCTGAATCAGAGTCAGAATCTGAAGTAACACCTGAACCAGAGACAGAACCTGAAGTTACACCTGAACCAGAGACAGAATCTGAAGTAACACCTGAACCAGAGACAGAATCTGAAGTTACACCTGAACCAGAGACAGAATCTGAAGTAACACCTGAACCAGAGACAGAGTCTGAAGTAACACCTGAACCAGAAACAAACTCTGAAGTAACACCTGAACCAGAGTCTCAATCTAAAGTTACACCTGAACCAGAGACAGAATCTGAAGTTACACCTGAACCAGAGACAGAATCTGAAGTGACAGCTGAACCAGAGACAGAATCTGAAGTTTCACCGGAACCAGAGTCTGAATCTGAGGTCACACCCGATATCGAACCAGAATCTGAGATTACGTCTGAACCAGAAGCAGAGGGAGAAATGTCGTCAGAGCCTGAAGCAACAGCGGAACAATTAGTTGAGCCCGAAGCTACCGCAGAAACAACTTCCGCTGAACCATCCGCTGTTGAAATAATGGTCCCACCCTTTGTATTGGTAGTTTTGGTGGTTTTTGGTGAGTACGTTTTATTCATTTATATATATAAAAAAGAAAATATAACAGACTGGTCGATTATTTACTTCAAGATAAATGATAGATTTTATTATATTGTAAGTTCCCAAATGTGGCGGCCTAAAATCTTACTTTGGAGACATATTCATTGAAATCTGATGGAAATCAATGACATGATAGGGTATATGTATGGTCACACAAGATAATCTAACAAGACAAGTGATACACCCCAAAGCAAAGGAACAGGGGTTTTAGTAAGTATTCTTCGTTTAGTCTGTAGTTAATTGTTCAACTTTTGTAACAATGATTGTTCAACTTTTGTAACAATGATTGTTCAACTTTTGTAACAATGATTGTTCAACTTCTATAGCAATAAAAAAGACTAGTATAGGAATCCGGCAGCCGAAAACTGTGTAAACATATGTAGCTCAAACATGCAACACAAAAGACTTAAAATATTCAAACAAACTAAAAATACTACTAGTATATCGCCCAGAGTCTGACTTAAATAGTCTTAGACTATCAAGTTCTACAATTAACGTTTTATTAAAATCCATTTAAGTAAAAACTTTTATTTTAAGATATCTTTCAACAATTTAAAAGCTTCTCAATAGAGATGGTAGTTTCTGTTCAATACAAACCTTTCGTTAGTACGGATAAATAATCTAGGATCAGTACAATATTATTTATCAATGCTTACATGTAATACATTTTGTAGCTTTCCTTTTTATGTTTCTATTCAGCAATGATTGGATTATATGCATATAGTAACTGTAGGAAACACGCAGTGGGAGTCGCAAAGAAGCGAAAAATGGAATCTGAAATTAATATAATTGATTTGGAAGAATACAATGATCTCTCTAAAGAAGAACCACCCTTTCTTTCGCCGTTTGACAATGAAGTCATTGAAGCATTCCAAACACATCGTAACAGACCACTTGACTTGCTGAAGATAGCCTTTCCTGCATTGTTATCCCTGGCGTTATGTCCATTCACTTTGTACTTATATTCGCCATTAACAACATTCATTTGGCCTAAAGCTGAGTTCCCGAACGCACCGGATATAAATGATGCCATAGCTTGTTTTCTAGCACCTGCTGGACTGGTCTATGCTACTTCCTTTGGGTTTGCATTTCAGCAAGCATTGTCGAAACAAACCCATATCATGGACAAAGTTACGAAGGAAATTAGCATGATCGATCAGATAGCTACGTTCTGTACAAGAATCAACTTACCAAAGCCCAGTATGCGCCGGAGTGTGTACAGATGTGTCAAATCAGAGATCATTTTCATGATTTTACAGATCTTGGACAGACGACCAGATTCATTTCAACAAAAACCTGACGAAAATGTGAAAAGTAAGTTTGTATAGAAATACACAAGTATAAAGTATATTGGTTCATTGTTAAATTCTCCTCTACAAATATATAACTGTTTCATAACGTTGGGGTCGCGGCCACCAAAGATCTTCCCAAATTTAAAAACGAACGCACTGATAAGCTAATAACATAAAAAGAACAAAAGAATCGGGACGAAGACAATAAAGAAGCCTTATTCTTTTCTTGCAAAATTGGTTTCATTAAGCCGAGAATACGTAATTCATTTTAACCGCATTTATCCAAAAATGTACAGTTTTTAGTCTTAGGTATATTTCGTGAGATTTTAGTTCTGTTGTAATCGTCTTTGAACTGCGATTTTTCTCAGATCTTTTAAATTTCATTTTATCTTTTTTGTTGTGAGTGAAGTATACATCCCTACTACGACCTTTTTGTTCGTTGCGTTTCTGCTTAATTTTGTATTGATTTGAAGCAAACACAACTATAAAAACAAATTACAAACTTAAACCACGTTCACCAGTTTTGATTTTCTGTCATCTCTTCTTTCCAGTTAAAATTTGGTCTATAATTGATGTTCTTAGAGAAGTAAAGACTGACGTAGACGACAGTAAAACACAAGTTGATCGAGTATTGTGTGAAAAAATCATGGCACACATCTTGCAGCTAAACAGCATTTGTTCTGATAGACTTAGTATTCTACATACAAAAATACACCCGGTCAAGTAAGTATTTACAATTATACTAATATGCATGTACTTGTATGTTGATAACAGAGAGATATAGTGTGGTAGCTTTATTTTACATAACAAGTTTTTAGTTAAGAAAAATATTTAAAAAAAAAAACAAGCTCACGAAACTTACAAAAGAGTAACAAGAACCTCATCAAAAACCGGTTGTAGACTGAGGTAAAAAGATGTTGTGATGGGCTCTGATGTAAATTCAAAACTCAGTGGTAGCAGCAATCCATCATATACCGGACTGTGTATGAACTTCTAATGCTAATACACTACATTTTATTCATAATTTATATTTAATAATTTAACTGCGTCTGTATTTTGACCTCAACATTACACTTAATTTACCACATTGCTTTTGGGGGGTCACATTTGTATCTACATATAAAGGGTTTCAAAACAATAATTCAAGCCCCGAAAAGTCCATGCAGTCTTAAATGTTTTGAATTAAAAGAACGCTCAGATAGTATAATTAAAATTACCGTCTTCCCCTAGGCGCACAAAAATAAATGAACTTTTTTCAAGGAACATAATAAAATCATCATAGATACCAGGATTGAATCAATCAAAGAGCTGAAAGCTCTGAAGAAAAATGACGCCACTGTCTCTAATATTGGGATAGTTTTTATGCAAGTCTTGATTTTCACATACCGTAATTAGTTTAACAATGCAACATGTCTCGTAAGCATATAATTGATATTCGTATATGTGTGTGTGTGAAGTGAAGGTGCCAACTGGCTGGGTTTTTTTTTAAGACAAATGAATAGGTCAAGACTACCTGAATTGTACAAATAAATACCGTATAAAGGCTTCTATATTTCTCACTGGTACATAGGCTGAATCCGGGTCCGTTCGCGCCCATTCACGTTTGCACCAACTCATGTTCGCCCCCTTTCACTTTATCACCCTACATGTTCGCAACTAATCTTAATTGGTTTTGTGTTTAATAACTCTGTAAGCAAGTGTTTTCTTATAAGTATAATTGTTGTCATTGTCTCAAAATAAAGTGAGACAGCATTTTTTTTTTTGTGTTGAATAAATCTTAATCATGTTTTGGATAGCGTATTGTTAAAGATAATAATAATCCTTTCTAAATAAAGTGGTATTTTGTCAACGTTTTATTTAGCGTTGAATAACTCTTAATCATGTTTTGGTTAGTGTATTGCTATACTTTGTTTCATTGACCTCTTTCATAATGAAGTGAGATTCTGACTATTTCTTTTCTGTGTGTTGAATAAATTTTATCATGTTTTGGTTATAATAGTGGATTGCTATATTTTGGTTCCTATATTTTATTGTTTCGTTGTTTCAGATCAAAGGGCTTAAAAACAATTATCTTTTGTGTTTTTCCTTTAAAATCTTCAATGTTTTACTCATACCAAGCTAAAAATACATTCAGTATTTACACCAAAGCAATTTAAAACAACAATCATGATTTTCCAATTATTCAACTTGAATTTGAATTAAAATTGGGCGCGAATGAGTAGAGTGCGAATGGACCTTGGGTGTGAACGTGCGAGGTGCGAAAGTGTATTGGGCGCAAACAGACCTGATACCACATAGTCTGAACCCCCTTCTCCCACAAAATATGATGTAAATTAAAAACAAATTGTTCAGAGAATAATTGAAGTCTTTCCACTAGAAAAGATCTATTTTTATATTGAAATATGAAAAATCAGTTTAAAATGTTAGTTCCTATGGCTTTATGACGTCCTATTAACCTATGACCTTGACCTCAATTTCAAGGTCACAAACCATGGACCTTGAATCAAAATATCCTAGGTCTTTAATATGTTTGGTTAATGAGAACTACCACTTGACGCGTAATTTTAAATGTAAGATGGACAAAAACTCCCTTTTATTGTATGCGCAGCCTTTCAACCAAAATATACAAGTAAGGACATGTCGCAACTAATAATTTATGAAAAATTATTTGTCAAAATGTCATACAGTATTTGAAAAGAAGTGAAAATAAGCCAAAATCAAAATTTATAATATGACCTTGACCTTTGACATTGACCTCATTTTCATTTTTAGTACCAATGACCTCATGAAGACCCTAGGTCTCTATCAGTTATGGTTTACCAGTTGAAAATGCATATCGCTTGAATCAAATGAAAAAGGGGGAATAACTCTCATATGGAGTCCCCATAGAGCTATGGTTCAAACGAATATTCTTATCCTAAATATGTAACGAGCAATTTGGTAAAATAAAATCTTTTACGGTTACGAAGGAGAGGTGGCCACAAGAAAAACAGTGTTTGGGGAGATAACTCTTACAACGTAATGTATTTTGTTATAATTACATTTGATATATGTTTCATTATAATACTTTATTCTGATTGGCTAACTGCACATCACATGTTATTCCTCAAGCAATTGCATCACTCAATAAAACTTTTCATTCATGATAACACGTGGTCCCACAATAAAGTGCACAGATGAATTGAATAAAAAAGTTATAAAATTCGTGTTTTCATGATCCTAGCTAAAAAAAGTAATTATAAGTATTGAATGTTTCTTTTTGTAACCTCATAGGGTTGCAAAAGCGTTGACCGTGTGCACATTTTTAGAATGAAGCGCTTATGCGCTTCATACAAAAAGTACTTCGGTCAACGCTTTTACACCTCAATGAATTTACAAAAAAAAGCATTCAATACTTATATGCAGTTGTAAATTTTTAAAGCAAAAAGAGTTAATACTAACTTTCACTTTTTTGGATGTTCATGTACATTTTGAATGTATTTATTTTTCTCAACTACATGAATTTTTTGGTGTATTTTTAATGATATATATGAGTAGTCCAAATAATTATTACGTCTGGCAAGGCTTTTTAAATTCTATTCTGGGACACCTTCCTATGACCACAAGGCTATGTTAATTTTTTTCTGGGACGCCTTCTTAGGAAGCCTTCCTACGAACGTCTTAGGAAGGCGTCCCAGAAAAAAATAAAATAGCCTTATTGGATATTTTTATGCATTATTTAACCAGTTGAGTCTTTTACAGGATTGTTTGTTTAATGCTGTTTAAACATTACTGAAAAAAAAACCACCTTAAATTTGCTAATTATTTGGCATGAAAGTTTGATTTATTGAAAGGGACTCATAGTTTTCCATTTAATTTTAATAATTGTCTAATGGTTAAAACAATAGCTTCGTTGTTTACTTTTATACACAACAACATATTCACTTTGGTCTCGTTGTTTACCTAATATTCACTATGTACTTGGTAACAGTTATTAATTAATTGAATAGAAAATATTATAATAAATATTATTGGAAGCCGAATTGACGTCAAATAGGTGCCGATTTGACTAGATGCCAATTTAACCAGGTGCCGACTTGACTTGTACGTTTCAATTCCTCTGCGATCGTTTGCGGTATTTTCTTGAGAAAACCTATTTTCCATCATCAAAGAGAAGAAGAAACTGCTTGAAATGATTCCCGAACGCTTCGTGATTGTTAAAATAAGTTTAATTCACTCAAAAAACAATTTTAAAACTTGCGATGTTTAAACAGGAAGTTTCAAAAGCACGTGTAAAAGAAGAAATTAACCGGTGAGAGTGGAAATCCGTACATAACATATATCACTATAGTACGACTTTTAAAGCAAAACAGTTTCATCCTTTTGTAAAACAGTCTTTAATATACCTATCACATTAATGTTTGAAGGGTCTTAAGCTTATTCAAACCATATAAGTCGGTATGAAACACCAAAACGGAATGATAATAACCGATTACGTTTTGTAGTTTACAAAATTCTGGACTGGTTCCTGTCAAACTACAACACTTTCTTCGACTGTAGTGGAATACAAACAGAAACCAGTTAGTTTGTAAACTGGTTCCTGGCTGATTACTACACAATGCTCATGCATAATGATAACACAAGCACATTCCTCCAGTTTGTTTTTGAAATTAGTAAATACGAAACCAAGCGCGGTAGGCAGAGAAATCAGGTCGGCAGTTATGGAACAATGACTGCGTCATTTTCCAAAAATTATAAGTCATCCTAATAAGTAAGTACATGTATATTTGTCAACCTTAAAGTTCAAAGTATCGTGTAAGACATAACTTATGTTTTTTTTTATATTTACAGATGGGCGTTTTTAGAAACACTTGGTTTCTTCTCGTTTGTTGGTATACTTCTATTAAAGGCATTATCCTATCGTATGGAACTAGTAATGTGTATATTAACTGTATTCTCTATCAGTATGTTGTGTTTTGTGGTGTCAGACCTGGACGCACCTTTTAGTGGATTCTTTCGTGTAGATCTCTCGGTCTTGGTCGATGTCGTCCGACGAATAGAAGGACTGCATTCCGATTCTCAAAATGAAGAGTTTAAATGTTCAACAGAGACCTCTAGCTTAGCTGACTCTATGTTTGATCCAGTATCACCTGACTTACGAAAAAGTAGATGCTAGTAAAATACTACGTATACATGTATGATAGCATATGATTGACGGACAGGATAATTAGAAACTATGAGAATGTTTCTATAGAAAGACAAAAAAAGATATGTTGGAGGGAGAAAGAGAATAAAAAAGCGAGATAGACAAGAAAAGGTGGATGAGAAGGAGAGGAAGGATCATTGTAAAAAGAAATACATTTCTATCTACCTGTATGATACATTACATAAAACATAAGTTGGATCGTTGGTAAACACAATTCAGTCTATTTGCTTAAATCAAATATTATATGTAAATTTTAAATGTCAGTTTCATGTAGTAACACTTAAAGCACAAACATTAATTACACAATTGACGACAAAACTAAGATTTTGAAATAAAAAACAACAACAAAACAAGTACTTTTTTTTTTTTTTAACTATATAGCCCTATGGGAATATTAGTCACTATGCCAAGCTGCCATACGATGTCCGTACAGTGACGACTACATATGATTATCATGTGTTGGTACATGTATATATCTATTATCTTTTTTTTCATTTAGAACTATGGAAGTCACAGTATTTCAATTTCAACATAACTGACACTTTTCTCTTCCGCGTTTCCTTTTATGAGAAGTTACATTTGTAATTAGTTTTAGAGAAAGACAGTGGATTTCACACACAAACTGGTCAACGAAGGAAACGAGGAAGAGACTAAATACAGATGTGACTTCGAGATGAAGAACAGGAATAAAAGAGCTATTACTGGGTTGTTTGTGTTTTTGCTGTGCATGCACTGCAGGGGCGGATCCAGCCATCTTAAAAAAAGGGGCGGGGGGATCCTAACCCAGGACAAAAGGGGGGGGTTCCAATTACACGTCCCTATTCAAATGCATTGATCGTCCAAAAAAGGGGGGGTTCCAACCCCCGGAACCCCCCCCTCTGGATCTGCGCCTGCACTGATTTGTTTATTGATTGGATATCCCATATCGATCATTTCTTTACCACTAAAGTTAAATTTGGTGATTCGAATCACAGTTCGATCCATCGTTCAAATTAAGGCATCTTTATAAAGGTCGTACAAAATATGATAATGCAAAAGAACGATTACAAAACAAGCCACACATACATTTAACAGATAATTTCTTGATTGTAAAACGGTGCATAGCTATACATAGGGGCAATACAATAAATCATAAGTCGAAGAGAAACAAACAATATGGCCAGCTATAACTTGCTGTTTGGTGTGACACAGCAAAGGCTCTGTGTCCGAATTTCGACCTATTATGGTGTATGACTTGGATGGAGGGTTGTCTAATACCACACCTTCTTATATCTAATAACACTGCCAATAGAAAAATACAGAAAATACCTCTAGGAAAACTAGACTAAGCAACACGAACCATGCCATACAATTGATTGGATATCAATTTGACTAAACAATGGAAGTACATTTAAAAATGACAAAGAACCATCCATTTAGACAAGTTTATTTACTTTTTAATAGGCCCATTTTGATTGTTTTGTATGTTTTGCAGTTTAATGTTACGTCTATTTCGATGAAATAGTATACATTGTGTATTGGCCAGCTGAAGCCCCTCTCTGTATGCGGGAATTTGTGGCCTTGGACTTTTTCTGCACTTTGCTCGGTTTATTGTCTTTTTAAAACATTCCCCGATTCTGATCTTTATTATACCTGTATACTAGTATTAGGACGAGAACACGTGAATGAAATATGAATATGATACCTCCTGTGTACTTGACGGACTAAAAATGAGTTTTACATACTATTCGTTTATACGATAGCAGTCCACAGGAAGACATGTCATTCTACCAAAATACATTGGTCTGGCTCCGACCCTATCGGTCTTTGCTCTTACTATATATAAATGCCTTGTGCTTGGCAGAGAAGCTGAGAATACTTTTTTCCGTCAGTTTAACCCGGGTGTGATCAAAACCAGCAACTTCCGCCCTCGTTTTAAATGATACTAGTTCAGCGAAATAGACGCAACACAAAACTGCTAAACAAACAAATAACCTAGACAGGACAAATGCACGATGTTTTGAAATTGATTCAATGAATTATACTCTGTATAAGTATAATCTGAACCACCAGTCCTGTTAGACCCACTACTTTAACAGACAACAAATGAAACATATTATACTGTATTGAAACAGTGCTATTTTTAATATTTTATCTTAATAATAAAATTAAAATTGGAAATATGGAATGTGTCAAAGAGACAACAACCCGACCAAAGAGCAGAAAATAACCGAAGGTATCACTATACCAATGGGTCTTCAACACAGCGAGAAAATCCCGAACCTGGAGGCGTGCTTCAGTTGGTCCCTAAACATAAATGTGTACGATTTCAGTGCCGGATTATGGGCGTCATACTAAACTCCGAAATAAATGATTGAACTAAAATTAAAAATCATCCCAAGACTAACCCCAAAGACAAGAGCCAACCGACATGAGCCAGGTGAAAAAATGCGCCGGGTTAACTATGTTTCGTGAGATCTCAACCCTCCCCCTTTACCTCTAGAAAATGTAGAAAAAACAAACACACAGCAATACGCCCCGTAAAACATGTATATAACATGTGTAACCCCGCCACATTCTGTATGTATGTGCCTGTCCCAAGTCAGGAGCCTGTAATTTAGTGTTTGTCGTTTGTTTATGTGTTACATATTTGTTTTTCGTTCATTTTTTGTACACAGTTCTACTTTTGTTTTGTTTAAAAAGCTTCTGAAGAACTCCCCAATTACTTATCCGAAGCAACTGTGTTACCTTACAATTTGTATGCTGTTGTTTTAAGGATATTTTGCTTATTGTATTTTTTTGTGTGTTTTTTTATGGTATTTCATCGAGTTCTTTTTTATAGCTGCATTAATTATATTTCGTTTGTCAGAAATATGAAAACTCGACGTTTGTGACGTCACATGCCATACAATGACGTCATTCAATAAATTGCGTCACGCCCGAATGACAGTTCATTTTGAACATATTCTGGGGGAAATATTTCTATTAAGCTTACATAAACTAAAACGATTACATATATAGAAGTGATGTACAATGCATGTACAGTACGCTGCCTTTAACCAGATCCATACCTATTGATAGTTCATATGGTAAGTCTGTATGGAGACACATCATCATTGTTCTGACTTGGTGCAATCAAGTTCTTTTTGTTATAACTCATAAATGCTGTATGTTTGGTGGGGAGAAAAAAATAGAAGTTTGAAATTGATTGATTTCAACAAGCTAATCAGAGTTCGCGAAAATTGGTGGTCCTCAGGATTTTACCACCAAAATTTAGCATAGGACTGACACAATTTTAGTATATTTCAATAGAACTAATAGTGGGGACCAGCAGATTTTCTTCAAGGACCACAAGGGGAAAAAAGATTTCGCGCACTCTGAAGCTTAGGATAAAAATATCATGAATTTGCTTGGGCACATGCTACCATGACATCTGAGTTAAATACATTTTTAATATAAAAAGAAGATGTGGTATGATTGCCAATCAGACAACTCTCCATAAGAGACAAAATGACACAGAAAATAACAATTATAGGTCACTGTACTGCCTTCAACAATGAGCAAAATCTATACCACATAGTAAGCTATAAAAGGCCCCGAAATGACCATGTAAAACAATTCAATGTTGTTTAAAAAGATACATTGAAGACCCATTGGTGGCCTCGGCTGTTGTCTGCTCTATGATCAGATTGTTGTCGCTTTGACACATTCCCCGTTTCCTTTCTCAATTTTACAAGTTTAACTTGTAGTATTTACATGAGAACAAAACAATTAAGCAAGTAAATTACAGTTACAATTGGTAAACAGACATGTAAAGGGGAACAATAACATGATTAACAGCAATTCAAAATACACAGATGTAATTTTAAATTATTTTACAATACATACACAGCTACTTTTGCATAGGTACTATTTCTGTACTAAAAAAAGCAGTACTGGAAATTTACTTTTAATATTTAGTACTATTTCTTTACTTTAAAACTAATGTAATATTTAGGTACTTGTAATTTACAGCATGTACAGTACTCGATTTGTACTAAATATTTTGGTACAGAAATAATACAATATTCCATGTTTGAAAATCATTACTTTAAGAGATTTGAAATAGAAATACTTTCAAAATGCTGAAAATGTAACGGTAGTAACCAAAAATCTGTAGTACCTAAATTTCAAGTACAAATATATAAAGTACTGTAAAATACAGGCACCTAAATATTACAATAATTTTAGAGTAACAAAATAGTACTGAATTTTGAAAGTAGATTTCCAGTACTACAAATTTTTAGTGCAGAAATAGTACCTATGCAAAAGTAGCAGTGTATGGGATATGTCTATGCTTAACGCATGTCTAGAGAAATCAGAATTCTGATCATATTCAAACTGGATGCACATACTAAAACAATATCAAGGTATACTTGGAATTAAACATAAAATGAAATAAATTTTGAGAAGATGTGGTATGAGTGCCAATGAGACATCCTCCATCCAAGTCACAATATGTCAAAGTAAACCATTTCAGGTCAAAGTAGTCTTCAACACATAGCATTGGAAGGGTCTTTAACTGTACTTTACACCCTTGACTCGATAAATGCTCTTTATTTTTCACTGATCACTGATACCAATAATCTTGATGGCACATTTGCTTGAATTACTATACATTAATTGCAAATTATTCATTATTTAAGTAAGAAAAGACTTCTGTAAACTTTAATTATGAATATTTATTTAATTAAAAATGTTTTAATTTACATGATTTCTTAATATATATATACTGTACAATGCTAAGCATTTTCTTCTGCTAAACATGATCAATCTGTTCATATTAATCATATATTTGTTAACAAATCCATGCATGAATACAAGGGCACTTGACCTAAGTGATGGTCATTGTTCCATTTTAGCCCTGGTTTATCTGTATCACTATTACTGTTAGCACTCTTTCATTTGACTTTTATCTATACTTTGAAAGTTTACCATATATATAGTTTTAAAAATTCACTGCATGTAAATTCCTGGATGGGATTTCATTTCTTCACCTATTCTTTTTTCTATCAATGGAAGCATCAGTTGATTATAATTCATGTTGCCACCAACAAATACTTGTTTACTTGTTTTCTTTGCTGGAAAAATAAATGCTTTTAAAATGTATTTTCTGTAAGATTACCCACTCAATAACATGCAATGGTACTGATTCAACTGTACATTTATAATTATATATATGACAAACAATATCTCTCCAGTGATGCTTGAGCAAAAATATTTGTAAATCCAAATCATGTGAGAAATGTTGAACATGTTTAATAAGGGGCACAATAATTATAAATAAACAGAACCTTGAAAAGTTAAACACAGATAAACAAAATTGTAGATTCTTTTTATAAATATAATGCACATACACACACATTTGTAAATTTATAACAAATAAAACGTTAAAAGGGAAATACTTTTGATACCAGGCATTTGATTGGTCAAGCTGTCAAATTGTCAATACATTTATAGATTCAAATTTTCACTGCATTTCTTTAGTTTTTTTAAAGGCAGTGCTTTAAGGCCTGACTTTCAAGTCATGAGGTTAATCTTTTCATACGCAATCTATGCAGGGGGTCTTTTGGCCAGAAAAAGATCCGGAAATGTTCGAATTTCTCCTCTTCTTTTTATGGTATGATATGGTTTTTGTTTCTTTCATTTACATTGGGGACTAAAGAAACGATCAGTGTGTATTGTTCGTTTTATAGAACTTGTTATTAATGTGTATTTTGCATTATAAGCAGTCAACCTGACTACAAACTATCATTATTTGTATTCCGTGTGGAAAGAGGTCGGGTCAATTTCGAGTGTTATCTGAGATCTAAAGATTTTTTAATTAGTTCAGACGTTGATATAACAATGAAAAGTCGACTGAACATGATTAATATTGCATTTTCTATAATTCAAAGCGGAATTCAGTTTATAAACGAGAAACCGTAAAGCTTTTTCAATTTCGGTATTAGTTATGTATGTTGTCTACGTATTATCCTGGTTCCCGGTACTACGTTCCGGGTATTAGCTATTTGATATATCTGATGTGTAACATTACGATCAGGTACCAGCCAATCTACGTGTGTATGTGTACATGATTTCCCGCCAAAATGACCGACTTACAGCTATGGAAAAATAGTCCATAAACGTTCCGTATAATGATATGCAAATTCATAATTAATCGTAACTTTTTTTATCTTTATATAATAAATATAACAAAATGGATTCCACAAAATTGAAAATAACATTATTTTACGAGGATTTCTAATATTTTTTTCACTTCCGGGCGCAGTAATACGTATGTTTTGAAGGAGCTCGAAGAAATTGACAAAGTGAATTGAGAAGGAAACGGATAGATATACGTCCTTGCTATCAGGTAAAACAATTTAAATGTACAGAAAAAACACATTTACTTCACACAAATAGTACAGGCTTAAGCATTTTATTGTCTTATACACGACTGTAGTCTAGTGTTTAAACGACGGCGGTGACCTACAAGGTACGGGTCATACTGGGTCAAGTCTAAATATGTAAACATATCCACGTGCTATTAGGTAGAAAGCATCGTAATGCAATATCTGCAATTTTTTCCTCCTTTATACATCGTTTAACCAGATATATTTCTCTTTCACTTAAACACGGGTTGTATGTACGTATCTTTTCTAGTGTTTTCTTGTCCTTATTAAAGTTCATTTGTTGATGTTTAAATATTTTTGAACGACTGAACACAGGAGTGAATGAATGCAACAATGATATATACTGAAGACTTAGGCTGTACAATGATAGTGTACGTATATCATACTGATAATTATTCTAGCAGTAATTATGTTAATTTAGGATGTAATGACAGGAATTCATGAGCTATGCCTCAGGCTTTCTGAAAAAATATCAATGACAATGTAAACAGGAACAAAACATTGACACGAATGATGCTCTCTTCTATGTTATAGTTATTTAGGTACAATGTATGTGTGTTGCACAAGTTTCAAAAAAACTTAAGTTATAAAACTGTTTTTCAGGGCACAAACCCACTTTAACGAGACTTGTCTACTGCCATACCAATCCTATTTTCATGCACCATTTGCAAGCAAGAGACTGAATGGTTTGCAATATTAAAAATCAGGACGGTGTCCAATTAAACCAAAAGAACTAAACTGGATGAATATTGTAGAAGAAATCTAGAGGAAAGTTTTGATTTGTGAAATTGGTTTTCCTGAAAAGTCATTCATCCTAGCCTGCAGAAAGGAACTATAACTGTCCACCACCAACTGACGAGCTAATGTTGAGCTTCACATATGGAATTACTCAAATACCATCAATGTCTATGTTTTCAGCACAGATTTCACAAGTTATGACACAGCTGTGCTTTTTTTTTTATACCTGTTAAAGAGTTGTATACTAAATTTTATTTTTTTTATCAATAAATATATCTTGTGTCATTTAAGAACTTGTATTTTGCCAAAAGATGCATACTAGTGAATGAAAGTGGTGCAGTTCATTTTGCTTTGGTATATAGAATTGAATTACAATTGTTCATGTTATTGGAATGCATATAAAAATAAGGAGATGTGGTACAATGTATATATACATGATATTTAGTGAGTTTATCAAGCAAAAGTGAATAAGAAATAGGTATAAGCAGTTACAGGTACTACTGTACAATCTCAAACAATGAGAAAAACTCATACCGTAAAGAGAATTTCATATTTACAAGTAAGTTTTGTTTTTGCGTTGAATAATTTTCTTCTATTGTTTTAATTGCAAATATTGGAAGTGGTTAAAATGCTAATGAGACAGCTGTTATGGCCACAGAGCCTTAATTGAAAACTTCTTTTTCATTCATACCGGTAGATTTTGCCTGGAGTTAGAAACATATCTGCCAACTTTTCAAAATGCACATGGGGGTTTTACGTGAAAGATGGTTCATATAGTCATACAAAACCTTCAAGGGGGCCTTCAAATGGAAGCAGGACAAGTCGCCCCACTGGCTAATCGCCCACTTTTTAAAAAACCGCCACAAACTGATTTATCAAATCGCCCCACATGTGAAATTGATTGAATCATGTTAAATATTACTCCTGCCAACCCGCTCTACTTATAAAAAAACGGTAATATTTAGATTAATATATATATATATAATTAAAAATAAAAACTCGCACCACTTTAATGAAAACTAATCTACACAGAATACAAACAAACCGAAAATTTATTTAATTACTATTATTGATATACTGAAATTATAATTCTAAAAAAAAAATATATTGTTGAAGAATAACTAAGTTTTGAAGCTTAGTTATTTGCATAACAATTGAAAAGAAACCTGTTAATTGTATCATAATGCAATATAAGGAATTTAACTTATATTCAACGGGATAACATCTTTTTCCATAAGTGGGGAGAGTGGCAAGACCTTTTCAGCTTTTGGTCTTCGTTGCTGTGCGGCTTTGTGCCTTTTTCACTTTTCGATCTTTTATATCTGGGCGTTATGTATTCGGGTTTAGTTTTTTGTAATTAGTTATACTTCAGTTTCTTTATGTATATCTCTTTCATATTCATTTGATAAAATTTACTGTTTGCAATAGCATGAATTGTTCTATATAATAAGAATGTTCTTATCCCGGGCATAAAAACAATGCCTTATTTGGCGAAACCTTTTCAACTTTTTATCTCCAGTGCTGTACAACTTTGTACTTTTTTCTCTTTCGATCTTTTATATCTGGGCGTCACTTGTAAGTCCTGTGTGTTTTTGGCGTATTGAATTTTAAACCTGATGCTTTTTGTTATCTATTAATCATGTTTTTCTTTGTCTAATATGTTCTCCTATTTATTTGTATTGTATTCCTGTAATATGTTGTCATTTCAATGTTATATTTAACTTTGCCATTCAAGTGCGAGGTTTGGCATGCCACAAAACCAGGTTCAACCCACCACTTTTATTCCCTTTAAAAGTGTCCTGTACCAAGTCAGGAAGATGGCCATTGTTATATTATTGTTCGTTTCTGTGTGTACATGTGTTGCATTTTAACGTTGAGTCGTTTGTGTTTTCTCTTATTTTTGAGATATTGAGATCAGACGTGGCACGGTACTTGTCTATCCCTAATTCATGTATTTGGTTTTCATGTTATATTTGTTATTCTCGTGGTGTTTTGTCTGATGCTTGGTCCGTTTCTGTGTGTGTTACGTTTCGGTGTTATGTCGTTGTTCTCCTCTTATATTTAATGCGTTTCCCTCGGTTTTAGTTTGTTACCCCGATTTTGTTTTTTGTCCCTGGATTTATGAGTTTTGAACAGCGGTATACTACTGTTGCCTTTATTTGGCATTACTAAATTCATCCTGGTTAATAATATATTTATCTAGATTTCACTGATTTCCATTAGGTGGGACCAGTTAGCAGGAGTAATATTAACGGAATTTAACTTATATACAACGGGATAACATCTTTTTACATGAGTGGGGCGAGTTGGCATTAGTAAATTCTTCCTGGTTAATAATATATTTATCTAGATATTATCGTTTTCTATAAGTTGGAGTTGGCAGGAGTAATATTAAGGGATATAACACATTTCACAAGTGGGGCGATTTGGTTATCCAGGTTGGGGCAGTTTTTTTTTTTTTAAAGTGGGGCGAGTTAGTGAAAAAGTGGGGCTATTTGCTAATGGGGCGATTTGTCATGGATTCCCTTCAAATATATTCTAATGTGGTTTTTGGCTTCTTCGTGCATAAACAAGCTCATTGTCATTGTTGAATTAATTGTTTTCTTTAAAATAGTCGACAAAATTGCTCTTACAAAATTTCCAATTTGGAGCCTCGAGCTCGATGGGGGAAATACTCTGCAATACTGACAGTTGGCAGGTATGGTCATCAAAAAAGTTGATGTGTTACTATGTACATTTACCATTATGTTACTTGATGTTCTTGTTATACACACAGTACAGAGACTAGTCAATCTTTGTGAACTTCTTTTTATGGGAGTCATAGAATATGCGTATACAATCAATAATTAAAAATAGTCTATTTATATTGAAAAGGAAAAGTTCTTATATGTCTAAAGAAGAGGGACGAAAGACACATAAGGGACAGTCAAACTCATAAATTTAAAGCAAACTGACAAGGCCATGGCTAAAAATGCATTTCATGGCGAGGCACAGAAAATATACTGTAAACAGTAGACTAGAGATATAGGTGAACTAGGTACAAAAGAACTCTAAATCTTAAATTCTACAAACCACCTCTGTTCTATGGAAGATAATGATATAACTGGACTAGAAATACACACAACCTGTAATTAACTGCCTTTACAGCGCTTTCGCGCTTTGATTAAAATATTTTTTCAACATAAACTGCCATGAAATTATACAATGCATATACAAGTTACACTGTAAATATATAAATAAAAAAAAATATCTTGTGTCAATCTTTATTCCAATCCAACACACATGGCTTTATAATTGACATTTACAATCCTTAAAAATGTTAAACATAAGTCAAAGTTTAAATATATAATACATGTATACATGTACATATATTAGTAGGGTGCCCAATCAACAAATTTGATCGATTTGCCTTAATAACGGAATAACACACGGCTATATTTTATATCATTGGGAAGAGGAGAACAAGCCTGGTCGAAATACAGTTGTTGTCATTGTCTGTCGTGGTCACCTTTTTGATAAATCCGGGTTAACATGGTTAAAGGTCAAAGCAAAAATTCCAGAAAAATGCAGTCATATTTAGATAGCTTGTTTCTCCTATATACATGTATATACGTTTGGAGCAAAATAAAAACAACTAATTTCTAGAAAAATATCTTTTGGATCTACATTTAGATCTTATTTTATATTTTTATCGCCAAAAATGATTTTAGATTGACTTTTTTGCATATAGGGTGCAAATTTAAAAAATTCAAACAGCTGTTAAATAACAGTGACCTTGACCTATTTCAATTTCTAAATTTGAAATTTTTGTATTCAATTCATTACAAGTAAGATCTAAAGATGTTTTTTAGAACTTAACTTTAATAATATGTCGAAACAAAATGTGTTTTTCACGTCTTTTGAAAGTAAGGTGTTCGTCAATTTCTAGGTAAATATCAAACTTCTGGTATTATGTGTGAAAGATTACATTGTGTATATATAAAAGATTTGTTTCGAAATTTTTGTAACATTAATGTTGAATTTGGTTGAATATAAAGCTTTGTGTATAGCTTTGCTTAACAGAAGTAAAAATTACAGCAAACGGAGAAAAAGGGGGGTTAAAGTTATTAAAACAAAACGTCTATTAGAAACAGGTAAAACACCCCATCCTACAGATGACTAAATGAGCAACAATTGGCTATAATGTTTACAAGTATTCCAAAAATATAATAAGGGAGAGGATTTTGTACAGCACCAATGTATTTTACAAACAATTGCAAACAAAAAAGGTGTGAGAAACCAAAGGGACATTAACATGATTAAAAACTTATAAAATGAAGACAAGTTGACAACAGCATGGCAAAAACACGAAAAAAAAGAACAAATGCAAATAGAAAATTATGATCGAAGCTTGTATTACCTACTACATTCTATGGTCTCCTGTAGTTTAAGCCCACCAATCACGTCAAGGTCAGAGACCATATGGCAGGGCTTTTTTTTTTTTTACTTACAATGTATCTCTCCCCCATTATATAGATTATTACTTTATTTCTGACAATTTCAAAATTGAGTAGATGTTTTATTTATTGTTTAGAAAATATCATGGACTACACAATTTTCATTCGAAAGCTAACAATGATTCATAAGGTACAAACAGAAAAATGAAATCTTATACAAATGCAACCCTTTGAAAACACAGATTTCCCCTTACAAGTACAAACTAAATTTTTCAGAAATGCATATGACATCTGACCTTTGAGATAGACAGGAACAAGTCATTCTTCTTTTCCCATCCGAACTGAAGAGGAGAATGTTAGGGTAGTTTTTCTATATTGGAAGACATCAAATGTATGTCTGGAGTAAAGCTCTTATTACATGTACATATTGTTTTAAAATAGATTCACAAGAGGGAAGATAGACAAGACAGAAATTTTAAATTGTAGCCAATTTTACACTCAATTTGTTTAGACCTGTCACAATGATCTATTTTGAGTGTTGACTTGAGATCATTCAACCTAACAACTAGACCTGGAGCTGCCTCTATAAATTCATTGATGTCACAAGTTACATATCCTAAACAGGAATGACGTTGTATCGCATCATGTTACAGCATGTGCGGCTGGTAGAATGTTACAGATGGCAAACCTGGGACTTTTACATATTTCATGGACAGGTATACAGCGTACAGCGGCGCAAATCTTGTGTGCAAGTTAAAGTGCCTGTTTGAAACCATAACTCATGCGTATGCTGCATGGAGGGGAAGTAATGAACGCATAAGATCAGAACATCTGTATCTTGTTACTTTATTATTATCCTACCCTTATAGCTGTGTGTTATCCTTTAACTTAAACTCGTTAACTAGACGTCTCTTTCGATACTGGGCACCCTACTATATGTACAATAGATACCTTTGTAATGATAAGTTAAAATTGAGTTATCCATCTTTGGCTTACCTAATCTTTGTGCTAGTGCAGTGGTTGGAGAATCTGAGGTTCCAAATAGTGTTGATGTGCTCGGTTCTTGGCTCTGAAATGATATACAAAATTGTCACGACTCGTGATATAATTTGATTTATTCGTTCCTTTTAGAATTGAAGGTTTGCATTGGAAATTTATAGACAAAACAAATGGATATTAAAGTGTCGACTGTCGTACACGTTGCACATACTCATTTTTTACAAATAAAATCATTTTAGCAAATTAAAGAAACCAGATATCTGATGTTAAATTAAACTTTCAAATACTCAACTTACATATTTGGTCTTCATGGCAAGTGAGAGGTCCCCAAGTGCGGCTGGAGATGTACCAATCCACAAGAAAAAGCCATGGTCAAATAAAATAGTTTGAAAGAAAACTTGAGTGTCCATTAGTTTTTCAGAAAACGTATGAACCTGAAAACCGATAGACTTTTCCTTTTCATGATCGTTTGTTGCCATAATTTAATGAGGATAAGGTTATTTCATAGTTGCAAGATTTTTCAAAAGACACATGGGTTAGTTTCTTGTAAACAAACAATAAACTTCCGGTTAAAAAAAGACTAAATGAATGACGGTGTAAGAACGAATTCATTCCGGAAAGGAACGATGTTGAATGACATTCTACTAGATTATAAGGGTGTTGGTAAAGCAGTAGACTCCAGTGACCCAATTACTCCATGGAGAATGCCAAGAGGCTATGGTGGGACGGCTATACTTTGGGAGAAAAATCTTGACTCCATAGTCACTCCACTGTCAATATGGAATAATCGAATACAATGCATTGAGATCAACCGGGTGACCCAAATTTAATAGTCATTTCTGTATATTTACCAGGTACAGTATTCGACAATCGATTGAATAGACAGTTTACAAAAATTACTATCTATTGTATATCAATTCAAATCAATTGACTACTGCTGTAGGATCAATCAATTGTTGTCGGTTTATTACTATCATTTGTAGTCAATTCAGTGAATCTATTCAACCAACCCTTTATTTTTAAAGTTAATTGTATTCAATCGTTACGATCGATTAAGAGTTGATCAACTCAAGTCAACTATATCTTTTGTATTTCAAGGGTCACGATCGTATCGATCGTGTTCAATCGTTACGATTGATTAAGAGTTGATCAACTCAATCAACTCTATCTTTTGTATTTCAAGTGTCACGATCGTATCGATCGTGTTCAATCGTTACGATCGATTAAGAGTTGATCAACTCAATCAACTCTATCTTTTGTATTTCAAGTGTCACGATCGTATCGATCGTGTTCAATCGTTACGATCGATTAAGAGTTGATCAAGTCAATCAACTCTATCTTTTTTTAATTTCAAGGCTCACAATCGTATCGATCGTGTTCAATCGTTACGATCGATTAAGAGTTGATCAACTCAATCAACTCTATTTTTTTTTAATTTCAAGGCTCACGATCGTATCGATCGTGTTCAATCGTTACGATCGATTAAGAGTTGATCAACTCAATTAACTCTATCTTTTATATATCAAGGGTCACAATCGTATCGATCGTGTTCAATCGTTACGATCGATTAAGAGTTGATCAACTCAATCAACTCTATTTTTTTTTAATTTCAAGGCTCACGATCGTATCGATCGTGTTCAATCGTTGCGATCGATTAAGAGTTGATCAACTCAATCAACTCTTTCTTTTGTATTTCAAGGGTCACGATCGTATCGATCGTGTTCAATCGTTACGATCGATTAAGAGTTGATCAACTCAATCAACTCTATCTTTTGTATTTCAAGGGTCACGATCGTATCGATCGTGTTCAATCGTTACGATCGATTAAGAGTTGATCAACTCAATCAACTCTATCTTTTTTATTTCAAGGGTCACATTCGTCTCGATCGTGTTTAATCGTTACGATCGATTAAGAGTTGATCAACTCAATCAACTCTATCTTTTGTATTTCAAGGGTCACGATCGTATCGATCGTGTTCAATCGTTACGATCGATTAAGAGTTGATCAACTCAATCAACTCTATCTTTTGTATTTCAAGTGTCACGATCGTATCGATCGTGTTCAATCGTTACGATCGATTAAGAGTTGATCAACTCAATCAACTCTATCTTTTGTATTTCAAGGGTCACGATCGTATCGATCGTGTTCAATTATTACGATCGATTAAGAGTTGATCAACTCAATCAACTCTATCTTTTTTATTTCAAGGGTCACATTCGTCTCGATCGTGTTTAATCGTTACGATCGATTAAGAGTTGATCAACTCAGTCAACTCTATCTTTTGTATTTCAAGGGTCACGATCGTATCGATCGTGTTCAATCGTTACGATCGATTAAGAGTTGATCAACTCAATTAACTCTATCTTTTGTATTTCAAGTGTCACGATCGTATCGATCGTGTTCAATCGTTACGATCGATTAAGAGTTGATCAACTCAATCAACTCTATCTTTTTTATTTCAAGGGTCACATTCGTCTCGATCGTGTTTAATCATTACGATCGATTAAGAGTTGATCAACTCAATCAACTCTATCTTTTGTATTTCAAGGGTCACAATCGTATCGATCGTGTTCAATCGTTACGATCGATTAAGAGTTGATTAACTCAGTCAACTCTATCTTTTGTATTTCAAGTGTCACGATCGTATAGATCGTGTTCAATCGTTACGATCGATTAAGAGTTGATCAACTCAATCAACTCTATTTTTTATATTTCAAGGGTCACAATCGTATCGATCGTGTTCAATCGTTACGACCGATTAAAAGTTGATCAACTCAATCAACTCTATCTTTTTTTTAATTTCAAGGCTCACGATCGTATCGATCGTATTCAATCGTTACGATCGATTAAGAGTTGATCAACTCTATCTTTTTTAATTTCAAGGCTCACGATCGTATCGATCGTATTCAATCGTTACGATCGATTAAGAGTTGATCAACTCAATCAACTCTATCTTTTGTTTTTCAAGGATATGCCTTTACACAACAATCCCAAATGTGAATTCCACCCAAAACTAGAAAAGTTGTAGATATACATGGTTCGAACACAGACAGTTGTGGACAAGCATTCAAGAGACTAAACAGATTTAAGCATTCAACAAGGATGATGACACGGAAAAAAAAGAAAATTTTCTTCATTATCATAAACAATGACTTTAATGAAAGGACAGAAGAAAAAAGTAGTTAAGCTATACAAATTTATAATACGAAAAAAACTGTTAATATTGAAATTATATGTTAACTATGTTTGTTATGTTCTATTTGCGATTCAAACAAATGATATAATGTGGCATTCCCAACTACAAAAAATGTATGGTTTATACTCTTCCAGATGGAAGCAAAGGTCATATAACAGGCCAAAGCCGAGCTTGTAACTGTGTATACCTTGTATAAAACGGGAACTACATTTATATTCTAGTCAGCAGAAGTAGCCATACACACCTTTCAACTGAAATATATCACAAAATGTAATATATAAGACAAAGTGAGGAATACCATTAAAAGCAGAATTAATTTTCAAAGTATTTGCATATAATTAAAATAATCTTAATTTTTCGGAAAATTACCAGATCCTCTTTAAAAGGTCATAGGTATCAAATTATGTTTCTAGAATAGAGACCCCATTTAAAAAATACTAGTTAAATGTTAATTTTTTCAAAGATATGAAACATTTTAACCAAGCTATATGCTACTGTAAAACATTTTGCGTTAAAGTAAGTATTTGTTTTTAATTTTAGTTAAAAAAATACATTTTTAAAATCTGACATATTGCAAAAACATTTTTTTTGTGTGTTTATGTCTGAAATCATTGCTTTTAAATCGAAAATTGAACATTGGACCATTTGGTCCGAAACCACCATTGTCGTCCCTTGATTTTCGTTGTTCACAAATATAGCCCCTAGTGTTGACAGTGGGTTACTTGCCATTAAGTTTTATACCCCTTCCAAATTTATTTCTCCATGTTTAATGCCTCAAATTGCAAGTAGGGGGTGAAATTACACTGTAAAACGATTTGGGTCCAGAATTTTAAAGGAAAATAGTGATTTGGTCCAGCTGAAAAGGGTTAAAAATTAGCACTTCGGAAGCTGTCAAAAGATTTCAAGACGCCCCAAACATAAAATCGTCCATATTTTGAGTTAGAGACGATGAAGTTTTCTATAATTTTGATATAATTTGTCCCAAAAGTAGTACAACACACTGTAAAAGTTTCTTTGAAGCGCAGGTGGGATTTTTTTATTTTCATTTATGTTCTAAAAGAAATGCACTACGAAATAATTGTGGTCTCGGACCATTCGGGCCATTTCTAAGATTAAAACCGTGTATATTGAAGACACATTGTATTGTATCGTTTCTTTTGTTGACTAGTATATTTACTAATTAAACGATTTCGTGTACTTCACTTTATTAATTATTGTATTTCTTTTAAACTGAATGATTTTTTTCAGTTTTTTCAGTTTTTGATTTTTTAATAGTTAATTTGTTGCATTTTTTTTCACTAGAAATACTCACAAGTTTCCTAAATATATGTACAAGTACGTAATTTTTTTTTAGTAATATTAGCAGTCAAAATAATTTTATCAAGTAAACAACTCTTTAAAACCATACATTATTATTATTCATTGTTTTTTGTTAATATTAATCGTTTTAAGTCAAAAACGTAATAGTAAATGTAACTCATATCTTTTGATTTTTTTAGGGAGAATAAAAGTGTAAATTAAGCGCTTATAATCCCCATAATTTTTCAAAATTACACCTAAATCTGTGTAAAGTTATTAAATCTCATATTTGTGGTACATGTAATAGTAATATATAATTGAAACAAATCTGCACATAAATAACTAAATTATTTTTGTACTACTGTTAAAAAATATGTGCAGGAATCCTGCATTTGCCATTTACTATTATTTGTTTAAAATTGGTAATCATTCTTCACTTAGTATATTTTTACTAAATTCATTAATTTGTGCATTTATTCTTTATATTTTGCACTCCATTATTGTCAAGTGTTAATTAAATCGTTATTTTTTCTATATTTTCTATGTGTTAACCTATATTCCAGCATTCCGTATTGTTTCTAACCTGTAAACCCCATCCACACCATGCTGTGATAATTATAATTAATAAAACATTTTAATTCGTTTTCAAGTACATTTATTTATAAGTACATCACAAAATCAAATGTTATGACAAGTTGAAACATTACTGAGTATAGGTGCATACAAGTACTAATTACGCATACATATTCATGTATTAAAACACAATATTAATCATGTATAATTATCCATTGGTGCTGTAAAAAATGTAATTTTCCCCAAAAATCATTACAATAACTTGTTTATATGCATTTATTATGAAATATGTTTCTGTCTGTATTTCTGTAAACAATTAATAAAAAATGGCTTAATATTGAAATTTGTATATGCATGTACAAACAATGTTGTTTTCATTCATAAAAAACCTATGTATATTGTTCATAGTTACATTGATGATCAGTTGCATTAATGTTTAGTGCATTAAACAGTAACAGATAATGGCGTAGACAAGTGATAATATCTTATCTTTTACACTAATCAAAATATCATTTGCATAAATTAATGAAATGGAATTAATTTTTAGTGAATCATACATTTACAAAATATATAATTTCTTTCATTGCTATAATAAGTACAAACATCCAATCTAATAAAATTCATATGCAACTTATTTGTTTAACTATTTTTAATATAAAAGTTTAGTAACGTCATTATTTATACAACATCAACAATTATGAAAAACTTTTATTCCAACATATTGTAATAAAAAATTCACAAAAATAATAACCAGTATAAATACAATTGTATGTAAATGTCCTTGGTCAGAAGTCTGCTGTTCAGTAGTTGTCGTTTGTTGTTATGGTTCATAAGTGTTTCTCGTTTCTCATTTTGTATACAAATTAGGCTGCTGCTTTTCCTGTTTAAATTGTTTTTCACTAGTCATTTTGAAACCCTTGATAGCTTGCAGTTCGGTGTGAGCCAAATTATGAATGCGTGTTGAAGTCCGTACTTTAACCTGTAATTGTTAACTTTATATATATGCATTGTTATTTCGATAGAGAGTTGTCTCAATGGCACTAATACCACATCTTCTTATTTATATGTATATATAAAAACTAACAAATCCTTGCAAAAAATACATACTCAGTATACTATTTGCAGTTATAATTATATAAAACCGTTTTATAATATTCATTTCCACCTATGTTGTCGAATGCACAAGTCTTTTTGGATTACGCTTCACCAAAGCCTTCCATTGGTAACGATCAAGTTGTTGCATTTCTTATTCAGTTGATTGAGTTGAAATTTGATAATCAATTGTGATCAATAGTATCGATCGTTACGATCAAATGTTTGTAATTTCGTATTGAGTTGATTGAGTTGATTTTTGGTAATCAATCGTGATCAATCGTATCGGTCGTTACGATTGAGTGTTTGTATTTCGTATTGAGTTGATTGAGTTGACTTTTGGTAATCAATCGTGATCAATCGTATCGATCGTTACGATCGAGTGTTTGTATTTCGTATTAAGTTGATTGAGTTGATTTTTGGTAATCAATCGTGATCAATCGTATCGATCGTTACGATCGAGTTGTTGTATTTCGTATTGAGTTGAGTGAGTTGATTTTTGGTAATCAATCGTGATCAATCGTATCGATCGTTACGATAGAGTCGTTGTATTTCGTATTGAGTTGATTGAGTTGATTTTTGGTAATCAATCGTGATCAATCGTATCGATCGTTACGATCGAGTGTTTGTATTTAGTATTGAGTTGACTGAGTTGATTTCTGGTAATCAATCGTGATCAATCGTATCGATCGTTACGATCGAGTGTTTGTATTTAGTATTGAGTTGATTGAGTTGATTTTTGGTAATCAATCGTGATCAATTGTATCGATCGTTACGATCAAGTGTTTGTATTTCGTATTAAGTTGATTGAGTTGATATTTGGTAATCAATCGTTATCAATCATATTGATCATTACTATCGAGTGTTTGTATTTCGTATAGAGTTGATTGAGTTGATATTATATAATCAATCGTATCTATCGTAACGATCTATGACTTGTACTTTTTAGTTAGTTGATAGAATTGAAAACTGGTTATCAATCGTGATCAATCGTATCAATCGATTTTTTAAAGTCAATTGTTATTGTATCAATCGATTGTCGAATACTGTACCTTAATGTGTAAAGGTTCAACAAATAGTCAAACAGAATTTCAAGAATGTATAGATCTATTGAATGAAATATTGACAACCTATGAACTAACACACCAAATAATAATAGGTGGTGACTTTAATGAGGAAATCTTTGGATCCAATGATTCGATAAGACAGAAATATATAGTGTCATTTATGGACGAACACTGTCTAAGTACAAAAGATATTGGAAAAACATTCATTAGCGCTAATGGGAGTGATTGTACTGCAATCGACTATATACTCTTTCAAGAAACTTTTAAGGAATCAATCATTAATATTAAGAAATGTGAATTTACTGGGAATGTTTCTGACCATTATCCTCTTCTTTTGTCTCTAGATTTCGAAATAACTAAGAGTTCAAATACAAAAACAGAATTTAACCATAAAATGAAAGTTAAATGGGATAAAGCAGACCTGTCCAAGTACACTGAGATAATTAATGAGGGACTTATTACATCTCTACAAGACATAAATACAAAAGTTGATATAGAAACAGGTTTTCATGATATAACTGCTGTAATAGCTAAAGCCACCAATGAGATCGCACAAAAACCAAAAACTCGAAAGAATAAACCTAAATTAAAAGTAATGTCTGACGAAATATTGAAAGCTATTAGGAACAAGAAATCAGCATTTTATTATTGGAAAGCAAAAGGACGGGCAACTGATAGTTTAGATCCTTTTCTTCTTGAAAAGAAAATTACGACACAGGAATTGAGAAAGATTTGTAGACTAGAAGTTGCACAAAAACGCATACAAGAAAGAAATGAAATTATTGAAGCAAGATCATCAAACAAAACTCTCTTCTATAAACTTATCAACAAGCAACGTGGAAAATTATCCAGACGTATAGATGAGCTTAATGTAGGAGACAACATTTATAACACGCCAGAGCAAATAATGGAGGGTTGGAAAATACATTTTGGACAATTAGCAAAAAACACTCTTGATGGAAATTTTGATTCAAATTATTTAAAGACTACAGAAAAGGAATATAAAAACATCATTGAACTCTGCAGTGAGCAATTTATACATGTTGATGTAACACAGGAAGAAATTCTAAAAGCTATAAACAGTTTGAACCGAAATAAAGCAGCAGATTTCTATGGCATTACAGCTGAAAATATTATCCATGGAGGTGTCAATCTTTTAACATATTTACAAACTTTAATCAACAAGTCTTTTGAAAAACATTTTATTCCTGATTCACTCAAAATTGGAACCCTCTTTCCGGTATTTAAAAATAAAGGCGACTGTAAAAATGCGAAAAACTACAGAGGAATTACTGTAACACCAACATTCTCAAAAGTAATCGAGAAGATACTAAAAATTAGAGAGAACTGTAAAATAATAATATGTCAAAATCCTTTACAAAGAGGTTTCACAGAAAATTCATCACCATTACTTTGTGAACTTATAGTAGAAGAATTTGAAAGGGAGAATAAAGATCTTAAACGCCCAACATATATAGGCCTTCTGGATGCAAAATCTGCCTTCGATGTCGTGGTTCATGCAAACTTAATTAAAAGACTTCATCAATATGGTTTTTCCAATCAATCAATCTTATTGATTGACAATCTATACCAAAATGCAGTTTCATATGTCAAATGGGACAATAGCTTTTCAGAAGATTACTTTAAAATAGAACAAGGTGTTCGGCAAGGCGGAACTCTCAGTGCCGACTTATACAAACTTTATATAAATCCTCTTTTGAATTTTCTATGCGACTCTGGACTAGGTGGAAAAATTGGAAACATTATTTGCTGTGCACCGACCTGTGCAGACGATGTTGCACTTCTTGCCTGTAACCCATGATTGGATATACAAACAATGGTAGATATTGCCGTCGATTTCAGTAAGCGCGAAGGATACCATCTACAACCTTCAAAAAGCGTAATTTTACCTGTAAAAAGCAAAGCTAAATCTATGGAAACTAATTTAGGATTTTGGAAATTGAACGATACTGTAATGCCAGTAGTAGACAAAGCTTCACATATTGGAATAACGAGATCTCAAAACAATTCTGCACAAACAACTGTTGAAGAAAATTTGAAAAAAAACCAGAAGAGCTATCTACAGTCTAATGGGAACTGGTCTGCATGGGGAGAATGGTCTTGATCCCGAAACATCAATTGCAATGTTGAGAACCTATATTCTTCCAATACTTACATATTGGCTTGAAATTGTGATACCAAAAGGCAAAATTCTTGACAATTTACAGATCCAATACAAAAAATTACTTAAGCAGATTCTTTCGCTAAGTATTAATGTTGCTGATCCTGCTGTGTACTTTTAAAATATCTGGTTTATTACCCATAGAAGCAGAAATACATTTAAAAATCCTTTCAATGTTTGGAAATATTGCAAGAGCAAATAAAAACTCACCTGAGTGGAGGCTAGCAGAAAGACAACTACAGATTAAGAGCTTTGACAGTAACAGCTGGTTTATAGATATGAAAAAGATCTGTATCAAGTATACTCTAGAAAACCCATTATCACTACTTTATAATGAAATGTCAAAAGGAAAATGGAAGAACATGACTACAACAGCAGTACATAAATATTGGACGACAAGAATTAATGAAGAAATAATGTATTACTCCAGCTTGAAATACATCCCAACATCATCATTTAAAGTTGGGAAAATTCATCCTTTGGCTTTAGCGAATAGTGCTAATCAAAGAGACTTTAACAGAATCCCAATAAGAATAAAAATTGCAACTGGATCCTACATTCTACAGACGAATAGAGCAGCTTACAATCAAAACAACGTTGATCCAACTTGTAAATTATGTGACCAGGCAGAAGAATCTTTATTGCGTAAATCAGGGGTTTACGCAGTATATATTGGACGAGTGATGTAGTCTTTCGGAACACCGGTGTTAGTCGGAACACTTCTGGTCTTTCTATGACCACCTTTCAAATACATGCGCAATAGCTATGACCACCTTTCAAATGCATGCGCATTAGCTTACAAATCTGTTGAATATGCATTAGCATCTTAAGTTGCTATAGAGATATTTTACGTATGATCTGAAATTTATTATGATATAATATTTTCTTGCACACGATTACAAGCTGCTAATATTAACCTACATGCGTAGTATTTTAATTAGTCAAACGATGTAACCAGCTGTGTTTAGATATGAGATAAGATTTCATGTAAACAATGCGCTTTATATTCTGAACGAGAATAATTAAAAATAAAATCTTTTGAAAGAGTTTTAGTAGCATTTTATTTTAGATTTTACGTTTAGTGAAGATGTACATGTTGTAAAAAGCAAGCTATTTATTTTTTTTATACTGAAATTAAAGGGAAGTCTTTCTTGCATATGATTAAATTACAGTTATTTTTTTTGGTTAAATATTGCAACTTTAATTAAAAAAAAATGGTTATTAAAAATAAAATTAAATAGATATTGAATATGAAAAAATAAAATATTTTGAACGAGAACAATTAAAAATAATATCTTTAAAAAAAGTATTAGCACTTTTTGAAATTTCACGTCTAGGATAGACCAAGGACATGGAAATATAATCATAAATACGTGCCTCAAATAGGTGTAAAAACGAGGATTTTAAAAAAAATCGTTTATTGAAAATAACGTTAAAATTAATTATGAAAGTTATGTCCGTATTTATTTTCATTAATATTGCAAATTTAAAGTTATTTTCTTTGTTTAAATATTGCAACATTATTTACTTTTTTTAATAACCTCTGAATCCTTTTCGTCATTAAAATGCGACTGATAAGTATAGATATTCAATATGAAGGGGGAAAAAATAACCGTGACTGAAATCTAAATCTGAAATTTATTTAAAAAAAAATACACATTTGACCATGCAGATGTAAGAAATGATACTTCAAACAATGAAACAACGAATTAAATGTGCCACTTTAATTACGACTGATAACCTAAAAATGAATCATGCATGCATTTTTAGCAGACTTAACCAGGTCGGCGATAAGATATCGAATATAAAAAAGAAGATATCGGGTTTGGTGTCAATGAGACAACTATCTGCAAGAAACCAAAATAACACAGAAATACAAACTATGGGTCACCGTACGGCCTTCAACAACAGGCAAAGCACGTACCGCATAGTCGGCTATAAAAGGCCCCGAAATGACAATGTAAAACAATCAGTCAAAAAAGAAAATTAACAAAGTCCGTATCATCGTATGCGTAACTTAGTTGCTCACCAGAGGAACTTTACGCAAGCGTTTAAACACGCGTTCCATAAGTTTGAAGTACGTCGAAATGCAAAGGTATACGCTTGGTGAACGCTTTTACTGCAGGAAAATTTTAATGGAACATAAAAAAAATCATTCAGCTCAAGCGTTTGTCAAACGTATATACATGTACCTGTAAACTGCACGCACATAATATACACGCTACACGAGCGTTGAAAACGCTACAGATAAGTTTTAGACACGTTAACTTAAGGGCACATTGCATACAAAAATACTCGTCGCCTTAAAGCTTTCATTTAGGAAAAGAAGTCCGATACGGGTGAAACTTCATCAAACCTACAGAAGATATTACACCCTCTCTAACCATGCAACATGGGACTAGACATAGAAGTACAGGAACTACTCACATTAGTTTGAGCTGTACAAGATCTACAAAAATATCCCGCCTGCCTCAAAGGTGCATATAGGATCGACCATGGTCCAGCAATAATGATACAAATACCAACCAGAGTTACAATGACGTGGTAGTAAGTCTTTAAAGGCCACCGAGCGGCCTCCAAAAATGAAAAAAAAAACAAACTATTTAGTCGGCTATTAAATGCCCCGACCATTAAGATTTAAAAACAAAAAGCAAACAAAACTAAACAGCCTTATTGATAACAAAATAATTTACGAAAACAACTTGACCGACATGAATTATGAACAACAACCACTGTACTACATGTTTCTGGCTTTAGAATGGACATTGGCACATAAACAATGTGGTGGCCATAAACCCAACCCTCCCAAAATGAACCAAACCTTAAGGACAACACATCGCAAGAAAAAACTGTAAAATATCAGTTGCAATTCGCGTCCCTAAAATTATGGGTACGGTGCACAATAATCACTTACATAAAAACAATAGACACAAATCACTGAAATAATCGCACTTACCGAAAGCTATTTCAAAGCTAGTGAACATGTAGACGAACCAGTGGACATAGACGGACTGGTAAACATGTAAACAGACGGGCGAATGTGACAGACTTATTGACAAACATTCACATATAGACAGACCTGCAGTTGGGAATGTAGGAAGACCAGGATAAACGCTAAGGTACGCTTTACGCACACCCAATACACGCTTTAAGCTCGTTGTGCACACGATACAGATATGATTGACAGGTTGAATGCATCAAAATTACTAGCGTTTTGGTAGCGTGCATGATTTTTTTTACCTCGGCCGACGTACGTCGGATCTATACGTTGATGTGTGAAGCCGGTATTACATTATTTAAACCACTAAACAGGCAATTCAGTTTCTAATTCTTATGCACAACAAAAGTAATATAAGACAATACATCTTTATTAAACAATTATTTAATATATATATAATGCCAAACAAGCATTTGGGTTTACGATTGCATTTCTTTTTTTAAAGAAAGCAACTTGTCACACTTTTTGCTGTGTTGTAGAGCACTAGATCAAATTCGTACACCAATATTGAAAAACATTATATGTAAATGTAGTGAGCTTCTTGCTTTGCAACATTCTAATATTCAGCTAGACATTATGCAACTAATTATTAATCCATTCCACTATGCTGGCAGTGTTGAGTCAGAAAATGATATAAGCTGTAGAATTGAACCTCTGTGTAGACAATTAATATATAATTTACACAATAAGAGATATGAAATACTTTCAAAAATGGACTTGATAAGTAGTAGGAGGAAGATGAACTTTAAAGTCAGTTAGAAAGGTCAAATAGGGTTTTTGCAGATCGCCTAGGCTAAATTTTAATATAAAATAGAATTATTATATTCCTATTTTAATAGTATACAGACAATTTTTATCTTTTACATATAAAAGGATAAATAAATATCGTAATTTGAACTGTGAACTGTGTACATAGTGCTCATAGTGTAAATATATTGATGGATTAATATTCTATACTATTGCGGTGGTGGAACTACTTTTGTTTTACTCCATATAACGGAGGTGTGCCTATATTGGCAGAAATTCATTGGATACAGATACAGATACAGATCGTGTGATAGAATAACATTAAAAAAGGTTCTTCCACTTTTATAAATCAGTTATGCGAAATATAAATAAACAATTTACACTATTTATTTGTGTGCAAACACATTAACATTAAATGGTTATGGCATTATAAATGAAAAAAATAATGTAATTTATTTTGCCATCGAATTTTCAATTAAACTGGCGACATTTTAGCGGGTAACTGGGGATATAGTACTATAAAATGTGTCCATATCATATTGATTTTAATCTGCATGTTGCTTTAAGTTGAAAATGAATTAAAAAAAAATATGACCCCCCCCCCCCCCCCCCCCCGAAAAAAAAAAACAAACCAAAACAACGGCACAATATTATGAATAAAAATATTTCTAAAAGACCCTGAAAGTTAATTATTGAAAAAAAATAATCAATAATTATTCTATATAATGCGGGATATTTAAAAAAAAAAAACAACAAAAAAACCCAAACCAAATCAACTTAAGCAAAGTTAGTTTGAGGTGTTATTTATATAATTGTTGAAAAATCGAAAGAATTTATGATTATATTTAAAATACAAAAAAAATATTAATAATACAAGCAAGCACACTTTAAGGTAACTGGTGATAAAGGACCTTCGCGACATCGTTAAATAAATTATGTAAAATTCGTCGTAAAATCACTTATTTTTTGTAATCCCGATTCGATCGTTAAGGTGTGGATGTAAGCTTGTCGGTAAAAAGTATATACATATAGGTGGACCTTTTAGTACAAAAAATGAATTTCGTGACTTGTTATTTATGAGTTCAGCCTGGTCATATATTTTCTTGTTTACTTTTTTGTAAGATGTTTCTCGAAAAAGGCTCTACGTATATCACTCCCACGGGAATAATAAAGTTGGACACTGGCTTATATTTTGTTAATTGAAAATTAACCATTCATCTCACGAAGGTGGAATTTGAATAGAACCGGAATCCTTGGACATCGATAAAAACTTGGTTTCTTGAAGATCTGTAGCAGTGGGAATTAAACATTGACAAGCATACAATAGGGTTGTCACTGGCAGTTAAAGTCAGTGTTCACGAAATGAAACTATAGAACACACTTGAATAGCAATAAATTCAATCGTTTTCTTAATTATGAAGTTAGAGTATCATGGGACTTGTGGTAAAGCGAAGAAAAGTATGCATTAATACAAATAATCAAATCCAATTGGTATCTTCCTGCAATAAACATTCATTCGACCAAATTATTTCAACCTTGTGTTCCGGAAAATTACTTTGAATCACGCCAAACGAATCTGATTGTGTTTACTATATTTGAGAACTTTTTTTAACGGCCAAATCAAATAATTTTATCAAGTGGAGAAATATTTCATATTAGCGTTTAACAGTTATATAATATGTAGCCTTTAAACTCGGACACAAGAGGGCTTATTCCCCCCTGTGCGAGGTGGAATAATAGAAAGGAGGAAGACACAATCAATATTATTTGTCAGCGTTTACCTTGATGGTAATATTGCACTTGCTCAACAACAAACTGCACAGGCCGAGGTCAAGCCAAGTTTCTCTAAAATTATGATGTTTGTTTACTGAAGATGAACCTCAGAGATGAACAGTTCAAATGATAATAGAAGTTATTGGATCTTGATTAAGATTATTCTCACAACAATTAGAATTCTGAAGCCATAATTATGCAATGTTTTGCTCATATATATATGACGATTAAATCTCAATGCCAATATCTAACGGAAGCACTAAATTAAAGTAGCGATTGACATATACATTCACTCCACTATGCAATCTGTCGATACTTATATTCTGGCATTGCACAACATCATATTTTTCCTGACTTATTGAAGTCATTAAAATGACAAAATCCATTGAATGTTGGATGTGTCCTGATTCTAGTCTTAGATAAAAAAAATAAAATTAGTTGTTATTGGCTTTGAACTAGTTGTCATTAACTGCTAGTGTTATCAGATCTTTACTTAGCGTCCTTTGTTGATATGCTACGTCCGGTCTGTGTTTCGTTAGTTGTTTTCTTATTTGTATCGTTCTGGCGAGTTAAGCCAACTTTACACTTGATAACTTTTATTCATACAACAGTAATGATTCTAGATCTTACATCATAGACAACATTCCGTTGGAAAAATTTGGTTGATTATATAGGGAATCATTGAATCATTGAAGCATGACTGGAGCGGGCCCCCTTTAAGGTCAGTCAGCGCCCCCCCCCCCCCCCCCCCCTTGGGAAAAGTTCTGGATCCGCCACTGATTCATGGGTATTGTTTGAACTGAAGGGAATGAATAAAACAGTCTAGACGAAAAAGCAACCGACAAACGTTTGATTTACACCTGTAATTATTCTGGTTCTGTAGACATACAGTAATCATTTTAACATGTAACATCAGGTAATAAACCAAACTTTAACATTTATCTACGAGAACATTGATGGACTCTGCCAATCATTGATAACAATTGGTTACTAAAGATTTTACTTTTGGCACACAGTGACACATATTTTACAACCTTTTGATTAGGTAAACACATGGTAGTAAATAAATAACTACAACATGATGTATGCAGAGCCGAATGTTATTTTGGAACACTTTGATCACTTTCTTGATTGCTTTAAATAAAAACAAATTAAAAGTAATCTTTGCTTGCTTCACAATGAAATAATATAGCGACCACCAGCGTACACCAATAACTCCAAACTTAATGCTAATTTAGATTATAAACCGTACAAGGAACCAATGTCACATGGTTGGATATATTGTTTTTATGTTGATGATGCCCTATGGTTGATTCATTTTGTTTGTAGTTTTTATGATGATATTTAAGTTCTTTGTCGGATAACGAATAGTAGAATGTGTGGGAAATTTCTCCATTTTCATAAGTAATGTAAATTACTATATTTGATTACTTGAGCATGTATTATTTTACGGATATCTGAGATTGAGTTTAGGAATAGTGTTTAAGGCAAGTGACCATTGATCTTACTTTTAGTTCTTCCTGCGCTTCTGTACCATGTGAACTAGCACGTTAAAAATACAACACAGCAAAGCAGATTTCATTTTTATAGTATTTAAAAAGAGATACACAAGATACTGTTCGGACAGCCAAACTCATATATGAGTAGATAAGGAACTGACAGTGCCATGGCGAAAAACAAAAAAGACCAAAAGACAATCAATAATCTACAAATCACTACGTAAAAACTCAAGACCTAGCAAATTACGAGCCTAGCCAAAAATACAGGGAAGATCCCAGGTGCTCCGGAAGTGTAAGCCGATGCTGCTCCACACGCAGATGGCAGTTAGGTCCGCTGCTGTATGCCCTATGGTAATCGGTGCCCTCAGGTAATCGTGGCAATAGTGCCCGTGACATCAGTCGGGCTCTCATGGAAGAACAAATTAAATGATAAAACTAATGCGATAGGTTTCATTTGACAAAAAAGAGGACGATATTAAATATATGTTCTCGTTCTTTTATTCAATATTAAGATATATATTGCCATGATACTTTGCACTTACATCTATCAACATCATCTGTGTAAGGCCACACCAATGTAATTTCTTGTTCTACGGATTTTTGGACTCCAAAGTTTGGGGCGAGCGAGCGATTTGAAAATTTTAATAAAAAATATTTAATTTGCAAATTTTTGAGGCGAAGCTTGAAAAGTAAAGGCGAGCGATTATAATTTTTTTGTAAACATAAAATAATAGGTTTTGTCAATATTAAAACTTGATTTATCACTTGTACTTTTACATTTCTTTAATTTCTAAAGTATTTTTTCCCTGTTCACCAAGAAATAATTAAATCTGGTCTATGTATGTGTGACTGACAATGAGACAATTCTCCATCCAAATCATAATCAGTTTGGGGGCAACCCCTTAATGTTATAAATATCCCTTTCACATGTTTTATGAGGGATCAATATAAGTTATAATATATTTGTTTGTACAAAAGGGCTCATATTTTCTCATAGAACTATATATCTATCTGATATTAAATGGTCAAAACATGTCCAAGAATTTAGTAATATTCCTGGACTTTACCCATGTTAACACATTTACTTTAACAGTTTAATATTATTCAAAATAAGTGGACCACTCTTTTAGAAAAAATTGTTTAAAATATGATGTAACTCTCCTCTTTTTGAGTACAAAATTCTAAGTGTTCAAAGGTTTTGTATAGAAGAACTATACAAATCCTTGGTATTTCTATTTTCTTTACATCAGTAAAATGACCCCTTGTCTGAGGGAGGGTTGTTCTCAACCTGATAATAACAAACACAGGTCAAAGTACGGCCTTTTACACAGGGCTTTGATACAGACCAAACAGCAAACTATAAAGCACCCCAAAATTATTAGCGTACACAATTCGAACAGGAAAACCAACGATCTAATTTATATATCCAAACGGGAAAATACCAATGAACAACATCAACAAACGATAACTGCTGAACGACATGCTCCTGAATCAATCAGGACAGGTGCATAAACATGCAGCGGCTATGGATAGTTTTGTTTCGCCAGCATACAATAAAATATTGCAGTTGAAGAAAAATCCTTCAGAAGTTCTTTGTACTTTATTCTAACAACGAACATTTTTTGATAGGGAATATAAGTAAGGGTGAAAGAAACCAATTTTTTGTTCTTCACGGCTGAGACTACTATATAACGTGTTATAGTAGTCTCAGTTCACGGAAATACCCGCTGTTATAACTTTTTATTGGAGCACTCCAGGTTTCATGCTGGAACAAATATTCTCACAGATATTTACACAGTGTGGTAGGGTGCTTTTATGTTTAAATCGTATATAGGCTATATACAGGTTAGACTGTGATTTAAGGTGGCACGGTAGTATTTGCATTCCAGAATTTAGGTTGCTCTTTTGTGTACCCTACTTAGGTTAATGTATCTAAACAGTGTGATTGGACAAAAAATACAGTATCAACTGAACATACTTTCCCAAACTGAGGGATGAATCAGGTATAGAAAAATATGAAATAATTTTACATACAGATGAAAATGAATTTTTTTAAAAAAAAATAATTTTTTTATTCACTGCACCATAAAAGACCTAAAAGTTCTTGTGGCCTTAGGTTTAAAATAGCAAAAAAGTAAACGGTCATGATACATATTCAATTTCATTTCTGAATAGTAAAATGAAAGTACTTCAGTTAACTGTGAATGTAGAATTTTTTGCAGTGTTAGAAAGTGGTGAAAATTCTAAAAAGGCTATCATTATCCCTTATGGGCCAGGAATAAAAAAAAAAAAAAAGAAAACGGTGCGGGAAATGGACATGATTACAATTCCGGATGCGGGAAGCGGGAATATAAAAAAAATAAAAAAATTCTGTTTTGAAAAAAATAGGTGCGGGCGGGTCCGTCGAACAAGGGATCAAATTGGTGTGGCCTAAACTGTTTATTTCTATTTTAAATAGATGCCAAACAGAAAACAATATACATTGTAGTAGCATGCATGTTGATGTATATTATTAACACATCCTTTCTTAATTTCATTTACAAACAAAAATGTGAAGTGCCTATATTAATTGCCTTGATATATGTAAAAAGAGAAGATGTGGTTTGCTTGCCAATGAGACAACTTGCCAACATGGACAAAATGACGTAGAAGTTAGCAACTACAAGTCATTCTACAGCCTTCACCAATGAGAGAAACCCAAAAACTCAACCTTTCAAAGGTCCCTACATGCAAATGTAAAACGAGAAAATTGACGGCCTGATTTATGTTCAAATCGATAAACTAAAAGCAAGTATGATATACCGCAAAAACGACAACTACTGAATTATACGCTCCTAACTTTGCAATATATGATGGGGTAAAACATGTTTGCTCAAATTATATCGCTATGTATCATAATGCTTAGCCTTGAATAAAATGCATTTAGCTAAATAAATGGTATCTTTTGGCATTCTGAAGAAGTGGAAGTTGTTTAAAAATAACTAAATTCACATGTTTAATACTTGAAAAGATATATATAAATATGAATGAATATCTTTTTGTCACATCATTTGAAATATGATTTTTATTTTTACAGAGTCTTGTTTCACAGCCAAATTATTTATTCAACTCTTTTTCATGAAAAGGGACAATAACACATGTCTCAGATATGTTCACGAGGGATAAAGAACAAATACTGAGATATAAAAAAAATTGGAGAAATTCCATGATTTACTACCGAAATCCATTAGTTAAATACTACGGATAAGTACAATAAATTTGTGAATTGCGTAATTTTCTATGATATCACTTTATGTGTTAAATGGTTGAATTATAAACCCATTACCATTTATTTTAGCTATCTGAATGATAAAACGCTTATGATTTTGTCCCAAATGATCAATCAAATGCCTTGTACGTTTTGTTTCAAGTCGTTAAATGAGCGTATCTGTATATTATCAAATTAAAGCAACTAAATGCGTTAGAATAAAGTACCTAAATCGCAATTCATAGCGGTATTGCGATGCAGTCTTCATTCCTTCTTTTCAAGAGAAATAAATTACAATGAATACGATGCTGACATCACAAATAAACAAGTCTTAGAATTCAAATAAAAGTAAGAATTTACAATGCAGATTATCTAAAATCGTGCTTGCGACATTAAAAAAAAGATGTATATTATGTTTATTACTGTACTTACCAACTTTTATGTACTATTGATATAATACGTACAGTATATAATCATACTTTTATTGAATCCACTACCGAGCCAATAAGATTTGATGAAATACAAACTTTCATCTTCTGAACGTAAACAATTATACATTAACTATATTTTTTTTCCTTCCAGATCTTGTTAATTTGTCTGACTCTTATTATAAATACACCTACATTAAACTAATTTGACATTTGTTTTTAACACGAAGTAAGAAATGTGCTAAATTTTATGTTATTTGAAAGGCAAATGTCCCATTGTGGCTATGGCGCTTGTTTCATCCTGCATATTACGAATGTCTCCTAATTACAAGATAGTTTTTACAGTTTACATTAAAAGATACCAATTCCATATATTCCAGTCAAAACTATTTTTCCTTATCGTAAAATAGCAACCCCTTTTTCTAAAATAGTGCTCTACCGCAACCATTTCACCCCATTAATCAACCCTAGTGATGCCTAGAGTGATTCTGCCGATCAGGTTGCTGTATAACATATTCTCAAATGACCATTGATTGAAATTACTGCATAGAATCCTTATCTGCAGCAAAGAGCTTTGAGATTGCTTTCGGTCAATGCAAGTATCTTTAATACGATACTGTTTATGATTTTCGTGTTTGTGTTTTTTCCTACCGGTAACACGCATGCGATTGCTTGTATTTGATTGTATGCGATTTGACGTCCCTTTGTTTAACCCATTTATCCAGTGTAACCGAGAAGGGTCTAGATCTATCAAAGTTGTTTAACCATGTCATATTTTCTTTTTACTTCTAAGAACCTAGTCAGCGGTTGTCTCTAATGATATCATATTAATCTTACTAATTAAGTAATTTGGTGTCGATGGTATATTTTTTCTTATAATCTTTCTCAAATTAATTAACGATGATTGTGTACAGAGGGACACAGTTAAAGCTTGCAACATCATAAAGACACTCAACCTTGAGCTAACCCATTTTTTTTTGTCTCACCAGAATATTATCAAGAAGATAAATTCTTCCTAATAATGTGAATAGATTGTCAATTTCTTGGTTTGTATCTTTATAAACCCGAATATGTTTCCTTTCGTTCCTTTTCGTTTGGAGCCTAAGCAACAGTGTACATTTCGTTACCAAGCACAATAGTTAGTAGGAGAAAAGGCAAACACTCGTATGCGAACTGCTGCCAAAAGTAAAGTTATCAACTATGGCCTGGAAATACTGACAACTCCTATAAATGAATATTCATTATAAAAAATATTTGTACGACCACTTTGAGTTTTATTTGTTAAACTATGCATTTTCAGACAAACCGAAATCGGTTTTCAAATTAACAACAGTAAATTGACCTCATCAATTATAATCTTGAACCCTTGAAATCTTTGAAATCGTCTAAATCGATTCATTATGAGGAACGTCGTGTAACTCTAAGTAGTACAAAAATCGTGCTCAACGTCACACAATACATGACGGGATTTACATGGTTTCCCGGTTCCTTTAGGAGTGAAAATTTGACATCACTCTCGAAGAAAATTAAACTTGAAAGACATAATATAAAATTTCAAAAAGTCAATATTCCTTTATGTTTTGTCGAATCAATCTAATAACAAGGGTTTGTTTTCTAAATCTTCGGTCGCCGCAGGTGATTCATTCACTGATGAAGCAATCTGTACAAGGATGACAACACATTGGATCTTGTCCTTCGTTAAAGACTTCATTTAATGAGTTATTGGTTCTCTGGTTAACCTATAATTGAAGGTTAACAAACAATGTATTATGCAAGTTTTTCATGTTCAAGATCTTATAGAAGCTTTATTCAACAGCAGTCAAATCGGTGTCTTAATTCTCCGGACAATGCAATGATTAATAGCACACACACGCACACACATTCGAGATTCTCGAATGTGTGTGTGTGTGTGTGTGCTATTAATCATTGCATTGTTATTTGACTAATGACATGTGTACATGTAAAATGAAAGCTATATGACTTGAATATGATAGTTGTTTTCCGTTCAATTGATTTGTTTGAGTTTTGATTTTGAAATTTGATAAGGAACTTTCCGATTTGAATTTTGAGTTTGTTATTTTTAAATATGTAATATTTTACTTATTATATCAAGTTTAAATATTCAATATAGCTCTAACCAACTGTACATGTAGATCTTCCATGAAGCACAAAAGTTCATCATCACAACTTCAATGTCGACTCTTTTCGAATGTCATTCTGTCCTAAAAGTATTCTTGCAACAGGAAGGGTATACAAACACATATAATGATATGCAAAATAATATAAAGTGAAATCACAGCACATTATATTTTTTTGAATCATTTTATATTCGCCATTAACACGAAAACGAGGATTGCAGCAGTTAAGTACAAGACACAAACAAGACCTGCATGATGACACAGAACATAGCTATCACAGTGGGCTGTAGGGATAAGCTAACGGAAAGAGACAAAGAAAAACATTTGCAGCAGCAATCATTACAAGAGAAAGCTAAGGATGACACATATGATAACAACATCAAAAGTCACTTGTGATTATGGGAGGAAGAAAATGATCATAAATAGAGCGGACAAAGAAGAGATACGGCGTGCAGTATTTTAATCTAAGAAAAAACATCATAACTGCACAATGACCCAAAACATGAACCATCGTATTTTCATCTTTCCATTTAGGATAGAATGACATTCGAAAAGAGTCGACGGAATCAAAGAAACCAGGATTATTTTTTGGCGCGAGTTCCGTCTTCATAACACAAGCAAATGAAACGCTTTGAAGAGGATTGAAAAAAATAAAATCAATCCATAAACTGCATCTAATCGTTGTCGTCTTTATTTCCGAATTGATTAAAATCTTGAAAGCCAGCTGGTAATTCAAGATCTTCACATATAGTGTGCAGAATACCCGTAGAAACGATCACATCTATTGCTGTCTCTATGTACTTTCTTTATGATCCATCTACAGGAGATTTTTTTTTTTTATAATGATTGGATTCTTATATTGTCGTTTTAAACAGCCATAAACTTCCAACAAAAAATACCTGTATAACTCTTTGTAGTCATGTATATTTCCTTGAATCATGAAACGACTCTAAAATTACAATTTACAAATACTTTTCTGGGTTAATTTGTTAATTTAGTGTTAGTTTGACATTTACCATATTTTTGAAAACACGTTCATCTGCTCTTATCTACTATATTCTCTTTTTAACCTTTTTGTATGCTGAATTTGGACCTCGTTCATCTCTTTTCTGATAATTAACGGGGTCAACAAGTAAGGTGAAAGAAAAATACGGGACCAATACTCTTCCCCACCCAACAGTACAGTGTTATTCTTAAGGTTACATATATATATATGAACTGGCTAATTTCTTGTGGTCTAACATTAAAATGCACGAAAATGTTCATGTATAGACATGATCTCCTCTTTACAGGTTTCTTTTCTGTAAATATTGACAATGCAATTTCCCATAGGAACTCTTTTTACGGCTAAATCTGTAAAACTTTTACTATGAAGTTTTGAATTATCTTAGAATTGAAAGTTCATATGCACCACAATTTTTTTCAAAGGTCAAAATATAGGGCTGTGCGGCATATTTTCAACGTTTATATGCCCTAAACTTTTCAGAGTTTAAACTAACACTAATTTTCTTAATTACCCCTACCTCGAATGAAGGGTTACCACAGATTGCAATGTAAACAATATGCACATGTATATTTACTGGTAACATTCCAAAGTTATGTCTCTATGACATGGAACACAGAGAGCATAACTGGGAACCAGTATGTAAACAAAATTAATTTGCTATGAATATTCTAAATCTCTCCAAAAGAGGCGTGGTTTGAGAAACAGTTGTATTTATGAAGTGCAACCCACAAGGGTTGTTTTATGGTTTTGAGTAGTAGTGTAAACATATTTATTTATAGTGGATTGGGAAACAAGTTATAACAACTTGTATATTAATCTCTTTCCACTTTGCGGGTGCGAGTGCTGCCTTGTAGCGGCATTAACCTTCCGACAGACTATCCCTTGATCAATTCAATAATACTAGTAAAATTGAGAATGGAAATGGGGAATGTGTCAAAGAGACAACAACCCGCCCAAATAAAAAACAACAGCAGAGGGTCACCAACAGGTCTTCAATGTAGCGAGAAATTCTCGCACCCGGAGGCGTCCTTCAGCTGGCCCCTAAACAAATATATACTAGTCCAGTGATAATGAACGCCATACTAATTTCCAAATTGTACACAAGAAACTAAAATTAAAATAATACAAGACTAACAAAGGCCTGAGGCTCCTGACTTGGGACAGGCGCAAAAATGCGGCGGGGTTAAACATGTTTGTGAGATCTCAACCCTCCCCCTATACCTCTAACCAATGTAGTAAAGTAAACGCATAACAATACGCACATTAAAATTCAGTTCAAGAGAAATCCGAGTCTGATGTCAGAAGATGTAACCAAAGAAAATAAACAAAATGACAATAATACATAAATAACAACAGACTACTAGCAGTTAACTGACATGCCAGCTCCAGACTTCGACTAAACTGACTGAAAGATTATGATTTCATCATATGAACATCAGGCACAATCCTTCCCGTTAGGGGTTTAGTATCATACCATCATAACATATATGAGAAGAACATAACCCGTGTCAAGCCAACAACTGTTTTTAGAATAAATGTGTATAGTTCCGATGACTTGACTACAAGCTGTTTTTGTAATCTTTGTGGAAACTTGTTATCGACGACTTTTGCAATAACGTATGAAATCTCACAATGTTACCTGTACCAAGTCATGATTATGACAGTTGTTATCCATTCGTTTGTTGTGTTTGAGCTTTATATTTTGCCATTTGATAAGGGACTTTCAGTTTTGAATTTTCCTCGGAATTCAGCATTTTTTGGTTTTTACTATTTTCATTACTTCCTGAACGTTTTTTTTTATTACTAAAACTTTACAACACCATTGGGAATATATATGGATATAATGTGTATGAGTATGTTTCAACTTACATGACATGGATTTTCATACAACTCGTTAATGATGATATGAACTTTTAGACATGACTAAGCTCTGTGATTCTAGGCATAGTCACATGTAATTGTGTGAGTTAAAGCCAATCCAATTAAAGTACAGAACTCTGATTTCGATATACTTTACTTGTATGAATTATAACGAAATCAGCGTTCTATATTTTAATAAGATTTAGTTTAAGTATAGTTACTATTTTAGTTCGTATAAGAAAGAAGTGTACCGTTTGACGTCTTCAAAAATATAGAGAGGAGTCATGACTTATTATAAGATCTTCTGATTCAGAAATAAGTCAAACATGAAAAAAACACGACACTTTACTTAACATCTTTAATCAATAAGGAACTACATAAATTTAAAATTATATCTTAAGGTTTTTATGAGAGCTTTTGTTGTCTCAGAAGACAAGAAAAATCTATGCATCATACAGTTTTGACATTTTAATTATTGATTAAAAATAAAACATTACCTAAGTTTTGATGTGCTAATCGCATCATACATTTTCTTGGAGCACTTTTACACGATCGTATCTTTTATCGTAAATAAGTTAAAGTTAGACAGACAAATAAAGCAGCTATAGCTTATAAATATGACGTGCTAGCACTTTATCAAATTTATATTCAAAGATTATTAAGTAAACAATCTCAATGTCAATAACCAAATATAGTCTAACAAAAAGTATAAGCTCCCAAGTCAGGAGCCTCTGGCCTTTGTTAGTCTTGTATTATTTTTATTTTAGTTTCTTGTGTACAATTTGGAAATTAGTATGGCGTTCATTATCACTGAACTAGTATATATTTGTTTAGGGGCCAGTTGATGGACGCCTCCGGGTGCGGGAATTTTTCGCTACATTGAAGACCTGTTGGTGACCTTCTGCTGTTGTTTTTTTCTATGGTCGGGTTGTTGTCTCTATGGCACGTTCCCCATTTCCATTCTCAATTTTATAGCTTCAATGAAAATAAATCGGTTTGAAAAAACATCCTTAAATAAAGGCACAGCGATACAATTAACATATTTTATACAAAGAAATTGGTAATAATAGAATAAATGGTATTGTGATATCACAATACAACGAAACATAAAAAAGTCTGCAAACTTAACCTATTTCTGAAAGAGCAGCCTAAGGATGTCACAAAACTGAATTACTGAACAGATATTTTTTTTGAGTAATTGTAAAAAACAGTTGAAAAGGACATTCTGACTAATCATAATTACATAAGTTTTAATGCTGTTTAGTCTAACAAATACAAATCAAATCATGTTTGTTAAGGATGTCCTGTGATGCAGAATTTGTTCAAATTTTAAATCCTTTAAAGTACTGTTTCAAAAATGTCTTCAACAACAAAGGTGAAATAACAAAACACCGAACCTGTAGTAAAATCTAAAACGGAAAGTCCGTTATCAAATGGCAAAATTAAAACTAAAACTCACCAAACGAACGGATAATATGCCATATCGGGCATTTTCTTATGTAGAACATTGTGTATAAAACCTGGTTTTAGAGCTAGCTAAACCTCTCAATCGAATGACAGTCGCATAAAATTCCATTTATTAATATTGAAAACGATGTGTGAACAACACACACAGACATAAGAGGTAAAAATGTAAAAAAATAGGGGTACAGCAGTCAACATTGTGTTAATAACTATAAATGCATAGATACTGCTGAATGAGTTAAGGAACATGTGTTAACATTTTGTTAAATAATGAAGTTTAATTTTATACACTGTTTGATATGCAGATTTCAAATTACAGAATTTTGACATTTATCTTGGTCTTTTTATAGCGACAACATAGCCAGTAATGTCAGGGTTTCCTTGAGGCTTTGATTTGAGTCCCACTTAATAAGCCTCAATAGACGAAATGTGTGTTCGGTGCACTAGCTAATAAGCCTAGGTTCTTTGAAGATTTGTTTTGTTAAACTGCGTCACGAAAGTTAAATCTAGTGATCATTTTAAAAAAAAACTAAGATTCCAACTCGAACACTGTTAGAGGTTGCTTATTATATTTTGATCTTTTGTCGTCATAAGCATTGCAACTATTTTCGGTACTGGCATGAAAATACGGATTTTTTGTGTTATTAAAATTTACTGTTACAAAATGATAGAAATTATTATAAATTAAGGAATGTATCTCCCTCATGCAAAGCTCTGATTCCTTTCACGGATTTGGCTATACTTTTTGGACCTTTTGGATTATAGCTCTTCATCTTTTATATAAGTTTTGGATTTCAAATATTTTGGCCACGAGCATCACTGAAGAGACATGTATTGTCGAAATGCGCATCTGGTGCAAGAAAATTAGTACCGTTAATTTTATTATTTATATATTAAAGGTTTTGTACATCCATGGCTATCTTAGTTTTGAGTTTAGTTTCAGGGTTCCTGAAGACGTTAAACCAATACAATAGCTGCAATAATTTATATATATCTATTTGTAGGGTCTCACCATGTTTGCCACTTTTATGGGCGTTATGCAGTTCGATTCCTGACATTAATTCGGATGTGCAAATAATTAAAAAAAATCAAAAGATATACTTAAAAGAACATTTCCACTATAATTGCCAACTGTTATAGAAAAATATTAGGCGATATGTATGTATTTTTGGGAAACAAAAACATTATTTTCCACTGACGTTTCAGAATAGTGACTAAATGATTTCAGAGCACTAAAAAAAACACCCCGAAAATATATATTTTTAGTTAATAGTTATCCCTTGTAAGATATTATGAAAATATGGTGTATAAAATTTATTTATTTCCTGGCGTGTTGAAAGTAAATGTAGTGATCAGCACGTTTTCCCTTTCTCTATTCTCAAATCCAAAATATTGATACATTGCAGTGTCTTAAAAGACAATAACATTCAAAACCAAGGAGAAAATCAGGACTCATAAAACCAAAGGACATTTACAATAACAGTTATAAATAATAAGTAAGAAACAACACGAACTTCACTAAAAACCGGGAGTTTAAAAGTTAAACAAATCAATGATTTGTTGCGGTGATTAAGATTAAGCCGTAAAATTGGTACATGACATAAATATATCCGAACTAGATAAAGACAGAATTGTGACCCTATTCTATTCTTTTTCGAAAATAAATAAAAATTAAGTAAAATAACAAAAGTACCAAACTCTGGGGAAAATTCAAAAGGGAAAGCCCGTAATCAAATGGCAAAATCAAGTCGGTGTCTTCAACATATATTATAATGGAGATACAACTGCCCTGGCTGAACTGACAAAAACACCAGCTGCAACTAAGAAAGTTCTAACATATAATTACATAATTCATCAGCCTAACCACTTTTAAATAGGAATGTTTCATTAAAAATTATGTCATTAGATAAGAATAAGATGTAACTAGCGTAAATGCTATGAAATTGTGCAAACATACCATCTCATTAACAAATATCATATCATATCATCATATATACTATATATGGATATCATAGCTAGAAAATTAATCCAGAACATTTTATGGCGTCTGCAAACCGACCACAATTGTAATTTCTGCTTCTTCTGCTTGTTCTGAATTTTGATTTTTAAATTCATTTAATGAATCTAATATCGTTTAACTGTTTTAAAACTCCTGTGGGCAATAAACCATTTCGTTAGATCTGTACAGTATTCAACTGTATTAACGAGGCTTCCTCTACAAATAATGAATTTACAACATGAAATCAATACTTAAAACGATAAATTGAGAGTAAATTAATTACTGTTTGAAAAACACCCAGTGGCTAATGATTCTTACATTAAGGATGAGGACAAGTTAAACAGTACATTAAAGGTAGATAGTGCAAAGTAAGTAAACCAAGCTGAAAGGAGGGACTTCTTTGTTCGTATGTGTACCCGTCATGTTGTTAATTTGGAATTACTTTGATAGCAATCAATTTCATTCACGAGTGTTCATCAAAATCTGTATCAAGATTTTGCAATAACTGTTAGAATTTTTTTTAAGTTTTCTAGACAAAGGTCTATTTTGAAAACAGCATCTTTAATCTCAAACATAGAAGAAATAGAAAACTCAAACTTGGCGAAGAACGATGTACATGCATATCTAAATGATGGTATAATAATAACTGATGTTTTGAAACACAAAATTTACTGCATCCCTTAACGGATGGTTAAATAAAAACTAAAGTGTACAAAAACAGTTTATTTGCATGCATTACCTTAGGATACATGGTTGGATAACAGTTCATCTGTACAAAGTTGGTTTCACATGTATGACACAGATGATGATGAGTTACAATTTATATGTATCTAGCTTCTCTTGACTAGCCTTTAAAAAACCCGGAAAAAACCAAAATGAAGCATCAAAATTGACAGTTCGAATTGATTGACAAGAATTAGAATAAGACAACAAAGACTAGAAAAACACTACATAAAAACAAACGACTGAGAAACACGAACCGCTACTTAAGACCACCCTCAATAAGAAGTCTTTTTCTATGATATAACAACCGATGAAAAGATGATAATGTTGTTGATTAGACAATTGAAAAACCATAATTGATAATTTATCGTTATAATTCCGTAATAGTCAAACAATTCATGACGGCGTCTTAAAACTTTCGAAGGGATGACCGATACCACTAGGTAACCTGTCATGAAAGCAATGACAGAAAACGCAAATTCTGGAATCTCGTATCAACTGGAAGATGTCATGATGTTGCTGCATAGAAATGGAAAGTCAACATTTTGAAATCTAAATCAGCTCTTTTGTCGTTAAATTTTGTTCTTAAATTACCCTAATGGTCAATTTAGAGGTAAGACCTGATATGAGGCAGACGTTACTGTTTCTGTGGAAATCCTTTAATTTAAGTTCGATGGGGTATTTACATTAATTATAGTCCCCAAACATAACATTATTCAGTAAGACATTATCATCTGTTACAGTATAGCGAAATGTGAAGTTCAGATAATGTTAGCTGCCGTTCATCCTTCATGAGAATCTTATGTATGAAGTTTGCTTCATATCAATACAGAAACAATTCGACAAGAGTAGGGGCCCATTTATAGTTCCCATAAGAATACCGTTTGTCTGCTGAATAAATGCTTTCCAAATGTTACATAACATATGGTGTCAATAAAAAATAATCAAACATCTATATGTCAGTTTCGGAATATTCTTGCTTTGAAATAGAGTAATTGTACTTTATGATTATTTCTTACCTAAAACAATATCTGTCTCAAAGGATTGCGAATTAACAAATCATCTGAACGAAAGTAATTTTACACGGATGTCCTAAAGGATGGTTAAGTAACAGTTCATCTGTACCTCGTCAGTTTAACATACACATTGCATAGGAATGATAGCTGTTTATCTGTTTAAGTATTACAATAAAAATATGTAGTATGATTGCCAATCAGACAACTCTCCCTCAGAGACCAAAATGACATAGAAGATAGCAACTATAAGTCATCGTTGGTCTTTACCAATGATTAGAATCAAACCAGAAAACTTACGACTTGACGTATGTACAAAACAATAAACAAAAACAAATATGTATAGCAACAAATCATTAGTAGATAAATACAATTTCATGACTTAGGAAAAGAACATAGTATTACATCATTTGGCAATATTTTAACACCCACCGTCCAAAACAGGAAAATAAACAATAGAAAACAACGTCTATTTCTTTTTGTAATTAATGTGTCTGTTCTAAACTGAAATATCTTAATCTCGCAAAGGTCACTCAAATTAAAGTAAGCATATATTGGTTAATTTCGACATTATGTTTAGATAATTCTTGATTATAAAAAAATAAAATAACGTCAAGTGTTGTTAAATTTTTCAATCAGATGTAATTTAGACATACAAATATGATTTATAACAATGCAAGTCGGTTACTAAAAGGTCTAAATGTATGAAATGTCCTAGGGAATGTTAAAATGCAGTTCATATGTACAAAGTTGGTTCAAAGTTGGTGAACTAAAATCATTAAAATCAGCAACACATAAATTCGAAATGAAGCAAATAAACATCGCCCCAGAAGGAACATCTAAATTACTATAAAACTTAAACCAATCAAAAGAAATTGGACCAGACAAAATATCACCTCATTTTCTAAAAGAAGTTCATCATAAAATCTCACCTATAATATCTGACTTGTTTAACTCATCAGTAAATACAGGCAAAGTACCAAACGACTGGAGATAGGCCTTGGTTACACCAGTTTTCAAAAAGGAAGAAAAATCTAAACCTGAAAACTATAGGCCCATCTCTCTAACCTGTATTCTTAGTAAATCACTAGAACATATAATTGTATCATCCATAATGAAACATCTAGACATTCACGATTTACTATGATAGTTGTCCTGTATTGTCAGGCGTTTCCCAAGGCTCTGTTCCCGGGCCATGTCGGTTCTTAATTTACATCAATGACATGCCAGACAACCTCAAAAGTAATGTTCGCCTCTTTGCAGATGACACTATTGTGTATCTAAGAATTTCATCATTAGATGACTGTCACACCCTTCAATCAGACCTACATAAACCGGAACAATGGGAGCAAGAATGGCTTATGTCCTTTAACCCAGACAAATGCGAAATCATCCACATAACAAGAAAACATAAACCAATCATCTATAAATACACATTACATAATCATATTCTAAAATCAACAAACAAAGCAAAATATCTTGGCGTTTCCATCACAAAAGACCTGACATGGAACTCTCATATAAATGACATCAAAAACAAAGCAAACGCATCACTGAGATTTATTAAAAGAAATGTTAAAACAAACAGCATAAAAACAAAAGAACTGGCTTACAAAACATACGTAAGACCAAAAATTGAATACTGTAGTGTCGTCTGGGATCCGTGGCAGAAACAACAAATACATAAAATTGAAATGGTACAGAGAAGAGCTGCCAGGTATACACTCAACCAATACAGCTATCAAAGCAGTGTAACAGCCATACTTGAACATCTAAGATGGCCAACATTACAACAAAGAAGAAATCTTGCATCCGTCACCATGCTATATAAAATCCAACACCAATTAGTCTCCATCCCAGTAAATACATACCTAATACCATCTAAGGAACATAAATTTATACGGCCACTCTCTCCCACAAACTATCATTTATATTCATTTTTTCCTAGAACAATAAGGTTGTGGAATTCCCTACCATACCAAGTAGCCTGTAGCCCAGAATTAGAAGCTTTTAAGTCTGGTGCAAAACCACATATGTACTGCTAAACCAAACCATGTTTTTATCTATATACAAAAAACAAATTAAAAAAAAAAGAAGTTTTTTTGCAATTAGTGTAAATATGTTTAGTTTAATTTGTTTCCCTAGTATGTGCCTTCTTGTAATCTTCAATATATTGAAGTTAAGAAGTATTATGTAGATGTAGATGTCATGCCTGAAGGATGTACTAGTACTAGTAATTAATTTAAACAAATTATCTTCTTGAAGACATTCTTTTCATCTTGATATGTATCGAAAAGGATGGATAAATATTGATCAGTAATTAGTCGGTTTTACAAACATATGCCATGCTGGTCAAGTTATAGTTTATTTTCGATCTATGAGTTGACCGTTTCTCTGGTATCTTTTGCCCCTCTATTACAATTTACCTGAAGGAAGGGGATTTCACAGTTTTTACAGAGGTAGTAAAAATGTCTTTGTATCGTTCTCGTTTTGAATACGTATGCGAGTATTTGCCACTTGAAGTTGAATTGCCAGAATAAATGTCTTATATATACATGTAGCTATGCTCACATATGTTAAAAGTTAAATAACGATATACTGTGTAAGAAACATTGGTCTTCTTACCTTCGAATAGTTAGTTTGCCCGTTTTTATTATTATAAGAGAATGGAGGGTTGAGGGTATTTAAGGTACAATAATGATATGTAATAGATAAATGTATCATCTGATTTCAAACAACGGTGCTGTCATATATTTGTATTGACCTTCTCTACATCTAAATCTTATCGAAATGAATACCCACATGTAATTATAATCAAGTCACTTATATGTTTAATCATCGCAGTTTTAACCAAAGTTTGTAGTTTTTGCCTTTTCTGTCTTGCAAAGTTCAGACGTTTTATGTAGTGAAGATTATTACGAATGGCATATTATAAAACTGTAATTCTAAGATGACAGAATAAGTTTCTTAAATTAAACAAATTTCATGTAAAATTGTATCTCAATTACTAATCCTTGTTTATAGTGACAATCTAATCATTTTTCTTGTGACATTTACTCGTACCCTTATAACAAAGATAACATCCACATAATAACTAAACACTACCCCCGGGATTATCTTGACATATTACTCTTAACATTGCCGCAATGTGCCAATAACATGTTCTTATAGCTAAATGATATTTGTTTCCCAGGATTTACGAATTCTAACTTATTGACATTATGAAAACTATACAGGAAGCCAGGTCACGAAAAGTGTTATTCGGTTTCTCCAACTTGCACTGACTAGATTTAATCGATAATTTTAATGGATTTATATCTCAGATTTTTATTGGAAAGTACAATGAAAGGTTCCCTTACCAAATTGTCGAATATAAACTAAGGAAAAAAAAGATCGATCTTTTTATAACTTCGATACGCAATGGTTTGGCCCATTATTTAAGAGTTTGATAAAGCATTATACGTATATGGTATAGGAAGTTCACTATTGTTGAACAGACACATTTTCGGTCAATCGGCATTTATCAGTCATTAACCAAAATCAACTAATTAAAAAAATAAGCTATATAGATATTAGGGTTATAGTTTTGTACACTAGATGTGCGTTTTATCTCCATAACATCAATCAATACTAGATTAGGTACAATAAGAGCTAACTATTCCGCAAGGTTTTGCCAGACACAGCTAAGGTAATTTATTCCAAGGATATATACGTATTTGTATTCCAAACAATTTTAAATTGTAAACGGTTAGTTTATTAGATTTGATTATAAGGATTTAAATTTCTCTAAGTGATAACAATAAAAAATGGAGAATTGATGTATCATACTCCTTTGTTTGTATTATTAACAAAGTATACTCGTTTTGACGTTTTTTTCATAAAATGGTTAGGTATATAAGGGATCATAGCTTGACTGTGTAATTAAGTTTTACATAATTCAAATAAAAATCGTAAACTTATCATATATTATGCACATAATTTGTTGAGAATAAGATTTTAATGGAATTAACCTTTTTCTTTTTAAACAAAACTGCTTGTATTCTAAAATTTGAAATATATGTTTTGCTATTGTATTTTATTAAGATTGCAAATATATACAAAATATTACTATTTGACGACTTTTGAAGATCTGTTCGTGTCATAAGGTATTTGTGTTTGTAAACATTATACTATTTTGGAATGCAAGCATTAATATTGAAATTTATCGTAGGAAGTCCTATAATCAGGTTAATTACAATTAATATATATCGTCAACAACTCAAGATAATTATTTATTACTAAATGTGTTATTTAAACACAACACGCATATCTTCTTCCACGATAACATAAGTGTCAACAGGTAAATAAGAATAAAAACTGTACTCATAACTAACAATAAACAGAATAACAAACGCCTTTTTGCTTTTTGAATGACGTCAACAATTGCAAACCTACAAGAACACAAACCATAACATGTTTTCTGCCATTTCTTTACGACTTATTGCATTCAATCTAGATATTTCTCCTATATTTGACACCATGTTATATATGATTAAGATTAGAATTTGATGGTGATCATATAAATAGTGAAAAAGGACACATTTACATGTACCTTAATCAAATAACACATATATCATTATTTGAATTTTGTTAGACGGCAAAATTATCATGTGATTCAATCGTACAAAACTTTTTCAATATAAAAAAAATCAAATAAATTTATGATGAGGAAATATAGTGAGAGAAAAATCAACAAGAATGAGAGATCGTGCTCGAATTCCGAGAATACTTAGAGATTATAAGGTCAGACGGAATTTACTGATAGGTTCAATCGCCTCCTTATTGGTAGACCGATTTGATAATACATATGTTCTGCGGTAAAATGATTCACTTAAGTTTGCCTAATATTAATGAGTGAAATTGTCTGTCAACTGCAAACGGACAATAGTGACTTATACTCATTCCCGACTGACGTTTCTAAGCATCTTAACATCACATAAGACTGTCACACAACGTTAGTTTAACACAAAATATCACATTGGATAACATTGTTCAGTATCTGTAATAATATGTTTCTTCTGTTAGATAACAGTATTTGAAATCTTAACTAAACATGAGCTATACAATTGAGCAAAGGACAAATTTAAAGATGAATACCAGTATCTACTGATCTTGATAAATAAAGACTAATTATTAAAGTTTTGATTATGACCTTCATTTCCGAGCATCTCTTTGCTGTTGAATAAGGAGTCTTTGACCTCATTTTGTTTATGAAACAAATTTGATTCAATAACGGAATTGAAATCCAATAGAAATAAGAAATCATGCAATTGTTCTCATGAGAAGTGCTCGTACTTTAAATCTTACAAATTGAACGGATTATCACAAACGATATTCTCGAAGTATAATGATATACCGCAATTTATAGATTGAAAAAACATTTTTGAAGGAACCAGGTAATAGTTGTTCCCCGTTGTATACGTCCGTGTTGAAGAAAGTATAATATCATGATAATAAAGATGACGCACTTTACAGACGAGATTCAAATCACAATAATGTACTAAGCCATAAGAAATCACATTATGAAGAAAATGATAATAATAAGTCCCCACTATTGTTTTATAACTGTATTCTCCCCCTTGTGGATGCATCTTTCGACGTTTCAGTCTCGTTGAAATCTCGTCCTGAAATTATTTCCTTTACTTGTGATACCAGTGGAATATATCACTGATTAAAAAAATCTATAATCAAACTTAAATAAGGCCGTTAGTTTTCTCGTTTGAATTGTTTTACATTATCTTTTCGGGGACTTTTATAGCTGACTATGCGGTATGGGCTTTGCTCATTGTTAAAGGCCGTAAGTTGGCATATAGCTGTTCATTTTGGTCTCTTATGGAGGGTAGTCTCATTGGCAATCATACCACATCTTCTTTTTTTATATTAACTCCGTGAAAAAAATGTATATTTATAAACCATAGGTAGTGTTTGAAAATTTTGAAATCTTATGACTTATCAAATCAGTCTTTTTAGCCAAAATGACGAGAAAATGGATGAGGGGTATAAGAAATGATATAACCATAAGCATGTACGCCAAATATCAAGGTTTTTTTTTCAAATTTCTTAGATATGCATTTTCCATATATATTTATAACAAGGAACTTGAAATAATATGCCTTTTCTTCTCACAGAAGGGAAAAATCACAAAGGACTAGGTCCGGTAAGGGCCGCTTTTGGCCTCAAATTTCAGGTTCATCTAACGAAACATTTTGGACACCTTTTTTTTAAAAACACTTGATTATCTATTGCAATTGATCCAATTAGTATTTGTGAAAATTTTAACTGATGTAGTCTTTAAAAACGCTCCGATTCAAGCTGAAATATGAAAAATTTATTAAATATGCAAAAAAACGTCACTTTTCGGATGTTTTTTGTCAAAAATGAAAGTGACCGCATCCGTGTTTATCCTCAACCTTTATATATGTTATCTATTATCATCAAATACAACTAACATTTCAATATTATGAATGAACACGAATGCGGCCACTTTCATGTAAGACGGAAACCGTCTAAAATTTAACTAAAATGCTTAAATTGTGAAGATTTTAGTAATTTAGCATGACTTAATGATGCTAGTACCCGATATATGTGCATTATATTGTCAAAAACCGCCCATATTTATGTAGCAGAACTATTCTACTTTCCAGTAAATAGCTAAAAGATAACATTATCACAATTTTGTAAAACTGCTATATTTTGGGACCAAAAATGGGTTTACTGAACCTTCTCCTTTACCACACTTACAGCATAGGGAACGTGACACGTAAAAGCAATTAAATTTAATAAAACTTTCTTATATCAACACCTTCGACTATTTTCTTTTAGTTAAATTTATTCAGATAGGTCTATTTTATCTTTAATGAAAAATGAAAATATGTTTACTTGTGATTTTTTTTACAATAGCGATGAGTAAAAATTGATGTGAAATGAGAATATCATCAACATCGCCTATTTTAAAAAGGCCGTAGCATCTTTATAGATTACCTCACTCTTGTCTCGCCGAAAGTGCCTATCTGTGTGTTTGTTTTCTGGGTTTTAGTATGAACCGAAAAGACAATGATCGATATTCTTAAAGGATTCAACAATAAACCTACTAACCCCTTGGTCAAAAACATAATATTTGTATTGTTTGAATATTCTGAGTCTAAACGATATTAATTAAAGACAGGGAACTATCTATTATGCATATTGGATTATAAAACAATGAGTATTATCCTAAGTTACTACCATTCGAACAATTTAATACCGTTTTAGAACGATTTTAGTTGTGAGACCAAGATGGTTTTATTTTGTCTATGCAGAGCAATTAGTTACACAAATTTACTCTACTCAATCGCTGTCTGTCCTGGTTTATTTCCAGTGTTGCGAGCTTGAAGGATGACGGTGTCTGTCCTGGTCTATTTCCAGTGTTGCGAGGTTGAAGGATGACGGTGTCTGTCCTGGTTTATTTCCAGTGTTGCCAGCTTGAAGGATGACGGTGTCTGTCCTGGTTTATTTCCAGTGTTGCGAGCTTGAAGGTAGACTGACACTTTAGTCTTTAACGATTTGTCGCTTTTAGAGCTTATATAAATTGTTTAGTACACATATTATCAATGTCCCGTTTACAAAAAACATATAAAAGCTGACAAAACGTCAACAGCATCTGCTGAAATCATAATTTGGGTGAAAAGGATTACGTCCTGGTAAGTAATTTTGTACGAGTTCTTTTCATTTCATAAGATTTGCTCTTGAAAAATTATTATTTTTTGTCATACGAATGTCACCGACACAAATATTCCAATGACATTTCCTCTATCTACAATGTATTTGTTTCATAGTTACCTTCACCTGAAACCCCTTTCAGCCTTTCTGATAACCCAATGTCGTTACAACAACTTCCATTCATTTGTTGTGTCAAATGCAGATATTTGTGTATTGTTGTGTCGATTTTATCAAACTATAATTATACAACCTAAAGGTAAATGAAGAATTTTGCACATTTGGAACAAAACAGACATTTTATATTTTGCCTTACCATTTTATTAAATTACACGCAAAGGGGAGAATATTAAAAAGTCAGGATCTAATTATACAAATAGAATATTCATCAACTTTTGCGGTCATATACCTCGATTGTTTTCTTCTTCTGAGATCTGTTTCCTAGTTAGCTGATTACAGTTTGTTGTTTTAGTCGCGATATATCCTATTTGTTGTACAGATGAACGAACAATTCAGACGACAAGAGTCTATATGTTAGTCTGATTGGAGTAAAAACAATATCAACGCTTCCTTTTAACACTATCTTTTTGTTCGGTGTATTTAACTTAACAGCCGGCAATAATGATGTTAAAAAAGCAACATAATTAATTTAATCTGTAGCACTTTCACCTTAATCTGTTAGAAAAACAATATCTTTATTTGTAAAATAAATAAAATTGAGAAAGAACATACAGCAGACAACAGCCGAAGGCCACCAATGGGTCTTCAATGTTGCGAGAACTCCCGCACCCGTAGGTGTCCTTCAGCTGGCCCGTAAAATATGTATACTAGTACAGTGATAATGGACGTCATACTAAACTCCGAATTATACACAAGAAACTAAAATTAAAAATCATACAAGACGAACAAAGGCCAAAGGCTCCTGACTTGGGACAGGCGCAAAATTGCGGCGGGGTTAAACATATTTATGAGATCTCAACCCTCCCCTATACCTCTAGGCAATGCAGAACAGTAAACGCATAACAATACGCACGTTAAAATTCAGTTCAAGAGAAGTCCGAGTCCGAGGTCAAAAGATGTAACAAAAGAAAATAAATAAAATGACAATTATACATAAATAACAACAGATTAATAGCAGTTAACTGAAATGCCAGCTCCAGACCTCATGCAAAGCTCTGATTCCTTTCACGGATTTGGCTATACTTTTTGGACCTTTTGTATTATAGCTCTTTATCTTTTATATAAGCTTTGGAATTCAAATATTTTGGCCACGAGCATCACTGAAGAGACATGTATTGTCGAAATGCGCATCTGGTGCAAGAAAATTGGTACCATTAATTTTATTACTACCACTGGGTCGATGCCTCTACTGGTGGACTATTAGTCCCCGAGGGTATCACCAGCCCAGTAGCCAGTACTTCGGTACTGGCATGAACATACGGATTTTTTGTGTTATTAAAATTTGCTGTTACAAAATATTAGAAATTATTTTAAATTAAGGAATGCATCTCCCTCATGCAAAGCTCTGATTCCTTTCACGGATTTGGCTATACTTTTTCGACCTTTTGAATTATAGCTCTTCATTTTTTATATAAGCTTTGGAATTCAAATATTTTGGCCACGAGCATCACTGAAGAGACATGCATTGTCGAAATGCGCATCTGGTGCAAGAAAATTGGTACCGTTAATTTTATTAAAGCATAGCAACGATCACAAGACACAAATTATGCTGTAATTTTTCAAATATTTTTAATCATGATGTTCACATTATATTTGTTTTAAATTATCGATAATTAAATACTAAAAACTAAAATCATCTTTCTGATGAGATCTTGTTAACATTTCGACATGCCTTACCCTAATAAAGGCGACAGTAGTATACTGCTGTTCATCAGTCATATTTCAAGTATAGCGAATCTAACATAAAATTATAGATAATGATTGTGGTCTGACACGTTTTAAAATTTTGATTTAAAAAAAACATTTAAAAATTTATAAAAAACCCGCATTTTTATTTTTATGCAGAATTTCATCATTGCTTAAACGTAAATCAGGTTATAACATGCAAATGGTCATGTTATCTATTGTTATCTAATTTGCCTTTTCTCAGTTGAACTATTAACTTATCTGTTAACGTCTGTGTTGAGAAGTCAAAGCATTTCCACTACATTACTAAATTGCCTAAGGACACAAATTATTATATTACTTCCTTGTTTGAATTCCATACAAAGACGCTAAAAACCAAAAAACTAAAATAAATCAATGATCAACAAATCGTTAGGAATATCAGGCCAATACTAGTCAGTAGAATACCAGATTTACAATGTAGGTGTTCAGAAGTGTGTTATTCGTATTTAGGAAAAATTGTCCTTAAGTGAATTCTTATATGATTTCAGTATTTTATAGTAGCAAACTGTTAAATCAAATGAAACTTTGTTTTGTGCTTTTTGCAGTAAAACTGCTACATCAGAGTTATGTGGAATAAAATCTGTAACCGACCCGATAAGTGTTTTTGTTACCATTACCAAAGGTTGGTCCATATGATTTAAAAGTGTCTCAACGTTAACTCACTAGATACATGTTTTCGCAATCTTCTGTCATAAGATACCAGAAAGTATGTGGCTCTGTAACTTCACCTATTGTGTTCCTTTCCCAATTGAAACGCAACCTGTTTCTATCCTTACTGTTGCCTCAATATATGTACATTTGATATCTCAAAATGAACCCGTTATTTTTCCCTTTCCAATTAAACTAATCCATTCAACCAATCCAGTATCGCTGCGGAATAGGTTATATATGTAGCATAATTCTCTGTTAAGAAACAATCAAAATAAATAGATATGAAACATAAGAAGTGAGAAATTGAATAAATTGGTCCTTTTCAGAATAATATCTGTAAATGTTTTAGTTATGAAGCTACTAAGCCTATTATTGCAGTTATAAAGCTTTTATCATTTGATGGTAACACTCTTCTTGCCGACTTGTTTTTTTTATTATTATGGAGCTGACTTCATACAGGAGTTTCTTAGAAAGAAAGATAAGAAGTTAGCAATATTCTTTAACTTTACTTTCCGCTATAAAGATGATGTTCTCTCACTAAATAATTCAAAATTTGGTGACTATGTTGAACGCATCTATCCCATCGAACAAGAGATACAGGATACAACAGATACAGTTAAGTCTCCCACATATTTCGACTAACATCTAGAAATTGACAATGAGGGTCGATTGAAAACAAACTTTACAACATAAGAGATGATTTCAGTTTCCCATTTGTGAACTTTCCATTTCTATGGAACAACATTCCAACAGAGCCTGCATACGGAGTAAATATCTCCGTATCGATACGATATTCACGGGCATGTTTTTCCTATCATGATTTCATTGAATGAAAGTTGCTGCGCACAATGAAACTATTAAAACAAAAGTTCCAAATGGTAAAGTTGAAATCACCCCCTCGTAAATGTTAAGGACGCCATCAAGAGTTGCTTGACCGTTATTGAAAAAGCGTTTCACAGATGAGATCGGATATGTTCCTTATGTCGTAATAACAATCCACTCCCCTTTTCAACATGAATGTAACCTACCGAATTATACTATTTACAGGGTTTGTAATACCATTAGCAATACGACTGGTGCCACATGTGGTGCAGGATCTGCTTACCCTTCCGGAACACCTGAATTTGTTGGGGTTCGTGTTGTTTTGTCTTTAGGTTTCTGTTTTGTGTCTTCTGTACTATTGAATGTCTGTTTGTCTTTTTATTTTTTAGCCATGGCGTTGTCAGTTTATCTTCGATCTTTGACTGTCCCCGTGGTATCTTTTGACCCTTTACTCTAATAATTATGTTTTCTGGTTGACCATGACTTTCAACCCAGACAGCTTACGATTTTAATACTAGATTATTGTATAATCAAATAAGCATTCTTTGTGTAAGGGCATTGTTCGCTTTATCAAATTGTTCCATCGGTCGTTCATTGCATTATTGTGTGCCTGTCAATAAACAAAAAGTTACTGCTTTTATCAAAACAACCCATTGTCCTTTTTGTATGCCAATATGATTGCCTTGATAACTTCGTGTAACTAGAATATACTCTATTCATGTATACAGTCAATAATTAAATTATGTCCTCAGTAATTATAAAAGAACATCTTTCCCAAATTACATGTTTTCTTGCTGCTGATTTTCATATTAGATGGGTCGTGACTGCTTCAGAAAATTAGATCTGCAATACCATGATATATATGCTTGACACAAACAAATGACAAATGAAGCATTGTGTGACACAAATATTATTTCCTTTCTACCTTTATGAATAAATTGTTGTTTTACTCTTCTATAACCACTCACAATAGTAACTATATATCAAGAAATAAAATTGGTTCCATCGAAATAAAGGCGAAAGATACTAAAAGGAACATTGAAATTAATAAGTCAAAACAAAATGTCAACGCCATGTTTAGAGACTACTTTTCAAGATGTAAGCAAGTATCGTTGGTAGTACATGCATGAGAAGAAAATAATTTACCTAAACTACATAAGTGTCCTTACAAACAACGGTATATTGCTGGGTCTTCCAAGTGCTCCACGAAACCTCTTTCTAAATTATTAACATCTATTTTATCAGCAATCAAAGACGGGCTTCAAAGTTATTGTGAAACTGCCTATTCTAGAGGTGGCGTAAATCAGATGTGGATACTTAAAAATTCCAAAGATCTTTTAGAGTACATACAATCTAACTCTCTTTCATCTTGTAACAGTATTAAAACATTTGACTTTTCTACTCTTTACACAAGTATTCCACATTCCAAACTAAAAGACAAATTGAAAGAGTTGGTATTACTTTGCTTCATAAAAAAGAATGGCCAACGTAGATACAAGTATCTTGTCTTAGGGAGGGATAAATCATACTTTGTAAAGAATCACTCTGATTCAAACAAAAAATTCTCTGAAACCGATATTATCAAGATGCTTGATTTCTTGATGGACAACATATTTGTAACGTTCGGAGGACGTGTTTTTCAACAGACTGTCGGCATCCCAATGGGAACAAACTGTTCCCCTCTACTTGCCGACTTGTTTCTTTATTATCATGAGGCTGACTTCATGCAGGAACTTATAAGGAAGAATAAAGGCAACAGTAGTATACCGCTGTTCAAAACTCATAAATCCATGGACAAAAAACAAAATCGGGATAACAAACTAAAACCGAGGGAAACGCATCAAATACAAGAGGAGAACAACGACACAACACTAAAATGTAACACACATAGACAAAATCCCACGAGAATAACAAATATAACATATATATATAACATCAAAACCAAATACATGAATTTGGGATAGACAAGTACCGTGACACGTCTTATCGCAATGTGAATTTACACTCAAAAATAAGAGAAAACAAACGACACAACGTTATAATGTAATACAAGATAAGAAGTTAGCAATATCCTTTAACTCTACTTTCCGCTATATAGATGACGTTCTTTCACTAAACAATTCAAAATTTGGTGACTATGTGGAACGCATCTATCCCATCGAATTGGAGATAAAGGATACTACAGATACAGTTAAGTCGGCTTCATATCTTGACTTACATCTAGAAATTGACAATGAGGGTCGGTTGAAAACAAAACTTTACGACAAAAGGGATGATTTCAGTTTTCCAATTTTGAACTTACCATTTCTAAGTAGCAACATTCCAGCAGCACCTGCATACGGGGTATATATCTCCCAATTGATACGATATTCCCGTGCTTGCATTTCCTATCATGATTTTCTTAATAGAGGGTTACTGCTCACAAGGAAGCTATTAAACCAAGAGTTCCAAATGGTGAAGTTGAAATCATCCCTTCGTAAATTTTACGGACGCCATCACGAGTTGGTTGACCGTTATAGAATAAGCGTTTCACAAATGATATCAGATATGTTCCTTACGTCGTAACTACAATCCTCTTCCCTTTCATGAATGTGACCTACCGAATTAGACTATTTACCGGATTTGTAATCACATAAGCAACACGACGGGTGCCAAATGTGGAGCAGGATCTGCTTACCCTTCCGGAGCACCTGAGATCACCCCTAGTTTTTTGGTGGGGTTCGTGTTGTTTATTCTTTAGTTTTCTATGTTGTGTCATGTGTACTATTGTTTTTCTGTTTTTCTGTTTGTCTTTTTCATTTTTAGCCACGGCGTTGTCAGTTTGTTTTAGATTTATGAGTTTGACTGTCCCTTTGGTATCTTTCGTCCCTCTTTTACACCAAAACATATTCTAAACAGAGAGTCTATAGTTTTATAGAGAAAATAAAATATTTCAACGATATATCTTAGATCTTTTATTAATTCTTTCGAGTGTCAAATGAACATTTGAAATGAAAATATCAGGAAAAGAACAAATAAAACAAAAACCATGGGAGGAAATACTGTTAAAAACGCATACCCGTCGGTGCTGTAAGCATCTCCTTGAATACATGTCATTAGTGACTTTAGACAATGATATATACATCGTATCGTTCATCCAATTATTGACGATGACCGTAAAATTTAAGTTGTGTCTAATTCTTTCTCCATTCGCTGATGAAAAAGTGTGTATGTTAGTGACCAGCAATGTCAGTTAATTGAACATGCAAGCGCGTAAAATATTATGTTAATCCTTGGTGTGAAGGTCATGCAATGGAAAAGGTTTATAATTTTCAGTACATCATTTGAGTATATTTTGTACATAGTTTGGCAAATTGAAATCTCAAGTATTCTGTTCAAATAATAGATACTAGTAATAAATTCAACTGGTTTTTACAAATTCTGCAAACCGGAAAGTGATTTGAATTTCATTTTGGTATACCATTGCTTTTGTATTAGTCGTTATTGGGCGTTAATCTATATTTTTGCCACTACATATATGTGTCAAGCCCTTTCAAGCCGATTTGTTAAGTTTGTATTTTGGTATATTGTGTTGTGAAATAATCGTAAACAAGTTTAATCAGGTCATTTTTCATGTGTTGTGTCTTGTGATTTAACGTGCATAATAGACTTAAGCAACGTTATTTTTTTTTAAATAATGAATACGTTTAATCAGTACATGTGGGTTTATGAAATAAAAAGAATATTCTACTCCAGAAAAAAATTGTTTAAGGGGGTGTATTTTTCTAAATATTTCAAAGTCTAAACGCTCATCGAATTTGTTCACTTTTTTGGGGGTCATTTTAGAGGTTTTATTCGAGTGTCACTGATCTAGTCCTTTGTAGACCGGCATTAAATGTAAAAATGTTCATCGAAAAGACCGAAGTTTTTTTCCACTATTATTTGATTTATAACACACAAAAAAGAATATCCAAATTACAAACAATTATCCTTAAAAATACTTAAGAATGGACTCCATGTTTTCGAGCTTATTTTAACAAATTCTTACTAAACTACTGATAACATTACATCATTGTTTTTTTAAATTTTGTTGTCTTAATCGTAGCTGGATCCCCTTTAAAACAATTGTAGATCTCATTCCTTAAATGAATGTAAAAAGTAAATTCACAAAAATACTGAACTTAGAGGAAGATCAATAGGGAATGTCCATAATCACATGGCAAAATCAAATAACAAAACGCATCAAAAACGAATGGACAAGACATGTCATATTCCTGACTTGGTACAGGCATTTTCAAATGTAGAAAATGGTGGATTAAACCTGGTTCTATAGCGCTAACCCTCTCACTTTAATGACAGTCTCATCAATTTCTGATATTTTTACATTGATGCGTTAAATAAGCAGACACAATAAATAAAATAGTCAAAATATGGGTACATCAGTCATCATCGTTTAACAATTTTAAAAGGAACAATTTAACAGAACACAAAAACATCTACTATCTACGAACACATTTATTGATTTGAGTGTCTGACGTCAGAAAATTTTAAACGTCACATAAATTTGTCGTTCAATGTGCGTACAAACAATTTTAAAATTTTCATGGGAATGTTAGCATACAGGGTTAAAAAATCAAAAGTATGTAAGAATAAATTAAGAAATAGACCGAGATTTAAACTAGTCTAAAAGTTATATATAGAATTTATAAGAATCCAAAAATAGTTAATTCCACTACGCGATTGAATGATTTTGACGTATGTTGTAATTCATAATAGAAATATATCATAATGACATATATTAGAACAATATCATATTGACGGGATCTTTTAAAATACAGAGTCACGTTATAAGAACAAAAGAAATACAAAAAGTCGCAAATACAAAACAAACCACAAAAAAATGAAAGCCAATACAAACAAAATTGACGAAATGTATAAGTACCGAGCCACGTGAAACGGATATCACATGAAACCGTTCAACAGTAAAAGTAATATTAATAATAGAACAAAGACAAATGAAAGAACTATAAAAAACGTTGTTAAGATGATAAACAACATCAGTACGCAGAATCTATACATCAAGACCATCGTGTATTATTTGAGAAGTTGATACGATATACAATTATTGAAACGTACTACTTGCAAACATTTTTTTTTACATCATACTGTAAACGTTTTGTCGTGGATACTTAAGTTTGCGTTTCTTCCTTTTTACTCCACTTCGAAGCGATTTAATTTCCCGATTTTCAAAAATCCTTTGGGTATATCGACGTTTTAATATATATTGTATGTATTTATATATTCGCGACAATTTATATTGGCGCTATTTTTTCCCTGTTGAAAATTAGTTGGTTTATAGTAATATTTTGGGTAAATAAATAAGAATCTTTCATTGCCTGTATTAAACATTTTTGAAAAATATCTATAAAGAAGTGCTGTCATACTAATTTTTAAAACAGTAATTTTTTTTGAGAGTTGAAGCTGTCAAAAACCAGTATGATAAATCGTTAGTGTAGTTTAGACAAACCAGTTTTATCCTAACATGATAAATGAGAACTTTCTATGGTTTACTGTAGTAAGTCTAAGTTGTAAAATCGTTATCAGTGAGCATAAATAGTATTTAAATGTGTTTTTTTTATTCCTATTAAAACATTCTTAAAGGATAATTGAAAGTGTTCAAGTAACTTAATACAGCAAAGGAGGTATTTAGATAAAATCATTCTAACCATTCTGCTATACCGAGACGTGTTTTGCAGTTGTAAATTGTGTTTATCTGACATTCATTATACAAAAATGCCAATGTTATAATACTTAAAATTGATGTGTTTTATTTTTAAACGTAATACATTTTTTCTTCAAAACGACATATTATTCTACGTGTGTGAAAAAAATAGAAAGAAGCTTTAAAAACAAATATATATTTTGTTATCGCTATTATACTTTTGAAAAGTATGATTATTTTTATTTATTTAAAATCTTCTTTTTGTTCTTTTCTCGAAGGTGACATTATGTCTGAGTGTGGATTTGCATTTCAATTGAAGCTTATCATGCCAATGTAACCGGTCTCGTTCATGCAATTTCAAAGTTTTTGTATGTTACCTGATATTGCATCTTCTTACTCAATTTACAAAATTTTAAAATCAATTATCTACTGGTACTGTCGCCTCAATGTTTCACTTAATGCCGATGATTCGATTGCCTTGTTTGGTGTTATCCTCTTTTCTGAAAAACTTACCGTATAGTCGGCTGTAAAAGGCCAAGACATGCAAATTAGGAAACAGTTGAATTCAGAAAACTAACAGCCTAAATTATAACAAAATAAAATATACGAAAAACAAACTTGACGGACATAAACCAACGACAACCTCTGAACTACATATATTTGACAAGCAACTAAAACATACTGCGGAGCATGCTTGCGAGCGCTCATTTCTCCTCGCTGAATAGAATAGTGGTGTAACAGCTCAACAAAAGAAAAAAAACTGTTTAAAATGAGTTGCAAAACAGCTTATCTCTTCGGAGCGATACAATTGAGATAAAATAAAAACAGACGGGAAGTAACAGGGTCTTTAATCGTCCATAATTTTATACGCTTTTTTGAAAACAGTGAAAATTTTGCCCAACACACATTGATAACTTGTTAGTCAGAAAAATCATTTGCATTATTTTTATGTGAAATGTGATTTGTTGGTGTTTTTCGGCAAATGATTTAAAAATTCGAAAATTAGAAATTGAAAGTGTCAAGAAATTTACTCAATTACGAAAGTAATTGAAATGAGGATTATGTGATTTCAACAAAAACACCTCTTGCATTCAGTTTTGATATAAAAGTGTCAATTAAATCTAATTTTAAATTAAAAGTAACAATTTTGATGCACGCGGAACATAATTTCGACAACTTATGTAAATTTGAGAATGGAAACAAAGAATGAGTCAAAGAGAGAACAAACCGACCAAAGAGAGAACAAACCGACCAAAGAGAGAGCAAACCGACCAAAGAGAGAACAAACCGACCAAAGAGCAGAACAATATTGTCTTTTATGTTGTTTTCGAAGTTTTTTATATATATTAAATATTTGAAAATCCAAAATAAATATATAAATATATACATTGATAAGTTGATTAAATCGAAACAACTCAAAACTATTACCAGACCCTAATAAGACTTCAGAGCTATGTATGATATGGGTAATACATTCCTTATATTCTACGACGAAAGAAGCATGTGCAACTGAGGAATATGACAGTTGTTTCCAGATTCTACCTTTTTGTGTTTATCTTAGCGTTTATAGATATAGGAAAATGTGGTATGAGTGCCAATGAGACAACTCTCCATTCAAGTCACAATTTTAAAAAGGAAACCATTATAGGTCAAGGAACGGCCTTCAACACGGAGCCTAGGCTCACAACGAACAGCAAGATATAAAGGACCCCAAAAATTACTAGTGTAAAACCATTCAAACGGGAAAACCAACGATTTTATCAATAAAAAAAAAATCGAGAAACGACACACACTTATGAACCTTTAGCATTTTTAGTAATACATGTTTTGAAACTACATACCGTGCTGAGGTTTTGAAAAGTGTATTTGGAACATAATTATGTTCTGCAAGACACTGTTTACATTCAAACTGTGAATTTATTATCTATTGCGTGCTTTTATTATCATATTTTTATTTGAAAAATTAACAAAATGGAAATTAATTTATTACGTTTTTGGAAAAGCACCTTGCAGATATATGTATCAGGTATCAGAATGGGATTTTGTATTATTGCGATACTCAAAAAGTCGCATTATTAAATTAGATTTGACAGTAATTAACAAGTTATTTTAAAATTTCATATTCATTAAATCTCATTTCGTTGAATATCACACCTAAAGTATTACATGTAGGATGAACATCAGTAATTAAGTGTCTAACTAAGATAAAGAAACTTCAAGGGTGTTTATTGTATTTCTAAAATGTTCGACAATATTTAAACCGTAATAATTCAAAATTCAAAATTCCGCACAACAACTATATTGTCTATAACTTAAGTGTGGGTGTCTTTTTCTGAATATGGTTTCTGGGAATGGTGAAAAAACTTGATGTATGATTCAAAATATATAAAATTAATCATCTAAAGCTTGAAATTTAAAGATTGAATTAACAAAACATTAAGTGTACTTAAATTTTTTTAGAAAAACATCATTTTTTTAAACGAAGAGTAGATAGTGATACTGAAGTTGATATGGACAATTTGTGCGTGTTTTTTTTCAACTTTTCAAGAACAGTGACACCCTTATTTTATTTTATATTTTCTAAAGTTTAAATATATGAAAATCAATTCTTTTATTGAATTTTAACCAATTCCAACATGTAATTTTTCTATACGTTCAAAATAACTGTGATTTTGGTAACAAATAAAACAAGACCCATGCCCCCTGTTTTCGATATTGAAGTTTTAAAGCCCATCGACAAAAAAGTCATACATAGAAGTTTAAGAAATATCTATAGTTAAAATTTAGACACCCTAGATACCATATATTAAGAGCAATTCTCTGTAACCACCAAAGAAGTTCTATTAGGGTCTGGCACACATGGTCTCAGATTTTTATGAAACTTATATGTAATAGTCAGTACCTTACTTTAAGGCAATTACAGGCAATAAATTGTTCCGGAATTTTCCGGTTGCCATGGAAACCACATAAGTTGATTTTAGCAAAAAAAGGTCATATTTTAACTCTAAAAAAAGTGAAAAAACGACATTTTTAAAAATGATAAGTATTCTGTTGATGAATCTGGTTTCAACCACAAGAAAGGGCACCGAAAGATAATCGCATATCATTAAATAAAACAAGTCCTCTATGCTATTTGTTATTTAAAATAAACTATTAAAAAAAACGTGTTGTAATATCACGCGCATCATTTCCCGGTTCGCAAATCAAATATTAATATGGAATGTGACATTGAATTTGCTAAAGAACTTCAATTAAAGAATGCTGATGATCAACATTTCTAAAAAAGATTTAATCATTATATTTAGATTCATTGCACTGAGGGTTAAACAAAATTCGTATTTTTAATGTTAATATTGAATAGAGCTTTATCATTTACTGACTGTTACGTACTTCTATATCAAATCATACTAACATTCTTCTTCAAATCCATCTATCAAGTTACATACGTACAAAGTGGAATCAAATAATCTTTGATGACCAATACTCTTTCCGACGAAGATTATCATTTGATAAGTACTTAATTATAAAAGTAAGTAAATACATTAAACGATACAAAGTCGTTTGATATAAAAGGTTAAAGCCGTTTACCTTTTGTAAATAAGACTCCATAAAACAAAGACCTTCAATTAAAAAGAATAACAACAACAAAAAATGAGAAACAAGAAACATGAACAAATAATCGTCTAGACATAATATTCATGGACAAGTTTATGTCTAAAAACCTTTTTTTTTTTAAATATTAGAGTTGAAAAAAGAATATCAACTTTTTGCACGATAATAGAATTGAAAAATGTAAAAAATCTATTGAACTTCTCGTCATGGTTTCATCGAAAAAGAGGGACGAAAAATACCAGAGGGACAGTCAAACTCACAGATTGAAAACAAACTGATGACGCCATGGCTAAAAATAAAACGACAAACAGACAAATAATAGAACAGAAGACACAAAATAGAAAACTAAAGACTAAACAACACAAACCCAACCAAAAACTGGGGCTGATCTCAGGGGATCCGGAAGGGTAAGCAGATCCTGCTCCACACATGGCACCCGTCCTGTTGATTATGTTATTACAAATCCGGTAAATAGTCTAATTCGGTTAGTCACATTCGTGAAAAGGGAAGGGGATTGTAGTTACGACATAAGGAACATATCCGATATCATCTGTGCAACGGTTATTCAATAACGGTTAACCAACTCGTGATGGCGTTCGTAAAATTTACGAAGGGGTGATTTCAACTTCACAATTTGGAACTCTTTATTCAATAGTTTCCTTGTAAGCAGCAATCCTCTATCAAGGAAATCATGATAGGAAATACAAGCCTGGGAATATCGTATCAATTGGGAGATATATACCGTATGCAGGCGCTGCTGGAATGTTGCTACATAGAAATGGCCAGTTCACAATTGGGAAGCTAAAATCCTCTCCTTTGTCGTAGCGTTTTGTTTTCAACCGAACTAAACAATATATATTTGACGCATGAAGGTATCTTGTTATGATAAACAGAAGTGAAAGACAACTCAAATCTGATTGCCGAAAATGTAAAAAGACCCAAAACACGCAACATAAAAACTACATTGTGAACTGTTTCTGCCTCATAACTTGGACAAGTCGTGGTACTCAACACAAGTAAAATCAGACCAATGATATCATTAGATAATTAAATCATCTTAGGTCTGGGGATTACAATTTTGTACTCCAGAAACGCGTTTTGTTCACAAAAGACTCATTCATCGGTGACTCTCGAAATTAAAAAGTTTAAAAAGCCAAATAAAGAACGGTCTATTCAAGAATCCGTTGAAACAGTCATGTAATTGACTTACACAAGTTGTCATTATAAATGAAACCAAATAATACGATGACTACGACATCTGGAGTATTTCAATAAGAATGAACAGTAGTTATATCTTCCATGTATATTTTCAGACTGCATTTATTTTATTTTCCTATAGTTTAAAATATCTGCCATATCTTTTATTATCTGTGAAATTTATATATATCCAAGATACCTTCAACTTTTTCTTTTGATTTATGATATATATTCAGAATTTTCTCAAAGATCTAAGAACGTTATTCCCTTTTGAAATTCTTCATGTAGTCCTTATGTTCTAAAAGTTTTATTACTTCATTATACCTTGTAATAAAAAAAAAGTATAATTATTTTCCGTGTGATTAAATTAATTCTTGGTTAAAAGGTAAGAATATGGATTAAACAATAAAGTTGTTTGAGAGAAAATATATAAATCATGTAAAACCTATTCATTTTGTAAGTATGATACAGTAAAACAATGGCCTTCAATGAAATAATATAACAAATTCAGTAAACAAATATTTGTTATTTATATAGCTCAAACATATAATTACGGATAGTTTGATCTCTAAAAGATATCGAAAAAATATACTTTTGATTAACAATATTATTTGATATGAAAAGCATAAGCCAGTAGTTACCAAAGATAGAAGTAAAACTGATAACTATAAAACGTACAAAAAAACCCCACCACCAATAAGCAAAGGCAAAAGTATTTTACTTTTTTTCAAATCTGTAAAATCCATTTGGAACATACAGATCGGGGAATAAACGAAAACCTTGTGATATAACAATGTTTCTAATATAAGCAAGATCAGGTGTTGACAATGTAAGTGTCTCTTGCTATGCATTGACCACATCCCACTAGATAAACAGGGTACAGTCGGTTGATTAACTGATCAGACTATATTCTAGTATCTGACAATAAAAAACACCGTTAACGGATTCAGCATAGTGTCAACAGAAAGTAATAACCACAATATCGAGCTCAAAGGTAAATTCAAGCAAAGGTACGTCCATAAAAACTGACAAAATTAGATTTAACACCATACCAAACAAGAACGAATCTATACTTCAAATCCATATTGTAATATTTGTTAATTTGATACAGATTATTTATCAACAGGGTCTCAATGTCCTCGATGAACTATTTTAGAAAAAAGGAAAAGACGTATTTTGATATATAATCCTGACAGAGGTTATGTCATTCCCTGAAAATGGGAACTTGATAATATAGATGATGCATCCACGTGTCATTAATTTAAGTTGCAAGTCGATCAATTGAGTTAAAATTAACGGAAGAACTAAATATGAAGATATCCTTCTAGATTTTGTAGTATAATTAAATCAAATTTTATGTATCTAACGTAATCACTCATTGGAATAGGGGTTATTGGGTGACAGGTAATAATTGATAAATCTGATAAAAATATAAAAAACTTGGCATGTCTTCTTATAGTTTATAAGATTTTGTATAAATTTCACTTGATAAGTTTACAAAACAAAGTCAACAAGCTTTGGATGCAGAATAAGTACCAATTTTAATGCCAACATTTATTTTAAATAGTAATCATCCAAACTCAACGAATAAGTTGGAGATAAAAAAGATCAGCATTTTGCGCTGTGTATTCTTTTTTGATTTAGGTGCATCACAATTTAAAGCATTTAATCTTTTAGTAGAAAAGTAACATTTTTGATAAACATTTTCTATCTGAAAAAGAATACTTTTTTTAATCAATAAATTATAAGAAAATAGTCTTTTTGGAAGTGTTTATGCAATTAACACGTGACACGCATATATCGAACTCACTGTTAGTAGTAATGCTTTTAGCAGAGCAATATTTATACAAGAAACAAAAGTTTGACAGCTTAATGAATCACGCTGTTATATCTTGCAATGAATCTTAACTTAAACATACAAAAAAAATTAAGTTTGTTAATGAATATTGATTTAAAATGACTAACATTGTACACTTGCATTACAAAAATACAAAGCCATGATTCTAAAGGCAACCAGTCAAAGATGGGTATGAAATCATTTTGCCTCAACAATAAAAACAGAAAACATCTTCCAACGTCTACACAGAAAACATCTTCCAACTTCTACACATAAAACATCTTCCAACTTCTACACGGAAAACATCTTCCAACTTCTACACGGAAAACATCTTCCAACTTCTACACAGAAAACGTATACTCACAATCAAATGATTTGGATAAAGTCGGATTCTCAGGAAGTTAAACAATCTAAAGTGGCACCCATACTTATGGAAGCGCATATGGTACACCCCTTGTAAAGTTATTTTGTTGCTAATAAGTCGGAATTATTAGTCAAGTTGTGTGTTATAAGCTGGAATCTTATCATCAAGTTGAAGTCAAGTTGTCGGAATGATGTAGAAAAATTGTTTTACAATGTCGACTTGCTGATATAAATATAATGGCATAGTAATAAGAAGTCGACACGTTGAATTCAACTTATTAATTGATTAAGTCGACAACTTGTTTATTTGATATTAAATCATCATGTTGAAGTCAACTTGTCGGAATGATGTAGATAAAGTTTTTATTACAATGTCGACTTGCTAATATAAATGTAAATGACATAAAATAAGAAGTCGACTTGTTGATTAATTAAGTCAACTTGCTTATTTGATGTTAACTTTATTCGTTCTCACGGTCAGATTCCCACGGTCCGTATTTTACTTCCTGTGCTGACACATTAAAGATGGAGATCGACAGCAACAACATCAGCGGGAGCAGTGGAAACGAGTCATAAGTAAGTTTATATTTGTTTTCTTTGGAGACTTAGCGTTATATTTTAATATGAAGCAATACTGAACACAAAATGAAAAAGATCATAGGGAGAAAAAACGTTATTGTTTGAATGAAAGGGCATTGAAAAGTTACAGTTTAACGTGACCTGTGATAAGATCTAGAGTAAGACGTCTGCTATTATTAAAGATATATTCTACTTAAAGGGTTTCACCCCTCTCCCCACCGTCCCATCACAAGTACACTACCCGTTCTGTACGACTGTCAATGAAAAATGGAAAAAAAAAACTGAATGGTCCCTCCCTTTCGCCTTTCAGAGTCCTTTGTAGATCAATCTCCATGACTCATTTAATTCATAACAGCTAAGCAAAAAAAAAATTAGTAATCTAAACAAATAATTTGATTCACAACTAGCAGGGTGGATCTTGTCATTTATAAGGGTTGGGTATGGGGATCCTAGCCCACGATAAAGGGGAGTTCCAACTATATGTCCCCATTCAATTGCATTGATCTTCCAAATAAATGTAAAAAAGGGTTCCAACCCCGGACCCCCTGGATTCGCCACTAATGCCAGGTAGAAAAGCATGATGCGAAACGAAATATGTGTTCACTTTATTTTGATATTGACCGATTAGAAGATTTTGCTATTCATTAAACATTTCAATTGAAGAAATATCGTCTATTTCAGCTGCTTGGTCACCTGCCCGTCTAATAAATGGTCAAAGACTATGGAATCAAGCAATATTTTAAAGGTAATGTTGAAAGTAAAACAAAGAAATATGTTGCTGACATCGAACATCAAATCAACACACTTTGGCTTAAAAACAAACAAAATTTGTCAAAACTTTCTTGTATAGTTTTTATAATGTTTTTCTTCATTTAGACTAATCAGCTCCATCTTCGTGGAAAGTATGAAAAAGGTTTAATACTGTATTGTGATTTATTTTTTGTAAAAACTGCACCTTAAACGGCCAAAAATTACAAAAAATAAAGGATTACCAAAATAGGAAAAATGAGCACACAATTACACGGCTCTAGCGAAAAATATAGTGAACCATGATATAAAGTTTTCTTCATATTTTGTCTAGCATGCGCAGTAAAAGCGAGACATGTAGGTACGGTTTTACAGGCGACGGTGAATATATGGCGTTAACATTGCAACCAAGTTTGCTGTTCATGTCTTTATCTCGTGAAGCATAACGAGTAAGGTTCTTATATTTAGGATGCAGATTTCCTACATATTGTTCTTGCCAGTCAGTCATGTGCCATTTATCTTTGACCTATTTTAAATGCTTGAATGACCATGAAGAACTCTAATAGTCAATTTTGCAACCGAGTTTACTGCTTAAGTTTATATCTCAAGAAATAGAAGTCTAAGGTTGATAATAATTGGCATTAACGTCTCCAACTACAAGGGGATGATAGTCTGAAGTGTAATTTTAGCTTTGACTTAGGTTGATGATATTAGACAAGGAGGTTCCCCACTACCAGGGGATGTCATTTTGATACCTGTAATTTGATCTTGGCCTTGTTTTTATGGTTGATTGACTTTGACAATATGCGACCAAATTTTATAAATTAGTCAATGATTGATAAAGAACTAGATATCATGTTTAAGGAGGCATGATGTTACAACAAATTTAGCAAAAATTGAAACATATTTTTTTCATAACAAATTTTATTCATTAGGTACACTATTCGTTGTTTCTTTAAGATATGGTACAAAAATCAACCAAACAAAATAAATTCGTTTAGGCATCAGATGACTTTTAAAATGTTTATTCGATTGCAATATGCTGGAAGAAGATATGTCCTCTTGTTTGAAAATGAAAACATGTTCAAATGTAAAAATATCATATGCTTATACCTGATACCTATAACGGGTAAATTTAAAAATGAAATATGTTATAAATATCGCCATAAAGATTTATTTTGGATTGTCAAAACTTACTGTGTATTTTTCCATTTCGTATTCCATTAAATGTGAAGGCGCAGCGCATTTCCTAGTACATTTAGTTTTATAGTAAGCTGATGACGTCACAGTGAACACCCTATTTAGATATCAAGCCAATCGGATTTTTCATTTTATCATTACATCATACGTGTAATTTCTATCTTTATGTTTCAGTTACTCTGTTGTCTCCTTTGTGTTGCTGATCATGACGTTACAGGAATACCTTACCCAGGCGATGATGCTTCTGTGCCTGAACTAGTCCAATACTATCATCAATTATGCTACACGTCCCTTCAAATATGTGGATTTCTCTTGTTTGTTCACGGAACATTCATGAGTTGTTCCATGTTAAAAAGACTTAAGAGAAGATTAAATATCAGACGGCGTAACAACCAGTCGCCATTACCTACAGTTGTAAGGACAATCCTGGCTTTACACCGTAATGGCCTGTCTAATGTTGGATACAGGTATATGTGGAGGACTCTGAACATAGGCTTTGGACTTTGCGTCACACAATCAAGAGCAAGGCTTTGCTTAAGAACAATAGACCAACAGGGTGTACTTAACAGATCGCATCGAGTTCTTCGAAGGAGAGTGTACTACAATAGAGGACCAAACTATCTGATTCATGTCGATGGTTACGATAAATTAAAACCCTACGGCATAGCTATACATGGGGCAATCGATGGATACTCTCGTAAACTTTTATGGTTGATAGCAAGTCCCTCCAACAATAACCCCAGATATGTCGGTTACTGGTATCTTAATTGGATCAAACAAAGAAAGATGCTTCCAAGGGTTGTTCGATCGGATGCAGGAACAGAAAACGTCATAATGAGGGATTTACAAAGATCGTTGCGACATAATCAAAACGATGAAATGTCGGGACAAAATTCTTTTCTCGTCGGCAGATCTGTTGCAAATCAAAGAATAGAAAGGCTTTGGGGTACACTAAAAACGAGTTTCACCCAGTTTTGGAGAAACCGTTTCCAGGATTTCAAAGACACTGGACTTCTTAATGTATCGTGTCCAGTACATAAAGAATGTGTTCGATTTTGTTTCCTCTCCGTTATCCAACATCAATTGGACATGTTTGCTGAGAACTGGAACTCACATAGAATAAGAAGACAACGTGCTGAAGTTGTAACACCAAGTGGTATTCCAAATATGTTATACTATCAGCCAGAGATCTTTGGTGGAAGAGACTGTTCATTTCCTTTACCATGTAACTTACAAACAATTGACAATCTCATAGAGGAATATACAGAGAACTTTCCAGAGCATGGCTGTAGCAATGAATTTATTAACATTGTCGAGTTGCTTACTGGAAACAGACGAGATCAGTTTCCCATCATCACATCATACGATGACGCAGAGCTATTGTTTCGGACATTGATTGCTGCCTTACCGAATTGAACATTTGCTATACATTTTTTATACAATAATGATTTTGCATAAACATTTTTTCAGAAATTAATTATATATATAATATAAATAGGTTTGATATTTGGTTTTACCATACAAGAATTAAATCAAACAAAATTACTAGGAGTTACTATATACTGTTTCTTGGTCTAGATTTTTTGTTGTTGATTATGGTAAATATAAAAGAAAATACTCTCTACGCCTAGTGCAGCATGATACGATCACATTTATCAAGGGAACAAACAGTAGGGCAAGTGTTGACCCAAAGCTTATGCCTGATTTGTAACGCCTGGTCTCGGCACAAAAAAGTTTGCCAATGGGATATGATATTCCTATGTTGATCGCATTCGTTTGAATGGTTTTGTTTCTACTTTCTTGTACTCAAGGATCTAGTTTAATGACAAACTTTTTGCGCCAATACTTTAGGATATGAAACAAAAGACTATTAAGAGGCTGTATCGCTCACATCAACCGTGGCTACATAAGCCAGCCCAATTTAGACCCCGATATAATAGGTATGTTCCCCGTTATTGCCCATCAAGAATGGATATAGCACTGCTTGAAAAGTGTTCATACAAAAACAAATGTTATCAAGTTTGGTCTCAGTAGTTTTGTTTAAGATCTTTGATCCCCCTGGCCCTCAGCTCAGGGTCCAATGTTTAACTATGTTGTTAGTAATTCCTGCAATCTTGGGTTATAGTCTTGAACCTACCAGACATAGTTTGCCTGTGCATTTTAAAAGATCATTGTGACCAAGTTTCATTGTAATTTGCACTGTACTTTAAGAAAATATCTTTCAATAAATTTCGCCATATGGTATAATCTCAGCTACGTTCGTCACTGGCAATCAAGTTGGATTGTACCCTGTCCTGCCGAACACAATTTTGCTAGAAGGCCATCCAATGATAAGTTTTGCTTCAATTTGCTTAGTAGTTTCTAAGTAGAAGATCTGTCTATGCATTTCCAAATAAGATGCACTTACACTACGTTTTCCGCGGGCGGCCATCTACGATTGGAGACATACCTGACAGATATATTTATTGTAAGGATTTACTAGTAGTTTGTTTGCAATTAGTTCTATAAATTCTGTGTAAAAATGTGCTCCGTAGAGCGTAGCAAGTAACGACCGTATAAAGGGTACATTCGGGTAAGTGTTGACACAAAGTAAATGTAGACATATTAAATTGCTAGACTCCATCCAATTCAATCGCCCCGAAAGGGCCAATCACATCTCTAGACCCGATTTGGGCCTCTTGTTTGTTGGAAACGATAAACAAAAAACTTAAAAAATTAAGTAAAACACAATGTATGAAATCTACAAAATAAAAATATAAATCTATAAAGTATACACATGTCCAACAACATTTTTCGTTTCATCAAGTTGAAGCATTTTCAGTCTAGATCCTTTTTGGTACTCTTCTTTTTCAAAACCGCCAACAAATTACATAATCCATTAAAATACCTTCATATGATTTCTGTTCCAAACATCTTCATCAAAATCGGACAAAAAAAAAATTGATTTCCAATTTGTTCTTGGTTCACCCCTTTTGGCCTTGTGTTTCTCAAAAACGGTAAATTCAACATCAAATATTTAAAACTATCTCCTACAGGGTGCAATGTGAAATCGTTGTTCCCCTCGGAGGCCTTGGATCAAACCAAAACCGGCCGGAAACAATTTGCAAAGGGAACTAGGTTTTGTTCCAATTGGTTGTTTTGAGCAACTGTTTAACTATGTTCCCGCTATGCCAGATCGTTTAAAAAGAATCAATACAAGAACCAATGTAAACAAGTTTGGTTCCAATTGACCTATAATTGTTAATGTTTGTGTCATTTTGGTCTTTTGTGGACAGTTGTCTCATTGGCAATCATACCACATCTTCTTTTTTATAAGTAAGTTCAGAGAAGATATTTGAATGCATTTCATACAAGTGTGGCAGTTAGTAGATAGATATAGGAAGATGTGGTGTGAGTGCCAATGAGACAACTCTCCATCCAAATAACAATTTAAAAAGTAAACCATTATAGGTTAAAGTACGGCCTTCAACACGGAGCCTTGGCTCACACCGAACAACAAGCTATAAAGGGCCCCAAAATTACTAGTGTAAAACCATTCAAACGGGAAAACCAACGGTCTAATCTATATAAACAAAATTTATTATGTCATCATTATTTCCCTTGTTTAAAACTATAAATTTCATATTTCTTTATTTGATGATTTAGATGAAGCTTATTCGCTCTATATTTGTTAAATAGCATAGCTTTTGCTATTTGAATTCATTGGTAAAGGATATCTATTTATATTGTAAAGTTTAATATTTGCACCGTCGCAAAACCTTTGAGAAACTTATATATTTTATAGAACTCGTTAACCGGATTTTAGGGACAAAAATGTCGGTTATTGATTGGGGATGTACGGCGACCGGGCGGGCGGCAATCAAATGTTGTCCGTGCATTAACTCATGAACCGTTCAACCAAAGCTTTTAAAATACTAATAACTAAATGAAGGTCAAGTTCAATAATGGCGAATTTGACTTTTACCGTTCAGGAGTTATGGTTCTTAAATGATGGAAAAATGGAGTTTCCAGTCGTGTCCGTGCATTAACTCATGAACAGTTCAACCAAAGCTTTTAAAATTTTAATATGTTGTTACTGACAACTAAATGAAGGTCAAGTTCAATAATGGCGATTTTGACTTTTACTGTTCAGGAGTTATGGTTCTTGAAAGATAGAATATTGAAGTTTCCAGTCGTGTCCATGCATTTACACATGAACTGTTCTACCAAATCTTCCCAAATTTTAATATGTTATTATTGATGACAAAATGAAGGTCAAGTTCAATAATGACGATTTTGACTTTTACCGTTTAGGAGTTATGGTTCATGAAAGAATGTGAAATGGCATTTCCATTCAAGTGGTTGCATTTACTCATGAACCATTCCATCTAAGCTTTTCAAATTTTAATATGTTGATACTGATGACAAAGTGGAGGTCAAATTTGATACTGACAATTTTCACTTTCACCGTCCATCAGTTATGGTTCTTGTGATATTGGCAGGACAAAAATAAATGATAATAAATCCGGTTTGCTGTCGTTGTGACAGCCAGCCTCTTGTTTTAGATTATTATCTTGAATTCTCTAAGGATTGATATTCAGTCCAACCAAGGAAAGCCAAGCTCTCAAAACAGAATTTAGGTTAGTGCATTTGCTACATGCCTCCATAGTACATTAGTGCATTTGCTACATGCTTTCTAAGTACGAGTTTGAAGATATTGAATGCTCCATTTCTGATTACCTTTGGCATGTGATAATAAAAGTTGTACTTTGTTAATTAAATTATATATTGTTTTCAGTTTTTGGTTTTCATTCACTTAGATATATTTTAGCGCATCACATTTGGCATCAGTCATTTCTATTACATCAGTTTACAAACTAGAACTAGTATCTCAATTGTTTGTAAAACAATTGAAAGGTCTTTCCTGTTAAAGTGATGTTTTCGTAATGTACTTTGTACGACCTTTCGTTTGATATACGACAAGCATACCTTCTAAAACTTTTCGCTTATAACACTTAATGGTCTCATCCGCCTAATTTTTTTTTAGATCGGAAGTATGATATATGTAACATAGAGTATATGAGCTTTCATTTTATATGCGACAACTCCATGTTCTAGAAAGTTTGATTTTTGCACTTAATAACCCTATTCAACTTATTTTTGGAGGTCGGGAATTTGATATTTCATATGTTCATATCATGACCTTTCATTTGATATACAACAACCCTATCTTAAAAGAAAATGTATTGTTTGCACTCAATAACCCCATTGGCCAAGTAATTTCAGAGGAAAAGATTCTTCAATGTTAAGGTCCTGTTATGTTTTGATATGTTACATGTATGTTGTCAACAATTTTTGTTTAGAAACGAACTTACTGGACTAACATTTTAAAGCAAGTGATCCAAGGACCATTGTGACTAAGTTTCAGAAAAGATCTTTGAAGTATTTTTCCTTATTAAAGGTCCATTGTTAAACTAAGTTCCATGATGTATGATATGTACTGGAACGGACCTTGGCCTGTCGAACACAATTTTCAAAGGGTACCATTTAAGAGTCGTTGAGACCAAGTATGGTTCTAATTGACCATTTTAATAGTTCCAGAGGGAAACAATTGTGAAAGTTTTACCATAGGTTTAAATGTTAAACTCTGTTAACAGCTGTTGGTCATCTTGGAAAATATCTTTGAATGTTTCCTATAGGGTCGAATGTTTTAATGTTTCCCTCTTGCGGTAATCTTGGATGGTACCATAAACTGCTGACATAATTTAATCAAAGCACCGTAAGCGCTGTAGGCAGTTAACCAAAAACCAAGCCAAACATAATTATAAAAACTGTGGCAATGTTGCTTCAATTTTTTTAAAGATTTTTTTAAAATGAACAAACATTAGACAGTCATATATTGTACATTTATGTTCATTTAATGAATTAATCATTAAGGCAAATAATTCATATTTTGTCAAAGTTTTAAAAGCATCGCATATATCAAGTATATTTTTTTCATGGTAATGAGTCTGCAGTGGTACAAGTTTGCAATGATTGTAGTTCTTCTAGTTGATAGTTAACGTTGGTATAAGTTGACTGTTAGTAGTTCAAGTTGCCTTTAGTAAGAGCTTGTAAAAGTATGAATGGACTTGCTTCCCTGGAAAGAAAACTGAGTTTGTGTTCAACAGTACAAAAGTTATGAGACACAAATCAGACAAATGTTTACTACTACAAGGATCAAAGGTGAGGTCTGACTAACCTGTCCATAGTAAATGTTAATGTCCCCCACCTTCACCCCAAGTTTATGATGTCTGAGTTTGGAATAAAATGGCAGGTAATTATAAAAACAGTTGGTCAAACATTCTTGGGCTTGAAAGATGTTTTCTTTATAATGAGCCATATGAAAATGCAAATTTTTATAGGACCAGTAATAATTCAAATTATAATTAAGGGAAATTCTTTAAACCTACTAATTATTTTCCATCAATAAAATTTTACAATTATCAAAAAAAAATATTGTTACATAATGCTGTTATGAAGTCTTTCAAACAAAACTTCAATAATTATTCATTCCTATGGTCACCGAAAATTGGGCAAGATCTAGTACACGTTGGTTAGGTCTATCAACGTGACATAGATATAGGACGATATGGTGTGACTGCTAATGAGACAACGCTCCATCCAAATAACAATTTCAAAAAAGTAAATCAGTATAGGTCAATGTACGGCCTTCAACACGGATCCTTGGCTCACACCAAACAACAAGCTATAAAGGGCCCCAAAATTACTAGTGTTAAACCATTCAAACGGGAAAACCAATGGTCTAACCTATAAAAAAAACGAGAAACGAGAAACACGTATAAATTACATAAACAAACGGCAACTACTGTACATCAGATTCCTGACTTAGAACAGGTGCAAACATTTGCAGCGGGATTAAACGTTTTAATGGATCCAAACCTTCTCCCTTTTACAGAAACAATAGCATAACATCACAACATAGAAAGACATGCATATGTGACGCCTATGAGATTGACATTGTATGTCATTCAATCTTTTTGAAATGACAAACAGGAATGAATATGATTTAGTTTAGGAGTTGGTTTTTCAATCTTTTACAAGTTCTCAAAACACACACAAGAGGGGATGGGGTGACCCTAGGGACTGCCCTAATATTTCATTTAATGTTTTTGTATCTTGTCCCATACATGCATATATATGGTTTGGGGTGGGGATCTCTATCGTTATCAAGTTTTCAAACAGGAGGGGTGGGATGATCCTAGTATATTTCATTTGATTTGTTATGTCGTCCAATACATGGATATATATGGTTGAGGAAGCATTATTTGAAACATCAGTGACTAGCAGACTTATAATCCAGATGAAATAAAGTGGAAAATTTTGGATATAAATTTCTGTTTCTAAGTTATCAAACAGGAGTTTGTAGGGTGACCCTATGGACTCTCCCTATATTTCATTTGATTAGTTCTCAATCATGAATATATATGGTTTAATTTAAAGGTGGGGATCTCGACTGTTTCGACTCGGGGGATTATAAACAACATAAGGAATCTTAATGTGCTCTACTTCCTATGTGCAACTTCAAAACTTTTGGGAAAATCGATCATTTAAGGTTTTTCTGGTCATATCTTTTGTAATCCAGAACGAAAAGTATGAAAAAACTATCCTTTAAGTTATAAAAAGCAAAGTTACCAGCTAGATAAGGACAATGGCAAGTATTTCAGCATTTATTGGGTAGAACACAAATCCAGGGTGCTTGCATAAAGCAGCTTAACTGCATAAAAAGGTTACATTCCAAGGACCACCATGATCAATTTTGATCCTTATTGGCCAAATACTTTCAGCTATCTTAGATTGTGTTTCCCTTTTAAGTTTAAATGTTCAATTAAGATCTGTGGCATGTTGTTAACCATCTTGGATCGGACCCGAACCTTCTGGATACCCATTTTGACCATGTTTGGTTACAATTTGGCAAGTAGTTTCAAAGACTTTCCTTATGGTCCAATGTTTAACTATGTTCCATGCTGGCAGTAATCTTATAGATTGAACCTACCAGACACAATTTTTAAAGGACGCCATCCGTGAATACTTGTGATAGAGTTTGGTTCTAATTGGCATAGGAAGGAACAGATCTCACAATTCATGCCATACCAATATGCAACCACAAAAACTGTTTGAGGCCATATAAAATGAAGTCCACGATAAAGAGGAAGTGAATGTTTAATTGCTCTCTGATTGCACCCAGGGTATGGCATTAATACATAATGAATTGTCCATCAGGATTCAAAGATGGGTAGTTGCTGAGAAAAATGTGATTAATATTCGGTGAAGTCATCACTTTATTAATTCCACCCAAACTATGAATTTACCAAGTCAAACTGAACTGCTATCGTTAGCTAATAGCTGTTATTTACCAGTTCTTCATATTTTTGGCATTATTTTAGCTGTTCTTAGCATTCCACATAATACCAGTTTGAAAAAACTGTCTAATTTGACCATTTCTTAGCAGTCATGGTACCTTTTAAAGTGTTGTCAATTGGACAACAGTTATGACAGCAGTTCCATAGCAGTTAGATAGCTGATTGGATTTTAATCTTTGTTATAAAAATGCTTGGACCTGACTTGTGTTTTCAGCTTGAAAGTAAACCTTCGTTTGAATGATCAAATGTTCATTTTTGGCTCCAAACTGTGTGTAAATTCTTGCTAGTGAAAAACTATTTTTGTCAATTATAAATTATAATTTAGGCTAAATGGAATGCATTCACAAACCTACAGTACAGTAAGTTGAAGTTACAGTTAATGCATGTGTATATTCTGACATAAATTTGTAGGGGAAAACAGAAATCACACAGACAGCCCAAAAAGGGGGGATACTGGTTTATTCAAATAGAATAGTTGATGTTGGCAGGAATGCAATAAACTAATATCATATACTTGCAGTGCAAGATGTTATTTGAAAATGAAGATACGACTATTTTAATATGATTTTGTTAAAAAACAAAAATACATCATATTCATTATTCAAGACTTGAAAAACGGGGAGGGAGTATTAGGTAAACATAGGCTGCAAATAGCCGATTGGTTATGGTTAATATTGACCAAACAATCCATTTTATGAGTTTGACTGTCCCTCTGGTATCTTTCGTCCCTCTTTTAATGAAGTTGATGTATGTTACTGAAGTTTGTTTCCAAAATTGGAAACATAATTTTGGAAACATAATACAATGTTTTACATATTACATAACATTATTATTACGTGTATTATTTTTTTTTTGTTTAAATCCAAAAGAGAAAGAGAATTAATATAGTTTCACCACTGCAACAAGTGTGTTGCAATATTTCTCCACTGGAGACAGTCAATTTTCAATATTTTAAGTGCTAGGCTTTCTTAGTTTTTTTAAATTTTACTGTGGAGAATGGAGAAATATTGTAATACACGAGTTATTAGTGGTGAAATCTGTTTCTCTGATGTACAGCTTAGAAAATCAACTTAGCACTTTGTATGAATATGCATTATTGATAGCTGTTAGTATACCAGTTCTCATGAATATTCAGTGCTGACATCAGTTTTTTTGGGTACATGTATCTCATTTAAAATTTTCGTCACAAAAACCTGCTAATAATTGTGAAGGCTAAATAAACTGCTATGAAATGCCTATTATGCAAACTAGCCATTGCCTTGAATTTGTCAACTGTGAATGCTAATGAACTGCTGTCATTAGTTAGAACTGTGAATGCTAATAAACTGCTGTCCACTTTGACTTGGGTTATCAAAACATTCAAGTATTCATTTTAAAAAGTTGAATATACTTGACTTTATACTTCATCTGGGCACTGATTGAGTCAAAATTAACAATGAAACAGATGTTATTAGTATCTGTTATTCTTGTATCTTTCTTTGTAAACGCATTTTGTATGTTCAGTTATGTATTGGTTTATTAGGACCCAGCTACAAAATGTGGCTGATGCCTTATAGTGATCAGGTCGTCCAGACATAACACAGTGTCCAGGCTGTGCCTCTTTATATAATTAGCATTACAGTACTGCAACTGATCTCAAAAGAGACGCTTAGTTAACAGTTTAATAGATATAGGAAGATGTGGTGTGAGTGCCAATGAGACAACTCTCCATACAAATAACAATTTAAAAAGTAAACCATTATAGGTTAAAGTACGGCCTTCAACACGGAGCCTTAGCTCACACCGAACAACAAGCTATAAAGGGCCCCAAAATTACTAGTGTAAAACCATTCAAACGGGAAAACCAACGCGGTCTAATCTATATAAACAAAACGAGAAACGAGAAACACGTATATATTACATAAACAAACGACAACTACTGTACATCAGATTCCTGACTTAGGACAGGTGCAAACATTTGCAGCGGGATTAAACGTTTTAATGGATCCAAACCTTCTCCTAATGTTCATTTTTTTTACATAAATAAGGCCGTTAGTTTTCTCGTTTGAATTGTTTTACCGGTCTTATCGTGGCCTTTTATAGCTGACTATGCGGTATGGGCTTTGCTCATTGTTGAAGGCCGTACGATGACCTATAGTTGTTAATGTTTGGGTCATTTTTGTGGATATTTATAGTTGCCTCATTGGCAATCATACCACATCTTCTTTTTTATAATATAACAGTTCCGGAATAAAACACGGCTGCAAATTGTTTTAAATGATAGACTAGTATATAGATTTAAATTTCTTTCTGTTCATAAAAAGTTTTGTGGTCACATTTTTGTATTTTAGCACTTTTAATTGGGTATACACCTCAATTTACGGTGTTAGTAGTCACCTTTAAATCCCAAAACCAAAATCATTTTGTTATTTATTGACTCTTTTTATTAAAATTTTCGATGCACATATAATCAAGGATCATTGGACTGATGAAGACATAAATTTAATACCATCCTCGAGTAAAACTCTCAAACTTAAAGTTGGCAGTTTCTAAGATGGAAATTTAACGCATTTGTTTTTGGAAAACAAGAAAATATATGATTCAAAAGTAATATTTGACGTTTCAGAGGACAAATCATTATTATTGCCATACTGCATGCAAAATTTGTTGGGCAAATTCCAAAGTTTTGTAAAAAAAAAAAAAAAAAAAAATAATAAATTAAAACATCATTTAAAGGGAAACCGGTACTACAATATATTACATTTCCCCAACATTAGGTTGGCCTTTTGTGTACCCAAGGCAGATGAAGGAAGTCAACTTAGAAACGCCGTGATTGGATGCAAGAGTACAATATATGTTTTTTACTGATCTATGAATATTAAACTGCAGTGTGTATATTTACAATAAAAATTAAAAAACCCATTGAAGATTTTCTAGAGAATATTCGAAAAGACTTCCAAAATTTCATAAATTTGGTGTAAAATGACGGCGGGCATGTATAACACTCAGCAATGATGATCTAGTTTTAAAATTGTTTTCATCCTACTTTCCAGATATGCCAGACCTAAATCAGAAACTCGCTGCAAATGTTTGCACCTGTCCTAAGTCAGGAATCTGATGTACAGTAGTTGTCGTTTGTTTATGTAATATATACGTGTTTCTCGTTTTGTTTATATAGATTAGACCGTTGGTTTTCCCGTTTGAATGGTTTTACACTAGTAATTTTGGGGCCCTTTATAGCTTGTTGTTCGGTGTGAGCCAAGGCTCCGTGTTGAAGGCCGTACTTTAACCTATAATGGTTTACTTTTTAAATTGTTATTTGGATGGAGAGTTGTCTCATTGGCACTCACACCACATCTTCCTATATCTATCTACTAACTGCCACACTTGTATGAAATGCATTCAAATATCTTCTCTGAACTTACTTATAAAAAAGAAGATGTGGTATGATTGCCAATGAGACAACTGTCCACAAAAGACCAAAATGACACAAACATTAACAATTATAGGTCAATTGGAACCAAACTTGTTTACATTGGTTCTTGTATTGATTCTTTTTAAACGATCTGGCATAGCGGGAACATAGTTAAACAGTTGCTCAAAACAACCAATTGGAACAAAACCTAGTTCCCTTTGCAAATTGTTTCCGGCCGGTTTTGGTTTGATCCAAGGCCTCCGAGGGGAACAACGATTTCACATTGCACCCTGTAGGAGATAGTTTTAAATATTTGATGTTGAATTTACCGTTTTTGAGAAACACAAGGCCAAAAGGGGTGAACCAAGAACAAATTGGAAATCATTTTTTTTTTTGTCCGATTTTGATGAAGATGTTTGGAACAGAAATCATATGAAGGTATTTTAATGGATTATGTAATTTGATGGCGGTTTTGAAAAAGAAGAGTACCAAAAAGGATCTAGACTGAAAATGCTTCAACTTGATGAAACGAAAAATGTTGTTGGACATGTGTATACTTTATAGATTTATATTTTTATTTTGTAGATTTCATACAATGTGTTTTACTTAATTTTTTAAGTTTTTTGTTTATCGTTTCCAACAAACAAGAGGCCCAAATCGGGTCTAGAGATGTGATTGGCCCTTTCGGGGCGATTGAATTGGATGGAGTCTAGCAATTTAATATGTCTACATTTACTTTGTGTCAACACTTACCCGAATGTACCCTTTATACGGTCGTTACTTGCTACGCTCTACGGAGCACATTTTTACACAGAATTTATAGAACTAATTGCAAACAAACTACTAGTAAATCCTTACAATAAATATATCTGTCAGGTATGTCTTCAATCGTAGATGGCCGCCCGCGGAAAACGTAGTGTAAGTGCATCTTATTTGGAAATGCATAGACAGATCTTCTACTTAGAAACTACTAAGCAAATTGAAGCAAAACTTATCATTGGATGGCCTTCTAGCAAAATTGTGTTCGGCAGGACAGGGTACAATCCAACTTGATTGCCAGTGACGAAGGTAGCTGAGATTATACCATATGGCGAAATTTATTGAAAGATATTTTCTTAAAATACAGTGCAAATTACAATGAAACTTGGTCACAATGATCTTTTAAAATGCACAGGCAAACTATGTCTGGTAGGTTCAAGACTATAACCCAAGATTGCAGGAATTACTAACAACATAGTTAAACATTGGACCCTGAGCTGAGGGCCAGGGGGATCAAAGATCTTAAACAAAACTACTGAGACCAAACTTGATAATATTTGTTTTTGTATGAACACTTTTCAAGCAGTGCTATATCCATCCTTGATGGGCAATAACGGGGAACATACCTATTATATCGGGGTCTAAATTGGGCTGGCTTATGTAGCCACGGTTGATGTGAGCGATACAGCCTCTTAATAGTCTTTTGTTTCATATCCTAAAGTATTGGCGCAAAAAGTTTGTCATTAAACTAGATCCTTGAGTACAAGAAAGTAGAAACAAAACCATTCAAACGAATGCGATCAACATAGGAATATCATATCCCATTGGCAAACTTTTTTGTGCCGAGACCAGGCGTTACAAATCAGGCAACACTTGCCCTACTGTTTGTTCCCTTGATAAATGTGATCGTATCATGCTGCACTAGGCGTAGAGAGTATTTTCTTTTATATTTACCATAATCAACAACAAAAAATCTAGACCAAGAAACAGTATATAGTAACTCCTAGTAATTTTGTTTGATTTAATTCTTGTATGGTAAAACCAAACATCAAACCTATTTATATTATATATATAATTAATTTCTGAAAAAATGTTTATGCAAAATCATTATTGTATAAAAAATGTATAGCAAATGTTCAATTCGGTAAGGCAGCAATCAATGTCCGAAACAATAGCTCTGCGTCATCGTATGATGTGATGATGGGAAACTGATCTCGTCTGTTTCCAGTAAGCAACTCGACAATGTTAATAAATTCATTGCTACAGCCATGCTCTGGAAAGTTCTCTGTATATTCCTCTATGAGATTGTCAACTGTTTGTAAGTTACATGGTAAAGGAAATGAACAGTCTCTTCCACCAAAGATCTCTGGCTGATAGTATAACATATTTGGAATACCACTTGGTGTTACAACTTCAGCACGTTGTCTTCTTATTCTATGTGAGTTCCAGTTCTCAGCAAACATGTCCAATTGATGTTGGATAACGGAGAGGAAACAAAATCGAACACATTCTTTATGTACTGGACACGATACATTAAGAAGTCCAGTGTCTTGGAAATCCTGGAAACGGTTTCTCCAAAACTGGGTGAAACTCGTTTTTAGTGTACCCCAAAGCCTTTCTATTCTTTGATTTGCAACAGATCTGCCGACGAGAAAAGAATTTTGTCCCGACATTTCATCGTTTTGATTATGTCGCAACGATCTTTGTAAATCCCTCATTATGACGTTTTCTGTTCCTGCATCCGATCGAACAACCCTTGGAAGCATCTTTCTTTGTTTGATCCAATTAAGATACCAGTAACCGACATATCTGGGGTTATTGTTGGAGGGACTTGCTATCAACCATAAAAGTTTACGAGAGTATCCATCGATTGCCCCATGTATAGCTATGCCGTAGGGTTTTAATTTATCGTAACCATCGACATGAATCAGATAGTTTGGTCCTTTATTGTAGTACACTCTCCTTCGAAGAACTCGATGCGATCTGTTAAGTACACCCTGTTGGTCTATTGTTCTTAAGCAAAGCCTTGCTCTTGATTGTGTGACGCAAAGTCCAAAGCCTATGTTCAGAGTCCTCCACATATACCTGTATCCAACATTAGACAGGCCATTACGGTGTAAAGCCAGGATTGTCCTTACAACTGTAGGTAATGGCGACTGGTTGTTACGCCGTCTGATATTTAATCTTCTCTTAAGTCTTTTTAACATGGAACAACTCATGAATGTTCCGTGAACAAACAAGAGAAATCCACATATTTGAAGGGACGTGTAGCATAATTGATGATAGTATTGGACTAGTTCAGGCACAGAAGCATCATCGCCTGGGTAAGGTATTCCTGTAACGTCATGATCAGCAACACAAAGGAGACAACAGAGTAACTGAAACATAAAGATAGAAATTACACGTATGATGTAATGATAAAATGAAAAATCCGATTGGCTTGATATCTAAATAGGGTGTTCACTGTGACGTCATCAGCTTACTATAAAACTAAATGTACTAGGAAATGCGCTGCGCCTTCACATTTAATGGAATACGAAATGGAAAAATACACAGTAAGTTTTGACAATCCAAAATAAATCTTTATGGCGATATTTATAACATATTTCATTTTTAAATTTACCCGTTATAGGTATCAGGTATAAGCATATGATATTTTTACATTTGAACATGTTTTCATTTTCAAACAAGAGGACATATCTTCTTCCAGCATATTGCAATCGAATAAACATTTTAAAAGTCATCTGATGCCTAAACGAATTTATTTTGTTTGGTTGATTTTTGTACCATATCTTAAAGAAACAACGAATAGTGTACCTAATGAATAAAATTTGTTATGAAAAAAATATGTTTCAATTTTTGCTAAATTTGTTGTAACATCATGCCTCCTTAAACATGATATCTAGTTCTTTATCAATCATTGACTAATTTATAAAATTTGGTCGCATATTGTCAAAGTCAATCAACCATAAAAACAAGACCAAGATCAAATTACAGGTATCAAAATGACATCCCCTGGTAGTGGGGAACCTCCTTGTCTAATATCATCAACCTAAGTCAAAGCTAAAATTACACTTCAGACTATCATCCCCTTGTAGTTGGAGACGTTAATGCCAATTATTATCAACCTTAGACTTCTATTTCTTGAGATATGGACTTAAGCAGTAAACTCGGTTGCAAAATTGACTATTAGAGTTCTTCAGGGTCATTCAAGCATTTAAAATAGGTCAAAGATAAATGGCACATGACTGACTGGCAAGAACAATATGTAGGAAATCTGCATCCTAAATATAAGAACCTTACTCGTTATGCTTCACGAGATAAAGACATGAACAGCAAACTTGGTTGCAATGTTAACGCCATATATTCACCGTCGCCTGTAAAACCGTACCTACATGTCTCGCTTTTACTGCGCATGCTAGACAAAATATGAAGAAAACTTTATATCATGGTTCACTATATTTTTCGCTAGAGCCGTGTAATTGTGTGCTCATTTTTCCTATTTTGGTAATCCTTTATTTTTTGTAATTTTTGGCCGTTTAAGGTGCAGTTTTTACAAAAAATAAATCACAATACAGTATTAAACCTTTTTCATACTTTCCACGAAGATGGAGCTGATTAGTCTAAATGAAGAAAAACATTATAAAAACTATACAAGAAAGTTTTGACAAATTTTGTTTGTTTTTAAGCCAAAGTGTGTTGATTTGATGTTCGATGTCAGCAACATATTTCTTTGTTTTACTTTCAACATTACCTTTAAAATATTGCTTGATTCCATAGTCTTTGACCATTTATTAGACGGGCAGGTGACCAAGCAGCTGAAATAGACGATATTTCTTCAATTGAAATGTTTAATGAATAGCAAAATCTTCTAATCGGTCAATATCAAAATAAAGTGAACACATATTTCGTTTCGCATCATGCTTTTCTACCTGGCATTAGTGGCGAATCCAGGGGGTCCGGGGTTGGAACCCTTTTTTACATTTATTTGGAAGATCAATGCAATTGAATGGGGACATATAGTTGGAACTCCCCTTTATCGTGGGCTAGGATCCCCATACCCAACCCTTATAAATGACAAGATCCACCCTGCTAGTTGTGAATCAAATTATTTGTTTAGATTACTAATTTTTTTTTTGCTTAGCTGTTATGAATTAAATGAGTCATGGAGATTGATCTACAAAGGACTCTGAAAGGCGAAAGGGAGGGACCATTCAGTTTTTTTTTCCATTTTTCATTGACAGTCGTACAGAACGGGTAGTGTACTTGTGATGGGACGGTGGGGAGAGGGGTGAAACCCTTTAAGTAGAATATATCTTTAATAATAGCAGACGTCTTACTCTAGATCTTATCACAGGTCACGTTAAACTGTAACTTTTCAATGCCCTTTCATTCAAACAATAACGTTTTTTCTCCCTATGATCTTTTTCATTTTGTGTTCAGTATTGCTTCATATTAAAATATAACGCTAAGTCTCCAAAGAAAACAAATATAAACTTACTTATGACTCGTTTCCACTGCTCCCGCTGATGTTGTTGCTGTCGATCTCCATCTTTAATGTGTCAGCACAGGAAGTAAAATACGGACCGTGGGAATCTGACCGTGAGAACGAATAAAGTTAACATCAAATAAGCAAGTTGACTTAATTAATCAACAAGTCGACTTCTTATTTTATGTCATTTACATTTATATTAGCAAGTCGACATTGTAATAAAAACTTTATCTACATCATTCCGACAAGTTGACTTCAACATGATGATTTAATATCAAATAAACAAGTTGTCGACTTAATCAATTAATAAGTTGAATTCAACGTGTCGACTTCTTATTACTATGCCATTATATTTATATCAGCAAGTCGACATTGTAAAACAATTTTTCTACATCATTCCGACAACTTGACTTCAACTTGATGATAAGATTCCAGCTTATAACACACAACTTGACTAATAATTCCGACTTATTAGCAACAAAATAACTTTACAAGGGGTGTACCATATGCGCTTCCATACATACTTATAATAAATAAAAATCTGGTAATGTGTCTCATTGATGATAGTAAAACATGTGTTTAATAAAGTTTTAAAAAGATAACTTGATCGTCAATTTGAAGATTCCAATGGTTAAGTATCTATATTGTTAGTTGGAAACTTCTTTCGATCAAACACAAGCTCTCAATATTCAAAACACTGGTATACTCAGTAATTTCAAACGCTGTTAAAATGTTGCAAAATAGATATGGAAAGCTTACACGTGGAATATTGAATGTATCTTTCTGAGCGTAGCTTAATTTCCAAATGTGCCCTTACTGTTGAACTCTATGTGTAATTCGAGCTATGACTGAGTCTAAAAAAGTTTAAAACAATTTGTTGGGCGACTCTTGCAACCCAAAGGAGACCGCAGAATGTTTTCAGTTGGCCCTTTATTCAGCCTTTTCGGGTTTCAGGCTTCTGAACATTTTATTTAGGATAAAAGGTTTAAAATACAATTGGTCCCAATCGTATTTATAAAAAAAACTGAAGTTGCATGCGTCATGCACACTAAAATTGTTATCAGGCGTTTCAATTTTAATATCACTAATTGAACAATTTCAGTGTCTTTATTAAAGACGTCAAAAAGTAAAATCACAAAATACTGAACTTAGAGGAAAATCAATTCGGAAAGTCCATAATCACATGGCAAAATCAAATAACAAAACTAAATAAATGCATTGTTTAGAGTCGTTATCATTAGCTAACTCTATTACAGAAGTGAAATGCTGAACCTAGAAAATATGTATCCTAACTAAACAATAATGAATATGTATAATTGTTTCATAGCTAAAGATCCTTGAATTAAGTAAAAAATAATTTCAATTATTTCGGAACCCAACAGATCTAATGTTTCAGCTACAGATCCGTACAGGTTTTTATCGTTTACGGTATTGTCAATCACAAATCACAGAATTACAAGATTTTTAGCTTAAAATCTCTTAGCCGTGTTAGATTCTTTCTCTGATTTAATGTAGCAAGACTTTACTGAGTTGACCTTATGTTCAAGAATAAAAGAAGATACAACGGAATTCTATGTTATAACAAACATAATTGATCAGCATAAACAAAAAGCATTGTTGTTAAATAATCTGTAAAAACATAGAACACATGACATTATACAAAATAGAATTTTGAATAAAACAAAATCAAGTTAAATTGGTAGTAAAAAACACGATTACCCGGAAGAGTAAGTAAAGCAGTTATCGTCACTAGGCGGTAAACAACCGCATTTTATTCTAAGGATTTAATTAAAAATGGTACGGAGCTGTGACTATCACATTGTAATATTTCATAACGGTCATTTCATTTAAAATAGAAACCTATGCTTTTGATTTCATGACTTAAAATTTACAATTTGAAACCTATATTTCACAAGCGTCTTTCTAATAATATAAAAATAAAAAGGGATGGAAGGAATGTAAAAAAAAATCCACCAAAAAAAAAAGAACGTTGATGTCAACAACAATAGAACAACGAATACATTTCAACAAAGGACAAAGACCATTCCGTATAATAAAAATGACCAAAGTATTACCAAATGTGAAACAATTCAAAAGAAAAACCAACGGCCTGACTTATACTTATAAGAACAATGAAAATAAAAATGGCAGAAATAAGTTGATGATTACGTCTTGCATTGAAATTGTAAAATGATGTGTGATTGTTGAATTTTGTTTAAAGATACGTCTTGTATTCGTAAAATGATGTGTGATCGTTGATTCTAGTTGATGAATTTGTCTTGCATTTGTTACATGATGTGTGATTGTTGATTTTAGATGAAAGATACGTCTTGCATTCGTAAAATGATGTGTTCGTAAAATTATGTGTGATCGTTAAGCTTAGTTGATAGAAACGTATAGTGAAAGATTTTTGTGAACAAAGTGGTTTTCATGCAAAGTTATTCTTTTGAATGTTATTCTTTGGATAACGTGTCTGTTCAAGTAATCTTCGTTTTTTTTTTTATGTTTAATTCTATTTGGTCCGCAAGCATGTTGGTCTTCAGTCTACTAGAGGAAAGTTAGAGATTCAAAAACATTTGTCGTGCACAATTCAAAATCAATATCATGCTTGTCAACCGTTTAGCAAGACAAAGACCGTTTATAAAACAAGTAATTACATGGTAATGACATCACGTAAACCTGTATTAACAACACAACTTTCTAAACACGTATTACCGAGTATTTTTTCTTAAAGGTGTTAAAATGGTGCTTTTAATCAATTCCCCGAAGGAACAATTATCAGATACAACTGTAATGATGTGTTGATCAAAACATTGTTTTCTTGAACAATCATTATAAAGGATAGTACAAATTAAAAAAATTACGTCGCATCTGCCGGAAATACTTAGTAAACACGTGTTTCTTTTATAACGCTCCAGAAGTTGTTGTTGTTACAGAAATGATTAAATAATGCTTTTATTAAAGTGTTCATTTATTGACGATGCTCTCTATTACTTTACCAAATAAGTTATTGTTGATGTTACGCGCGTCTGGCGTACTAAATTATAATCCTGGTACCTGTGATAACTATTTACAGAAATGATTAAATAATGCTTTTGTTAAAGTGTTCCTTTATTGACGATGCTCTCTATTAACTTACCAAATACGCTATTGTTGAATATGTTTCTTGTTTTCAATTGAAGTATGCATAAACTATTTGCTTTTGAACGATAAGTCATGTACTAATAATAAGAAAAAATTAAGCAAACTGTTCACAGTTTTAAAATGAAGTAATATGAGGTTGTACAACACATTACAGGTGTTTCTAGAATTACAGTATTTGTATTTAAGACAGACAGCTAGCTACCATAAATATACTTTGTATACACATGCCAGAGTCTGAGCTTGATTTGCTATATGATATAAAAACTAAACTGACGAAAAAAGGTCATTTATTCAAAATCATAAAATGCAAAACATTCATTTTGCAATTAAAAGTTCATATTTAATATGAAATAATATTACATAATTAATACGAAATTACATCAACTAATATCATATCAATTGAATAAATGACAAAGAATAGCAAAGATGGGGAGAAAAATCTGCCCCCATAAATAAACATATATACATATCTACTTCAAAAGATAACATTAAGGGAGTTATGTGGTGGGAATTTTGAACAAATTGTTTGATAAGAATCACAAGTTAACACATCAAATGCTGATGATAAAAGGAAGTGACCACAGTGCCCTTACACGTGAACTCGTGCTGACCCGCAAGATCATTGACCAATAAAAAAGATGAAATCCAATCATGCATAGGTCATAAGTGAAATTTCTCTGCACGTGAAAACATGTTATCTAATTTCAACAATTTATCGTTTAATTAAGTAGGACACTCTGACCCTTTGACCAGACTAGAGACATCATACATTTAAAGTATTAATAGCTCACTCTTTTATTTAAGTCGGTTAGTAATAACCAATTAAAACAGAATTATCTTCTCTGCTGTCTTAAATTATTTTATTCCGCTTAATTTTCAATTAGCAAATAAAATTGGTTTTAAGACAGACAGCTAGATACCATAAGTCATGTACTATTAATAAGAAATATTTAAGCAAACTGTTCACAGTTTTAAAATGAAGTAATATGAGGTTGTACAACACATTACACGTGTTTCTAGAATTACAGTATTTGTATCGTCACGACACAAGACACACATTTCTTGATTTACAGTATGTATATATAAATCCATTGATTTGATTTGATTGATGTTATGTTTGCACTGATAAAGGAAAGCTACATAAAAAATAACTTTAAGAAAGTAAACTGGGATATTCGTGACAATGTCATATGTTGGTGGGTGCACAAAATGGGATATGAATTATCCGTGAAATTAATAGTAACTAAAAAATATCTATGTTGTCAGATTGCAAAGTAGAAATATTAAATTGTACGTGACAGCGCGAGAATAGAAAAGATTTGAGATCTGCGACGGAGATGCCCATAAATGGTTTCAAGGTACATATTAGTATCATTAAAAACACATCTCAGGGAATGTCAATGATTCCATCTAGTATAATGTTATTCTGTTACTGATAATTTGAAACGTGTTTACATTTTTTCTTTTGTAATTTAATCATTTTCTCAAGACATTTCCTGGATAATTTTGATCACTGAGTCTCTTGAGAAGACATAAGAGTGTATTTCTGTAAACCATATATTGACTATTTGCTCAAAGAAGGTTAAATTTCTGTCGTAAAATAATTACTATGATGTCTTTTGGTGTTTTATTTTAATTTTTTTTTAGACATATAATCTTGAAAAATCACACTCCCACGAGATCAGTTTGATCATATGAGCAATGATTTTGATTCTAGAATTAACAGCTTTTGTGTGGTTATAATTTGACAGGTATTTGTAAAAAGAAATTCGAACTGATTAAATTACAATAGACAAATGATTCTAGCTTCAATCCGTGCTTTTATGGATATCGTACGATAAAAACTTTTAACACTCTCTTTGTTAATTCCAGACATACTTCCGAATTAAACTATTGCTGTGACGTCTTAACATTTGCAAACCTTTATTTACAGTTATTATGGTACTTCAGTATTTTGTATTAGATTAAGACTAAATAATGGGGTATAGAAAAATAAAGGTCACCATACGTCCCTCCACAGCAGGAAAGCAATACCGTATAGTTAAGTATACTACTACTAGGAACTGGTATGACAATATAGTAAAATTTCAAAACGAAAACAAGAATGGCTGACAGGAAGCAACGACGAAAACATCTGCCATCATAACTGAAATACACATAGTTTACTAAGACGAATACATTTTTACAGACCATGCAGTTCTGTCAGTACGGGAAAAGTTTAACAACTAGACTTAAAGTACTTTCATTATTTCAACTAATTCAAAGGATAAAAATGTATCTGATTTAGTTTTTTTTTAATGTGTCTAACAGCAATAAGATTTACGGTAGATTTATAAGCAACATAAAACGTCTCACATTGACAGAAACATCGGCAAATGAATAACATCAAAGAATAATACAATTTGCCCAAGCTTCCAACAGTTAGTGAAGAATGGCATGTTATGTAGGTATGAAGACTATACAAATTTAAAAGTTAACTTCGTGTTAGACAATTCAATTAAAGTAATGATTAAATGGTATAAAAAGAGAAAGTCAATGTATGACATTAATATAACCAACATATAGAATAATATTCTCTTACAGCCTAACAATAGTACTTTTATTTTACTGCACATTCATATTTGTAAATATATACGGTCACCACTGCTTCACATATTCGAGAGATATGTAGTATTAACACACGAGAAAGTCAAACTTTAACTATTATCCCAAATGTTTAAGTGGTTAATGACTTTGTATCTAATTTCAGATCATTTTGTCAGGTATCGTTTAACTAAATGTCTTGTTTGATTTCAAATTACAAATATAAATAACTCTAAAACAGGAAAGCTACCAATCATTTCAAAATAAATGTCATGTTTTTTTTACTTAAAATTAAATCTAAAGGACGACGAACAAACGAACCAAAGAGGAACAGGATTTCAAGAGCACTAGGATCGCAAAAATATATGAACGTTTGTAATTTCAATTAGTGAGAACAAAATACAGCTTTTTTTTTGTTTTTGGAATATATTTCATTCCCAAGGAGTGTGAACACTATACAAAAAGGAAAGAACTGAAATTCATGAAGAATATATCAGAATCTGAAAAAATATACTCGTAGTACATTAACCAGCTTTCACAGTTTTCAAATAAAACTTTTTAAATACCTTTGGTTCCTAAGAACATGACCGGTGAAGAAGTGCTAATCGTAAACTACATGCATTTTATGAGTTTTAGGCTACTTATATTTATAATACCTTGGTTTTATCATATCGCCATTATGTAGCTGAAACAATCCAAAAGGAAAACATTACATAAAAAATCAATATAAACAAAAAAATAATTTCAGGGTAAACTCCACAAGAGGTGAATTTTAAAATATCGAAAACGTTAGACGTCATTGAACAAGAAATTGACAACAACTGTAATAAACCTGAAGCGATTTTAACTTGGTTTTTAAGTAAGCTTAATCTCCAACCTGTATGCAAGTTATAATTTCCTCCCACGTAAATCCACATGTACTTGAACCTATTTGCAAACGCTTTGCGATTTTATCGTATAAGAAATTGTAAAAAAACGAAAGACATTTTTTTTTTAATTCTTATTCGAATGCATAATAAAAAAAAAGATAATATACTGCAACTAGTTGTGTTTATTTCCTAAAACCAGTAACACAACTATGTTGTGCAAGGTCAATTTCATCATGGAACACTTTCTCCCAAATCAGGGGTTCATTAAGGGATGAAAATAAGCTTGATATTTATGTTACGATTTTAAAAGCTTTGACGGTAGCTTACGAGAAAACATGTTAATTAAAAATAGCACTTTAATATTGGGTTTGAGAATTAAACATATTTTTTCTAGCGGAATAATCAATTCAATTTGAAGATTTATGAGAATATTTGAGCTTTATCTAAGAAGGAGTAAACCAGAACAGCTACACACACGGCATACCCAGCCTCGTTTCAGTATTTGAATGAACTTACATGTCCTATTAGAATCGAAATAATTCATGGAAGCCATAGATTTGTCGTAAATTTACACATGACCTGGGCCTTGATATTCGTTAATTTTATCCCTCTCTAACGCTCAGGATAAAATTGGAATATCACGGCCCAGGCCATTTGTAAATTTCCAACAAATCTATGGCGTTCATGAATTATTTCTTAAACAATAATCATGGTTCTTATATTATGAATTATATGAAACAACGGTCATAAGAAAATGCCTGTACCAAGTCAGGAATATGACAGCTATTATCCATTCGTTTGATTTGTTTGAGCCTTTTATTTTGACATTTGATAAAGGACTTTCCGTTTTTAATTTTCCTCGGAGTTTAGTATTTTGTGAATTTATTTGTCACGGTGAAATAGCATTACATGACAATAACGTATAAACATTTAAATAACTATGAGTGACCCGTTTTTACAGTCTGAAAGTTAAATATTTAATTTATCTTTGGTTTGTTATAACTTGACAAATTAAGTTCCAACCGTACGCGTAGACTACATGTATGGTATGTTGATGAGACTTCTTATATTCATCATACCTTGGTTTTATCATATCGCCATAATAAATCTGAAAGACATTTCATAGAATATTGTATAAACAAAAACAAAATGCCAGGGTAAACTCAACAAGAGGTGAATTTCATAATATAAAACATGTTAGACGTTTCGGAACGACAAGTTGACAAAAACGTACAATCCTAAAGTAGATTTAACTTGGTTTTGTAAGCTTGCTAAATCTCCAACCTGTACATAAGGTATAGTTTTGTCATACTGACAGTTTGAGTGAACAACCCATGTCAAACATACAGTAAAGGTTAAGGTGAAAGTCTTGGAGAAATATTAGGCGGACTACATCTTATCAATACACATTGGTACTGAATGCAATATATCTGGGTGTTTTACGAATTTACCTGAAACAGTTGTGATATTTCACAATCACGTGTGACCTTGATTTACATTCTTCACTTTCGTTCCGTGTTTTGTTTAACTCTATGAAGCAATTGTTCAACTGTGTTCGCTTCTAAATATCCATGCAACTGACAGGGACCATTTTGTAGTCCAGTTCTCCATTCGCCTTCTATTAGCCCTCATATACATATCTAATGCACTAATAAGACAGGGCATATACTAAACATATAGGTCATCTCCCACGCATGATTAGTCGTTCAGCTATACTTATATTCTTTTTCCGGTATATGTTTGTATTTCTTGAAAACAGGTCTACATTAATGGTTTCATGGCATATGTATTTAGTAATATTCTAAAAATATTTCTTAATGAATTTAAATGATGACACCATTTTCAATGTGTGGTGATACAAATTATAACGTAAAGTAATTACATAATTTATTGTAACATGATAATTTCAATGATTCCATCTAGTTTAATGCCCTTCTGTTACTTATAATTTTGAAACGTGTTTACATTATGTTTTTTGTAGCCAAATTATTTTCTTAAGACAATTGTCGGAAAATTTTGATTATCGAATCTCTAAAGCAGACATAAGAGTGTATTTCTATAACCCATATATTATCTTTTGTGCACAAATATAACTAATATAGTGTCTTTTAGTGTTTTATTTTATTTTTGTGTCATATAATCTTGAAAAATCCCACCCCCACGAAATCAGCTTGGTCCTATAAGCAAATATTTTGATTCTAGAGTTAAAAGTTTTCGCGTGGTATTAATTTGACAGGCATTTTAAAAAGAAATTCGAACTAATTAAAAAAACAAAACACAGCTGACTAAAGCTCCTATTTGTGATATCGTACGATAGAGACTTTTAACTCTCTCTCTCTGTTAATTCCAGATGTACTTTCTAATTAAACTATTGCAGTGACGTCTTACCAATCCGGGTGTTTGTAAACCTTTTTTGACTACGTTGATACAGTTATTATGGTGCTTAATTATTTAGTATTAGGAGAGAACCACAGTGTGGGAATATAGAAAATAAAGCTGGCCGTTATTCCGTCCACAATAGGGAACCAATACCGTATAGTAATGTATACTAGGTACAAGTATGACAATATGGTAAGCATTTCGAAAAGAAAACCAAGATAATGCTTAAACAATAGGCGAAAACAATTATGTCTGACAAAAAGTAACGACAAAATCTCTGCCATCGAAACTGAAATACAAAGATACTAACACGAACACATTTTTAAAGACAAGGCCGTTTCAGACAGTACGAAAACAGTTTAACAACAAGAATTAAGGTACTTTCGTTATATGATACTTGATCTCCTATATATAATACAAACGACATAAATAAATCGGATGTAGATGTTTAATTTCGCTTTACAGCAATAAGAATTATATTATGCAACATATAACGTCTCACAATTACAGAAACGTCGGCAATTGAATCACATTAAAGAATAATAAAATTTGTTGAAAAGCTTCCGACAGTTAGTGAAGAATGGCATGTTATGTAGGTAGGAAGACTATACAAATTTATAAGTAAATTTCGTGTTAGACAATGCGATTAAATTAATGATGAAAACGATTAAAAGATTAATGTCAATTTAAAGCATTACTTTAGCCAATGTATAGACAGAAATCATGATATCATAGAGCCTAACAATAGTACTTTTATTTTACTGCCCATACATATTTTTAAATAAATCTTACCTCTTTTGCTTTAAATATTTAGGTAATAGGAAGTATTGACAAACGAGAAAGTCAAACTAACTCTTATCACAAATGTTTAAGTGGTCATTTTGTCAGGTATCGTTTAACTTAATGTCTTGTTTGATTTCAAATTACAAACTTAAATAACTTTAAAACAGGAAAACTGCCAATCATTTGAAAATAAATGTTTTGTAACAATTAACGAAAGAAGAACAAGATTCAAAGAGAACTAGGATTGCAAAGTTATATGAACGTCTGTTATTTCAGTTAATAAGAAAAGATTGACAAATGTTCAGTTTTTGGAATAAATTTCATCTCCAAGAAATGTGAACATTATGAAAAAGGGAAGAACTGAAGTTAATGGGGAAAACACCAGAATCTGAAAATATATAGTACATTAACAAGTCAAAAGTAGACATAGTCTAACAGCAGTAAATCATTGTATAATTTCTTTTATTTTGTATTCGATTATCAAAACAAGACACCATAACCAGTGTTCTAATATTATGAACCATATGAAAAACCAGTATGCACATAGAATATTTTAAACGGTCAAATATAAAAGCATTACAGAGTAATTACGTAAATACATTTAAATGAAATAAGCAATTAATATCCTAAAGATAACACCAAAAGACTTTCAGTTCGATGTGTCTTTACCTCTCTAGATCTGCTGAACATGAAGTTGTATACACAATAAGCCCCGTGTAGCGATTTTATTTTTTCTATAAGGCGTTGATGAGATGAACTATGATGTGGAGTTAAGGTGCTTAGTAAGCTTCCAATACATACTATTAGTGACCCGTTTTTCACAGTTTTCAAGTAAAATATTTCAATTATCTTTAGTTCGTTGGAACCTGACAATTGAAGAAGTGCCAACCATAAACTACATGTATAATATGTTTTAGAGACGACATATATTAATCATATCTCAATTTTGTCATATCGCCATTATATAGCCAAAAATCCCAAAGACAAACATTAACTTAAACATTGTATTATCAAAAACAAAATTCCATGGTAAACTTAAAAAGAGGAGAATTCCTAATATCGAAATTAGACTATTACCTAATTAGACTTTACTGGATTTGTTATAACATAAGCAACACGACGGGTGCCACCTGTGGAGTATGATCTGCATACCCTTCCGGAGCACTCAAGATCACCTCTAGTGTTTTGGCGGGTTCGTGTTGCTTATTCTTTAGTTTTCTATGTTGTGTCATGTGTACTATTGTTTGTCTGTTTGTCTTTTTAATATTCAGCCATGTCGTTATCAGTTATTTCCGATTAATGAGTTTGACTGTTCCTCTGGTATCTTTCGTCTCTCTGTTAGAGGTCACGGAACGACAAGTTTACAACAACAATCCTGGAGTTGATTTAACCTGTTTTTTTTAGACGAATCTTAGGCGAACTACATCTAATCAATAAATATTGGTACTGAATGCAATTCATCTGTTTTTGATTGAATTTACCTGAAATATTTGTGACATTTCACGACGTTGTGAGACCTTGATTTACATTCGTTACTTTCGTTCCGTATTGGCTTTAGACAAAGCAAATGCACCACTTTTTGGGCTTTCCAATATGCGTGTATCTGATAGTGACTCATAAAACAAATTATGTTGTAAAAGTATAAAGAATAATTAAGTTAGTATACAAAGAGCCTGTTTGTAGTTTAGTTGTCCATTTGCTGTTAATAGCTTTCGTACACATATTCAATGTACTATGACAGGACATGTACGGATCAGATATAATATCTCCCACGCTGGTTTAATCCTTTAGTTATACCTTTATCCCAGTTCCGTTATATTTCTGTATTTCTTAAAACAGATGAACATTAATGGTTTCAAGGCATATGTATTTAGTAACATTCTGAAAATATTTCCTGAAGGAACTGTATGAATGTATTTTTGTGCTATTAATACATTTTCTTTTTGTTCGTAGAAGGTAAATTTGTATCGTAATATAATAACTGCAATGTTTATAGTGTTTTTGGGGATTAATTTTTCAAATAATTTTGAAAAATCATATTCCTACGACAACAATTGTTTCAAGCGAAAAAAGAATTGGTTTCTTAAATTTGCTACTTTTGAAATAATTATAAAATTATCGTCATATAAAATGCTTGCAATATATTTGAAACATGTTGTCGAAATGTCAAAATCCCAGTTATATATAGATTTATTAGATGTAAACAGTCAAAGGTACCAGGCTTATAACTAAATACACAAGACTCGATGTGTTTCGGCTACACAAGACTCATCAGTGACGCTCAGATCAAAATATTTATAACGTCAAACAAGTACAAAGTTGAAGAGCATTGAAGACCGAAATTCAAAAAGGTTTTGTATTACAAAAGGTACATGAGTACCACCTTTGATTTTCCCCTAGTAGTCTTTGTTAAATAATTTACAAAAAATTATACAGAAATTAACTTTGTTTAAATAAAGAAATACTTGGCATGAGTGTAGTTTTATCCTGTATAGTACTTTAGAAAATAAATTCACATAACATTTCATTGCATATACGAAAATAATCATCACTGAAAATTTCACCTCTTTTATAGCTGTGTACAAGCTTAAATAAGTTCCAAAAACCCTTTTTTTGTCATATATAAATACTTAAATACTTAGAACCCACGATTTATTTAAGGTAATAATACTCGCCATAAGACAACTATTGATCTAAAATAATGCATACTTGAAAATATTACAGGTAATGCATGTTATTATAATATGTCTTATTCTGTAACTAGCACAAGATCCACACCACTTATCTTTTGACATTCAAAGCAAAGAAGAGTACAAATTTCTTAGACATAAAACAACTAAAAAACTAATAAACAAAATAGAATCAGTCTGTAAAAAACAATGTTAACAAGAGAAAATAAAGTACTTTTGTATTTCTACTTTAGCTAATAATTTAAATGACTGAAACGTATTAGATATAGATGTTTTTAATTTGTATTATAGCAATAAGATTAAGGTATGCAACATATAACGTCTCACAGTGGCAGAAACGTCGGGAAATGAATTACATTAAGTGATAATACAAGTTTTTCAAATGCTTCCGATAGTTAGTGAAGAATGGCATGTTATGTAGGTATGTAGACTAAACAGGTTTAAAAGATGACTTCGTGTTAGACAATTCAATTAAAGTAATGATGAAAAGGAATAAAAGAGAATGTCAATTTAAAGCATTAATATATCCAATACATAGCAAGATGATCTCATAGTGCCTATCAATATTACTTTTATTTTACTGCGCATACATAATTGTAAATATATACCGCCACCACTGCTTTAAATATTCGAGAAAAAGGAAGTATTTACAATCTAGAAAATCCAATTTTAACTGTTACATGTATCACGAATGTTTAATAGGACCATTACTTTATAATTTATTTCAGATCATTTTGTTAGGTATCGTTTAACAAAATGTATTGTTTGATTTCAAATTATTACTTAAATAACTCTAAAACAGGAAAACTGCCAATTATGTGATGAAAAAAACCCATGTCATTCTTCTTATGATTCTTTTATTTTAACTTCCTTCACTTTAACTAAGATCTGAAGTACGACGAAAAAACTGGCAAAAGAAGACAAGTATTCCAAGAGTACTAGTATCGCAAACAAAAAGTAACGATTGTAATTTTAGTTTAAGAGAAAAAATTGAAAAATGTTTAGTTTTTGGAATAAATTTCATTCCCAAGTATTGGAAACATTATGCAAAAAAGGAAAGAACTGAAATTCATGGAGAATATCTCAGAATCGGAAATTGTATATTACATGAACAAGTCAATAGTAAACATAGTATAACAACTATTCAGCTTTGCTTAATTCTCTTATTTGTATTCAACTATAATAACAAGGAAATATAACCAGTGATCATATATTATAAACCATATAAAACGATGGCATGAACATTAAACACTTTAAACGGTGACATAAAATAGTGTAAAATGGGAACGAAGTCTCCAATAACAGTTGAAAAATCAAAAAAAAAAAATCGGGAAAATTTCCAGAAATTTTCATTGAACTAATAAACTCAAAATCGTAATCTTTTTATTTTTGTCGCTTTTTTAATTCCCGGATCTGCGCAGATATTGTTTCCAGTAATGAAGCATTTGCGCAGAAATCTTTTCCGGTATCGTTTAGTGCTCGGGATTTAAGTTAAATGTTATGGGGACGTACTTTATAACAGTAAGCACAAACAAAAGTCATATTTTACCAGACGTTACGATGATCTGAATTGTAAATCGATTAATGTCGTCTACGGATTAAAGTGCAACCATTGCGGATTGGTATACGTCGGTGAAACGAAAGAAAGGCTAAACAAACGTAAGTGTGGTCATAGATCAGACATTAACTTTTATGCTATCGACATTCTTTACCAGCATTTCAATCAGCCCGATCATTCCATCGTTTCTATGACAGTTCGCATTATCGAAAAGATATACCATAGCTCTAACAATCCTAATCTTTCAACGACTCCTCGCAGACAAAAAGAGGACTACTGGATTAGACACTTATCTTACTTATATCTTGCTTATATCTTGACTTACATCTAGAAATTTACAATGAGGGTCGGTTGAAAACAAAACTTTACGACAAAAGAGATGATTTCAGCTTTCCAATTGTGAACTTTCCATTTAGCAACATTCCAGCAGAGTCTGCATACGGTGTATATATCTCCCAATTGATACGATATTCCCGTGCTTGCATTTCCTATCATGATTTCCTTGATAGAGGGTTGCTGCTCACAAGGAAGCTATTAAACCAAGAGTTGCAAATGGTGAATCTTACGGACGCCATCACGAGTTGGTTAACCGTTTCACAAATGATATCGGATAAATAAAGGCAACAGTAGTATACCGCTGTTCAAAACTCATAAATCCATGGACAAAAAACAAAATCGGGATAACAAACTAAAACCGAGGGAAACGCATTAAATATAAGAGGAGAACAACGACATAACACTAAAATGTAACACATATAGACAAAATCCCACGAGAATAACAAATATAACATATATATAACATCAAAACCAAATACATGAATTTGGGATAGACAAGTACCGTGACACGTCTTATCGCAATGTGAATTTACACTCAAAAATAAGAGAAAACAAACGACACAACGTTATAATGTAATACACACAGAAACAAACTATAATATAACAATGACCATATTCCTGACTTGGTACAGGGCATTTTTAAAGGAAAAAATGGTGGGTTGAACCTGGTTTTGTGGCATGCCAAACCTCGCACTTTTATGGCCATGTGAAATATAACATCAAAATGACAACACAGGACTACAATATAAATAAATTGGAGAACACAATAGACAAAGAATCACACGAACAACAGCCAACAAAAGGCAACAAGTTCAAAATTTTAATACGCCAGAAGTGTATTTTGTCCACACAAGACCTATGTGTGACGCACAGATACAAAAGTTTGAAAGCCGAAACGAGTACAAAGTTGAACAGCATCGAGGACCAAAAGATCAAAAAGGTTGTGCCAAAAACGGCAAGGGTTTTCCGTTAAGTTACCAGAAAATCCCTATAATTTAGAGTAATTTATACTTTTGCAAACAGTAAATTTAATAAAATTTAAATAATCCTTACGTCGTAACTACAAACCCCTTCCCTTTCATGAATGTGATCTACCGAATTAGGCTCTTTACCGGATTTGTAATCACATAAGCAACACGACGGGTGCCACATGTGGAGCAGGATCTGCTTACCCTTCGGAGCACCTGATATCACCCCTAGTGTTTGGTGGGGTTCGTGTTGTTTATTCTTTGGTTGTCTATGTTGTGTCATGTGTACTATTGTTTGTCTGTTTGTCTTTTTAATTTTTAGCCATGGCGTTGTCAGTTTATTTGCGATTTATGATTTTCACTGTCCCTTTGGTCTCTTTCGTCCCTCTTTTAAACGACTTAAAATTAAAATAAAAAATAATTGTTCTAAAAAAAAATCAATCGTAAAAATGTTTTCTAACTTTTTTAAACAGTTGAATTTGCCCCTGGCGGACGCTGCAATGCAAGTCATACGAATTCCCGCAAATTCCTATGTATGACTACCAACGAGAATATGGACGACAACACCATTTCAATAAAATGTGAAAACTGACGATTCTAATATGATAAAAAAGAACTTTTTTTTTATATCACCTGATAAAAGCGTTTCCGTTTGTTTACATTGCAAATGTCGAAATGACGTCACAACTTAATTTCTAAACAGTTGAACCAACATCGGAAACGTTGCATTATTTCCGTTTCTCTTTTAAATGTTTCTGTTCAGTTAAATTATTCCTTGAGTTCTCTTGGTAAACTCGGTGCTTGTCGGTTTTGTTTAACCTAGTGCATGATCTCACTTTTTTAGTTTTTAAGAGTAATTGTGAAGAACGGACGAAATGTGCACAATAGATGACAAAAACATTACAGTTAAGCAAAAAATGTTAATGAGATGTTAAAAGGGAATACAGGTATACATCATCAATTTTAATAGTAAGAAGTGAGAAATGGTTATTGTGCAATGAATTACACGGTGAAGAAACAATGAATATCATGTATATATTGATCGGTTTAAGTAAGCCCTTTTCAACTGACTTTTAATGGGGTTTTCGTGCCACGTTATGCATGTTCTCGTTCTAAATTGGAGCCCTTAATTTTGCAATTTTGATTTTTAGCTGTTGTGTATATCATAATTGTTTTTTTTAATTGATTTGTACCGAAATTTAGCTGATACTTTTTCTCTTTTGAACTGTTCTTGTTAATATAGTCTATTCATTGAAGACCAAAAATATTTACTGCATGAGCAGAGAATGTTGCATTCAGACTACATGTATAATAAGCACAGATCTGTTAAAGTTTTAACTAATTTCTATCCGCCAACTTCAATTGTGTTATTGTCTATTGTATTGGCATGTCAGTCATGTCTGGCATCAAGATTTTAAAGTACCACATATCACCTCTCACATTACATATAACTTCAGACGATTATATTAGTGGTTCTAGAAATATCAGATGAAACCATGCAGTTTGGGAATTATACCTTCATGTTGACTTTGCAAGTGTTAGTGCAAATAGCATAACTCATAACTGTTCCAGTAAGTCATAATGTAACTGATGCCAAGTAATCTGCACAGGAGTTAGATACATGACGTAGGCCTAAAGTAGGTATCATTTTATTGCCTTGTGTTACATTCAGTTCTTCCCCAGTGCTTATCATTGTGTGCAGGTACATGATTTATGTACTAATTCTGACACAACAAGGTCTTTGTGTAACCCCGTTTTGTGTTTTTAACCATCTAAATCTGATCAAATCTTTTTGTCAAATTATATAAGACCTCTTTAATTGAGAATGTGTTATATGATCTTATATCTTTTAAAAATTAAGTTAAATCAAGGACATATAACTAACATCTAATTAATATGCGCCCTTGTTTCATGAAAATGCAGACACATATATTTTGTAATTGTACATTAAATGTCTTTCTTTAACTGAGACATCCGAAGTCATTTGAAAGATTTTAACAAATGCATGACAAATACAGTTTTACTTCTACAGGAATAAACATGATGAAAAGCATATAGGTTCTCTAATTCTTTTTTTACATGTCACCAATTAACTATTTTACCTTACTACAGGGGGACCAACCCAGCAGTGCTACAGTGATTCCATATATGATTAACCCAATTTTTCAAACAAAAGTACACCCCCTTCCCTGGATCCGCTTATTCCAGCTATGGTATGAACAAATTTTATGTATATTTTTTTAAATGTATACTCCCATACTACGGGATGAAGTGAAGTATTATTCTTATGGATTTCTAACTTCGTCCCTATTCACAGGTAACACCTGCCTCATATGGTTATAACGTATAGAAATTTAAATGAAATAAGTAATAAATGGAAAACAGTACAGCAACAGACTTTTAGTTCGACATGTCCTTACCTCTCTAGTTCTGCTAAACATTGTATACACAGTTGGATCCGGGTAGCGAAAAGATATAGTCACAAAAATACTGAGCTCCGAGGAAAATTCAAAACAGAAAGTCCCTAGTCAAAAAGCAAAATTAAAAGCTCAAACACATCAAATGAATGGATAACAACTGTCATATTCCTGAATTGTACAGTCATTTTTGTATGTAGAAAATTGTGGATTGAACCTGGTTTTATAGCACTTATATGACAGTCGCATCAAATTTCATTTTATATTGACAACGATGCGTGAACAAAACAAACAAACATAAAAGGTAAAAATGTAGCAAATGTAAAAAAAGGGGTATAGCAGTCAATATTGTAATATAATCTCAATCACTATAAAAAAAAAAGCATGTAACAAAGAAGCACAAGAAGGCATATATCAAATTTAACAACCTCATTCATTGCATTTTATTTTACGATTTAATATATATTTTCTATTAGAAGTTAATGAGATGATCTATGATGTTGTATAAAGGTACACAGTTAGCTTTTAACACTATCAGTGACCCTTTATTCCAGTTTTCAAGTAAATCATTTATAAATTATCTTCGGTTCGTTAGAACCTATCGAGTAAAACAGTGCCGACCGTAGACCTCGTGTATGGTATGTTTTTGATGCTACTTACTTTTAGCATACCTCGGTTGTATCATATCACCATTCTAAAGCTGAAAATCTTATTGGCAAACAATACTTAAAACATTGTTGTGACGTCATTCTATTGTTTTACCTGTTCTTTATTTCAGTGATTGGACTATCATTTACCTGTAAGAAACCATTATGTTACCTTTAGCTGTCCAATATTTTTAACAAAAACCCTCTTCTTTCTTTCAAAAATTGGACAGCTAAAGGTAGCATAACTAATTCTTACAGGTAAATGATAGTTCAATCACTGAAATAAAAAAAAATATATTAGTTACCCAAATTGTTTTCATCATTTAAACAAAATTACTAGCAAAGAACAAATGACAATTAAACAAAATATTTTATTAAAGTCACCTTCAAATACAATCATTTTATCACTCATCAAAACGGTTTCTTGAGGGAAAAAAAATCACTATCAAATTGATTTTTAACACTACCAATTTCTTATATCACAGCCATTTTTTTTCGTGTTGTTGGATTTGTACCTTTTAGCACTAATTCATAAAGTTGATTATGCTTGTTGTAAGTCTTGTTTTTGTCTCCTTGATGAATTTCTTTTTTCAAAAAGATTTTTCTCGTCCGTCTTTAGGTTATCAAAAAACCTGTAGTATTGCTCTTATTCTTCCTAACATTATTTTCAACTTCAACTAAAATGATTAAAAGCAATAAAGTTATGCTTATACAATTTTATAGATAATGCCGCAATACAAGGGCCATGAACAACCTAAAACTTATCCTGTGTACAAAGTGCGAATCGACATATTCAGTCATATACTAAGGGACTATAATAGTTTTTATAATTTTGGGTTTCGGTGTTGATTATATCTGAAATACAAATAAACGAAAAAAAGTGCGACACGACCTTTCAAAAAGAAAAAAAAAACAGAAAAAAGGGGGAGAAGGGGGGATTCAGGTGGTACCGTTTGGGTAAACAATAGCAGTCTTTTGAAAATTCCAACAAAAGAATAAAATTGATTGCATGTTGTTATCTCTTCGTTTGTTCCTATTAATTATATCTGAAATAAAATCGACTGCGGTGCACTCAAAATGGTTCAAATAGAGCCTGTCTTCATATGCGATTCTTTGTTTCTCATTCATCTAGTAAAAATTAAACCCGAGAAGAAACAAGAAACTAATAGGAGAGGACTACATTTTACAATATTATGTATATAAAACTAGCCATTATTAGCTGCTTTGACTGTACTCTCCTTGTAATCCACCCTGAAATAATGTATTTGATTAGATTCAGAATACACATTTAAAAACAACACAATCACTAATAGCGACATATCCTTCTTCGTTTTTGCACTAACAATATACTTTCATCACTTTATCCATTTTGAAACACAAAACACATGTAAAGGTATTCACGGAAACTATGAGCAGAAATTATGAGTAGTACTGGCGCACGCAAAAATCATGATACGCATACCCTTTGTCTTATTCTTCATGAAGCAACACATGTTTACCTTCAGCTATACTTTCTTTTTGTCTATTTTTTGAAGTTGAGCTACTGTTCAAAGGGGCCAACATTTTGGATATATTTTAATGTAAGAAAAGTTATTCAGAAAACAATTTTCATACTTGATGAAAATACATCTTTGCTTGCTTTTCCTTTTGCTTTACCTTTTTCGACGTGTATAACAATGTTTTATGTAAGATATAAGCCTCTGACAGTCCATTCTGTAAAATATTGAACAGGTCCAATATATTACAGAATGAACTGTTATCGGCTTATATCCCTTACATACAAAAGTGTACAAACAAAATCAAAATTTCAGGGTAAACTCAAAAAGAGGAGAATTCCATAATATCAAACATTTTAAACGTCACGGAACGACAAGTTGACAACAGCTGTTATAATCCTGAAGTGGATTCAACCTGATTTTTAAGCTAGCTTTATCTCCAATCCGGATGAAAGTTATCGTTTCGCCATACTGACAACTTGTGTTTACAACCCATGCCGAACTTACAGTATCAACTAAACGGACAATCTTAGACGAATACGAGGAGCACTACATCTTATCAACAGCATTGGTACTGAATGCACTATTACTGTTTTTGATCGTATCTAGCTAAAATAACTGTGACATTTGAAAACGATGTGTGACCTTGGTTTACATTCTTTACTTTGGTTCCTATTTGTTTTAGACTCTATGAAGCAAATGCACAACGTTGTGGGCTTTTAAACGTGCTTTCAACTGATAGGGACTCAGAAAGAAAGAAATATTATGTTAAAAAATACAAATCATAATAAAATTTTGTAGTGCAGTTGTCCCTTCGTTTTTTAATACCCTTCATATACACATTCAATGCACTATGACAGGACATGTACGGATCAGATATATAATATCTCCCACATAGGTTTATTCGTTCAGCTACACTTTTATTCTTTTCCCGCTATATTTCCGTATTTCTTAAAAAAAGAGATTAACATTAATGGTTTCAAGGCATATGTATTAAGTAACCTTCTAAAAATATTTCCTAATGAATATAAATGATGCCACCTAGTTTGAATGCGTTGTGATACCAATTATATCGGAAAGGTTTTACATTAATTTTATTGTAAGACGATTATTTTTAAGATATTCGAGGAATAATTCTGATATTTGATTCTCTAGAGGAAATGTAAGATTGTATCTGTGTACTATTAATACATTTTCTTTGTGTTCTTAGAAGGTAAATTTGTATCGTAATATAATTACTGCAATGTCTTAAAAAGTTTCTTTTGGGAATTAATTTTTCAAACAACTGTTTCAGGCGATAAAAAGGATTGGTTTCTTAAATTTGCTGCTATATAATAATATTCATATAACATGCTTGCAATATATTTGAAACGTGTTGACGTAATAGAAACAATAAAATACCACATATATATATACATAGCTATTATAGATGTAAATAGTTATCAAAGGTACCATGCTTATACCTCAATACACAAAACGCGATGTTTCGTCTACATAAGACTCATCAATGACGCTCAGATCAAAATAGTTATAACGCCATACAAGTTGAAGAGCATTGATGACCCAAATTTCAAAAAGGGGTGTATTGTAAAAGGTAGATAAATACCACCATCGATTTTCCCGTAGTATTATTTGTTAAATAATTTTCAATGTACATTATGCATAATTTTTCTTTGTTTCAAATTAAGAAATACTTGGCATGAGTATTGTTTTATCCTGTGCAGTTATATAGAAAAAAAGTACATATCATTTTATTGCATATAAGAAAGTAACGATCACCGAAAGTTAACCAATCAAAGGAGTAGGTTCAGTAAGACCCCCTTTCGGCCCCAAAATATAGCAGTTTTACAAAATTGTGAAAATGTAATCTTTTATCTATTTACTTGAAAGTAGAATGCTTCTGCTACATGAATATGGGCTGTTTTTGACAATACAATGCACATATATCGATTACTAGCATCATTAAGTCATGCTAAATTACTGACATCTTCACAATTTGAGTATTTTAGTTAAATTTTAGATGGTGTCCGTCTAAAATGAAAGTGACCGCATTCGTGTTCATTCACTATATTGAAATGTAAGTTGTATTTGATGATAATACATATCATATATAAAGGTTGAGGATGAACACGGATGCGGCCACTTTCATTTTTGATAAAAAACCATCTGAAAAGTGACGTTTTTTGGCATATTTGAAAGATTTTTCATATTTAAGCTTGAATCGGAGCGTTTTTAATGACTAAAGCATTTAATTTCTCTCACATAAACCAATTGAATCAATTGAAATAGACACTTGAGTGTTTAAAAGTGTCCAAAATCTTTCGTTAAATGAACCTGAAATTTGAGGCCAAAATAGGCCCTTACCGGACCTACTCCTTTTCAAGCTTAACGTAGCAATACACAGTTAGGAGTTTAGTTTCGCATTTTGGCCCCGGTGGATTTTTCAAATAGGAAAGTTATTGTGTAATAAAATTCATTTTTAGAAAGCTGAGTGCTAACTTAGCCTTCAAAGATGGTTTATAAGAGCATCAAGATTATTTTTGACATGTTTTATGGGCTATTTTCTGTTTGACAATCCGTATTTTCATAGCTAGACCGGCTATCGGTCCAGAAATTAATGTAATGTTTACAAACACTTTTTTTCTACACGAACTTTTTGACACAATTTTACAAAAAAATGAGACGAAAGACATATGATTTTCATTAGATTTGCTGAATGATGTATGTACACAGTTTCAGAAAAGGTATTACTTCAAGCGATTGAAATTCTACTTTTAGCCAAATTTTGGGAAAATATGTGACATCTTTTCCCCTCTTTTTGAAATATTTTATAACAAATAAATGCAGATTGTTGCCATGGATACACCCAAAAGAAATTATATTTTACCATTTTATGTACTGGATATAAAATCTATGGAAGATTCTGATTACATACATATGCACATATATGACACAAACAGTAAGCTTGATATTGCAAGAAAGCAATGAAAAGGGGATGGTAAAATCTATAAGGGCAAATTTTAATATTTTTTCCTAACTGTTTATTGCTACCTAAACCCTTTTTTGGGGTCATATATCAATTCTAAAATACTTAGAAACCAGGAGTAACTTACCGTTATAACACTCATCATAAGAAAACTATTGATCTTAAACTAATCATACTTAAAATAAAAAAGGTAATGCATGCTAATATAATACGTCTTATTCTTTATCTAGCACAAGATTCACACCACTTATCTTTTCATATGCAGAGGAAAGAAGAGCACAAATTTTTAAGACATAAATCAATGTTAGCAAAAGATTCAACTAAAAAACTAATAAACAAAAAACAATTAGTTTGTCCGTAAAACACAATGTTAACAACAGAAAATAAAGTACTTTTGAATTTCTACTTGAGCTACTAATTCAAATGACTGAAACGTATTAGATGTTTTAATTTGTCTTATGGCAATAAGATAAACGATTTGCAACATATAACGTCTCACAGTGACAGAAACTTCGGCAACTGAATTACATTAAAGAATAATACAATTTGTTCAAAAGCTTCCGACAGTTAGTGAGGAATGCCATGTTATGTAGGTAGGAAGACTATACAAATTTAACAGATAACTTCGTGTTAGACAATCCAATTAAAGTAATGATGAAAAGGAATAAAAGAGAATGTCAATTTAAAGCATTCCCATAATTGAAATAAAGCAATATGATCCGATAGAGCCTTGCATTGGTACATTAATTTATTCAACTGCGCATAATTGTTTATAACCGCCACTGCTTTTAACATTCGGAAACAGAAAGTCTTTACAAGCGAGAAGAATCAAACTTTACTAATCACAAATGTTAAAGTGATCCATTACTTTATATTTGATTTCGGATTATTTTGTCAGGTATCGTTTAACTCAATGATTTGTTTGATTTAAAATTACAAACATACATAACTATGAAACGTGAAATGCCAATCATTTGAAAATAAATTCCATGCTTCTAATGTTTCTTTAATTATCAGTTCTTAGATTTAAACTAAAGTACGACGTACAAATTGTCAGATTACAAAACAAAAACAGGATTCATAGCGGAATAAGATCGCAAAAGAGTAACAATGTGTAAAAGTTGAGGAGAAAGATATGACAAAGATTTTGTTTTAGCAGTAAAAGTCATTCGGAAAAAAGAGAGACGAAATATACCGAAAAAAAAAGTAAAAACACAAAAATACTGAACTCCGAGGAAAATTCAAAAAGGAAAATCCAAAATCAAAAGGCAAAATCAAAAGTCCAAACACATCCAACGAATGGATAACAACTGTCATATTCCTGACTTGGTACAGGCATTCTCTAATGTAGAAAATGGTGGATTGAACCTGGTTTTATAGCTAGCTAAACCTCTCACTTGTATGACAGTCGCATCAAATTCCATTACATTGTAAAAGATACACAGAGGAACGCGTACAAAATACAAACTAGAGGTTATCTCAGGTGCTCCGGAAGGGTATGCATACTTCGGGCAAATAGATACGAAATGGGGATTATATATATATCAGAAAAATGAATGGTTTTTATATACTCAAACGTCCACATTGTATACCAACCATTAAGAACGGTTTCATTTTGACTACCACAATAAGTTAAGTTAATCAGTATTCTACTAATATGAATCACATGCAATAGTGGTATATATGTTGTGAACAAGATGTAAGTTTGTACAAATTATAATTTGTACAGGGTTTTTGTACAAGTTATAAGTTTTTTGACACCTACCTTCTTGCAACAGGTGATACAGGTTTAACTTATAAAATGTACCAGTGTAATGTTTTAAATTCAAACAAATATACGTCAACCTAACATTAAGTGCTATTCTCCTTGCCTTCAAACTGGAAATGAGGATACATGAATGGTTTAAATTCTAATTTTAATTTTTTCCTTATACCATATTCATATCTATACAAAATCCTTGTGAGGTCTTATAATGTTTTTGTATCAAAGCAAAGTATGAGACTGTATCATGAAGTTGTGAAAAATTGACAGAAATATGCGGAGCAAAAGACTGGGTGCTTGCATCATCCATTTTTGTTCAGCAGGTCATAAAACACTGATAACTTGTACAAAAATTCTGTACAAATTATAATTTGTACAACATTACAATTTGTACACAACATATACATAGAAAATTTGCAATTAAATTGCTCGGTCACATAGAATTGCATGACATGGTTCTTAATACAACCTCATAATGTTTTAACCAGTCATTGTTAAAAAACAATAGCATTGAAAGGGTCATAAATTGTAGCTTAAAATTATCCTATCTCACTGCTAATATTAAGTTTAATACATAATTAAGTTGTTGAAGCGATTTTAAATATCTTATATTAGAAGTTAATAAGGTAGCGTATAATACTAAGTGATAAACAAATATGACTCTGAGTGAATCGTTATCACGGTTTTCAACTAAAACATTTACATTATCTTTGGTTAATTAGTAGCTGCAAAAAACCAATCGTAGACTATCTTATTTTATTGTACGCTATATATATTTGTAATATCAGGATTTTCTCATTTCGACATTTAATTGCTCAGAAACCCGGAAAGCTAAAAAAAAATTAATCAACATTCTTAGACGAATATATGTCTGAATGCATTGTAATAATGGAACGTTACAACCGAATGCAATTTAAAACCTATATATATATTTCTTTAGAATGTTTTACCTTTGATTGTGATCGATTTTACCAGGAATATGTGAACATTAATAAAGCTGCGTAATTTTGGTTTACATTCTTTACTTTCTATAAAAGTTTATTTTTGACGCTTAATAAATTTGTATATTTGATTATTCACCTCATTTAAAAAATATTATTCAGATTATTGCTGTAAGTACTTTATCTTTGTAAACGGGCTAAGTATCGGTTACTACTGTACAATGACACTTAGTAGCATGTTAATCTATTGTAATGAAAATTCATAATATCTAATAAAATTTGTAGATTTAGCTAACAAAGTATTTGTATAAAGTAACATTCATTTATAGTGGAACATTGTTTTAACGTTAAATAAGCAACAGTTAAACATTGCTTGCTAGTCCCTCTCTATGATTACATGTAATATTAAATAGATCTGGTTAATTTCCCAATCAATCTATCATATGAAAGGGAGATGAATAATTCTATATTCATTGATAGTCGTTTTCAAAAATAATGAACGGTTCTTTATATTGGTATGTTATCATTTTAAACGTTTCAAATTTATGAAATCATATTCGTACATCAATGTTTTTGATAAACTAATAACAAAAACTGAAATATATTGAATTGATACATTTTGTAATTATTCAAAATTATATCAGAAACCTATACTTAATTATAAAATAATGAACCTGATTAAGGGAAACAATACTCGCATAACTTTTTTTGGAATCGGCACATAATACAAAGGAATGTCACTCTTGCATACAAATGGCACATCAATATGATTAATTAACTGTGCATACGTGCTGCACCTTCAATGAAGTTTCAAAATTATAAATATAACCAAAAGTTGTTGATCTATAGGATAGTGAAGATTAATGAAAGCTAAACTACTGTAAAAAATATTTCTTTAAAATTTTTTAAAACTTCCTCAGAAAAATGCTTGAGCCACTTGACTTTCATAGCTCATAATTAACGTTTTTACACCATATTTTAGTTAAGTAATTAAAGATTATTTGCTTCTCAAAGTGTACGACGCAATAAAAATCGGATTCTTAATCATCTTACACAAATACAGATTCTGAACATTTCGACATTTGTTTGTTTATTTTTATCAATACCGGTTTGTAAACAAATCACAAGGACATGTTAAGATCTGGCTAAATACCTATATCCCGATATCGTCAGGTAAATATGCTACACTTAGTAGATAATATAATTGTATTTGGAGATGTGCGGGCATCTCAAATTGAGTTAACTGGCCAACAATACCGCAGCAACTATTAAATACATATACTTTACATCAGCTTATAAGAAAAATAATACAAAGACATCTTCAAAAATAAGAATCACCCAAACGAAAGAAAGCATCGTTAAGTAAATTTTTAAAAATCCTTTACAAAACATTTGCAAAAACTCATCATAAATTGAGTGACGATATTCACTAACGATTAACGTTCCTCCCGTATCACATTAAGCAAGAATAGTTTTGGATACCTAACAGTGACGTCTACATTTCACATCGTTACTATGTTTATACTTACTTAAGGTGTACATTTAGCTACCTTTTTTTTTTTTTTAAATGTAACTGTTTTGATAAATACAAATTCAATATATATCTTTAGTCTTCTTGGATATAAGTGAAATTAAGAAATGTAAGTCTTCATCAACTCAAATTTTCTAAAAATTAGTCTGGCGAGATATACAACATTTTTTACTTCGTTTCTTGCATGATTTATAACAGACATTTCTAAAAGTGTCCGTTTATAGTTTTTTGTGATTATAAAGAGACTGAGGTTTCAACTACTCAGACAAATTGGACCTTAAATAAATTTGGCTATCGGTGTAGGTACTTTTGGTCATATTGCACTTCAACTGTTTTAGTTCTTGTACACCATTTGCCTTCTAAATTCTACTTGAAGCGTTAACGTTGCAGTTGTTGGTTAATTTTGAAAGCGCTTCGGACGTATAAAGGTGGTACCTAACACTACAGAATATAACTCTGTAAAATCAGCAAAACGTGTTAATCCCATTGAATTGTTTAGGAAATATTTAGTTTCTCAATGATCAAAATTAGTTTTCGTCAAACTGTTATGTATCCAATGAAAATTTTCTGAGAAAGTGTGTAGTTCAAGTTTTTTGAAAGTTTGATTATAAGTCAAAATGTCAGAATATATATTTTAATTTTTTGTTTAAATTAAACCAGTCAAATTAATTGTAGTCAAGGTGTTTTGTACCACCTTAAATTTATACCGTGTTGTTATTCGGGTTTTGTTTAGCACTGAGTCTATATCTCTGCTGGTGGGATTTTAATGTTTATTTATGAATTTTATAATTATAAAGAAACTGAGATTTCAACTACCTCTGGGCAATTTAAACTTATATGGGTTTTCCTATTTTAAGGTTCATTTGGTAATATAGATCTTTAATTGTTTGAGTTCTTATAAATCATTTTATAAATATTCCAAATATTCGGCTTTGGGCTGTCATGATGGAGTAGAATAAAACAAAGAGCTTCGGACGCATTAAATTTCTGACGTGCTGTTTTCAATTTGTTTTACGAACATATAAACATTTTTGCAAAATGGACGACGTTTTTTTTTTAATATTTCAAAAGTTTCAAAACAATTTCAAAATCGGCATATAACACAAAAAAAAGCAACACTGCAATGATCACCACTAAGAACATATTTATGACAGACATATGTATGCAAAGCAATCTACAGGGTTCACGAAAAAATATATTTCTAAAATACGAAAACTGTTTTGTTAATGTTTAAAGATTATGAACGTTCGAGGTATACACTGCTTGACTTCAATTCAGTATCACAGTAAAATAAATAATAAGTTATTGAGACTAAATATCGTAGTAATTATCAAACCAAGTCCAATTGTTTCGGGAAAATGTACCGACAGTGCTCATTAAATATAAATCATGAAGACCTGGGGCACATACATCATTTAAACTAATTGTCTGAATTTGATTGCGATCAGAAGACTAAGCACACTTTCGCTTGGTAGGATAAAACCCTAGTGATCTTCATGCAAGTTTGCAATTAGGGACATTATTCTCTCTTAACTATAGTATTTAAGCTTGTTAAAGAATAGCCAGAACGTCAAAAATAAAGTTGTTGAAAATCAGTTACCATTAAGCGAACTGCTATGTAGATACAATGAATGTTAAAACTCATCAAATATTTTTGTAATTTAATACACCAACCGTGCGTGTTGTCTTCATAGGACTCACTAATGGCGCTTGCATCAAAACAGTAGAAAGGCCAAATGAAAAATGAAGTTGGAGAAGACCAAACAAAAACAATTTTCAAATAAAATCGTTCCAAATGAACTTTTGCCATCAATTCCTTGAGGGTAGAAACACTTTAGTGTGCTTAATTATTTGGAAGAAAAACATTCAAGATAAGATGCAAAATAATGAACAGAAATATAATGCAGGAAAGGGCATCGTCCTATATGTTGTTTCGGTTGATTTCTAATAGTTTCCAACGAGTTATACTGAATAGTTTACAAATAGAGGAATCCTGTAAAGAAATATTTCCATATACTAAGTATGAATGGTAGCATAATCTTTACCTTTAAAATATCAACTTGATAACAAAACTTTTAACCTTATGCACTGATCCATTTGCTGGTCGTAGTTTTGCATACAAGGCAAATTTCACTATTTAGGTAAATTATCAACACATCTGAATTGAAACAATTTTTTACCCAAAATCAAGATGTTGAATGTCAAAAACAATTCACAACCTAATACAATGATACTAGACACATTAATTTACTTTGTATATATAAACAAATATGAAAATGTGTTTTTCACAAATCATGTTTGAAAAAGTTTATTTTTTTTAGGCTCATTTCTTTTATATATTGGCAGCCTAAATGTAAACTTTCGATCTTAGGAACACAAAACAAAAGGAATCTTACCGTGTTGTTGCTTTGGAAAACATACTTCACCTGTTTTCTAACAATATTCTTTTTATCTTATGATATAAACTTATGATCCGCATGGGCCTGGGTTTCGAAAGTATCATAAGATATGTCATAAGACATATCTTAATACATATTTAATGATAATCTTATGACTATCATATGATATGCCTTAGGATGTTAATCAAAGTTGTTTTAAGAGAGTCATAGCTATGATGCTCTTATGACTTTCATAAGTGAACATTATTTTCTATTATTTCAAATAATGATTAAAAAGTGATAAATATGAAAATTGAAATAAAAAAGTATGAACATATTAATTATTACCATTCTTAATATTTACGAATATTTAATTTTTTTCATTATCATGAAAATGAAATTTTATGCAAAAAGGAATTGAAATATGAGTTGATAATTTGTTTAAATTTAGTTTGTAATATATGATAAGTCCTTGAACTTCCCTTTCGTGTTTTATCATACAAGCATTGTTATTTAACTGTGAATACTTTTAAGATTCGGTACATCGAGAACCCGCTCAACAAGATGCCCGTGCACATACGTTTATATACTATAGTGCTATTGAATATACTAGCAACGAAATAATATGTGTATTTATAAAACAAGAACATGAGTTAGAAAAAAATTAATTCACGTAGTTGAGGAAAATAAAATCTTTACTATTTAGCTAACTGAGATACACAACAAATATTTTTATTGCCATTAACCTGAAATTATACATGAAAAATATTAAAATTTTAGTTGACAATCATAAGACCATCATAATGTAAGTCATGTCGCGAGGGGTCTTACGTTTACGACAAAAATTATGACAAATCGTAACTTGGGACACTTTCGAAAACATATCTAATGACTATGACATGTCCTAAGACCATCATAAGACATGTCTTAGTCATAAGATACTTTCGAAAAGCAGACCCCATGTTTCACTACCTATAATGATTATCTTATAATACAAATAAAAGAAATGACCTGTTTATTTCTCGTTCCAAATTGAAACGGCTATGAGGTTAGTGAACATATTGACAAAAGTGCGTTCACTTAATATCAGGAAAATCTTTAAAAGTTTAAGTGAACTCTAATAGTGGAATAATTTGAATTACTTTCAACATCAATCAGCTATATATCCCTCTTGCTTTGATGTTTGATTGTTGATTTATTCCTATGTTAATACGTTAATTTAATATTATCAAAATTCGAATTATTGGCGGACAGAGTCTGCTTTATAAATTTCAACAGGAAATAAGACAACGTAAAATTCCTTTTAAATTTGTTTTTCTGCTTGGTGACAACGCATATTGAATAGGGCTTTGATTGACTTCCAAATTCAATAGTTGCACGGTAATTGGTTAGGCACGTCCGTTACGGAACCAGTTTCCGATGTCTTTGATTAGCTCACAGCATTAGACGACTTTTTGTCAATACATATCAAATATTAGAAGGATAAATCTTTGGGAATATTACATGACTACTCTGCAGAAAATTACTTTAATCAGTCCCCGATGTAGTGGAACACATTTTCTTGTTAGGTTTAATGACGGGAAAAGCTTTATATGCCTCCAGAAATAAATATCACACTAAATATTAAAGGTTGAAAATATATTTATATCAGAGACCTAATTCGAATTATTACCGGTACAAAGAGTATATTACCAGAATAAAGAAAGAAAAAAACAGTTCGATTTGAATGATGTAATTTCGTTGCCTGTGGAAAATATCAATGCGAAGAAAACAAAAGTGTGATGAAACAAATGCACAAATGATACATTGACCAATAAAAAGAAGACACGCTTTTACAGCAGAGTATATAAAATATATGAAAAAAATTTATGCAGAAGCGGTAAATTTGCAAATGAAATAATTCTCAACAGCGATCAACTAACACCGAAATAAACAACTATAGATCACCGTACGATCTCGTCATAATGAGAAAGACAAAGTTATGGGCTCTATAAGTTATATGAAGAAAAATCCGTTGATTACCATGTTGATTTTGAGATAGGTATTTGAGTCAAGACAATGGGAATTCCAAACTCTTATTTACGGTTTAGGACTTTAGGTGCATGTATTGACAAACGCATCTAACATTTAAATGTATTTGGTAACGAGTATTGTAAATTCAGAAATTATTGTGTACAATTATCATTCCAATTTTCGAAAAATGTACAAAAATCCAAGATTATTAATTGCGATTATATGACAATTTGCATACGTATATTTGATAGAAACCTTATAATAATTTCTGAATTTGCGGTATTTCATCAAACGATTTTGATGTAACGTATGACTTCATTTTTATAATAATTAATTTTAGCTATGGAAACATAATTCTATTTTTGCTTTGCATCAAAGGATAGCAGAAATATGATAAGCTTAACATCTTCTACTTTAAGTGTTTATATCGGAAACTCTTGTTTCTTGAAAACGTTAAACTGCAAATGTTGAAATATCCCTTTGCTTAACTATTAAAGAAGACTGCAAAATTTACATGATCTAAAGGGTACGACGAACTTATCGTTAACTTTCTTAAATGGATGGAATGCCATCATCAACTATATTTCGTCTTGCTATAAGAATCGTTGTTGAAGGAGAAGATGGATAAAAAAACTTATTGGAGTCTTTCTTATATACAAATGCAAGTATTTTATAGTTTTGAAATCATTCGAAAGCATTTTGGTATTTCAATTCTCAAACATTAAAAGTCTGAAAACCAAAATAAATACTGTCGGAAAAACGTTTAATTCTTGTATCAGCTAACAAGAAAAAAACACTGCTTTGTTTTGCTCGACATGAATACTAGCCTGAGACTCTAAAATGGCAAAAAATATAGTTCATTCAAAACTTATAGATCAATTAACTTAATAAATGAAGACTAAGTGTTCCTTATGTCTTAACTGCCTTGAAATTCTTGGCTCACAAATATACTGAACTCCGCGGAAAATTCAAACAGGAAAGTCTCTATTCAAATGGCAAACTCAAATGCTCCAAAACATCAAACGATATGCGCATTTCACAATATCGCGTCGTCATTTTTTTTTTTTTACTTTTCGAACATACATGGTGTTGATGACCATTTGACTGTGTGTATCTTTTAGAATAGTACATATATAGGTGAGGCTTGACTGTTATCATACAATGATTTTATAACATAGAAGCTTTATACGATTTCGTTATTTAAATTGACCGAGACATTCTAAAATTATATTTGATATCCTGAAAAACATGGAACAATAATGCCTGAGTTTTACGGTTACAACGTTAAAACAATCCATAGAAATTCAAACTGAAGGCTTGTTTTAACTCTTAGTTCAGGACATTTTAAGAAAAATGGTGGATTGAACCGTTCTTGTTCAAACCTCGTGCTTTTATATTAATGCTAGATATTACACTAAAATGACAACATTACATGACAGGACTACAGTAAATAAATGCCAGAACATTAAGACAGAGACAAACACAAATAAACAGTAAATTAGTAAAGGAGTAGGTCCGGTAAGGGCCGATTTTGGCCTCAAATTTCAGGTTAATCTAACGAAAGTTTTTGGACACTTTTTAAACACTTAAGTGTCTATTTCAATTGATTCGATTAGTTTATGTGAATGATTTAGTCATTAAAAACGCTCTGATTCAAGCTTAAATATGAATAATCTATCAATTATGCCAAAAAAACTCACTTTTCAGATGGTTTTTGTCAAAAATGAAAGTGGCCGCTTCCGTGTTCAATCTCAACCTTTATATATGTTTTGTATTATCATCAAATACAACTTATATTTCAATATTATGAATGAACACGAATGCGGCCACTTTCATTTCAGACGGAAACCATCTACAAATTAACCAAAATTCTAAAATGTTGAAGATTTCAGTAATTTAGCATGACTTAATGATGCTAGAACACGATCTGAATGCATTGTATTGTCATCAACAGCTCATATTTATGTAGCAGAAGCATTTTACTTTCCAAAATATAGCTTAAAGATTACATTTTCACAATTTTCTAAAACTGCTATATTTTGGTGCAAAAAAGGGGTCTTACTGAACCTACTCCTTTCAACATGCTAAAAGTTATCAAAGACACCGGACTTATTATTTATTGCGCCAGACGCGCGTTTCGTCTACATACGACTCATTAGTAACGCTCAGATCAAAATATTAAAAAAATCCAAATAAGTACAAAGTTTGAGAACGTTGATGACATAATATTCCAAAATGTTGTACCAAATACGCTTCAGATTATCTATGCCTGGGATAAGAAAATCCTTAGTATTTCGAATAATTTATACTTTTGCGATCAGTACATTTATTAAACAAAAAGACCATATAATTTATATTCATGTCAACACTGAAGCGCCGATCACTATGCTTGTGATACCCTCGGCGACCAAACGTTCACCAGCACGCTTCGACACAATAACGTAAAACGTTATCAAAGGTAATTTAATACGCCAGATGTGCGTTTTGTCTACACAAGACTCATTAGTGACGCTCAGAACAAAATAGATAGAAAACCAAACGAGTACAAAGTTGAAGAGCATTAATGACCCTAAATTCCATAAAAAATTGTACAAAAACGGCTAAAGTAATCTATGTGCCTGGGATAAGAAAATCCTTAGTTTTCGAAGAATTTAAATGTTTGCAAGCGTCAACACTGAGGAGCTGACTACTGGGCCAATGTTACCCTCGGGGACGAATCGCCCACCAGCAAAAGCATTAACCCAGTGATGTACCAGGATCGATATTTTGTATTTGCGCCAGAAGCGTGTCTACAAAAGATTCATTAGTGACGCTTTAATAAAAAAAATATATAAAAAGGCCAAATAAAGCACGAAGTTGAATAGCATAGAGGATAAACAAAAATCCTGAATGTTTTGCTAAATACAGCTAAGGTAATCTATTCTAGAGGTAGAAAAGTTAATTGATAATTACAACCAATTATAATTCATGTCAAAAGAAGTGCTGAATACTGGGCTGATGATAACCTCGGGGGGTAAAAACAATACCATGCAGCATTCGCATCCCACCACAAACGTGTCTTTTGGTAGAATTTAAAAGTTCTGTTTAGCTTGTAAAGCATACGTGTGTATAAAGAGCACCTTTTCATCTATAAAATTAATTTGTATTAATAAGTTTTATTCAAGGAGTAAAAAGAGTTATTTTAATTTTGTTTAATGTATCCATAACAAACATAACAAAAAGTGCAATACATATGGTGCAGAACATTTCTTACCGTTAATGTTATAATGGTAGTCTTTTTATTATGAAACAATAATGTTAAATTTGTAACGACGGAAATCAGAAACCATAATTTATAAGAACACGAATCTCTTCACGTTCTTCAAAACTATAGCTTTGGTCAAGAATTACTGTTTCGTAAATTTTTCGATTTAAAATATTCTATTAGAATTATCGATTCAAACCTTTGTTAGGAATTCGAAATTTGGCTACATATCCAGAAAACACGACATAATTGGGTTTTAAAATTAAAGAAGTTCATATTCATCCATAAAGGCATATCAAATATTAAAACACATACGCAGCCTCGATACTGAATATTTCAAATTGGTCGTACATGTATTTTTCGCAAATACCCCTCAAGAACATGCTATATCTGTTTAATTACACCGAAAGTTAATGTTCAAAAACTCATTGATGATCGTGGCGTTACAATCGTCCAGTCGGATAGAGGATTTTTTGGCGAATAACACGACAGAGAGGGTAAAAAAGCATATCCTATTGGCAAATACCCCGGCGGCGTTAAAAAATGAACGATATTCATTGATAACAGTAAATTTATGAAAAATACACAAGCTATCAACCAATCAAAATACAGGATTCTTACATAAGGTGTTATTAACATTAAATCATCATAGAAAATAAGAAGTAGCGTCTGACGTAAAAAGATGGTTAAATTAATGTCGACGATCACATTTAAATAAATTCTACTTCGTCTATAGAGATATCATGTTACCATGGCAATATATTTAAAAGTTACTATAATAATGACAATTTACAAAAGATTTAATTCCAGGATAATTTCGAGAAAAATTCCAAATTATTTTCGTTTTTTCAATCATTGCTATAACGAGAAATTTAACAAGTGTTCAGAAGGTTAATCTGTTTTATGCAACTGTTTACTTTATACCAATAATGTTAGCTTCTATTCTTTAATCATGTGTTGCAACATTTTCTTTGCCAATTTAAAAAAGAGGATTGTGTCATTTCTTCATTAGCAAATATTTATTTACCCTTACTTGTCAAACATGTAATTTGTGTTTGCTAACGATGAATATTTTTTAACAATAAGAATTGAGTAGCAGCTAAGAACTAGGTAAGCTGATTATACATTTCCCTGACATGTTATAAATAATAAAATATCATAACTGAAGTTGTGTGCAAAATCGCCCTCATTAAAATAATATGCATATTATGTTTTCTATTTCAAGTTTAATTGATTCTTATCGTCAACGCTATCGGCATACAGAAAGTGGCAGAACGGCAGATTTGACAATGTTGCAATTAGAACAACTCAACATTATCAATATCTAACACACATGAAACCTCCATGCCGAACTTTAGAAATAATAAAGGCAACAGTAGTATACCGCTGTTCAAAACTCATAAATCCATGGACAAAAATAAAATCGGGGTAACAAACTAAAACCGAGGGAAACGCATTAAATATAAGAGGAGAACAACGACATAACACTAAAATGTTACACACATAGACAAAATCCCACGAGAATAACAAATATAACATATATATATAACGGACGAATATTTAAGCTCAGACCTTTAGTATTTAAAATAAACATTAGTAGTCTTGTGATGGTAGTTAGATAACTAAGTATAAAATTTTGAAGGCTATAGTAGTATTTGCTAGATTTCATTTCCAGGCATAATTAAAGATTTGTCGCAATTTACCCCTTAGTCAATTCACATATGGAGCGACGTCGACATCTAGAAAATATTTCCACTTAGACCGGTGCTAAGGGGCTTGAACTCCCAACGAAATGGTTATTTTTCTCTTTATTGGAGGACTTATTTTGACTTTGGACTAGGATAGAAATATATACGCTGGTTCTTTGCGTTTGGAATTGTGTTGGCGTATAGTGTTGCTATGTCATGAATTGGTACACCATTATCTATCTATTTCTTCAAATTCAGACTCCTAAACCTATGTTACCTTAATAAATTCTGCTCGAAAATATTCATCTGTGGAGTATTCTTATCAGGCCATCTTGCTATTAGCGATAGTTTAACTGTAGATTATAAAAGAAATACGAAGCTGTGTTATGACGCAAACAATTATTGGTCAAAGTAGGGCCTTCAATAGGGATCATTGACCCACACCAAGCAGCAAGCTATAAAGGGCCCCAACATGACTAGTGTAAAACATTTCAAACTGGATAACCAACGGTCTAATCTATAAGAATAAACGTGAAACACTTATGAACCACATCAACAAACGACTACCACTGAACACAAAGCACAAATTTAAGACCAGTACAATTTAAGTAGAATACTGCACGATCTATAGTAGTGTTTAGTTGGAACTGATCAACGATTACATAAAGACAAACACACAGTTCAACGACAACCCACTATATGCAAAACTTTGAGTTGCTAATAGTTTAGACAACTTGTCAATATATATTACCGAGATAAACACAAATCCTCATTCAACACATTAATCCTGTTGCTGAGCATTAAATCCACTTTCTCCTATTATCTCGGTCGAGGAAATAATACCATGCAAAGAGAAAACATAGAATAAATTCTTCTGTATTTGTCCTTGAAATTAAAGATGACGTTAAATGTGATTTTCAAACTTGAACTTTAAAGTGAGATGACAGAAAACTTACATATGTTCGACCTTTAGAATATCCTATATTGAAAGCATATTAAAACAGATTATTATTTATTTGGTGCCAATGAAGTGCTTTACGTCATTTAATGATAATCATATATAAAATAACTTTGAACCGAAATATCATAAAGTATTATTTTTCAAAACTATGCAGTGCCTGAATCTTGTGTCGGATCTTAATACGCCATAGCGAAAATGACTTTTGATGATGTTATATAATTTTAATTAGTTGTGTGGGTTTTGTAATGGATCTCAATGGTTTTAACTTTACAATAATGTGTTAACTTGGTATGAATTATCAATTTTTATGAAATATTTCAAAACTAAAAACCGATAATCAAATTTACTGTGAATGTAGTCAACAGTAGTATATTGATATTAAAATCTAATAAATCATGGTAACAACCAAAAACTGCCTGAATCAAATGAATTTTTAAAAGGAGCGAGACAGGGTGCGTCGCCAGTGATGTTATTGTCTCCAGCTGACTGTATAGATAAAGACTCTTATTCAATGATAAGATACTTCCGGAAGAAATAATTCGCCGTTTCAGATATAATGCATCCTGGGTAATATTTTCAAAAGTCTACACCAAAACGTCCTGATTGGTTAAAAATGTCTTTAACAATGAAAATTTAACCAATGAAGTGACGTTATTTTCATTTTGGGGTACGAACAATGAAATTACCCATGATGCTTTAGTTTCTGAAACGGACAATTCCTAACTGCAATTATTTTATGTTATACGTACATGTGAATATATCAACAGTAAACGTGATCAATACAAACTCCTCAATGAAAACAAAACGATCATAGTTTGCTGTGTCTAGCGTTTTCCTGAAATTACTCGTCATATCATGATTACATGAATATGAATTACCAAAGTTGTTTAAAAAGTAAAAGCACAAAAATACTGAACTCAGAGGAAAATCTAATCGGAAAGTTCATAATTACATGGCAAATCAAATGACATAACACATAAAAAACGAAAGAACAACCATATTCCTGACTTGGTACAGGCATTTTCAAAAGTAGAAAATTGTGGATTAAACCTGGTTTTATAGCGCTAAACCTCTCACTTTCTTAACAGTTTCATCAATTTCCGTTATATTTACAAAGATGCGTGAACTAAACAGACATAATAAATAAAATAGTCAAAATATGGTTAAAGCAGTCATCATCGTGTAACAATTTTAAAAGGAACAATTTAACAGAACACAAACACATTTATCTACAAAAACATTCATTGATTCACGTGTCTGACGTCAGAAAATTTTATACGTCACAAAAGGGAGCTACAAAAATGTATGTATATTCAACAGTGGATAATATAGAAAAATACATATGCTTAGGATCAAAACCAACGCTGGGAGTTGATACCCTTGTTAGTTTACTTAAATTTAGGATATTGAAAATGTCTGTATGAAATGTTTAAATGCATTACTAAATAAACAGTTGGCAAAGTATTGTATGGATTCTGGTTTGTGGAATAAGTTCCTAGCATACCGCTTTTACCAAATGATAAGTGATTTTTCTTTTATAGCACGCGAAGAGTAAAAACAGTGTATGTGTTGGATAGCTGGATTCGGTACTGACATGTCACTGAAACTTCCGAATAACTAATCTAAACATCGTTTAAAATCGTTAACACATATACTTTTGAATTAGTCTAAGATGTTTTTTATATACAAGTTTCAACGCCAATAAAAGTATTCATCCTATTACCTATGATGAGTTTATTTTCAACGACAAAAACGTTATTCATTTGATTATAATGCAATTAAATTTATTTCGTATTTGACCTGTATTCTACTTTCATATGTTTCGTCGATGCCGTTTAGTGCTAATTGAATCCAATACCCTTCTGGAGCAAAGCGATAATAAAGTGTTGTTTTCAGTCGATGACACATTTATTGCAGCAAGAAATGAAGAAATGTGGGATTTTATGTTTGCGTATAGACATGATAAGACAAGCATTTAATAAAACAACTTATTTTATTGTCTGTTCATGCACAAGTCCATTCGACCAAAGACACTAACACATTAGTCTATCACATATCGTATAAAGCAGACCTGTGGTTATCTTTGATTAATGATTTTGGGGAATCAAAGCCTTAATTCGTTTTGATTAATGGTAAAATACAAAAATTTTAAAACTCAATATAACTTATCTGGAAAACACAGATACAATTTCAAAGCAATTTGAAGCAATTAAGCATTTATTAAAAATGGGTTCCTTGTTATAAAGAACGGAGTGGGAAGTTTTCTTATTAATTATCCGGCAATGTGCATTTAGTTTATTTTGAGATATCAAAATAATTATTTCATATGCACCCTAAATACAAGACCGGAGTGGGAAGTTTTCTTATTAATTATCCGGCAATGTGCATTTGTTTATTTTGAGATATCAAAATAATTAATTCATATGCACCCTAAATACAATTTTAAATAAAAATAAAATATCCCACACAAGTCTTCAGCATAACTACGTCATAGGATCTTCAGACAGAATAAATTTATTAAGTATTATTCAAATGTTTTCAACCAGATGATCTGACCATATAAAGATGGTTGAAAGTAATTAATTGTCCATCATAAAAATATACTAGTAGCTTATATTCGTTTTCTTTTAACTGTATTATATTCATATACTCTTACTCTTTAAGCTGGTCGGACGTAAATTTTATATCCCTTCTTTTGTGTGTACAGTGTACCTCCATCAAATATCTCCAATATACTTCTTTCTTCATCCAACCTTCAATCATGTTAGGATTGTCGGATTTACCAAATTATGTCCTGTTTATTTATCACGATTCAAATGTCATCTTATCAGATAACATGGCATTAAATGATAGTTATTTAATCCAGTTATATATTCGACGACAATCAGTTAACCAACAATTGTTGAAGCTGTTCATTTTGCATCTATTGACAAATATTTATGTATAAATGTTACAGGCATCTTCTTTGTCATGTTTTCTCAAACGATCCAAAGTAACATCAGATTTCCTAGGTCGACTTACACCCTATGAACGATTCAAAGTAACATCAGATTTTTTAGGGCGGCTTGCACCCTATGAAATAGGCATTCAACAGATATTTGCACGATTAGAGTGTATGCATAGCAGGAGACACGACGTTCTCGACGCACTCGGTATCTTTTTATCGGGAGTTCATGCAATTACATCAGGACTTTATTATTTGGTTACCTTGATGTATCTCATCTTGATTAATATTTATGATTGAAACATCTTTTATTAAACTACTGTCACTTTTATCACCAAATTGTAAGACCAAAGTGTTCCCTTTATGCAGCGAATATAAATTCATTGACTAGCATCACAACATAACATGACCTTATATAGTGAAATAGTTTATTAAAAATACCGAACTTAAAGGAAAAATCAAAAATGGGTAGTCCCCAAAAATCTTGTATACTTTTAACAAATTGTCGGCATTCGTATGACAATGAAAAGTTCACCTCGCTTTGTCAATCTCTTCGTATTTGTATACGAGTCCCTTCAGACACATGTCAATAACAAGAACGTCAAAGATACCAGATAATTTTATCTCACATTCAGATAAATTGGTGATGTATTTTCTATTAACAAAACTTTTCTAATTGGGTTCCATTAATATATCCCCAAGAACTTTGAGATTAAAAAAACAACGGCCAGGGCTTTCTTTCCATCATTTTGAATCTTCAAGTCAAGTATGACATAAGCATTCATCGCAGTATCAAAATGTATGACAAACGAGATGATTATGATTTACAAATTATAAATATTTCCCAACTAAGTCTTGTAAAAAAAGAAGTTTAACATAAAAACCCTTTTCAATACAAATCTTGGAATGATAAGAAGTTCTTACGGAAGTATTCTATTAAATTGAATTAGTTTCTTATTCAGTTAATGAACTGAAAGTTTATCATTCCTGTTAGGATGGACATACAGGATTATCTGAATTGAAGGACATATTGGAAAACGTTGATTTATTCTGTTGTGACCGGAAATATGTTATCGAACTATTGATATACAACAATACTTAACTTAATAAGGACACACTTTTCGGAAGAGGAAAATGTATAGCAATAATTACATTTTTGCATCGTAATTGAGAATTGGCCAAATATCTTATAATTGCGTGTCATACGAACGAATTGACATTTTTCATTGTTATCGCAGTCTGTTTCATTGAAATATTAACTTAATCGGTCAGAATACTTACAAGTTAAAACCGTAATCATCAGCCAATTGCCTCATTATGACATTCTTAAATGCTATGAAAAAGTGTCTAAAGAAACAAAGAGATTAAAAGCCATCTTGTATCTGTAATTATATTATACTACTGTGTCGATGCCTCTGCTGGTTGACGTTTCGTCTAAGTGGATTACACTATTCCAGTAGCCTTTTGTATTGACGTATTTCATTAATATTATATTTCCTAGATATTCACTGTTCACAATTATTGCATTGTTTGAAAAAATGAGGTTGGACTACTCTCATACATTATAGATTGTCTTCATCGTATTTGGCACATCTTTTTCGGAATTCTTTTTTTATTTTTATTGATTTTCGATTTCTCTTTTAATTTGGATCGCAATCTTTTCTGAACTGGGGACCTCTGATGAATCATGTGCAGAAAATGTGCGCGTCTGACCTATGCAAATGCATGATCTTAATCTGATATCTTTAGAAAGGTACGTTACCTAACCATGGACATTTAGCAAAGTTTTGTTTTAACATAAATAGTTCAGCATTTTTAGAAACATGGAAGAAGGTAATTTTCATTTTACACTTTACCAGTTTTCTTTAACACGTATCTCTTTGTGTATATATGGCTTATTTTGGTTTGTTTTTTTTACATTTTTGTTCGTTAGGATTCTGATACAAATGTAAACGAGCACTACGTGTCGTCAAAACGAAAAATCTAGCAAAGGGTCAAAGATTTAGTTCATACTTATCATATCAGCAAGTTGCACTATAACGCATTTTTTTATTATGATTTAGTAAGATTGGTGGGAGTGATCTGTATCTTTTTACCATCCTTTATATAACTTAATTTTAACAGTATATTGTTTGTTGAAGAGAATTGTAAAGGTTTATAACGTGCAACATAATTTCATTTTTTTCAAAACAAATGTAGTCACCAGCTTTATCTAATAAAGAGTAGCGAAATATACCATGAAGGCATTAAAACTGAAATGATCAGAATGATCTTGATTATTTAGCCTAAAAAATCACAAAAAAATAGTTAATTTTTTTCAAGTCTTTCAAAATCATGTGAACTTAATTGATAAATGAACTAATTGACATTTAAGTACAGGAAAGTTGCTTGTGTCACTATAGAGTGTGAGTATTGACTTAAATGTAGTCAAACTGCCATTTTAGACATACTAGGAAAAAATATATGTGAGCAAGGTCAAACAAATTGTACACACATAAATATATATTTTGTATAAGCAATTTATTCAAAAATATAAATACTGAAACCTATAGACGTATGTCTAAGACACAACTGAAGAAGTAATTTGATAGACTTATTATATTACTAGGTTAAGATCTTTATCGTGGTCTGGTATATTCTTCCTGATTTGAGCAAATTTCAACAAAAGGAAGTATAAAACTTGTTTTTCTAAATGAAACAATCGATCTTTTTTTACTCTCTGATCACACGCCTACATAGTAATAATGTTTACCACCCATAGCATTCCCCATGGAACACTTACGGTTCATATAAGTAATCAAGTAATCCCGCTGCAATTGTTTGCACCTGTCCTAAGTCAGTAATCTGATGCTCAGTTGTTGTCGTTTGTTTATGTAGTTCATAAGTGTTTCTCGTTTGTTTCTCTTTTTTATATAGATTATACCGTTTGTTTTCCCGTTTGAATGGTTTTACATTTGTTATTTTTGTGGCCTTTTGTAGCTTGATGTTCGGTGTGAGCCAAGTATTGAAGGCCGTTCCTTGACCTATAATGGTTTACTTTTATAAATTGTTACTTGGATGGAGAGTAGTCTAATTGGCACTCATATTAAATCTTCCTATATCTATCATAGATCGAAAACAAATTGACAACGCCATCGCTGAAAAAGAAAAAAAGACAAACAGACAAATAATACTACACTAGACACAACATAGAAAATTAAAGACTAATCAACACGAACCCCACCAAAAACTGGGGGTGATCTCCGGCACTCCGGAATGATAAGCAGATCCAGCTCAAATACTATTTTTCGTGAAATTGCTCTCTCATCTTGTAACAGAATAAAACAAAATGACTTTTCTACACTTTACACAAGTATTCCACATTCCAAACTACAAGAAATTGAAAGAGTTGGTATTGCTTTGTTTCATAAAAAAGGATGGCCAACTTAGATACAAGTATCTTGTCTTAAGGAGGGATAAATCCTACTTTGTAAAGGATCCCTCTGAAACTGACATTATCAAGATGCTTGATTTCCTGATTGGCAACATATTTGTTACGTTCGAAGGACGTGTTTTTCAACAGACCGTCGGCATTCCAATGGAAACAAAATGTGACCCTCTTCTTACCGACTTGTTTTTTTTTAATTATGATAAAATTGAGAATGGAAATGGGGAATGTGCCAAAGAGACAACAACCCGAACATAGAAAACAAAAACAACAGCAGAAGGTCACCAACAGGTCTTCAATGTAGCGAGAAATTCCCGCACCCGGAGGCGTCCTTCAACTGGCCCCTAAACAAATATATACTAGTTCAGTGATAATGAACGCCATACAAATTTCCAAATTGTACACAAGAAACTAAAATTAAAATAATACAAGACTAACAAAGGCCAGAGGCTCCTGACAGGCGCAAAAATGCGGCGGGGTTAAACATGTTTGTGAGATCTCAACCCTCCCCTTATACCTCTAGCCAATGTAGAAAAGTAAACGCATAACAATACGTACATTAAAATTCAGTTCAAGAGCAGTCCGAGTCTGATGTCAGAAGATGTAACCAAAGAAAATAAACAAAATGACAATAATACATAAATAACAACAGACTACTAGCAGTCAACTGACATGCCAGCTCCAGACTTCAATTAAACGGAATGAAAGATTATGATTTCATCATATGAACATCAGGCACATTCCTTCCCGTTAGGGGTTTAGTATTATACCATCATAACATATATGAGAAGAATATAACCCGTGTCATGCCAACAACTGGTTTTTGAATAAATGTGTTTAGTTCCGGTGCAAAGACCCTATAAGTGAATCAATATTAACGCCAAAATATGCAATCTTTAATGAGGCTGAATTCATACAGGAACTTCTTAGGAAGAAAGATAAGAAGTTAGTAATATCCTTTAACTCCACTTTCCGCTATATAGATGATGTTATTTCACTAAATAATTTAAAATTTGGTGACTATGTTGAACGCATCCATCCCATCGAACTATAGATAAAGGATACTACAGATACAATTAAGTCGGCTTCATATCTTGACTTACGTCTAGAAATTTACAATGAAGGTCGGTTGAAAACAAAACTTTACGACTAAAGAGATGATTTCAGCTTTCCAATTGTGAACTTTCCATTTTAAAGTAGCAACATTCCAGCATCACCTGCATGCGGGGTGTATATCTCCCAATTGATACGATATTCCCGTGCTTGCATTTCCCATCATGATTTTCTTGATAGAAGGTTGTTGCTCACAAGGAAGTTATTAAACCAAGAGTTCCAAATGGTGAAGTTGAGATCATCCCTTCGTCAAATTTACAGCTGCCATCACGAGTTGGTTGACAGTTATGGAATAACAGTTTCAAAATGATATCGAATATGTTCCTTACGTCGTAATTACAATCCACTTCCCTTTCATGAATGTGACCTACGGAAATAGACTATTTACCGGATTTGTTATCACATAAGCAGCATGACGGGTGCAACATGTCGAGCAGGATCTGCTTACCCTTCCGGAGCACCTGAGATCACTCTTAGTTTTTGGTGGGGTTCGTGTCGCTTATTCTTTAGTTTTCTATCTTGTGTCATGTGTACTATTGTCTGTCTGTTTGTCTTTTTCCTTTTTAGCCATGGCTTTGTCAGTTTATTTCGATTTTTGAGTTTGACTGTCCTTTTGGTATCTTTAGTCCCTGTTTTAGACGTATAACAAACTACATGAAGTTACATGTATTCAAACTCCTTTCTTATGATAATCATTTAAGTCATTTACACTGACCTGAAGTTTTCAATCTTTTATCTTCTTTCCTATGCCTGTTCACCTGTGGATACCTGGTTTTACAACTTCTATGATCTTCTTTTCATATCCTATAAGTATGTGCAATTAAAAATATCAAATACTTTCGGTTCTGATTTAGAAGAAGGATTGTATTGATTGTCAGCACCAAGAATGAGAAAGCGTGGACATTTTTAAAACTGAAAGATTCAAACTTAACAATTAAAATGTGTTAAAAGACTACTTGAATGAATCTTGACGCTTTGTGTTAGTCTCCCTGTCGTTGACATAAAGTTAAAATCTATACCATCTGACAGCAACAAAAATGTTTCCCAAACCAACCCCTTAATCGAGCCGCCATATTCCTCCTAAACTGACCCCAAACATCTCTGCACCTCATAGATTGCTCAATATTTCGCATAACGCTTGATTCGTTTTTTCCACTTTCTGAATGTCTTTGCGTTTTAACTATTTGGACTTTACCACAACTAATGAAGGCTTTGTTTGTATTTCTACACATGTTATGTTATCTAAATGATTAGGTTGGAATTTATATGAATTTTTACTCTATGTAAACACACTGTTCTGTGACTTACCTTGCGATCACCACAGTGAAACATCAAATATAGAATTGTAAGGGATTTTCACGCAACTTCTTACGGTGATAAGCAATTGTGTTTGATTTTATGAGTTTCCCATTGCGTGACTGTTCTGAATATCATTAAGACCTTACCTCACTTAAAGATGATGAATATGAATTTAGTTGTTTTTGTTTACTTTTACGCCTACCAAATGTATTTATCAGGAAATGACATTTCATTATTTTCAAAAAATATGTTTTTGCAATTTCACTCAGAGTAGAATGCAACATATGAAAAGCGATTATTGTTCAAAAAGCAATTTACTAATGCTTTATAGGGAGATATGACATAGTAAACTCCACTTGTTGTGTGTTTTTTTACTTCCAACTTCTAAAATTCTACTTTGAAATTCGCTTTAAAATTTTGATCCATTTTGTTTTATCAAGAACGTAGGAAAATTTGAAGGTAATATCTATATATGCCAGAAAAAGAGATACATTTGCATTTAATTGTATTATGTATTTAGTTATATTATGGCACAACTGTTTATTGGTTGAGAGAATGCAAATACCCGATCAGAGCCATCATCCTTCGGCTAAAACCCTGGCTACTCTTGTCAATTAAGATCACAATCGATCACATCTCACTATCAGCGTGGTATAAACTAACATATCATCAGTTATCCCTGTAGATTGATTACTTAGATCTCTTTCCTTTTGGTATCTGACAAAGTTGTTAATGTGGGTTATTTTCCAAATTCTTATCCTTGTTTTTCTAAATGCAAATGCATACTGCAAACATGTTTGGTATTGTTGTTTTTATTTGTTTTCTTTTGTATGTTTTTGTCTTGATTCCCCTTTGTATACCCTTTTCAATTACAGTCTAAATTAACAATCAACTTTATAAGCCTGGTGCATATTTCTTTGATAAATTGTTTTTATAAAATAAAGAAAATGTTTAAAAAAATCATTTAGACTCTAAAATTAAAAAAAATTGTTAATGAATTCAAGTCTTTCACATTTATGCTAACTTAATTGATAAATGCACTAATTGATATAACCTTGACATTTTAGTTCTTTTTTGTACTGGTGTCACTACGCAAAAACAAACTTAAAAAGATCTTAAATTGCCATTATACACATACTAGGGAAACAAAATATGATATGAGCAAGTTCAAACAAATTGTACACACATGAATATATTTTGTTTAAGTAATTTATTCAAAAATATAACTACTGAAATCTTACAGACTTTTGTCTAAGACACAACTGAAGGAAGTAATTTGATAGATGTATTATAGTATTACGTGGAGATCTGTCCGTGGTTTGTTATATTCTTCTTGATTTGAGCGTAGTTCAACAAACAAAAAGTATAAATCATGTATTTCTAAATGAAACAATCGACCTGTCTCTACCCTCTGGTCACACGCCTATATAGTAATAATTACTCCTCAAATTTTTACCACTCATTGCATTCCCAATGGAACACTTACTGTTCATATAAGTAATCAAGTAACTTCAATACTTTTCGATCTTGTCTCTAAAGTAGAAACAAATGGACGTCGCAGCTGGTTGAATAGAAGGAATTTCCCAAATTCCAAGCTACATATTTGTTAAACTCTGTTTTGGTTGTTTCATCAGATTGAATATAGGATAATAAGTCGTGATGAAAGTTCATAAACTGCAATCAGACTATGTTTGATCGTGATAATTTGATATCTTGAGAAAAATACCTAAATTAACATGTAACATATCCTTGCCATTCAAAAACAAAAGAAACGTCTCGTGTGAGCACGAACGACTTACTTCTAGTACGAAAAACATACTGTTTGATAACGTATATGCATGTAAATTACCACACTCAAAATGATATCATTATTCGTGTATGGTCTGCATTTCAAAAATGTAAGATTGTTTAGATAAAAATGACACCTTCCATTGTATATATTCATTGGCTACAATACACAACAGCAATATTTGTTTAACAAACTCTTAGTGTTTGATTACATTAAGGAACAATAAAAGCACCTAAATAAAAGTAATGCATATGATATTAAGTATGTCAGAATGCGCTCCGGACGCATGACATTTATAACATTATTTTATAATTTTTAACAATTTAAATGTTAGCTGAGTTTTTTTATGTGCATGATCGCATATAGATCATCAGAAACAGTTGCTGAGTAGCCTTTAGTGACTTGAATTGATACTTTGTGCACTTCCAGCGAATCTTCGAGGTAAATCTTACAAAATATGTCACTCTAACGTATGCGTATTTAGAGATCTTCACGTTAATCTTCGAAACGCATTTTATGTGATGGAAACTGAGGTAAAACAGGAAAACCAATCCTACAGAAGGTTTTACAGTTACCTATTAATATGTGTTTAGTTCAAGCTTGGTTGAATGAATATCGTATTCTCATTTAAGTACAAATGGTTTTGAAGTCCAAGTGACGCGAGATATCATTCAACAGATCAAGCAAAGATAAATTTTCACTTTAAGCATCTAATAAAGCATGTCATCTCAAACGTTATTGACAACAGAACAGTATGAAGATATTTAAGGCTTAATTGGTGATTTGAAGGTCGCTAATGCAGTAAAAGAGAATAAATATCCGTCTTTTTTTTGGTAACTCGAACAAACTTAATTGCATATAAAGGACACAAATTGTTGAAAATAAAACACAGGAATGAAAAAAGATAACCAGAAGAGCTTAACTCATAGTGGAATGGGATAAATGTAATATTGACAGATCCAATCTACTTATGGAAAAGAGAATTATCCCCAATATTTCAAGCATGGTTGATTAGTTTCAAGTGTTCAATAAAATTAATGAGAAAAAAAGAAATAGCACAGGTTATTGACAATTGTTGCCAGAACGAATTATCATTGGTATGAATATAAAGTATTCAGTCAGATATATAGGTCAACTTGATGGTCACTCAACTTTCATCACGAACTAAGTACAGTGTATTGCTGTATTGGATATTCTGGTCTAATGTTATTTATTGGTGTATGTCGCTCTCATCTTTCAAGTTGCTATGCCTATGATCAATATGGGAAATCAACGTGACATCTCGACTTCCAGTCGGTTTCTCCAATGTTCTACTCATTTACAAAATAATATTTACAAGAAAATACCACTTTCAATTAGACAATAGAAAATGCGACAACATTTATAAACTTAACAGCAAAACTAGGACTGTCAAAATAAAAAAACAGTTTGTAAATTCTTAACGTTTAAATAAGATAATCAAATGTATACGAAAATAGAATTGAAAATGGAAATAAGAAATTTTTCAAAGAGAAAACAACCCGAACAGAGGGCAGAAAACAGCCACCAATGGGTCATTATTTCACCGAGAAAATTCCAAAGGCGTGCGTCAACTGGATCCTGAATGAAAATGTTTACTATAGTTCAGTGATAATGGATGTCGTACTCAACTCCCAAACATATAAATGAATTAAAACTCTGGAAATAACGAAAAATTGGGATAAAAAATATAAAAATGTAATTCTTTTGAAAAAAAATACAGAATGCTGATGAGTTAGAATATCTGTAAAAATTGAAACTTTTAGGGTTAGTTATTAAAGATAGGACATTTCTTTATTATCAATAAATTGTCTTGTCATCTGCCGTTATTGGGAAACTGAAAATCATTTAATAACACTGTTTCAACATCAAAGGTTTCAAAGCAGTTACAAATGGTTGATGTGCTGCAATGGAAAATGGAATATCAATTGCATTCATTCATTTTTATCTCTTCGTTGTCTTTTTTGTAAAAAAAAACTAATTAAATTTGCTTTCAAAACAGTAATTAAAGATTTTATACACATATAAAGCATGAACATATAGCACTACATTCCTTGCATATAATACGTGCTTTTGAAGTTATCTCCATCGTAAGCTTGGTGCATATTAAAAAACAAAAAAACATAAATCTTATGAGCATCACTACCAAATAGGACATAAGGAACTGATTTCAAAATATTTAAACAATTTGCTAAGCATATTTTCACGAATATAATGCAAATGAACCATCAAATAGTGAGAGATTTAGCTAGCTATAAACCTAGATAAATCCACCATTTTCTACATAAGTAATACCTGTACACGACAGGAGTATGACCGTTGTTATCCATTCGTTTGATGTGTTTTAACTTTTGAATTTGCCATTTGTTTAAGGGCTTTTCGTTTTGTATTTTCTTCCGAGTTCGGTATTTAAAAAAAAGTGTTTTACTTTTCACAGGGGAGGCTCGAAACAAAAAGTTTAAAAAAGCTGAACGAATAAAACTTTCAGTGACTTATAAACATAAAAAGGGAAAAAATTATACGGGTAATTCAAAAATAAAAAAAATATAAATTGAAACAGTCGGCGTCAAACGTTCAATTCGATGTCTGCTTTTCTACTGTAATAATGAAACAACGATCGATTCTGTGGATGCTTTCAGTAAAAATTGCAAAATAAAACACGAGTATCACCATGACATATTAAATCATTTTCTTCCATCTGAATACATCACAGTGCGGTAATGCAGCGTCAATTTCCGTAAAATGCTTTTTCTTTAACAGCAACATTAACTTCCTATAAACTTAATTATTTCACTCATTTTGGCGACTATCATGATCAAAATAAGAATTACAATCAATTTCCCAGCAAATTGGAAATGAACTACATTTCAAATTTAATCCATTGAGTACGCATCTCGCTGTTGGAGATAAAATTGATGCACAGTTTCATAAAAACAAACCCTTTGACAATGAAAAACAACAAAGTAAATATGTACACATTAACTTTGGGAACAACTTATTCATGCTGCTAATGTTGCATAAAAGGTTGTTTTTTCTATATGCTAGAATTAACGTTGATTACCTATAACTATTTTTCTGTGTGAAGATAAGTACGAGTTACATTCTTAAAGTGTTGCTTTTTGATGGCTTAATGACCACTATACCGTGGAATAGCTCAGCGTTATTATCCAATCAGTATTGTATTTACCTAATAGATGTAGTGGTAATTTGTACGTGATAGGTTTTATTATTGTACAGCTTAATCTTTATATAAGGTCGGTCGGTCGCGACAGTGTCAATGCTATCAATTTGTACGAAGCATAAAACACCACTTAGTGTATTGCCATCGCCAATGCTTTGGTATTATGATGCATTGTAGTATTAAACAAAAAACTGTCTGAAATAATAGTACAAGAAATTACTTACTATAGAGTTGATTGACATTAAGATAGGGAAGCTGTTGCATTGAATGGAGTGTCTCTATACATAAACACCATTATAAAATCTCATATGCGTTTAATTTGTCGCATCAGCATTCTTTGGTTCTTTCCTTTATCATGACAACAGTTTAAACTGAAACTCTTAAAAAAGTTTTTCTATCATAGTCAAATAACGTTAATTGTATCGATGTCATTAACAAGTCAACTATAAATAAGTATAATTGATATCAATATCAACAGTGGGGAATATATGAAAAATAGTCTGCACATCTTGCAAAAATCTTATGATGTATATAGATGATCTGAAAGACGCAGTTAAACAAAAACACTTAAAATATATTTTTAAATGCCATCAAACTTGCAATCATTTTGAAATATGTTCTAGACGTGCAATTGAATCAGATAATTTATTGTTATCAATATATCATTTTACACTTGCTTAGCTTTCATTTACTCCACTTATTGTAGTGATTACTAACAATTGGGTTAATATGTTCAATCTATCGTCTTTTATTAAGCTGTTAATGGGCATTAGCTTATGCTTGACTCAGGTATAAGATCAACAGCTAAATAATAAAACAGTCAGGAATCTCCTTCAGACATGGGTTAAAAAGTACAAAATACTAATTGACTTTGACTTTTTTTCTCTACTCTAGTTCGTTTTAATATCATAAACATTCTAAAGAAAGATGCATCGTTAGATAAGGTGATTATTCAGAATTTTCAATAGAACAAGTTAAAACAGTACAAACTAGCCGATTGGTTATTACTTATTCTTTTCAAAATGGCGGAAGATGCCACGAAGACTTTCAAAACGCATAAGACGAAGAGAAACTGACAAAGCCATCACAATAAAAACGAAAAGACAACCAAGTCCATTAATCTCTACGTAGAAAACTTTACACCAACTCCCCCGAAAATCAGAAACAATTCCACTAGTAAGACATTAGTTGTTTGACGTGCAGGATATACAAAATAGACACAGCCTAATCGAAATGTGTATATCTCAGATGACCAGTGTTGAATAAGTTTCACATTTTCAGCCCTTCCAAGAACATTTAGAAGGACTGCATAGTTTTTCGGCTGGCAAGGCAAAATTATAACACTCCTCGATAAAACTTTCTTCTTAGGACAATAACTCTTCAAAACTAATTTATTTAACACAGGTTCTAGTCCTGAATTGACGACATAATTGACACTGGACCTAAGGTACTCTATTCCTAATAAAGATGGAACTATACCGGGTACATTTTTGTACATATATTCTAAAAGACCTTAAGTCGTTTTATTCTGCGCTAGGATTAGGCAAGGAAAAGGAACAATCGTTCGTTGGAGGTATACCCTATTCTGCCTTTTCAAATATATATTTTTTTATATAACTACATTAAATAATTATTCTAAGAAGAATAAAGAATACTACTGGAGTGTCTTTTGATTTGATTTTTTATCTTATTGTGATTTTTCCTGTTTATACATAAGACATGATAGATAAATCAAAGGCTATGGACACAACGTTAGATATTGATACTACCACGAAAAATAGCGCTAAGTAAATATTTGATAAGGAAATTTTCTTAAAAAAGATTAAATGATTATTTCAAATTATAAATTTTCACATGATGATAGAGAAAGAATAAAAATATAATATTCATAGTCTTCGGAAGACACAGATTATCAGGAAAAATGATCAATTGGCGTTGTCCAATGTAACAAACTCGAAACATTAAACTCAAACAATTCGCGAAATGTTCACGCAACTCTTCGAAATTTTGCACGAAATTTCTATGACGTGATATATGTCAGTACTGGTTTATATGGCCGCCTCAATATAAAATGAGCATAAATATTTTGATAAGAATATGTATAAATGACTGTCCCAGGGGAAATTTAGTTTGGAAACTTAAAACATTTCAGTTAAAAAAAATTGACATATAATTTATTAAATTGTAAGCACGATCGTTTTGTACTAAGTGTAAGCTCCAAAAGTTCAAATTAATAAATGAATTTAGTTACATATTCAATTCAAACAATAGGTTTGCAATGTCTTGCGGTAATGTCCGAGTTAAACTGTCTTGCCTTCACAAAACTTTTACTGCCAAAAAACACAGATTTGATTTCATGAAGATTATTTTTCGGCTTTGATTACTATACCAATAAAAGTACTTTAAAAGTCGAAATTGTTACACCAAATTGTATTTAGATTACAGGGTTACCTATAAAATACGGATTAATGAAAATGTCTTGCAAGGTTGTCCGTTAACATTATTTGACGTCGCCACAAGCGTAATATGGGACGGCATGAACTGCATTCGCGGGTTCCTTCCTCCACTAAATATAAATGTCCTACTTTCAACAAAACGAAATGATGCACATATTACGAAAATACACATCTATGAAACGATCAAAAAGTTAAGAAAACTTCAGTGTCATAAGCCATTAATTGTCTCTTGTTCCACTGCCTGAATAAAATCATATTCGGGTTGTTTATATAATGCAGCAATATTCCCCCGTAAAACACAATATTACTATAAGTCAAATGTAATATCCTATGTAAATTGTAAAATCATATTGGAATGGAATATCTCGGCATTTCTACTTGTGTGTTATATTTTGTATTTACCCAACAAGGAAAGCTGGAAAAACTTGATAGTGCGCGTTTCTAATTTAACGTTATTTTTCTGTTACACTAAATGGTAGCAATATCTGACGTTGCGTCTATGACTATTTATCTGCCATTTACTCTATGAATTGGATTACTAGATTATATTAAACATCACAGGGTTTCCATTTTGTGATGGCTTCCTACATTACACAAGAAACCATAAAATGTCATCTCATATCAGCATTCATTATGTCCTTTGCTACTTATACTCTTCCGTCAGGCTAGTACACGCTCTTCAATTTGTCCAGAAACTAGGCAACATTTTTAGTTTTTTAAAGGTATTTTATTAACTATATCTATTGTTGGGTTGTAGCCTTCCTATTGATTTTGCTGCTTTTGTTTTCCCTTATACCGGTAAAAAAGAGATGCTTTTGGTTGTACATGTTCTAGATAATGGCAGGTTTTCGGTATTCTCTGTCAAACTTAACATAAATAAAATCAATAGTAGTATACCGCTGGTCAAAAGTTCTTTCAAATTTGTTGTTGGTTAACTGTCTCAATGACGTTTATTATAATTCTCATTTACATTGCAGTTTTGACCCACGGTGCACATTTTGGTTTACAGTCCACATAATATTGAAGAAGTCTACCAAAGGAAGACAATTTTTATCAACGGATGCATATTTTTTTGTGTGTAAATAGTACCCCTTTACAATGTGAATATATGTCTTTAAATATATAATTGATTCATCACAAATTGTAGAAACAGTCATCCATTTTTGATTATCACTCCGTCAGATTGTATTTTGAAAACATTAAATTTAATCTCATATAGAAAAAATCATCTCTCACAGCAACAAATTTACTAGGTTAGAACCACTGAATATAATTATGATCAAATTTTGACAATTATTCAAACGGCTCTTTAATGTGTAGATTTCAGTGTATTGTACTCTGTACTTGCAATCAGTATAGGGTCGTAACAATCTAATTAAATTTAAATCAGCGACCTAGCATAAAAAAATGGGCGAGTGATAGATTTAATTTTAATTAGATTGGGGTCGTAAGGCTAACTTCTTAAAACCTTTTTTCATTTTAGTGTTTCCTTTAACATGACATTGCATGAATTTCTTATATATATATATATATACATGTGTGTGTGTTGCCGACATTATTTCTATGAATATTCAAACAGTCTAATAATTTGAGTCTTTTTAGCTTGCAATGTACTGTCAATGAGCCTTTTCATACTAACTGTGAAGTTTTCACCCTACATTTTGCTAATTTAAATCTTTTTAATGTTTTCGATAGTTAAGGTTAAAAAAACGTCATTTACAACCTTCCCTTTTACTTTTAAATTAAAGGTTTAAGGAAAGCTTTCTAAACTAATGGTTTGTGGTATGCTCTCCAGTTGTGGCTCTGAGGAAGCTTTCTAAACTAATGGTTTGTGATATGCTCTCCAGTTGTAGCTCTGAGGAAGCTTTCTAAACTAATGGTTTGTGGTATGCTCTCCAGTTGTAGCTCTGAGGAAGCTTTCTAAACTAATGGTTTGTGGTATGCTCTCGAGTTGTAGCTCTGAGGTTCATTGACTAATGGTTTGTGGTATGTTCTCCAGTTGTAGCTCTGAGGAAGCTTTCTAAACTAATGGTTTGTGGTATGCTCTACAGTTGTAGCTCTGAGGAAGCTTTCTAAACTAATGGTTTGTGGTATGCTCTCCAGTTGTAGATCTGAGGAAGCTTTCTAAACTAATGGTTTGTGGTATGCTCTCCAGTTGTAGCTCTGAGGAAGCTTTCTAAACTAATGGTTTGTGGTATGCTCTCCAGTTGTAGCTCTGAGGTTCATTGACTAATAGTTTGTGGTATGTTCTCCAGTTGTAGCTCTGAGGTTCATTGACTAATGGTTTGTGGTATGTTCTCCAGTTGTAGCTCTGCGGTTCATTGACTAATGGTTTGTGGTATGTTCTCCAGTTGTAGCTCTGAGGTTTATTGACTAATGGTTTGTGGTATGTTCTCCAGTTGTAGCTCTGAGGTTCATTGACTAATGGTTTGTGGTATGTTCTCCAGTTGTAGCTCTGAGGAAGTTTTCTAAACTAATGGTTTGTGGTATGCTCTCCAGTTGTAGCTCTGAGGAAGCTTTCTAAACGAATGGTTTGTGGTATGCTCTCCAGATGTAGCTCTGAGGAAGCTTTCTAAACTAATGGATTGTGGTATGCTCTCCAGTTGTAGCTCTGAGGTTCATTGACTAATAGTTTGTGGTATGTTCTCCAGTTGTAGCTCTGAGGTTCATTGACTAATGGTTTGTGGTATGTTCTCCAGTTGTAGCTATGCGGTTCATTGACTAATGGTTTGTGGTATGTTCTCCAGTTGTAGCTCTGCGGTTCATTGACTAATGGTTTGTGGTATGCTCTCCAGTTGTAGCTCTGAGGAAGCTTTCTAAACTAATGGTTTGTGGTATGCTCTCCAGTTGTACCTCTGAGGTTCATTGATACAAAGCATTGTTTAATTCAACCCTATTTAAGGAATGACTGTTAAATTTTTTCTGTCTATGAAGAAATAACATCAAAAATATGGTGCACACTGAATAACGCGCGTAGCGGGTTATTTAACAGTGTGCACCACATACATTTTTTATGTTATTTCGAATAGACAGAAAAAATATTACTGTCATTTCTTATAATTTAATTCTAAATTCCATTTTAAACCGTATAAAACCATGAAAAAACGTTGATGACGTCACGGTCACATGACTAAATTATTTATTGTTTATTGGCTTATAAAAAAATAACGTCACCCAATCAGAAGACGCGTTACATCCAAAATTAAATTATTAAGTTATAGACGTAAACAGATGAATTTCTAAAAAAAATATGTAATAAGAAAGAAAGAAGATGAGTATATATATGAATGCTTTAATTCATTCTCTTTTTTTTTCTAGAATTCGCAGATAAAAGGCTTTATAAACAGGTATGAAACAACGAGAAATAAAATTAAAAAACTAACAACATAGAATAAGGAGATGTGGTATATAAAAGCAACAGTAGTATGCCGCTGTTCTAATGTTATAAATCGATTGATAGAAAAGAAAAAAAATCCGGGTTACAAACTAAAACCAAGGGAAACATATCAACTATAATATGTATAAGAGGAAAACAACGACAAAATAGAACACATCAGTGCAAAAAAAAAACAAAAAACAACAATGCAACATTCATAGACACGACCTATTAGATAACAACTGCCATGTACCTGACTAGTTACGGGACTTTTTAAGAAAAATAGCAACAATGTATCCGTACAATTTGTTACAAATAGTAAGGCATTATGTAGTTATAAAAAAGAAAGAATGTCCCTATTTTTTTACTTTATGTCATATTCTAACGTCGAAACATTTTCTGATATTTTTAGCGACATTATAACCGCAACTTCTTCTGTATCGTTTGTCCTTCAAAGTCTGAATTTGAGGAGTTCTCCTGAACGATTCACGTGACATAGTTGTTTTCCCTTCATTGCTTTTTCGAATGAGGTTGCCAAAAGCTGTCTACGTAGCAGCTTATCAAGAGATTAATTAACTGTTTCAGTAGTTTTTAAATAGCTTGCCATATATATAGAACTTTTAAGAGTAATATATTTAAAAAAAAAAAAAAAAAAAAGCTACATACGGCTGAATTTTTTTGTTAATTTGTAGTATTGAAAACATACGGAAATCTATTAAAATTTGTGTGTCTTATGTTATTGTAAAACAGATTGCATAACCCTGAAAGTTACCTGTCTTTGTTAATTATTAAGAGTATTACTAATATTATACATCAAGATAAATAAAAAAATATATTTCTCAATCATCAAACTCAAATTTCCTTTTCATCTTACATCTTCATAGGTGGGATAAAAGAAAGAAAAACATTTTAGTTGCGTCAATTTTGAAGAGGTTACCTGACACTTACTTATCTGTTGTGATGTTTTGATGATGGATCGAATCCTTGTCTGTTTATTTATCATTACGTCATGGCAGCCATCGATCATATTCCCTAAAATTAATATGATTTTAATTATTTCTAACTTGTTATGGGTTATTTTGGATAACTGATAATTGACAATCTGTCAAGATTGCTTGTGTTAAATTTCACTGTGGATAAAATAAACAAAGAATATATCTTCAGAGAGAAAATGACTTCGGCGTGAGGCTCTTTATTTGCTTTTACATTAGATTAACTACTGTCAAAATTTGATCAGTCTAGTCAAAATCACAACTCCAAATCTAGAATGTCAGTTTTATCTGATGTTTCTATATCAAACTCTTTTTTCCAATTTAAATTTTTAAATCGGTTCCCTCGAGGTGGTTCCTTAGTGATATTTGAATCAAATCTCCGTCCAAGTGATCATGTTGATAAAAGTTTGTAGAAACTTATCTTTATGTACAGTATTTCTTCTGAGACTGGACTTAATTTGTTCAAATTTGTAGAACAAGGAGCAGTCTACCTTACATGTATGCCCGATCTAAACAATTAACGATTTATTCTCTTAATGACTTTCTGGAACTTAAACGAATTTATCATCTTGGCTACGCATACCGATGGGTGACGAGTGATGTCCCCTGATCTTATATTTTAATTTTTGTCAGAACGATATTCATAATCCTCTTGGCTCTATCCATATAGTGCCAATGCTAACTTGCTCGTTTACCTCTAATTATTTGCATATAGTTTTATGAAGCGCCATTTTTGAAAATCTCATTTTTTTTTCCGCTTTTATAGTTCCGGCCGTCACTTGTATATCTATACTAGATTTTTAACAGTCTTTTGAAAATATTGTTATTTGTAACAGTGCAGTCATCATCCATAAGTTAAGCTCACAATATTATAAGTGTTGCGCTATTATAAAGAATACCCACCGACGACAATTTTTCTCTTGAAACACAATAATATTGAAATCGTAACATCATATGTTTGCATAGATAGTGGAAATCTTTGTTGCTGAAAGATTTGCGCTGTAATTTTAAATACATTATCAAAAGGAAGATATAGATTTCATTAAATTTACATTTCGCTATGAATATTTAACACACAAACAACTTTGCATGTGGAAAACTAAACGAAACGAGAATTGTTTGAAGGTCTTTAAAACACCTGGAAAAAACAATAGAATTGAAAGAAAATGTTATAAAGTTTAACATACTTTAAGATATAAAGATGTCTTTCCATAAAATCAGCGCTTAAGAGGCTGTCCAAGTTAACATCAGGCAAATCTTATGATATGGGTGGCACAACATAATTTTTTTCCCACTGATTTTTTGGTTCCAATGCAATTTGAATATCATACAAAGGATATATATGTCAAAGATATTTTTGAATCAACAGTGGATGGCTCAGAAAATGATTTTAAAGATCACTAACAACGCAACAAAATTTTGTACAAAATGAAGAGGTATCTCTCCTTTTCAATGAATTTTCAGTGCTTTTTATGTATTTTTTTTTCTCTTTATTTGTCGCAGTTAATAAAAAAAACAAAACCTGATTTTGAGAAAGAATGCATTTGTGATATGAAATAGATGAAAAAAAATTGAAAACAAAATATGTCATGTGCCATCCACTGCCTGGTTTTTCAATGGACACCCTCTTAATCACTTCTCCTTTTAAATCTAATAGAAAATGCAACATATCTAATGTGTCTAATATCTAATGTGTGTGTGTGTGTGTTATGTTGTAAGTCACACTATATCCTCAAAACATATGAATATGTTGGATCAAGTCCTGGAAATTAAAGAGTGACTCATCCAACTATGTCCGGTGACTTCCAGATTGTAGTTAGCCTAAAGATTTGAATAAACACCAAGGGGATATTTTTTCCCCATCTTTGACACTTTTATTGCCTCGATGAATGCAACGAAAGTATGCTAAATGGATAAGTAAAGCTGTAATGATTGCTTGTTGTTAAATGAACGTCAAGGGACAAAATGTCATATGAATTTTGGACGGGACTACTATTAGTAGGTTCTGTTTCGACAGAAATAAAGGATGGATTTTTTATTTCAACTTAACAATTAGGATATACATGAAAAAGACGGAATTTCAGTGCACTTGCCTACAAAGAGTGTATAAATTATTCTTTAACACTCAGGCAGCGTAACTGTCACTCAGTCCACACAGGGGATTGGATTTATTTTTCTTACTTCGCCAGAAATTATGCATTTCACACAACCAAACGAAAATCACGTAGTCGTCAGTTTTGAAAAGTTCACTGATATTCATATTTCTAAATCTTGTAATGATAATGTCTTCTACCGATTTATTTGTGTTTGTTGCATTGCAATATATTGTATTACGAGTCATATTTGTTACTAATTTGCAATAATTCTGGCTAACTCCAATTTGAAAGCGTAGACTTTCAAGACTTTCAGCAAATTAAGATTGGAAAATCATTCTCCTCATTCTGCTATTTAACACATCGGAAACACATTTCATTGATAAAAACATAATATTTTTTAATGGTACGAGGTTCCTTCGTAACCACCTTAACGCAAATATAACTTTAACACATAAAAAATTATTGATAAAAACAATTGCTTAATCAACAGATATCTGAAGCATTACACGAAACATACGTTTTACAACATGGGGTTTTACGCTAATTGTTTGTACTGATAAATAGTACCACCCGAATAGAGCTTTTTTCTCTAAAGATCAATGTTTCTTTTAGATTGATCTATATTCTGATTTCAAACATACAATATATATTTACATTAAATTAACTCAATCAGTTCTTTAACGAAGCAGAAATATTTCTCTTGTAAGAATTTAAAACAGGCAGATGGCATATAGATAAATTACTGTTACGTCTTGATGACAGAAACAGGTGTTCTTATAATGATAAACAGAAGAATTACGATAATGGGACAAATATTATCACTGAATGAAAGAGAAAAAATTTGATATATAGAGTACATAACCAATTCCACCATTTTTAATTTTTGAAATGAAAAAAACCTGAACGCAAAATGAATTCATTAAGCATGAATCATAACATGTGATTTGCTGAAAATAAACCCCCAAAAACATTAATTTAACGTTAATAGTTAGCTATGACTGTCAATGAAATATCATATAAGAGAACATCCGATCAACACTATCCAAAGAAAAAGAAGACTGAACTAACACAAATTTGATAATAACAAGTAAAACTATCAAAATGTATGTCTATGTAAAAATGCTTTTGTTTTGATAAATAAACAATGACCGAAATATTTATAAAAAGTAACAGTTAATCAATATAGAAGATAATTAAACAAGACAGATTTTCTTCGTAAACAGTTCACGTATGTAGAAATGAATACTAAAAATACCAACTTTTTGTACATTCTTTCATCACCTTAATTAGAGTTATACTCTGTCGGAAAGCAACAAGGAAACAGCTATATATACAATTCCTGACTTTGTGTATTTTTATTTTACGAATTGCCGACTTAGACAGCAGCTGATACATGTTCAGAAAGACTACAAATAACTAACACTTTCTAATTTTGCTTGAAGAATTTAAAGAGAAACAGAGCTTTAATTAGACTACAAATAACTAACACTTTCTTATTTTGCTTGGAGAATTTGAAGAGAAACAGAGCTTTTATTTGAAATTACCCTATTTCCAGCTGGTAAACAATAGATGAATTGATTAATTTCAGACAAACTTTAATGTATCAACATGAATCGTCAGTTGTAACGAAGGTGCTGGTTTTCTTTCACAATTAGGTAGTAAAGGACGAATGAAAAACAGTCGAAAAATGTGCAAACATTACAAATTAGTAGCATGCTATTTGTCAGTTGCATGACTTCTTGTTTTTTGCTCCTGACATGATGACAGTTGTTTTACTGTTTCCATTAATTGTAGTTTCTCATCGGAAATGAATCCCACTATAATTTAAGAATAATGTAATATATACACATTACAGTATTATTCGACAATTCTTAATGGGTCTATCTATCATAGTTTATAACTGACAAGTTAAGTATATAAAATAACGTACACATTGACACACTATGTGGGCGCTTGTCTAATGTTTTAGTATGTAAGGTGACCGTTAGATGTATACTAAACAAGTTTACTCCTTTGTTCAATTCTTATTATCCATTACACTTTCCTGGCAAATACAGCTGCAGAAAATGTCTGTTAAAAATAGGTGTCCTTATATGTTAAAGGGGCACTAGCTGTCAAATTCATGATCACCGATTTGACTCAAATTCGCATACTTGATTAAAACCATGTGAAACATTTATCCAAATTATAAAAAATCTAAAATAAGCAATTTACAAGGCATGGGCTCAATAATATGAAGCTTTGTTTCGTATGTGTTTTAGTCTTGACGCCATCCAATTTACTATTTAATTGACCTCCGAAGACCCCTTATGATCATATAAGCGGTATACACAAACATATAGATATAAATAACTAGAGGCTCTCAAGAGCCTGTATCGCTCACCTGATTCTACTTGGGTTTTTGAAATCATATAAAAAAATATAAAATTTGGCTAAAAGTGACAACACAACCTCATTTATAAGGAAAGGAACATGTTTAATTTCATTCAAAAGTCCCCCCACTGGTGGCCATCTTGGATGACGGATCGGCTACAAAGTAACAACACTTGGTCAGCACCTCATAAGGACTATTCATGCCATGTTTGGTTTTATTCCATTCAGTGGTTCTCTAAAAGAAGTTATTTGTATGCATTTCCCATAGGGTCCTATGTTAAACTAAGTCCCCTGCTGGCGGCCATCTTGGATGATGGATCGGCTACAAAGTAACAACACTTGGTCAGCACCTCATAAGGAACATTCATGCAATGTTTGGTTTTATTCCATTCAGTGGTTCTCTAAAAGAAGTCATTTGTATGCATTTCCCGTAGGGTCCTATGTTAAACTAAGTTCCCCCGCTGGCGGCAATCTTGGATAATGGATCGGCTACAAAGTAACAACACTTGGTCAGCACCACATTAGGAACATTCATGCCATGTTTGATTTCATTCCATTCAGTGGTTCTCTAAAAGAATTCATTTGTATGCATTTCCCATAGGGTCCTATGTTAAACTAAGTCCCACGCTGGCGGCCATCTTGGATGATGGATCGGCTACAAAGTAACAACACTTGGTCAGCACCACATAAGGAACATTCAAGCCATGTTTGGTTTCATTCCATTCAGTGATTCACTAGAAGAAGTGATTTGTATGCATTTCCAATAGGGTCCTATGTTAAACTAAGTCCCCCGCTGGTGGCCATCTTGGATAATGGATCAGCTACAAAGTAACAACACTTGGTCAGCACTCCATAAGGAACATTCATGCTATGTTTGGTTTAATTCCATTTAGTGGTTCTCTAGAAGAAGTCATTTGTATGCATTTCCCATAGGGTCCTATGTTAAACTAAGTCCCCCGCTGGCGGCCATCTTGGATGATGGATCCGCTACAAAGTAACAACACTTGGTCAGAACCCCATAAGGAACATTCATGCTATGTTTGGTTTTATTCCATTCAGTGGTTCTCTAAAAGAAGTCATTTGTATGCATTTCCCATAGGGTCCTATGTTAAACTAAGTCCCCGGCTGGCGGCCATCTTGGATGATGGATCAGCAACAAAGTAACAACACTTGGTCAGCACCTCATAAGGAACATTCATGCCATGTTTGGTTTCATTCCATTCAGTGGTTCTCTAAAAGAAGTCATTTGTATGCATTTCCCATAGGGTCCTATGTTAAACTAAGTCCCCCCACTGGCGGCCATCTTGGATGATGGATCGGCTACAAAGTAACAACACTTGGTCAGCACCTCATAAGGAACATTCATGCAATGTTTGGTTTTATTCCATTCAGTGGTTCACTAGAGGAAGTCATTTGTATGCATTTCCAATAGGGTCCTATGTTAAACTAAGTCCCCGCTGGCGGCCATCTTGGATAATGGATCGGCTACAAAGTAACAACAATTGGTCAACACTCCATAAGGAACATTCATGCAATGTTTGGTTTCATTCCATTTAGTGGTTCTCTAGAAGAAGTCATTTGTATGCATTTCCCATAGGGTCCTATGTTAAACTAAGTCCCGGCTGGCGGCCATCTTGGATGATGGATCAGCAACAAAGTAACAACACTTGGTCAGCACCTCATAAGGAACATTCATGCCATGTTTGGTTTCATTCCATTCAGTGGTTCTCTAAAAGAAGTCATTTGTATGCATTTCCCATAGGGTCCTTTGTTAAACTAAGTCCCCTAATGGGGGCCATCTTTGATGATGGATCGGCTACAAAGTAACAACACTTGGTTAGCACCACATAAGGAACATTCATGCCATGTTTGGTTTCATTCCATTCAGTGGTTCACTAGAAGAAGTCATTTGTATGCATTTCCAATAGGGTCCTATGTTAAACTAAGTCCCCGCTGGCGGCCATCTTGGATAATGGATCGGCTACAAAGTAACAACAATTGGTCAACACTCCATAAGGAACATTCATGCAATGTTTGGTTTCATTCCATTTAGTGGTTCTCTAGAAGAAGTCATTTGTATGCATTTCCCATAGGGTCCTATGTTAAACTAAGTCCCCCGCTGGCGGCCATCTTGGATGATGGATCGGCTACAAAGTAACAACACTTGGTCAGCACCTCATAAGGAACATTCATGCAATGTTTGGTTTCATTCCATTTAGTCGTTCTCTAGAAGAAGTCATTTGTATGCATTTCCCATAGGGTCCTATGTTAAACTAAGTCCCCCGCTGGCGGCCATCTTGGATGATGGATCGGCTACAAAGTAACAACACTTGGTCAGCACCCCATAAGGATAATTCATGCTATGTTTGGTTTTATTCCATTCAGTGGTTCTCTAAAAGAAGTCATTTGTATGCATTTCCCATAGGGTCCTATGTTAAACTAAGTCCCCGGCTGGCGGCCATCTTGGATGATGGATCGGCAACAAAGTAACAACACTTGATCAGCACCTCATCAGGAACATTCATGCCATGTTTGGTTTCATTCCATTCAGTGGTTCTCTAAAAGAAGTCATTTGTATGCATTTCCCATAGCGTCCTATGTTAAACTAAGTCCCCCGCTGGCGGCCATCTTGGATGATGGATCGGCTACAAAGTAACAACACTTGGTCAGCACCTCATAAGGAACATTCATGACATGTTTGGTTCCATTCCATTCAGTGGTTCTCTAGAAGAAGTTCAAAATGTAAATTATTAACGACGACGACGACGGACGACGACGGACGACGCCGGACGACGACGACGGACGACGGACGCCAAGTGGTGAGAAAAGCTCACTTGGCCCTTCGGGCCAGGTGAGCTAAAAAGCGGACTCATGCAAATGGATTTTTCTAGATTTGTTTAATCGCATATTATAGATTAGCAATATATGTTAATATCATCGTTTTAACCTGTATACTTTATTATAATGATGTTTTGGTAATCGAATCAGTCAATCGTATGATTTGCATTTGTTTCACTTTCAATGTTGCCATTCTCTTTCTTTAAATAACCGAACACGCACAGTTATTGCGTTATCCATCTCTAGCTAAGGAGTTAAATTGTAATTCACATGAATATGGATTCAATGGGGTTGAATTATTCACTTGAAAGTGAATTATTCATCATCAGTGTTTCTTAGCTTAATATGATAAAATTGACCAAAACTGGCTGCTAAAAGCGAATTATTTCATTTTCAATAATGATTGAACAAAAAGGATCATTCTTAGGATTTTTTAAAATATCTCGTAGCTAGTGTCCTTTTAATGCAACACTTTTATAATCAATAATAAGAATCTTTATTTCCCCTATCATCTATCTAGCTATCAACCAGTAGCAAAGCTGTAAATGTTCAAACAGGGTTTTATTGTAAATGCATTAAAATTACATGCCGAAAAAAAGTCAACTCATATTTACAATTCACAATGCATCAGTTTTATATTGATTGATTGTTTTGTTAAAAATCTTAGTATATTTTTTAGAGTTCATAAGATCATGAGGTTTCATTGTTATAATCAAAGGAAATTATTTGATCAGAATTATTAAATATAGATATTTTGATATGTATCTTTTTTCTTTTTACGTTTAGTTTTAGTTTGATAAAGACATATTTGCATAGAATTCCATTTTTTCTATGTTAATCAAAATTTATAATTCGACGATTTTCTTAGAATATTTCAGTAACTTCATGAATATGTTTCTCATTTTTATAAATACCATAACATTTCCACTAAATTACAAACTTAGTAGTAATTAACCTACATAAGAAAAGCCAAATCACTTGTAATGTAATAGGAAAAGCACATTAAGCTTCTTGAAACAGACAAGAGCAGGTCAAAGGTCATTTTTACAATTGCATAAGCAAATAAAACATGGATGCACTTTAAACAATTAATTGATAAAACACTTCATTTTATATGTGATTCATCTCTTTTATGTTATAAAATTGGCTTCATACGTGTTACAGATCCTCTTTTTTTTTTTGATGAATGACCTCAGTAAATCTGTGTTTTCCATTATATCTTTAAAATGATTACAGTGATTGCGTAACAATCAGTGTAAACCAGACTGTGCTTTTAAAACAACAATGATACTAATAAAATTAATGTTAAAGAGTTGTGCAACTAGGACTACAGACTGTTTAGAGTATGTGAACAATGTAATAAATGATACTTTTTACATACGGCTTCATGTAGTTTATACTCTCATCGCATTATTATGTGCTGCTTAGATCATAATACACTGAAAAATGTCTTGTCTTCAATAAATAAAGCAATAAAACATTTGTTAATTATTCTTCACGTTAATGTGCCGAATCATGGCAAACTCACACTGACTTTAAAGTCCTGAATTACCAAAAGAAAATAATCAAGCCTTTCCAAACCCTATGTATACCAAGATCATTTGAATTAAAAGATGTGGTATGATTGCCAAAGAAACACCAATCCACCAAATTTAAAATGACATGGGTGTGAGCAATGAGATGATACTATTTTCGACTTCAACAATAATCAAACCCAAGTGGTATAATTGTCAATGAGACCACTATCACACAGGGTCAAAATGAAACTTTACGACTTGAGCAGCTACACTTCAACAATTAGCAACACATATTCCGTATAGTCAGCAATGAGAGGTCTGGTCATGACAAGAGTGAAAATCAAAAGCTTTCTTTATGTCAAGACATCTAATCAAAAAGTAATACGACAGGCAGCATGCCAACCAACGACTACTGTGAGTAACATGCTTCTTCTATACCAAACTGCATAATCAGTTTTAGATACTAAAATAAAGGGTATGATGACCAGGAGAAAATATAATAAGGTAAAAATTATTTAAGGAAACTATGAAGGTACAAGAATGTTCCAGGCACTAGAAAACGTACGCATTATTTCAATCTATGTAGGTTCTACTTCCCACCAGATGCGATTTAGGACATCAAAGTAAAACAATATGTATCTTCTACCAAGTTCTTTTACTGTGTAATTGTGCTATGGTATTTTTGGTTTGTGTTTCTCTGCTACATATATTTGCTTGCCTTAATAACACAATGTTGACTGCTGTACCCCCCCCTTTTTTTTTAGATTTTTGCTTATTATGTCGGTTTGTTTTGTTTGCAAATCGCTGTCAATATGATGGATTTGTTTGCGACTGTCATACAAGTGAGAGGTTTAGCGCTATAAAACCAGGTTCAATCCACCATTTTCTACATAGGAGAATGCCTGTTCTAAGTTAGGAATGTGACAGTCGTTATCCACTTGTTTTATTTGTTTGAGCTTTTGATTTTGCCATTTGATTATAATTAGGAACATTTCGTCAGAAAATTTTACAAGGCGTTCGGTATTTTTGTGATTTTATTTAAACCACGTGTGAAATTAATTGAGAATTTATTGGATGTTTTTGGACCACTATTAAGACAGAATGTGTACATTTAAATAATTAAAATCATACTTTAAGTGAATACATTTTTTTATCCTGTCACCGAAGAAAAAGAATATTGGCCTTAATCTAACCTATAAAGCTTTTTTACAAATAATAAATAATAAATTAGGCATAATTTGCAAAATAAGCGATCCAGACTCTTTATGCAACGTAGAGGTTTCTTTTTTGGGCTTATTCAGTTATATTAATAGATGTTTTTGTAAAATCATAACTTAGCTGAGGTCGGTGAGGTCAACAAATATATATAATGAAACTTTTAAAAGCCGTGAAGAGAATTGAAAAAATGTAAATTAAAAAGTGTTAAAACTACACTTCGTTGTAACTTTTGTGGTGTTATATCAGATTTTAATAGTTTAGTTATCTAAAGTTACATAAATACTTTATTATAGTAATTTAGAACATCTTCAGAAACAACATGGATATTCTGTCATGGTATCTCTAGTTTATTCAATTGCTACAAGGAGTCCTACGGTGCTGTTATATTTACGACTTAATAATTTTTAAAATATTAGAAAATAGATGTTATCAACAAAGTCTATTCTATAATAACCTGCAGGAATGAAAGTGATAAAATGCCCAGATAAATCTTATATATCGGGAATTAGGTTAATGTGCCCTCTATAACTTTTGTACCCTTTTTATCCTGATGCAGGTTTCAATTGGCTTTTATTATCATTTACTTGTAAAGTTATGGCCGTTTTTAGAGGGTTTGAATTAGTGTTTTATTTCAGTAGCAATTGCATTTTTTTTTTAAATCAAATAATAAGATAAATTCAACAATTAGCAACACATATTCCGTATAGTCAGCAATGAGAGGTCTGGTCATGACAAGAGTGAAAATCAAAAGCTTTCTTTATGTCAAGACATCTAATCAAAAAGTAATACGACAGGCAGCATGCCAACCAACGACTACTGTGAGTAACATGCTTCTTCTATACCAAACTGCATAATCAGTTTTAGATACTAAAATAAAGGGTATGATGACCAGGAGAAAATATAATAAGGTAAAAATTATTTAAGGAAACTATGAAGGTACAAGAATGTTCCAGGCACTAGAAAACGTACGCATTATTTCAATCTATGTAGGTTCTACTTCCCACCAGATGCGATTTAGGACATCAAAGTAAAACAATATGTATCTTCTACCAAGTTCTTTTACTGTGTAATTGTGCTATGGTATTTTTGGTTTGTGTTTCTCTGCTACAAATATTTGCTTGCCTTAATAACACAATGTTGACTGCTGTACCCCCCCTTTTTTTTTTAGATTTTTGCTTATTATGTCGGTTTGTTTTGTTTGCAAATCGCTGTCAATATGATGGATTTGTTTGCGACTGTCATACAAGTGAGAGGTTTAGCGCTATAAAACCAGGTTCAATCCACCATTTTCTACATAGGAGAATGCCTGTTCTAAGTTAGGAATGTGACAGTCGTTATCCACTTGTTTTATTTGTTTGAGCTTTTGATTTTGCCATTTGATTATAATTAGGAACATTTCGTCAGAAAATTTTACAAGGCGTTCGGTATTTTTGTGATTTTATTTAAACCACGTGTGAAATTAATTGAGAATTTATTGGATGTTTTTGGACCACTATTAAGACAGAATGTGTACATTTAAATAATTAAAATCATACTTTAAGTGAATACATTTTTTTATCCTGTCACCGAAGAAAAAGAATATTGGCCTTAATCTAACCTATAAAGCTTTTTTACAAATAATAAATAATAAATTAGGCATAATTTGCAAAATAAGCGATCCAGACTCTTTATGCAACGTAGAGGTTTCTTTTTTGGGCTTATTCAGTTATATTAATAGATGTTTTTGTAAAATCATAACTTAGCTGAGGTCGGTGAGGTCAACAAATATATATAATGAAACTTTTAAAAGCCGTGAAGAGAATTGAAAAAATGTAAATTAAAAAGTGTTAAAACTACACTTCGTTGTAACTTTTGTGGTGTTATATCAGATTTTAATAGTTTAGTTATCTAAAGTTACATAAATACTTTATTATAGTAATTTAGAACATCTTCAGAAACAACATGGATATTCTGTCATGGTATCTCTAGTTTATTCAATTGCTACAAGGAGTCCTACGGTGCTGTTATATTTACGACTTAATAATTTTTAAAATATTAGAAAATAGATGTTATCAACAAAGTCTATTCTATAATAACCTGCAGGAATGAAAGTGATAAAATGCCCAGATAAATCTTATATATCGGGAATTAGGTTAATGTGCCCTCTATAACTTTTGTACCCTTTTTATCATGATGCAGGTTTCAATTGGCTTTTATTATCATTTACTTGTAAAGTTATGGCCGTTTTTAGAGGGTTTGAATTAGTGTTTTATTTCAGTAGCAATTGCATTTTTTTTTTAAATCAAATAATAAGATAAATCAGGATTTCAAAAATGGTGATATGCAGAGGTCTTTTCTTAATGCTCATTTCTATAGCCAGAATCATCTCATTTTTGCATTTAATTTTATATTACTCACATGTGAGTGTCTACATTTCAAAAGTCGAAACATCATTTTAAATAAACTAAAAAATAAATCAAACTGGATAGCTGAAATTAATTTAGTAAAGAAATCTATACCAAAAGACTGGGCAGCAATTTAAAAAAAAATTTAAATCGGAAAATTCTATAAAAAGTATTGTTTATATAAAAAGAAACCAATTTATATTGGATGGTTAAACTATAAAATAGAAGCATTTAAAACAAATAAACTTTTATGTAAGTCTCTGATAAATAAAAAAAACTTGAACCAGCTATTGGGCCCAAAAAATGGCTGCGTATATTTAATATAGATGATGTGTTATATCAAAACTATCTATATAAATTTTTATTCACATATTTAAAAGAAAATAAACTTAGAATTTTTAGATGGAAATTACTACATATTCTACCTACAAAGAAACTTTTCTGCAGGTGGAAAATTGTAAATAATAGTTCTTGTAATTTGTGTACACAAGAAGAAGATTATGATCACTTCTTTATACTGTGTCCATATTTAAAACTTTTTTGGAATAAAATAAATGAATTTTTAAAGAACAGTAAAATAACTTTTAAGATAAAACTAAGACACTTAGTATTTGGATATAAAACTTCTGAAGAAGAAAATTTTGACTTAAACTTTTTTTTAACAATTGTGGGTTTTTCAATTTACAAACCTACCTATATCTGATCAAAAGACAAAAAATGTCAACGTTTTCTCAATTTTTCTCAATGAGTTCAATAAAAGAATATGTTTGAAAATTAAAAGTAATGTTTTAGCAACTATTAGAAAACATATGAGTAGTCATATTAAGTGATTAAGTGATATTATCTAATATATATATGATGTAAAAAATGTAATATGTATTTTACAACTAATCACTACCCTGATTGATTAGTGGATTGTAACAGGGAACATCAGGAGGAGCTTGGACTCCTGAATGATATTGTAACGAGCCAATATTTGAAATAAATATTTATTGATGTTTTAAAAAAAAACAAAAGTCGAAACGTAATAAATATTACAATCTATTCCGTTTAGTAGTGTCTTATGGTATACGGAAATACACATCCTGCTTTTATGGTTTTTTTTCTTTTCGTTGTTTCTCACATTGTTGCATGTACTCATAGACACTAAATAATTCTAAAACGTTCCTTTACGTAACCAGAAAACTATGAACTTTGTTAATTAGAAACGAATATTGCGTCATATCTAAAACGTATAGGATAATTATCTTCTTGTATCGTATTAGAACATATCAGAGGTTTTTTCTCAAATAACATTAGCGAATAAAACATAAATGAAATCATTTGCTGAAAGACGAAATCGGAAATTGACGAGATGAAACACCCATTATTGGCAGTAAACATGTTTCAGATGTTATTTATTTTATAATAAAGACCCAAGCAAAATACTAATTATTGCCCCTTTCTATGGATTTTTCTTAAATTTACTTACACGCGAGATAAAAGCATAAACAATTCAAAGCATTCCATGTAAAGCCGAATGACTTTTAACCCTGCTCAAAAATGTTGGAAATCCTATTATGTTTTTGATTAGTTCAATTACACCGAACCTCCCTATTTCTATTCAAGTGTTGACGAAAAATTAAATATGTTTTATTTGTATTGAGAGTAACTGATTAACAATACTCATTGGATCGGTATCTCGTAGTAGAATTGAATTAGAACATTTTAACGTCAAATTGCAAATCGTCCAGTAACCAAACTTTTCTGAACCACATGTAACTTTATTAAGACAAATCTGATTAAAGTTGTATAAATACATGTATTAAAGATCGGCCTAAAATAATTAGACTACTGATAATGAGGTCAGCTTTGAAATAAAACTAAAATTATAGCAACTAATTATGTCATTTCTAAGTCGTGTTGACCTTATGAACGGACAACAAAACAAGCGACAGAATCGGTAAGTCAATTTGTAACAGTTTGCCATCCGTGGTATGAGTTATAAATAAAATATGATGTCTGAATAGAATTATGTACACCTAACATATTTCTTCCTCACTCATTCTTTTGCAGTGAGAAGGTCAAATGAAATACGAAGCTGAAGTGAATCGGAAACCAACAATTTTAAAAAGCTGCACAAATTACGGCTTATGGTTTCTTTGCCATCCCTATCGCAGTTGTTATCAAATAGTTCTTTTGTATGTATGTTGGCGTTTGTTTTTTGTTGCACTTGAGTTTTCCTTTTGTACCTTTGTTTTCTTTTTATAGTTAATGTGTTTTCCTCCTGTTTTTGTTTGTTACCCAGATTTGTTTATTAGTGACTTTTGAACACCGGTATACTACTGGTGCCTTTTATTTGCTTAGTGTAGAACAACCTAAGTATTTTTAACATTTCAATATTTCATAAACAGTAAATTTCTGACAAAGAAATTGTCAACAAAGAAGTTCTGACTAATAGGCGGCCAGACTTAAACCAGACTAGGACAGATGATTTAAAAGAATAAAATGTACATAGAGGATACTATCAAGATTTTAAACTTTAGATGGAGAAATGAGAAATACTATCAAATCAGGGTTGAAATAATGTGCTTCCATGTAAGTATTCTGCATGGTTTCGTTTGTTTGTGTTCATTGCGAGTACTATAAAACACATAAAAGCTGGCATGTATTTGTTCAGACGAATAAATGGTTTATACAACTGCTTATCAATTTGATTAGGTATCACTGATATATTTTATTCCTGGTATACGTATACAGTGTGATAACGGCATTTATATTTAGATTTTGAATATATTCAAAACATTACCAAGTACCTGTACTTCACTATACGTATATCGTTCAAATCAAGATTTTTAAATTAAACATAGTGTGAAACGCTGCAATAAAATGAATATTCTACGATAAGAATATTAAAATATCTTTTACTCTAAAATAGAAGATTCCGTGCATTTGAAATTTACATATCTTAAATCAATTGGTTAAACTTTGTGAAAGTAAAAAGGGTTAACGAAAGACAATAGGTTATACTTTTTAAACAGTAACCTGAGGTATATACAATAAAATGAAATTGAGAATGAAAAACCTATGCATCTTAAGCAGTTTTAGGGGTGTTCTTTATCGGTAAAATGATTCTGTGTTAGTGATGATTTTAACACTGATTTAAAAGAAAAGCTGACAATTCCTTTTCAATATTTTACGCGCATTTACAGAAGTTTTTTTTATCAGTTCTTTAAGATCTGACGATCTATTCATACCATTCCCAAAACATCACTGCTGTCTGAATATGCAAACATTTTTTGTTGAGATGTCAGTTGTTAACTAGCAGCGACACTTTGAACTTTTTATAATGGACACAACTTATTTTAAATCTGTCAGAATAACGTCAAAAAACAGTAATCTGATTCAATTAATCAAAGTTTCTATGATGAGTTTATTTACATTAGGGTACTATTACTGATCACGAAGTTATGCTTTTGTTTGTATCTTGAAAATCAAAAAGTATGATTAATTATATCACATTAAATCTTTAGCTATAACCAAAGACTTTCTTTAAACATTTTGTTACACTTTCAAAAGTTCTCATTGTATAAACCATCTATAAAATTTCGTCATTCTATCGTTAGAACTGACGTTAAGTACACATGCTCCTTGTGCATCACCTTCATAATTTTGTAAACAATTACCTTTTGTTGCGTGTTGTCTAATTTTGACATTTATGTAAGAAATACTACGTTTTAAAAGCCTCAGTTTTCACCATGTTTATATATAGTTAAGGAAATAATACGGATATTGGTTTTCTAACACGCGAAAACATCATCGTAAATCTCCAAGTTTCCGACTTAACTATTGTCTTCTTCCTTTGTTGACACAATCATACAAATTATGTGCACTTAATTGCAGATAATAACTGCAATCAAATATCAAAGCTTTCAAGTAGAATTATTTCTGATTAGAAAAATAGTAGCAAAAGTATATTTATATTGCACTTTAGTAATTATATGTAATGTATGCATATATAACATAGGAATACAGGTAAATTATAATCAGAACGTTTCCTGGCAAAACCACTCAAAAAGATGGTAACTTAGTAAAATTATTCTTCCACGGGCATTGGTACATTGTACCGCTCCAGGTTTCCACGGAAATCAACTTAAAGGGAGTATAAGGTTCAGTATACTACAATCAAAGTAAATAAGAAAGACATGGAAAAACAATCAACTATATTTTACCGCTTCGGACAAAGTATTTTAAAAATGTGAAAATGTTAGATAAAGGCAACAATAGTATACCACTGTTCAAAATTCATCAATTGATTGAGAGAAAACACATCCTGGTCATAAACTAAAACCGAGAAAAACAACGAAACAACAGAACAACGAGAACACTGAAGTGCAACAAAAACAAACAACAATGCAACAAACATAAACACGACCAATGGTTAAACTAATGAGTACTTTATAGTTTTAAGTTATACCATAATTTAGTTATTAAAATTAGTTATGCAAATGTTTTTTACGACTAAAGGCTAAGTCTCAAAAAAGAAACATTCATGTGTATATGTTATTTGTAATGTATACATGTTATTAGTACCATAAAATGTACTTTATTCCTGTCATGTAATTTTGTCATTTAAGTGGTATGTTTAAACATATAAGTGGGAGGTTTTGATAGCCATAAATCCAGGTTCAACCTACTATATTCCTTCAAATGACCTGTACCGAGTCAGAAATATGGTAGTTGTTAACAAATAAACTGTTTCTATGTATATGTTGGCATTTTGTTTTGTAGCAGTGCAGTGTTTCTGTTATTTTATTGTTTTCCGCTTATAGTTGATGTGTTTTATTTAAATTTTGACCAGGATTTGTTTTTTCGCTAAACGATTTCTGACTATTGAACAGCGGTATATTACTGTTGCCTATATCTCTGTTTTTAAATCAGATCGTTAGATTTCTGGTGTGAAATGTTTTATATTTGTCACGTCTGTGCCTTTTCAACTAGCTATACGGTATAGGGTTTGGTGATACAATGTATTTTGAAAGGCCGTACCGTTACCTAAAATTACCAACTTCCATGTGTTTTAGTTTATGGTGGAAAGTTGTCTCTTTGACAATCATACCGAATCTTCTTAGCGCCGGAACAAAACTTGTCCAATAAAACAATGTCTAGGTTTTTCTCAATGTTGATTTCCCTATGTAATTTGACACCAGTTTAACAGTTCAAACATTTTTGACATTATATTGGCATGACCATTGGTTTAATATCATTACTAAGAAATACGTAGAGAATTATTGTGTATAATGATTATTTTACTCTGGCAAACTTATATTTGTCAGGCTTTTTTCTGGAATCATGTCACTTTACATGACAAAAAGAGAATTTGTGTATTGATTTGGTTCTATATTGTTCATAAAAAAAATTATGTCATTAAGACACCAAGCATTTTTTTTCAGCGAAGGTATTTGTATGCCTTTTATTATTCACGATAGAAGAACTATTAGGTATGTTAGGTGTTCTATTGAAACGGAAAATGAAAATTTAATTGGTGCATGCTCTTATTTTAATTCCTTTCAAAAGAAAGATTTGTTATACAATTTCAGAATTCAAATAATATTCATTCATTGATATATTGTGGAGACACAAATCAATAAAAAAATCACTACTAATAGTCTAGAATATCTTAATTTCAATTATATTTGGGATAGTTTAAAGAAGAGCAAGTGTATCTTAACATTTCTAAAGTATCTAGGTTTAAAGGCTTCAGAATCCTACCATGTCTTTTATTAATAATGTATTAGACTTCGGACAAATAAGGATTTACTAATAATATATATGGCTTCGGACAAATAAAGAAGTATCAGCAAATAATACAATGGTTAATGATGCTTTATACGAATTTAAATGACTTGTAATGTTTTCCAAATGACCTTTTAATGGCCTTTGACGGCTTTTTGGTTCACACATTTGCATTATTTCCGAGTTATTCCAAATTCCTCAAAACACTTCTTAATAACGACAATTCGATAAACTATAATTGAAATAATGAGTTTCTAATTACTTTTCATTCATAATTATATTTTGTCATTACGAATTGGAAAAAAACTGAACAGCTGAGATCGAATTGTCTAGACTTTTCCTTCATTTTCTTACCTTGTGTACATATGTGACATATACTGTAATATTTATTCCTGAGGAAATAATATTCCAGAATATATTTTTCATTTTGGAACTTATGTTATGAAGGAACTTCTATTCCGTGACAATGCCTGGTGTTCTGATTCAGTATGGGTAACGGTTAGTCAAGGTCAGGCTTCAAGTAGTATAGCTGTATATGAGTAAGGGTCCCTAAAGTATCTTTTGAGTCTCTTTCATGACAGGAATTTTGAAGTAATATGTGTAATAGAAACCACTTTTAATTATATTGCCAGGTGTTATTCTGTTGAGGGAATGAACAGATATTATTTGTTACAAGTTAATCAGAATGGCAGTCAGTCGTCGTATAAAAAGATCAATGATGTGAGTAGCATATATACTTTTTGCTACTTTTATAACACAATTTTAACTGCTGTGCCCCTATTTGTGACATTTGTACCTATTATGTCTGTTTGTATTGTTCGAACATCGTTGTCAATATTATGGAATTTTATTCGACTGTCATACAAGTAAGAGGTTTAGCTAGATTTAAAACAAGGTTTAATCCACCATATTCAACATACGAAAATGCCGGTACCAAGTCATGAATGTGACAGTTGTTGTCAATTCGTTAGATGTGTTTTAGCTTTTGATTTTTCAATTTGATAAGGGACTTTCCTTTTTGAATTTTCCTCAAAGTTCAATATTTTTGTGATTTAATTTTTTAATAAATAAGTACTAGACATGTATGTGACATTGTTCGATCAGTAACGGTGTGGAACGAAAATTTCTGGATAAGATTTGATGAAAATTCCTCAGCAACAATATTCATATTCGTACAAAAATATCATTCATCTACAACATGTCTGAACTGAGGTAATCAATGAGAAAATTTATTGTATTTATAAAAAAACAAAACAAAAAAACAACAAAATTTGTTTATCTACGATAGATACGGACACAGGACAGTGTCCATTGACCTCCATAAAGATATCAAAGACCCTAAAGTGAGGAAGCTCGCATGCATACAGCATTTAATATCTGACACCAAAATGACTGACTTACACATTTCAGCAACTATTACCTAAACTTTGAATGCAGTGAGCTAAACAAAATAATAGCAAAAAGTAAAATCACAAAAATACTGAACTAAGAGGAAAATCAATTCGGAAAGTCCATAATCACATGGCAAAATCAAACAAAAAAACGCATCAAAAACGAATGGACAATGCTCTTTAAATTTTGTGACCATGTATCTTAAAAAGGTAGCAATATTAAACAAAGTGTTTGATTAGTCATCATAAAATAAAAATGGCCAAAAGACAGAATGATGGATAGGTCAAAACTATATATCCCGCTACTTTGTAACATTGGTAGAATAAATATTTGCTGCAATCATTTTAACATTTCTAGGAAAGGCATTCCTTTAAATGTCATTTGCATTTTGCAACTGAAATATTCAAATTTACAATAGATTAATCAAAAGTTTCATTTTGAATTGTAAGAAAGTTAGAATCAAGTTATCTTCTGATTATAAATCAACTTATTCCCGACATATTCTAAATCAACTGTCAAGAAAAAATGCCCAAAAAAATTGACCAAATAAATCTTTCTAGAAAATGCCATGGAAAATAAATAAAACATGATAAATATATTCCAATTTGATCTATTTGTAAAGCATATCACGAAAAACGCCTTATCATTGTCAGACATGAATTTTAAAAGCTTTGTTTGTTGCAAATATCAAAATATCTAAATTTTCATAGCGTAAAAATAGTTTATTTCATTAACATTTGCTTTCTTGGATTGAATAAAGTTTGACGCTTCAACAGAAGCTATTTATCTGTCTACAACTGTTCATCCATTTGGTCTTATATATCTCCAGTTTTACAAAGACTTTGACTTAAACTAATAGATGTTAAGAAGCGGAATTGCTTAGACGCAATAAAGTGAAGTCTGACTTAAAGGAAGATTTACCTGAATTAAGCTGTTTCACTGGAACAAATTTAATTTCAACGGCTACAAATTTTGAAAGCGTTTTCTGTAATAGTCTGTAAGAAGTGAAGGCATGCAACAAAATTGGTTAACAAATGAATGTTTCTGCTGTCAGTAAAATATTAGTAGAATTCTTCTGTGATTATTGTCTCGTCTTACTATGATATATATCAGTTGTGTCTGCTCATTATACTTCTCTCACCATTTCTTTTTGATATAGTATATAGCACTTCCGATTTCATCTTAAACTGTACGAGGTCCTGTATTCAAGTCCCATACCAATTTCCCTTTTTAAAAGTAATAATATTGTAATTTCCAGTAAACCCTAAAGCATTGAACGGCATGGGGGTATACAAATATGGTCGTCCCTTGGCACTATCCTGTTCTTACTGTGGAAGCCTTGCTAAAGTGAGGGCGTCCGTTTGACTGTGAGTGATGCTCTTAACATGTCCGATTGGAATGAGGCTAATTAATTCGATGCTTTGTGGAGGAATTCATCGGAAACGTTCAAAGCCAAATATTTGAAAGCCAATGCCGTTTAGGAACTGAAACAGTTGAAGAGCTATACGAAAAGAAATTAACCCAAAACTAATAGCCTATTCTTATGAATTAGAGGTAAATTTAACTTAGGGAGTATAAAACCCAATTTCGTAACAAAGCTGTTCAGAACTGTTTTAGGGTAGAACTGTTCAAAACTGTTTTAGGGTAGAACTGTCCAAATTTGTTGTTGAATGTTCTGCCTTTGAAATCATACCACATCTGCTCTTTCAGAATCTCTAATGGTACATGTACATTGCAGATATAGAACTGTTAGTTTATGGTAAACATTCAGAATCTATCTAAGGGAAGAACTGTAAGAACATGTTCTACTGTTACAGTAGAATGTGCGGAACCTGTACCAAGATATAACTGTTCATTGTGACTAAGATAGAGAGTTGTCAAATTGGCCGTCGTACTTCGTTTTCTTATATCAATATACTAAATACATGTACTAGTATACAATAGAACTTACGAAATTGACAATGAGGGTCGGTTGAAAACAAAACTTTAAGACAAAAGAGATGATTTCAGTTTCCCAATTGTGAACTTTCCATTTCTATATAGTAACATTTCAGCAGCGCCTGCATATCGAGTATATATCTCCCAATTGATACGATATTCTCGGGCTTGTATTTCCTAACATGATTTCCTTGAAAGTGGATTGCTGCTCACAAGGAACCTATTAAACCAAGAGTTCCAAATAAAATCATCCCTTCGTAAAATTTATGGACGCCATCACATGTTGGTTGCCCATTATGGAATAACCATTTTACAGATGATATCGGATACGCTCCTTTATGTCGTAACTATAATACAATTCTCTTTTCACGAATGTGGGAATTACACTATTTACCGGATTTGTAATAACATAAGCAACACGACGGGTGCCACATGTGGAGCAGGATCTGATTATCCTTCCGGAGCACCTGAGATCACCTCCTGTTTTGGTTGGGTTCGTGTTGTTTAGTATTTGGTTTTCTATGTTGTGTCTTCTGTACTATTATTTGTCCGTTTGTCTTTTTATTTTTAGCCATGGCGTTTTCAGTTTATTTTCATCTATGAGTTTGATATCTTTCGTCCCTGTCTTGATTATATTCTACTGTAAAACTTACAGATATGTTTGTCAGAACACGTTCTACTGTATAAATTTTACATGAATCTGTACTAGGATATAACTGCCAGAAGCTGTTCTGAGGTCAAACCGACGAAAGCTGTTCTAGGGTATACCAATCAGAAACAATATCTGTTTTATAATACGTTTATGAATTTATAAAATATTAGGAGACTAACGTTTCAACTCCTTCAGGCAAAGTTGACCTTACATAGGTTTGACTATTACTTTCTGCTTGGTTTATCCTGGTTAGTAAGCACATTATGTCATATAAACTAAAAGTATTATACACTTGTTATAAGTAATAAAAAGTAAATAAAAGAAATTATAAATAAAAATGTGTGTGTGGGGTCTTCCACTACAAATCTACTACGTTTTCCTTTGCTAGCTTTATGCTGTCGTAAAATCTCTGTTAAGTTGTAGCTATAAACATAAGAGTTGTTGTATATATGATTAACTCCTTAAGCTTTGATTCTTCTTTCTCATGACAATTTACAACGTTTAATGAACTTTATACTTTCAAAATATGTGTTTGTTAATTACATGTAGAATTTAATTTTGCTGTAAACAATTATCAAACAGTACATACACTAAGTTAGAAGCTATTAATATATTTCTTGCAATAGCAATGCAATACTAAGAATCAATTATTGGATGCCATCACTATCTTTTATATCCTGTGTGAATATGGTTTTGTTCCTCTTAAATTTTTCCTAGTTCTAATAAGAAGATCTTGTATGATTGCCAATGAAACAACACTTCAAAAGAGAACAAAAAGAAATTGAAGTTAACAACTATCGTTTACCATACGACCTTCAACAATGAGCAAAACCTATACCACGAAGTCAGCTTTAAGAGGCCCGAAATGGAAAATATAAACACCATTAAAACGAGAATGATGAAAGCATGATTTATGTACAAAAAAATTAATGTAAAACAAATATAATATATTCAGCACCAAACAACCACTGAATTACAGGCTCCTGACTTAGAAAAGGCGCATACAAAATTTGGCGGCACAACACAGACAAATACCTTAATTATTTACGAAAAGTAAATATGATAAACAGCAACAAACAACAAGCACCACGCAATTACAGGCTCATAGCTTGGAACAGGCATAAATATATTATGGCGGGGTTAGTTGTCAGGTGTTCAGCCCGACCCTAAACTGGGACAGTGGTGTAACTGTAAATTAAAGAAATAAATATGAAAATCAGTTGAAAACAGCTTACCCAGCAGATCAATACAATGCAGAAAGACATATAACAAAAATACAGACCGAACGTGGCAGAGTATTTATACATCCCTTATACAAAAATGACATTAAGACCATATTCGAGAGTACTCACAATTACTTACAGTTAGTTTTAAGCCGAAGCTACTCTTAAAAAAAAATCAAACATCTAAGAATAAAATATAATTTCCTTTGTACCCAGTAATGATGACTGTTTGTTCAATTTCTTCTAATAATTGATAGATTATGAGATATAACAACTTTTCATCTTCATTAGAAAGAAGCAACAACCCAATCCATCACAATCAGTGATGAACACGAAAAACAACAGGAGACCCAGCAAGAATACACTTTAAATTACCATAATATCAAAAATATTATATTATTATAAGTTTTTAATGATGTATATAAAAATTAATGAACGTATACGTGGAAAAAAGTTTCTTTCAAATAAATATCTAGTTTGTTGGCTATCATTATCGTTAATTTTGATAGCTAGATGTAAAATAATACTGCTTGACTCATAACATAAAGTTATCTATGTGTTATTTGAATACAGTTAAAGTCGTATGAAACCAGTGAGTGGTGAAAAATAATGTTTATCCAATTCTTGAACCAATGCATGTATATATCATAAACTTAGTCATCTGTGCACGACTTTACCTTTTTTTACGCAAATATATCGTATAATCGTCAAGTTTTTTTTCTCTCTGTCTGTTATGATTTAACAAATATGGCTGCTTATTAAATGCCGTGTTTTGAAGCCGAAGTTTACCGATTGTCACCTTATAGTAAACAAATAACAAAAAGCATGGGCATTGAGCACGTGTTTAACATATACAATCAGATAATTGTTTATTTCAATGACACACCCCGTATAACACCGATACAAATGAAACCGGACGTTGACGCGTTCGAAGCGATAATCAGGATAATATTTAGGATGACAACAATTTCGAATGCCTCTCTAGAACTTATTTGAGTATATATAAATATGTCAATGTGCATGCTAGTTTATTTATTCAATTATACAATTGTTGTTAGTTTTAGATATTGCATAGAACGTTTGATAAAACTGCTAGATGCAAAACGCACAGACATGGTGCAATTTCATACGTTTTATGAGATAAACAATGCTGGATATCTTTTCGTGCATACACCTTTGCGTGTTAATACCTTAAGCAATAACAAATAACTATACTTTGAATTACTACGTGCCTTCAAATGTTTCCTAGAACTAAGAATAAACGCAATATCATAGTAAATAAGTTTTCTCTTACTGTATTGTTCGTTCCACCAAATGTGTCGCGTTCGTTGTGCGTTTTAAAAAAATCACTGTACAGTTCGTTGACAAAACCGTCACAAATCACTTTCTTGACAAGGTATTCGAGATGATGTCGGCGACCCTTTTTTCTGTATTTTATTGTAAATGTTTATCCGTTAAATTAGTCAAAATAGTTGAACTTAAATCACCAGTCACCCAAAGCCAAAATTACAGTGTTTAACCAGCGTACATTTGATAGGAATATTTCTATTGAAAATTGGGACTGTCAACGTTATTCCAGATGAATTGAACAGTTAATAAATATATTCCAGAGGAAATAAAGTTTCAAAAAGTATAGAACAGTCATTAAAACATTAATGACTTCCTTTTCACAATTTGAGGCTCTTCCAAATGCTGGTGTTGGTCCAAATTCGCATAGACGAAAGCAGACATAGGAGCTCGTTGAACTTAGTTTGCCGAATGCCTTAGATGGCATTCCAACTGCTTTATCTATGGGTGTTTATTTTTATTTTTTTATTTTTTTTTTTTTACATATAAAGCTTTTTAGATGTGGTGTGATGGCCAGTGATACAACTTTCCACCAAAGTTTAAATGAAGTGGGTGAATAAACCAATTATTATAGTCCAATGTACAACATTTAACAGTGAGGAAAACCTATTCCATATAGTCGGCTATAAAAGACACCAATATAAAAAAAAATATGAAAAAACCGAGAAAACTAACGGTTATTTATTAATAACTTATGGATTATTTATCAAAGAAAAAAAATTATGAGATATATATAACCTATGTTATACAGGCCCATGACGTAGGACCGACACGAAAAAAATGTGACGGGATTAAACATGTGAGCCCCCAACCCTCTCCTTAACCTGGGACACTGGTGTAACAGCACAACTTATAAAAAAAACATAAAAAAAAACCTGTACAGTTGCAATTGGCTCAACTCAAAATGTCGGTACAAGGCACAAAAACCATATACATAAAATATCGACAAAGGAGTAATTGTAGTAACTGATAGTTATTTCAAAGCGAATTAAAACTAAGAGGTAAACCATGTATCTAAAGTATTAGTCAGTGAATATGTTCCAGATCGTATGAGTATTTGGACCGTACGCGTACGGTCTGGGCCGTATGCGTACCTTTTCAAAATACTCATACGGTCGGACCGTACGCGTACGGTCGGACTAATATTAAGAAGTATACATAAAATATCGACAAAAGACGAATGGGAATATACGATCCAATGTCTCGTGTACTTTACGAACCCTTGAAACACTTTTTGAGAGGTCCGTAAATGGCCTGTTGAAAGGCAACATTTGTGTCCTTATTCAATATACCTCATTTTATCCAGTGGCAGTCCAAACTTCCCTGACGTAATTCCGGAGGGTCTCCTTCCAGGACCTACATGTAGTATATTGTGTTGCTACTTTGTGCTTATCCTGAATGTTAAGCAGCCAACAATCAGCTATTACGTACGCGTGTCATTAACAAATAAAGGGGTCGTGAAATTGTTAAGTATCAACTGTGAAACGTTTCAATTTTTTATTGATAACTATTAAGACATGATAGAAGATACAAAGCACATGTCTAAGGTTATGCGGTTGATGGTTGATAATTGATGCTTTGCTCAATTGCATAATTTACCGATGACACCAAAGGTAACTGGGGAATATAAATATGGTCCTTTTGGTCTTCTCCGAAATAAGTCAAAATTTGAATGAAATGCATATGGGTGAGTATAGACTTTAATCATGTAGATTTTGGCATCACAGTAGAATGACTGTAATGTTCGAGGAAACTAAGCATAATCTTTATACCTTAAAAATTAAACAAACAAAAAAAAAACATAATCGAAGAAAGCAATTCAGTTAATATTAAGAAGTTTCTCTTCATCTTTATATCTTTACATTAAAGAAACTGTATTACTATTGACGACTATAAGTTACATGTTCATTGTATACACATATTTTCTAGCCTTAATGATTATCTATTGTAATCTATGACCCCTTGGGACCCGCCTCTGAGATTCAGGCCAAAAGCCTATAATCCATTAATTGTTTTTGATTACCGTCTACATAAAAAAGAAGATGTGGTATAGAAACAACTCTTCGCAAGAGACCAGACGACACAAAAATGAACAACTATAGGTCCCCGTACGGCCTTCAACAATGAACAGAGCCCATACCGCATAGTCAGCTAAAAAATCACACAGAAATGACAAAGGTAAAACAATTCATAAGAGAAAACTAACAGCCTAATTTTTGCACAAAATAGCTAGTAGTGAACACAAAAATATATATAACCACTGATTACAAGCTCCTGGCTTTACAGAATATGGCGGGATTAAACATGTTAGCGGGCACCTAACCCACCCTAACCGTACATTGACTGTCGTATGGTAAACAGTTTCTAAAATGCTATCAAATTAGATATTCGGACGTGTGTATCTGTATGCTTAGTCATATTTGCATCTGTCGAGTTAATGTATTTCTACCAATTCAACTTTCGTATACAAAAGGATTTTTTTTACATGTACAAAATACCTCCAAGAGTGTTTCGACAATACAACGGATATTATGGGTTGCTGTCTGCATGTTATGGTGGTAAATTATCTATTTTTTAAACATGCATATTGGTTATAATCATATCAAAGCATTATTTCATACACGCAAAATTCATTAACAAACGCAATATTGTGTCAACGAAGCGTACAGTATAAAAAGGTGTAATGAGAACGAAGCGTACACAACATGAAAATAAAAACACTTTAAAACGTGTATTTGTTTTGTTTCTAGACACAACACAAACATACGACCTTTATAAGTTTGTTAATATTAACTATGAAATTTTCAAAAATGTATGTTATAAAAACTATGAGGTACAAGAAACATTAAGTTTTGAACATTTAAAAATACCAAGCACGTTTTATCATTGATATCGTCGTGCGTTATTTGATGTTTGTATATAAAAATTCCACATATTTGAAAAACCTTTTAGTAACTAATGAGTATTATGGCAAAGAATATATTGGAGCAAAATATCCGAAGAATAGATATTGGATTTTCTTTAAAAGTATTAATTCTTACTGTCTGAACTCAGTGTTACACGATGTGTTCGATTCGAACGCGTCAACGTCCGGTTTCACCTGTATCGGGGTTATACAGGGTGATGACAGATTCATGCGTATTGCGGTCACCGGATTTGTACGAGGAGGGTTACGCTCAGGTCACTATGCATACGGAAAATATGTCGGCGAATTGCTTCCTGGAAGCAAGCAATTAAAAATAAGTAAACTTCTTCTAAATGTGGACAAATTAAAGAAATTTCCTCAGAAAAAAAGTATATGTACATAAGATGTATAATGCAAACTATCCATTTTGTTATAAAAAACATATGCATATTTTTTTTTAATTTGAGGTTTCTTATTACTTTAACATAGGTATAAGATTATTACTTACGTTGTAAAACCAGATACATGAATACAAAGAAATGTTGGGTAAGCGTAAATGAGACAATATCCTGAAATGCAATTTAATGGAATCCTTGCATTAGTAATTTTGAGTCCCTTTATAGGTTGCTGTTTGGTGTGAGCCAACTTGACGGCTCTTTGTTGAAAGCGGTACTTTTTTTGTTTTTACCTATAATCGTTCAATTTTACGTATAATGAATTGGATGAAGATTTGTCTCATTGGCACTCATAAATGGTGTACCACATCTTCATATTTCTATCTACATATTCTCTGAATTCTTAAAACAAAGTCTACACCGACCTTTTACATTACAAACAACATCTGAGGGGATACTATCATACAATTGTTACAAGTTTTGATAACTGCCAATATAATAATTGTACAACAAATATAATGGAAGATTAAATGGTTTTGATATAAATGTTAAACATGCACAAAGGTGATGAGGTACCAAGAAGGTAATACAGACTACATTTACTAAATTTTATCATCGGTGTAAGGAAATAATTCGTAAATATAACTCAACATGCAGACATCTTATACGTTCAGGTATTTCACATCCAATCTTTTATGGTAATATTCTTTACAAAGCACAAAAATGTCAGTATTCACCTCAAAAGCTTACAAAACCTTTAAACAGACTTATTAAGAAGGGATATAGTTACGATACTGTTGTCAGGTCAGTAAATATTGCATATTTTGGCTTTAATATTGATTCACTTATAAGGTCTTTGCATCGGAACTAAACACATTTATTTGAAAAACAGTTGTTGGCATGACACGGACTATGTTCTTCTCACATATTTTATGATAGTATGATACTAAACCCCTAACGGGAGGGATTGTACCTGATATTCATATGATGAAGACATAATCTTTCAATCAGTTTATTTGAGGTCTGGAGCTGGCATGTCAGTTAACTGCTAGTAGTCTGTTGTTATTTTCTTTTGTTACATCTTCTGAAATCGGACTGGGACTTCCCTTGAACTGAATTTTAATGTGCGTATTGTTATGCGTTTACTTTTCTACATTGGCTAGAGGTATAGGGGAGGGTTGAGATCTCATAAACATGTTTAACCCCGCCGCAATTTTGCGCCTGTCCCAAGTCAGGAGCCTCTGGCCTTTGTCAGTCTTGTATGGTTTTTAATTTGAGTTTCTTGTGTATAATTCGGAGTTTAGTATGACGTCCATTATCACTGTACAGCTAGTATACATATTTTTTAAGAGGCCAGCTGAAGGACACCTACGGGTGCGGGAGTTTCTCGCTACATTGAAGACCCACTGGTGGCCTTCGGCTGTTGTCTGCTCTATGGTCGGGTTGTTGTATGTTTGACACATTCCCAATTTCCTTTCTCAATTTTATTTAAAGGACATACAATGCCATAATAGACTAGACCAAGTGATGCCATCGCATGCCACTACTTAAGTTACTGTATTAAAACATAGAACTTTCTTTGAGATATCATTGTGTCTTGGATACAAATATGTTTCCATTTCAGATGCAAGGTGTTGTTTTTTTGAAATACACACAAAGTTGAGCTTGGGAGCACATATGTCTATGGTTTACTGTAGTAGAATAATCCAAAACGCTATGCACGTCTTATGCAAGTATGTTTCCTAAAATGACAAAGTTCATCTATCTTCAAACATATTAATAAGAATAAAACCCTTGACCATATGCACATCATTAATATATGAACAAACAGCTAGGAAATTGAAAACCTCCTGGCATTCAAACTGTTGGAGTTATCCAGAAACGCTATGCAATTTGTATGCAAGTATGACAAAGTTCATGTTCTGTCCAATCCCGGGGGTGACAGTTAGTTTTATCCAGTTAAATCCAACATGCATTGAAAAAAGCAAACATTTCTCCAAACACATCTTTATTGGATGACAAAGGTAAAAATTACAAAACTTAGAGTCAAAATAAAAACAACCTTAAGCTGTAGGTAAGTTTACAAACACATATGTAGTCAAAAATACAATTTTCAATACAATGTCAAAAAAATGTTTACAAATATTAATGACACAAATGGCGTTCTATAGAAAAGTTTAACCGAAAAGGATACACTTAACAAGGCAAAAAATACAAATTTTAGAGGTCGATACAGGCCAAATACTTACACCAATAGGGGATAGGGCTACTATAAAATGTATTTACTTTGCTAAAATGCCCGAAAACTGATAAAATGTAAGATAATCAAAATCAGATGTTTTTCAAAGGCTTTTCGGCGGTGCAATTTCTTCAAATCGTCACAGAAATCACTATGAAACTAACGGTACATCTCAAAATATACATAATAATACAAGAATGCAAAACTTACAATATGGTGATTTTAAAAGGCTCGCAAGTCAGTTCCATCGCACGAAGGCTCTTAAACAGATGTTGGTACATATAATACTTAAATAAACGAGCAAAGTTAATGACGCATGGAATTAAGGGGGTAGGTCTTGGTAACACCAAAATTTTCCTCTCGTTTAATTTTTCATTTATTTACACCATTGAAAATTCACCGTTTCATTTTATGTTTAGGGTATATTGAATATGACCAGTTTTCGAGTACCCTAAAAAACACTAGTAGGTAAAATAATTGTGTGTTTTTGCACATGCTGTCATTAGAAATACCACTGACTGTCAAAATGCATAGAAGACACAAATTTTAAAGTAAATCTGAAACATCATGGTAATACAAATAGCCTGAATGTTAAAAAACGGTTTTTAATTATTGAAATGTTGGAAAAGTCTGGCCAGCTCAGATAACAATTTTTTTTTTTCAAACTTAGACCAAAAAAAATTGCCGTTTATTCCGAGCACGATTTTTGTACTCAGACTTAAGAATCAACCAATCAAAATGCTGGATTTGATGATTCGAGCATGATTTTTGTGCTCCAAACACTGAGCAAAGTTTAATGACTTCAACCCCTGATATTATCTTCTAGAATAGTGCCTTTTATATTTGAAAAAAAACACAAACAGTAAGTACAAACTCTCACGGTTTCAATGACTTAGTACTAAAACCATATTACCTCATTATTTAATCGATTTGTTCAAATCGTATTACCCAAAACTTCCAAGAGTTTTTTTCTAAATGACGCCACAAGACACTATAGTCAGTATAGTTGCCCCATAACTCCTTAGACTCAGTTTATTGGTGTGTTTTTTTTAAGCATTTCGTATATGAATGTTAATTTTCTACCTTTTCATCCACTTCATTAAAAAAAAGATGTTCTTAAGTTTAATGTTTGGTGGTGTCAAACATATCTTCAATTTTTCACTTATTCTTACAACATTTGTATAAACTTCAAGATTATAAAAAAACCGGTTTTTTTCTAAAGTGAACATTGATTGGTTAAATATTTCTCAGTCATGTCCTGTGTTTGAATTTGTTTGTTAGCTTTTTGGTCATGAATGTGTGTCTCTAATATTTAATTAACTGTGCATTTGTATTCAGATATTGCAGATCAAATTTATTCGTTCATTGTTTAATCATAGGTTTTTTGATTGAGTTAAGTCTGCCAATTGATATTTTATCGTATGTTTTTCTTTGTTGTGATGTTATGCTATTGTTTCAGAAAAAGGGAGAAGGTTTGGATCCATTAAAACGTTTAATCCCGCTGCAAATGTTTGCACCTGTCCTAAGTCAGGAATGTTGTCGTTTGTTTATGTAATATATACGTGTTTCTCGTTTCTCGTTTTGTTTATATAGATTAGACCGTTGGTTTTCCCGTTTGAATGGTTTTACACTAGTAATTTTGGGGCCCTTTATAGCTTGTTGTTCGGTGTGAGCCAAGGCTCCGTGTTGAAGGCCGTACTTTAACCTATAATGGTTTACTTTTTAAATTGTTATTTGTATGGAGAGTTGTCTCATTGACACTCACACCACATCTTCCTATATCTATGTACAGTTTACTGGATCTTTTTGCATCATTATCACAGCCAAATGTAAACAACATAACTGTTTGATCACTGTTTAATTTACTGATATGTTAAAATGCACTAATGACTTTCAATACATGTGTAAGAGTTGTCTCCAATATACCAGGTCTACCCCCTTAAACGAAGACTTGTAGGGACTCTGTATTTACTTCCTTTTATTTCTAACTTTACATCTTTCACTTCCAAGTTGACATTTTTCAATTCACCTTGACCTTCTTTTTTTGTTTTGTTTTGTTTAGTTTTGTTTCAAATGGGGGGGGGGGGGGGGGTGTTTGGAGGGGTGGCTCGTTAGCACAGTTGTCTAATTAGTTCAAATTCTGTAATCACTAGCCAGTCATCACTAAGGTTGTGAGTTCGAACCCCGTGCGGATTTTTCCAATTGAAGAACAGTGGTTTTCTCCAGGCACTCTGGATTCCTCCACCAATAAAAGCTGGCCGCAACGAAATAGCCCAAAATGTGCAACTTAAAGTGGCGTTAAAACTCCAACAATCAAACAATCAAACAATCACCTTGAACTTTTTTAATTCCAAGCTGAAATATCTCATTAGAACTGGGATGACGAAATTACATTCAATAGTGTGGATTCCTTATTTGTATCACGTTTTTTTTTAATGAAATAATGCAAAACCTGCAGACAAGTACAAACATTTAATTTACTTATCGACTTTTTTTGTCTGTATCACCAATAAAATTGCACAAAACTACTTTCCATGTGTTGTGCATCCTTTACAATAAAGTATTCAAGAACAAAACTAAGTTCTACACGTGTCCAAATGCTTTTTGTAATTTGTTAAATGTTAGCAAATTGCTTAAAATGCAATTATTGTTCTTAACGGCCGAAATAAGTGGTATAATAGCAAATATAACGGTTCGTAATTAGGAAAATGTTTTATTAAACTCTTTTTGATTTGCTTTAAATGCAATATCACAAAATTATTGCAAACGAGTCAAGAAATAATAGCATTTCTCAACATCATTGTTCATTACTACAAGAAATTCATGCATTCAGTTCATGTGACCTTAACGAATGACAAACAACACTTACAGATTTTAAAAGTACAAACGTATATATTAACCTAAAAAAATAGGGCCTCTTCATTTTGTTTCTGATTTAACTATAATAAAATAGATATGTTTGCGAAAAAGTAATTATACAGTATGATGATATTTATTCTAACGTTTAGGGCCAATAAGTAAAAGCAAAAGTATATAAACCCGTAGTAAGTTCAAAATGGAAAGTCCGGCAAAATCAAACGCTCAAAAACCGAACGGTTTACATCTGTCATAGATCCAAATTCACCCAATCCCCAAATGCAAATATTGCATGGTGAGAAATAAATGCTCATATTGGATGCTTCATGGTGCTATGATCAGCAATGATATTTATTTTGATATCTCATTTGATAAGATAATTATTAGCTTTACATCCAAGGTCATGTTGTAACAGTTATGGTTGTGTTTTCTACAGTTATGGTATAATTATTAGCTTACACCCAAGGTCATGTTGTAACAGTTATGGTTGGGTGTTCTACAGTTATGGTATAATTATGAAGCTTACACCCAAGGTCATGTTGTAACAGTCATGGTTGTGTTTTCTTCAGTTATGGTATAATTATGAAGCTTACACCCAAGGTCGTGTTGTAACAGTCATGGTTGGGTGTTCTACAGTTATGGTATAATTATGAAGCTTACACCCAAGGTCATGTTGTAACAGTCATGGTTGTGTGTTCTACAGTTATGGTATAATTATGAAGCTTACACCCAAGGTCGTGTTGTAACAGTCATGGTTGTGTGTTCTACAGTTATGGTATAATTATGAAGCTTACACCCAAGGTCGTGTTGTAACAGTCATGGTTAGGTGTTCTACAGTTATGGTATAATTATGAAGCTTACACCCAAGGTCATGTTGTAACAGTTATGGTTGGGTGTTCTACAGTTATGGTATAATTATGAAGCTTACACCCAAGGTCATGTTGTAACAGTTATGGTTGGGTGTTCTACAGTTATGGTATAATTATTAGCTTACACCCAAGGTCATGTTGTAACAGTCATGGTTGTGTTTTCTACAGTTATGGTATAATTATTAGCTTACACCCAAGGTCGTGTTGTAACAGTCATGGTTGGGTGTTCTACAGTTATGGTATAATTATTAGCTTACACCCAAGGTCATGTTGTAACAGTCATGGTTGTGTGTTCTACAGTTATGGTATAATTATTAGCTTACACCCAAGGTCATGTTGTAACAGTTATGGTTGGGTGTTCTACAGTTATGGTATAATTATGAAGCTTACACCCAAGGTCATGTTGTAACAGTCATGGTTGTGTTTTCTACAGTTATGGTATAATTATTAGCTTTACACCCAAGGTCATGTTGTAACAGTCATGGTTATGTTTTCTTCAGTTATGGTATAATTATGAAGCTTACACCCAAGGTCGTGTTGTAACAGTCATGGTTAGGTGTTCTACAGTTATGGTATAATTATGAAGCTTACACCCAAGGTCATGTTGTAACAGTTATGGTTGTGTGTTCTACAGTTATGGTATAATTATGAAGCTTACACCCAAGGTCATGTTGTAACAGTTATGGTTGTGTGTTCTACAGTTATGGTATAATTATGAAGCTTACACCCAAGGTCACGTTGTAACAGTTATGGTTGTGTTTTCTACAGTTATGGTATAATTATTAGCTTTACACCCAAGGTCATGTTGTAACAGTCATGGTTGTGTGTTCTACAGTTATGGTATAATTATGAAGCTTACACCCAAGGTCATGTTGTAACAGTCATGGTTGTGTGTTCTACAGTTATGGTATAATTATGAAGCTTACACCCAAGGTCATGTTGTAACAGTTATGGTTGGGTTTTCTTCAGTTATGGTATAATTATTAGCCTTACATCCAAGGTCACGTTGTAACAGTCATGGTTGTGTGTTCTACAGTTATGGTATAATTATGAAGCTTACACCCAAGGTCGTGTTGTAACAGTCATGGTTGTGTGTTCTACAGTTATGGTATAATTATGAAGCTTACACCCAAGGTCGTGTTGTAACAGTCATGGTTAGGTGTTCTACAGTTATGGTATAATTATGAAGCTTACACCCAAGGTCATGTTGTAACAGTTATGGTTGTGTGTTCTACAGTTATGGTATAATTATTAGCTTTACACCCAAGGTCATGTTGTAACAGTCATGGTTATGTTTTCTTCAGTTATGGTATAATTATGAAGCTTACACCCAAGGTCGTGTTGTAACAGTCATGGTTAGGTGTTCTACAGTTATGGTATAATTATGAAGCTTACACCCAAGGTCACGTTGTAACAGTCATGGTTGGGTGTTCTACAGTTATGGTATAATTATTAGCTTACACCCAAGGTCACGTTGTAACAGTCATGGTTGGGTGTTCTACAGTTATGGTATAATTATGAAGCTTACACCCAAGGTCATGTTGTAACAGTCATGGTTGTGTTTTCTTCAGTTATGGTATAATTATGAAGCTTACACCCAAGGTCGTGTTGTAACAGTCATGGTTAGGTGTTCTACAGTTATGGTATAATTATGAAGCTTACACCCAAGGTCATGTTGTAACAGTCATGGTTTTAATTTCTACAGTTATGGTATAATTATGAAGCTTACACCCAAGGTCGTGTTGTAACAGTCATGGTTGTGTGTTCTACAGTTATGGTATAATTATGAAGCTTACACCCAAGGTCATGTTGTAACAGTTATGGTTAGGTGTTCTACAGTTATGGGATAATTATTAGCTTACACTCAAGTTCATGTTGTAACAGTCATGGTTAGGTGTTCTACAGTTATGGTATAATTATGAAGCTTACACCCAAGGTCATGTTGTAACAGTTATGGTTAGGTGTTCTACAGTTATGGTATAATTATTAGCTTTACACCCAAGGTCGTGTTGTAACAGTCATGGTTGTGTTTTCTACAGTTATGGTATAATTATGAAGCTTACACCCAAGGTCATGTTGTAACAGTTATGGTTAGGTGTTCTACAGTTATGGTATAATTATTAGCTTACACCCAAGATCATGGTGTAACAGTCATGGTTGGGTGTTCTTCAGTTATGGTATAATTATTAGCTTTACACCCAAGGTCATGTTGTAACAGTCATGGTTATGTGTTCTACAGTTATGGTATAATTATGAAGCTTACACCCAAGGTCATGTTGTAACAGTCATGGTTGTGTGTTCTACAGTTATGGTATAATTATGAAGCTTACACCCAAGGTCATGTTGTAACAGTCATGGTTGTGTGTTCTACAGTTATGGTATAATTATTAGCTTTACACCCAAGGTCGTGTTGTAACAGTCATGGTTATGTGTTCTACAGTTATGGGATAATTATTAGCTTACACCCAAGGTCATGTTGTAACAGTTATGGTTGGGTGTTCTACAGTTATGGTATAATTATGAAGCTTACACCCAAGGTCATGTTGTAACAGTTATGGTTGGGTGTTCTACAGTTATGGTATAATTATGAAGCTTACACCCAAGGTCATGTTGTAACAGTTATGGTTAGGTGTTCTACAGTTATGGTATAATTATTAGCTTACACCCAAGGTCATGTTGTAACAGTCATGGTTAGGTGTTCTACAGTTATGGTATAATTATGAAGCTTACACCCAAGGTCATGTTGTAACAGTTATGGTTAGGTGTTCTACAGTTATGGTATAATTATTAGCTTACACCCAAGGTCATGTTGTAACAGTCATGGTTAGGTGTTCTACAGTTATGGTATAATTATGAAGCTTACACCCCAGTTCATGTTGTAACAGTTATGGTTGGGTGTTCTACAGTTATGGTATAATTATTAGCTTTACACCCAAGGTCATGTTGTAACAGTTATGGTTGTGTTTTCTACAGTTATGGTATAATTATTAGCTTTACACCCAAGGTCATGTTGTAACAGTCATGGTTGGGTGTTCTACAGTTATGGTATAATTATGAAGCTTACACCCAAGGTCGTGTTGTAACAGTCATGGTTAGGTGTTCTACAGTTATGGTATAATTATTAGCTTACACCCAAGGTCATGGTGTAACAGTCATGGTTATGTTTTCTACAGTTATGGTATAATTATTAGCTTTACACCCAAGGTCATGGTGTAACAGTTATGGTTGTGTTTTCTACAGTTATGGTATAATTATTAGCTTTACACCCCAGTTCATGTTGTAACAGTTATGGTTGTGTTTTCTACAGTTATGGTATAATTATTAGCTTTACACCCAAGGTCATGGTGTAACAGTCATGGTTGTGTTTTCTACAGTTATGGTATAATTATTAGCTTTACATCCAAGGTCATGTTGTAACAGTTATGGTTGGGTGTTCTACAGTTATGGTATAATTATTAGCTTTACATCCAAGGTCATGTTGTAACAGTCATGGTTATGTGTTCTACAGTTATGGTATAATTATGAAGCTTACACCCAAGGTCGTGTTGTAACAGTTATGGTTATGTGTTCTACAGTTATGGGATAATTATTAGCTTACACCCCAGGTCATGTTGTAACAGTCATGGTTAGGTGTTCTACAGTTATGGTATAATTATGAAGCTTACACCCAAGGTCATGTTGTAACAGTCATGGTTGTGTTTTCTACAGTTATGGTATAATTATTAGCTTTACACCCAAGGTCATGTTGTAACAGTCATGGTTGTGTGTTCTACAGTTATGGTATAATTATTAGCTTTACACCCAAGGTCATGTTGTAACAGTCATGGTTAGGTGTTCTACAGTTATGGTATAATTATGAAGCTTACACCCAAGGTCATGTTGTAACAGTCATGGTTGTGTTTTCTACAGTTATGGTATAATTATTAGCTTTACACCCAAGGTCATGTTGTAACAGTCATGGTTGTGTGTTCTACAGTTATGGTATAATTATTAGCTTACACCCAAGGTCATGTTGTAACAGTTATGGTTGGGTGTTCTACAGTTATGGTATAATTATTAGCTTTACATCCAAGGTCACGTTGTAACAGTCATGGTTGTGTTTTCTACAGTTATGGTATAATTATTAGCTTTACACCCAAGGTCATGGTGTAACAGTCATGGTTGTGTGTTCTACAGTTATGGTATAATTATTAGCTTACACCCAAGGTCATGTTGTAACAGTTATGGTTGGGTGTTCTACAGTTATGGTATAATTATTAGCTTTACATCCAAGGTCACGTTGTAACAGTCATGGTTGTGTTTTCTACAGTTATGGTATAATTATTAGCTTTACATCCAAGGTCACGTTGTAACAGTTATGGTTGTGTTTTCTACAGTTATGGTATAATTATTAGCTTTACACCCAAGGTCATGGTGTAACAGTCATGGTTGTGTGTTCTACAGTTATGGTATAATTATGAAGCTTACACCCAAGGTCATGTTGTAACAGTCATGGTTGTGTTTTCTACAGTTATGGTATAATTATTAGCTTTACATCCAAGGTCACGTTGTAACAGTCATGGTTGTGTTTTCTTCAGTTATGGTATAATTATGAAGCTTACACCCAAGGTCGTGTTGTAACAGTCATGGTTAGGTGTTCTACAGTTATGGTATAATTATTAGCTTACACCCAAGGTCATGTTGTAACAGTCATGGTTGTGTGTTCTACAGTTATGGTATAATTATGAAGCTTACACCCAAGGTCATGTTGTAACAGTTATGGTTAGGTGTTCTACAGTTATGGTATAATTATGAAGCTTACACCCAAGGTCGTGTTGTAACAGTCATGGTTGGGTGTTCTACAGTTATGGTATAATTATTAGCTTACACCCAAGGTCATGTTGTAACAGTCATTGTTGGGTGTTCTACAGTTATGGTATAATTATTAGCTTACATGGAAGGTCGTGTTGTAACAGTTATGGTTGGGTGTTCTACAGTTATGGTATAATTATTAGCTTACACCCAAGGTCATGTTGTAACAGTCATTGTTGTGTGTTCTACAGTTATGGTATAATTATTAGCTTACATGGAAGGTCGTGTTGTAACAGTTATGGTTAGGTGTTCTACAGTTATGGTATAATTATTAGCTTACATGGAAGGTCGTGTTGTAACAGTTATGGTTAGGTGTTCTGGTATAATTATTAGCTTACATGGAAGGTCGTGTTGTAACAGTTATGATAAGGTATTTTACAGTTATGGTATAATTAGCTTGCAAGGTCATGTCGTAACAGTTACTGTAAGGTGTTCTACAGTTCATATAAAAAAAAACAAGAAACGGGAAACACTTTTGAACCACACCAATTAAATTACAAAATTCCCCGAACAACAGGCTTTTAACTTAGGCTAGGTGCAGAAAAATGCAGTGGGTCTAAACGTTTTAGACGAGCTTGTATGAGACTCGATTTTAATTGACATTGTGTTTAAAAATACAATTGACAGTTGATAATTATTCTAAATTTTGCAGATTGATAAGTTGTGAGGTGTTCTAACGAATCACGTCATATCGAGTTTAAGAGGACAAATTCCGGTAAATTATGGAAACAGAAATTCATACGTGGATCAAAAACCGACGCGTACAACGACGTGCTCCAAACTGTTATTAACGAATAAAACTTTTGATGGTATTTTAAAACTTGAAGTGGAACATTAAATTGATCAACAGTAATATAACGAAGTTTACGCGTGATTTATTAATTTAATAAACAAGATTGAAAACATTCTAATTCAACTAGAGGAATTTAATAATTCACATTGCATAACTTTATTGACTATAGCATAAAGTTTCGTGGATTAAGTTGCATATTACACACAGATATGAGACTTAAAGTATAGGTTTACATGAAACTTGAGAAAGTTAGTCATGTGCTTGGACAGAATCTGTATAAAATTCATTGGATCGAGTTATTATTTAATACAGTTAAGAGACTTTAAGTTTAGGGTTTCAAACAACGTTAAAAAGCTTGTCATGCATTCTGATAGAATTTTAATCTTATCCGGTGTAGTAAAAACTGTTATGACAGTAAAATATAAGGACATGATTGGTCTATCATTTTGAACATAATTATCATTATTTGCAGTAATGTAACTTCAATATTTGATTCATGTGCATGGTAGTCATGCATTGATCTTACTGAAAGGAAAGTTGATCTTGAAATGAGGTTTTTTTTGGTGTGTTGTTATCTTTATTTCTTCTTTGCTTTAGGTTTGTTATGGTATGTTGGCTGTTCAAGCTTTGATTTAAGCAGTTTTCAACTGATTGTTATAATTTTTTCTCGTGCTGTGCTGTTACACAACTCCGTTACGTTCTCGATATGCCTGTTCTTAGTGAGGAGCCTATAGTTCTGTGGTTGACGTTTGTTGCTTTGTATCCTATACTATTTTTGTTTATTGTTTTACATATAAATCAGGTCGTTAGTTTTCTCGTTTAAATTGTTTTACATTTGAAAACAGGCCCAAAACTTACACTCTTTATTTATCAATCCCTACAGATTATGAATAGAAATACAGATAGACAAGTTTGTAGATAAATCAGTTTTGGCTACGAAAGAGTTAGTCCTTTATCTTGTATAAACAGAAACACAACACTACGGGTTCTCATAAACTGGATATATGATGATTGCCGGACATATATCAACTTTAAATTGTGTGCATAAATTAGTATTTTTTGAAGACGGTATCAAAAGTATAAATTGAATTAAACAACTATTTCAAAACGATAAGGGCCTTTCAAACATTATATTATTTTGCAGTAATGTCATTGTATTAAAATTCCACTCACTTGAAAGCAAATTGATTTCAATGTGAAAGAAATGAAAAGATGTGTCAATTACACATGCAAATCTAATTGAAATACGGTCATTTCAAAATAAATGGACTAGTATGAAACAGATATTATTAAAGCACACTTGTTCTGTTTTTATGATAAAATTTAAAAACCTTAAGCTTGCGGCGTAAGATAAAGAACCTAACAATCGTTTAAAACTATATATATAAAAAAAAAATTAAAAATTAAAAAATAATTTGACAGCACTGTCTCTCCCTTTAAACTAAAAGTACTAAGTTAGTACTTTTATTACTCCTGCATAATTCTGTCATGGTATTACATTCAAGTTAACTCATCATAGAAACCAGGACTAAATTTTATATAAACGCGCGTTTCGTCTACAAAAGACTCATCAGTGACGCTCGAATCCAAAAAAGTAAAAAAAAAAAGAAAAAAAAAAAAAGCCAAATAAAGTACGAAGTTGAAGAGCATTCAGCTTCCAATCTTATGATGATGGAGTTTGTCAAAATTTCGATAGAGTAAACAGTATTTTAAGCTGCATATGCCAAGAAGATTGAATGGTACATGAAGGTAGATAAAACACATAATACTCTTCTTCGTATCGATATATCAAAACAAACTAAATAACTATCAAAAAAAGTCGGTTAATGGTTCTTAAAATAACTGACTCAGAACATTATCCCTTTTAGACTAAAGCAAACGCTTAAACATAGAATAATGATAAATATGTTCTAAGCATGAAATGTTAAGACGGCAATGAATTTAAAAGGACTGATATTTTGTTTTGTGATATTCATCTTGAATAAAGAGATTCGTTATATACCTCTTGTGTGATGTCTAAAGTTAAAAATGGATTACATCTTACGACAAAGACGTCCATCACTTTTATAGACATATGTATTATCAAAAATCTTAATCAAGTAAACACAATCTATACAGTAAGCATGAACTGTCTTTATTTGTCTTGTGACAATGTATTATCTAACAGCGTCTTTTATTGGACATTTTTTTTTCATATATAATAAATGTATTTTAGCATGCGAATTGTAATATAGAAACTCTGGAGACAAACTGTCGTCCTCAAAATATAAGACAATTTATATGTAACTACAGTGATAGTGTTAATGTAATCAAATACGGCTAATCTAAGAAAAAACATTCAGAAATAAGCCAAGATGTTTTGAAAACATCATCAGTCAGTATTCAACTGATCCTCTGTTTTGTTTACATATGCATTTGCTATATTAAAACCAATAAATGCTTTCATTTCTTTTAATGTCATTCGGTTTGCTTATTAAAACTTGTACTTTTACAAATCAAGTGCGATCTTACTCATTCCTGATCCAGATTACCGCTGAACCTTGATCTGTTTTGGGTTGTTGTTGCTCTTCATATAAAAAAAAAGATGTGGTATGATTGCCAATGCGATAACTCTCCACAAAAGACCAAAATGACACAGAAATATTTAAAACAATTCAAACGAGAAAACAAACGACCTTATTTATGTACAACAAATGAACGAAAAACAAATATTTAACACATAAACAAACAACAACCACTGAATTACAGGCTCTAGACTTGGGACAGGCACATACATACAGAATGTGGCGGGGTTAAACATATTAACGGGATCCCAACCCTCCCCTAACCTGGGACAGTGGTATAACAGTACAATATAAGAACGAGCTATAAAAATCAGTTGAAAAAGGCTTAAGTTGAAGGCCGTACGGTGACCTATAGTTGTTAATGTCTGTGTCCTTTTGATCTTTTGTGGATAGTTGTTTTATTGGCAATCATACCACATCTTCTTTTTTATATTAACTCATCAGATGGTAAAAAAAATGTTGGTTTTAGGTTCAAGATTTTATAATATTTTCAACTCAAGTACCAATTATAATAACTAAGCAGCGAACATGCGCAAATTTGTTAAAAACCCTTTAGTGTGAACAAGTTAATGTGAACACATATAGACAAGAATATACATGTGTATGCCAAACTATTCGCTTTTTATAAAAAAACAAATCATATTGACATTTGAACAGATGCCTCTCTGTCGTGCTGGCGTCGTATAGAATGAACAGCATTACACCTATACAGTATTTCTGATATGATGACATGTCTTCCTGCTGCTTGTGATGATGAAGTTTCATTCTGTCTGGTATGACATACCGAGGAGCTGTCTGTTATGAAGAAATGTCGTTATACTGCCTGGTATGCTGACATGTGTTTTTTTGCCTGTTGTATGACATGTTTTCCGCCTGTTTCTTATTTTGTGTTTGTGGAATGATGTTTCTTTTTGTTTTGTCTTGCACTATTGTTATCTATCTTTTGAAACTTTTATTATTTGCAATTCCGGATCTGCTAATTTTTAACGTTCTAATTTGCATCTTCTTCCAAATAAAATAGTTTTCTTTTTACATTGTATTGGAGTTTTTTCTCTCTCACAAAAATCATTCTTTCATTTGTATCACATCGTTTTGTAATTTTGTTACCAAAATATTGGTAAGGTACAATGATTCAGTTTGGTTAAAAACTGCTGTATTCTATGAAATACAATCTGTTAAAAACGAAAAAGGAAGAAATTTCATGTTTTTTTCTTTTGTAAGAGAAGCCAAACATGACTTATAATGTGCCTGGTCCAATTAACAAATATTAACTATAAAGATTCTCGAACATGTACTTGTATGCAAATACAATTGAATAAAAATAAAGATGTACCTGACCGTTATGCATTTTAAAATGCATTCGTAAAACATTAAGTAGAATCGCTTGAGAATTTAATTAATATCTGTAATAATGTTTCATCAAAAACACATTAAACACTTGAAATATTGTTCAGGTTTAATTTACGAAAAGTTACTTCTATAAACTAGCCATAATTCATTGACAATTATAAGCAAAGATTTTTTTTAAAGCTAGGGTCTCATTGATATAGATGAACGATATTTGTTGTTATTATTATCTTCTCATTCAGACTATATCAATTCTGACTTGATATCGTCTTGATCAAATATAAAATTATGTATAATATACAAATATTTTTAATAGAGTTTGTTATTGAAGTTTTTCAATCTTTATCACTTTTTCATCAATACTTAATCTAGTTATAAGTATATTAGGTTTCCAAAAGAGGGCGTGTCAGATTTCGGTAATTACTCCTTTTATCGCCAGTTTACATTTCCTGTCGAGTAAACACTTATCATATTAGTGAACAAAATTCATTATTAATGTATCTGACTATTTACATGTAAGTCGAACATCAAATAGATAGGTTTGTACAAAAAAAATAAGTTTTAGGTCCAGCACACTTTTTCAAATATTATACTTCTATTGTATTACTCTTTTTCGATTCAGAAGTTATTCAGTTATTTAACAGAGAATAAGATCAAATAATTCTTTGAAGATAACTATACTAATCATCGACTCAGTATTATGAAATCATCACTTTCAATAACTGATTTACACTAGTATGACCCAAGGTGTTCAGCCAATACTTGATTTTATCATGTAACAGTTTGAATGCTTAAATCTACAAATGTACTTTAATAAACTAATAACACCAAAAAGAGTATAATATACAGCTGTGACAGTTCCTATTTGTTTGTTCTATTTCCTAAGATAGCAACAAAGTGATATGCTTGTACAATGCTAATTCCATATCAAAGGCTTCATAATCAGGGGTTCATTTAGGGGACGGATTTTGTAACCTGCTATTTATTAAAGGGCTTGATTAATACCGCCTTTCATCAATTGCAAAGCCTTTTTTCTGGCATGTCAAACATTGGTTATAGTAATAATGCACAACTATCATAAGTAATGTGGTAAAACATCCTATCATATTCTTGGATTCCATATTGGGTTGTATTAATAATGTTGCTACAAATATTTATAGTAGGCTTCCTATTAAAAAACTTTAGTGTAACCCACTAGTCTTATATAACAGAACAAAATGAAAAACATTGATGTACGATACATTCAATTTATGACAATGGAACACCTTAAATATAACTTCAAGAGTAAGGGTCAGGGTTGAAATATAAACAGGATTAGAAGAATGAAATTGTTTTGAAAACTGTTATTACATACACAAATTTTAAATGCATCTCTGTATCAGCGTCATTGGAAGACAAAAAAACTCAATGAAGAGAAAAAAAATTAAAATGAATAATTGATTAATATGAAAACTCGTAAAAGCTCATTGTCATATTTGTTATTATGTTATACTTTGAGTCTCATTACCAGCACTTCATCTTCTAAACTTTTTAGAATGTAAACTGAATATTATTTGTTTAAATGTTTGTCCTTTGAACAGATGTATTTTTTATAAAGAGAAAATATTGACAGTTTTGTATATTGATCTGCTTTACGTTATGAATACAAAGTTAAAGTACATTTGTAACTGAATCGTGCATCAAACTTCTTTACATTGCAACATGTTTTAATGAGTTTTCCCTTTGTTATGTTTTTATAGAGTTATTGCCAAGAAAACAGGATCAGTAAGGGCTACGTTATCAAAATATCTGCCTTTTATGCTTCTTTGTTGCATTTGTTTGTTTTAATAGTAATTTAGATGATGACACAATGTTTACTGCTGTACCCCTACTTTTAACATTGTTACCTATTGTGTCACTCATCGTTGTCAATATAATTGACGTGTGAGTTTTAGATAGCTACAAAACCAGGTTTAATCCAGCATTTTCTACATCAGAAAAAGTGCCTGTACCAAGTCAGTGATATGACAATTGTTATCCATTCGTTTAATGTGTTTGTGCTTTTGATTTTGCAATTTGATAAGGGACTTTACATTTTTAATTTTCCTCGGAGTTTGGTATTTTTGTGATTGAACTTTTTATTAAAGATGATAAAATACATTATCTTATTCAAACGATAAAACTAATAATAATATTGTTGAAATGAATTTAAAATATCTTAAATGGCGTTTCATTAAAACACACATTAAGGATTTCAGAATATTTTTCTAAGCATTATACAATAAGAACTTCATAGTAAATGTAATAAATATTAACATAACCTGTTTTATGATGTTATGATATCTTTACGAATGTGATTAGGTAACGTTTCGTGTAAGGCAACACACTATAACAATCTTTCAATTATTTAATAACAGCAAACATAATTATCTTGCCTTAATATCAATGATATAAATTGCTATATATTTTTGGATTTCCGAATTTTTGGTTACATATGTACCTGATAAAAGCATGTTGTTTTTTTTTGTCTCACGGAAATCATGATATCTTATTGATGATACATCGTTCTTGTATATAAGAACCTGGTCCATTGCGGAAGATGCATGCAATAGAACCATAGAATATAAGGTAAATATAAAATATATACTTTAGAAATAATTAGTCAGAGTTTAAACTTAGCTAAACGTTACATGTTCTCAAACCAATAGTGTTCTGCTTAAAATCTTCGGATGATGAGCCTAATATCTAAATCGTCGGTGCATTTAGACAGTTAATTGAAAGGTTTTCTTAACATAAGTGTGATTTTTCCTACAAAATTTAGTTTCAAAATCGATTCAGTATTTCCTATCAAGTTATCAATTTAAAAGAAGTTACAGTAAATTTGAAATCTAACGTATATATGTAAGACTCAGACGGACGTCGATCTGAGTCTCACAAAACATGTTTTTTGACTGATCTCTGAATTTAAGTAATTACTTCTTACTATTTTTGTATTTATGGGGTTTTCTAGCAGAGTGGACAGTGCTGGTATGGTTGATCTAGAAGTCAAAACAGCCTATGAAAAGATATAAACTAATGCCAACATTGCAGAAATGATGCCATTTCTTCTACTGACGTTCTTTAAAGGAATATAATGTATGATGTATTACAAGTCGGAAAAGTCTGAAAAAAGCTAAAACCATTTAGATAAGGGTAATTTTTGTCAGATATATAGTTAAGTGTTTTTTTTGTACTGATTGTTTTTTCCAAGTATTACCTTGCTATTCTATAGAAGAAAGTTAAGATCTGGAAGAACTATTTGGAAACCCTTCTTTTCAGGAATAGCTGGCTGAGGTGTTGTTGGTTTGAAAAAATAAATATTATTAATAAATAATTGAAGTCAAGTTTTATTTTGCTTGACATACGTTTTGCATCAAGTTTGTTGAGGCTACAGTTGAATCTTTACCCATTTTATTGACTTTTTACCTTTCAGTGTCTACATTACAATAGAACCATGAATGTAATATCAATGTGTTAGTGAACCCAAAATCATTGTTTTCTGTATAGGGAGATTCAATTTGTCCTTTAATCTTTGTTATCCACCACCTCTCTTAACTATCAATTACTTGACTACTTATTTTGCAAATCAAACATGGAAAGACGACCACAGGTATGAACACCGTTAAGTCTTTGACTTCGTGACAAGGCATCAGTGCATGTAAATTTTCTAACCAATACAGTGTGCTTTCTAATTTACTGATTTGTACGGAACTTCTTTAAGTTGTTTTTTATGAAAAGGGTCGCTCATTTTTTTATTTTTAATATTTTTTTATCAATTTCAGAAAAAGTAAAATGTTATAAGTCGATGCAAAAAAGTACATGTATAGTAATGCTTTCATTTTCGAAGCATACTTTTATTATAACAATTTTCGATAGAACATCTGTATTCTATTTGTTCAGTTATCCAATTTGTAATTTGTTTTTAACAAAAATTGATGTACTTTTTATCCCTAACAAATGATGATGCACTCAAAACTAGTGATTTGGGAGATTTCGTTTCATAAGTTTAGCTGCACTAATTGCATTTTAATAGTAGACTGATCTAAGTAAAGTTGTTACACCATAGGCGCAGCACGTGACACAGATGAAGATGGATCAACCTTTATCTATTTTTTTTCTAGATTTTAAAATTCTCAAAGAGTGTCTGCACTGATGTTATATAATTTTAATATGATACTTTATTATCGTTCATTACCTAGGTGTAAAGAAGCAGTGTGAAAACACATTGCAGGATATTTTTTGTTGTTGTTTTAATTATCAGAGTGTTGACCCATGTAGAGATCTAGACTACTTTGAACGAAACATGGAGGTCACGCCTTATTTATATAAGTAATTAATTGGCAGTCAAAATAAAGGATTATAAGGTTCAGCTTTTTGTAACATACTTTGGAGGTTTCGTGTTTGTTTGTACTTTACATTTTTTTTATTCCGCTGTAATATTATGTAATTTTAGGTACATTTTGTGTGGGTTTGGAAAATCTCTAAGGGCGACAAAGACGAAGAAGTAGAAAATTCTTCCCAAATATTCAATCAACACGGAGGATTTATTTTAATGAAGTCTATGCCTTGTACCACAATTCTCATCTAGACAACTTCAATCGTACATATAGATGAAATATGAATTACATGTAAATTTCAAATTTGAATATCTTACTCTTTAATGCTAAGAAAATGGTACATGTTATCTTCCTCGTACTTTCAAACCATAGAGATATGATTATTTGCTTTTAAACTAGCTATCATTTCTGTTTAATTCGAGTCAATAAATGATATCGAAATGAACTGTGTAAAGTACTATTTTATAAATAAATTAAGAGTCATTTAATTTAATTGTTTCCCTACATTTCATTAATTCTTTGTTGATGTAGAACGTTCAAATTACAAAACGATGCATTAAGGATGAAATTCCCCTGTATATCAAGCAAAATAATCCATTTTGTTAAACTTATCCTCGATATCCATGGAGACATTCTGTCATTTTGTAATCAGAATGCCATTAAGTTTACTTGTCGCTATTTCGTAGAAATATAAAAGAGAGGATATCTAAAACATGAAAAAAACTTTTAAATTGTTTCGTAATGAAAGTCGAAATGTGAAAGCTGAAGTCTCTTAATTTGTTTTTGATGTGGTGTGTCTAATATACGGATTATAAAAAGCATTTCAATCAATGATAATGAGACAGTTGATAGAGTTTATTTCAGCTTTGGTTGGATTTATAAAATTCTTGCGTTATAGCATTTCTTTTATAAACCATATATTTCACAAATGAAGTCAAAATAGAATATTGGCGTTGCAAAACAATCAAATTCGGGAGTTTATTATATATAGATCCAATTCACCTCATTAAAGATGAAAATATTTCCAAAAAAGAGTGTTACATTTGGTGAACATGTGTTAATTGGCTTATCAAGAATATGACAATTGGTATCCATTGGTTTGAGGTGTTCGATCTTTATATTTTGACATTTGCTTAAGGACCTTCCGTTTAAAATTTTCATCGGAGTTCGGTATTTTTTGTTATTTTACTTTTTAATTAGAGGCAGTTGTTTTCTAATGTTCAATAATCACAAGTAAATCTATGTATGATACAATTAAATCCTTAGGGAATTGCATGAACTCAAAACGGAGCGAGACCAGACACACCGATAATCGTCTTCTGACATGCATGCATACTCTGGAATGCAAAAACAAAGCTTAGTCAAATTGTCACATTATGGAAAAGGACACAGTCGATAAAAGGGCCATGTTGAGCTTAGTCGATCTTACAACACTTAACTATAGATTTATAAGTCATGTTAGTCTGTCATTCAATTTTCAGAATTATCCCTAGTGGTAAAATGAGCACTGTTAACAATTTGCCAGGCGTACTGTCAGTTAAGATTAGTGCACCAAATGTAAAGCCTGGTATCTTTTAAGAGTTAATTCAGTTTTAGTTCGACTCCCCTGTAACCGTTTTTTATGCCAAATTTATGGGCATTATTTTTTCTTGTATGCGCGTCCGTTCGTCCATCCGTCCGTGTGTCCGTTCGTCCAGCTTTAGGTTAAAGTTTTTGGTCGAGGCAGTTTTTGATAAAGTTGAAAATTTAGTACACATGTTCCCTATCATATAATCTTTCTAATTTTATTGCCAAATAAGAGATTTCCTACCATTTTCATGCTTCATTGAACATAGAAAATGATACTGCGGATGGGGCATCCGTGTACTTTGGACACATTCTTGTTAACTTTGAAAGCAAAAACACACTGAATGGTCTGAAAAAGGTACTGAACAGTAAAAAGTAAACTGACTTCGAACAAAGATTTTAACATTACTGAATTTACCTAATTTATTATGTATCAGCACATTCACTGAAACTAAACGCATTTAATTTCTGATCAGAATTTTCTTAAATTCGTTTGCTAGTGTGATAATTACAGTAGGTTATAATCTGGCAAAATATGGAAGTAATACATGTGTTGATTAATCTTTTGAACAAATAATTTTGGCTTTAATTGTATGTTTTTAAAATAACAGAAACTTATAAACATTTCCTTATTTCCATTTTAACATATAATTTAAATTCCTTCACTAAATGATATATTAATAAAGTCAAATGTATAACGTGTGTAGAATCTTCCCTATACATCAACCACTTTTTTGGTTGAATTTCTCTAACAAACAGTAAAAATGTTCTATGAAAAGTCAAAAGACGTCGCCATACTATTAATATTGTAACGTGATAGACGACTGTGATTTAGGATTATTGTAAACAATCATTTCAACTTGAGTATTGTGGGTAACATGAGAATCCAAGTCTTATTAAACTGGTCACTTTAAGGCAATTGGATAGCAATTTATAATGGAACTTGGCTATAAAAAAGGCATTTAAGTGACGTCGATCAGACATCGTAGATCCGTTAATAACGATGATTATAAAGACGTCGCCGTTAAATGATCTCAAAACAACATCTTTTAATTCAATTCTGTGTTTATTTGTACGTAAACGCGTAATTTTGTTCGTCCTTTTAGACATTAATAGTATGTTTTCACTCCAGTGGCTTAAAAAATAGCAGATACATCGTCTTTGAACAGGAATACTAAAGCATTATTCAGGTGGAATAGCCCAATGCCATGTTTCATGGTAAATGACACTTTAAAACACATGAATGAGTCATCTGAATCAAATGGTGTTAACTGAAAAGGTGAAAAAAAATAGCGCTTTCACCCTGACAAACTGAGGTACCTTAATCACGTCCTTTGTCTAAACAATTATCTTTACTTTAACCGCTTCATATATTGCTGATAATGTTTTATTGACCTGTGTTTGGTTATTAAGGTCTCCGTTTGTGAATCCAATTTCTAGCCTTATATGCTAATAATTTCCAATTAATTTTAACGTTTCTAGGTTTTTAAAATTTGTTATAGCGATGTATTTTTTTAGTTTTTATGTTTTTATATACATCAAGCTGATGACTTATGTGTAAATTTTGCGTTTACTATTACGTAACAATTTTATCAACGCTTTCACCACACAGTCGAACCCAAGGTTAGACTGGGCAATAGTTATGTTTTCTTCCATGGACTTCTCACACCCGGCAAAAAAGTAATTGCACGGGTCCATACGGAGTGTGCGTGTACTGAATATGAGTGGCACGCTCTCTCCACGTCATGAAAGCAGAAACTTTTTGAGAGTAGCCTGTTGCAAGCATAAATGTATGCCCCTAGACATACATGAAAGTACAGAACTCCAAGGTACAGAAAACATATCATGATTCCAGCTGTGCCTTTATCTGGGTAGATACATTATGACAGCATCTTGATGATATCAGTTGTTGTTTGTTTTAAAGGGAGACATTTTGAAAAATTTGATTATTTTTTTGTAACGGAAGATATCAATTTAAAATAGATGTTGATGCAAGTTGAATAATACAATTCCAGTAAAGTTATGTTAGTACACTTGTCAAGGCCGGAATTGCACAAGTAGATGGTGGGTTTTTTTGTGATTTCCGCGGTTGTCAGTTGCAGGAAGATAACAAATGTTTTATATGTACGTACATAGACATTTAGTAAGGCAGTCATTTCAGTAAATTTACGTGTTATAACAGCAGTATTTAAGAACATGTCACCACAGGGAATATAAATATGTGCAGAATTCTTCTCGTTTCAAAACAGATTTTAATAAAATCATTTTTCGATTTTTACAGAAGTTATTTCCATATTAAAGTTTTGTCAGGGAATTTTATCTTATTGCTGTGTTTTTCTTTCTTTTGAAATGTTTCATACAGTGTTTATTGATTGGTGTAATAATAACATGTATCAACGTAACTTAGGTCAACCTTCAACATTGTCATTCAACATAATATTCACAATTGTTTGACTTTAAATCAACCGAACAACAAAAAACATCTGCACATTAATTTATACAAACTATTAAATGTACGTTTTTAATTACACGCATTACATAATATCGCGAATCTCATCATATTGTGGTCTATACATTTATGTATAACAATAAAATACATAATTTATATTCAGTTTGTATCCTAGATGGATTTTTATTTATTCAATCAATTACAACAAGCTACAAAACGGTAGATAAGTTGCGCCCATAATCTGTTAGATATGAATAACATTTTGCTCTGGCAGGAAAAGGACAGTTCAATACGAGTTGTATAACAGTTAGCTTTAATATTGAGCATGAAATGTTTATCAAGTATTATTAAACACGGACGAGCAACTAGTCATCTGTTCTATTGACAGAGGTAAGCATATATTACAAATGTTTGATTTAATTACAAGCTAAAATCGCTAACAGTATGACACATTGCTAGATGTAAAATATTTTTTTACAGGTTTTATTTGTTGTTAGAATACAAATCATGTGATATTTATTGTTTCATTTTTTAACCGAGATGTGAGTTGTAGCTTTGAGTTCTTCATCTTATTGTTTGATTCGTACCAATAAATTTCAAACAGTGTTTACCAATTTTATATCGACATAGTATATACCCAGTGGGTATGTAATAAAGTTGAAAGTAAAAAGAGTAGTTATAAAGCTGGCTGAGTCTGTCTTATTATATGTGTAAAGAAAGCGTTTGTTTAGTGGTATATTGTATCATGCTGACATGTTATTCCGAACTATCTCCCTTATATATAAATTTATCATATATTTTATAACTTTAGTGCATAATAAATCATTTAACTATATTTGAGTTTGTAAACAAAAAATAATGTCATTTTTATATGAAGATGGCCTTTAAAAAATGTCACACAGACAATGCCAACTCACCTTGTACAATTCTAATTTAAATTCTTTGAATATCAATAAAAACGTAAACTTGCGACATATATCCGGATCTATAGGTGGAATAATTGTGTTACAGACAGTGCTTATATCACTATTAACAGCATTTATAGTCACCTAGATTAATACATTTTTAGTGAATTGTTTCGGAAATTCGTCAACTATTATTATGATTATTATGATACAATCTAAAGCTTATTAAAGTACAGATCATGCATGTGTCCACGCTCCGCTAACAAGAATCTAACCGGGCTCCGTTATACGATCAGGCTATTTTTGATAAGTATTTGAAAGATTAGTTGGTGTTCTCTGTCTTTGTTTTTACAATACATGGTACTTTCCAAATTATCGGCAGATTTTTTTATTGGATGATTTAACAATTACCAAAACGGATATGTTGATAGATCGTTGTAAGCAAAACATGAACAAGTCATCTGTGTTTTAGGCACAGTATATGTATTTATGATTAAAGGCGAATCTTAACAATATAATACAGTGACAGAATGTTTTTGAACAGAGCTGGTTTTTAGTAGTTAGTGCTTCGGTGCCTTCAATGACAGACTAATGCAGATTATCCTCACCAAATTATATATGATCTGCCTTTTTTAACCGGAGATCGTTTTAGTATCTGACATTTTTCACAGTCATAAGTTTTGATTTGCACAACTTGAAATACATTTCTACATTTATGAACAGTTATAAGCTAGATTTGTTGCTTGGTATAAAAGAAAATCAGCAAGTTGTCTTGCTGTGTTCTTTGGGTTTGTTCTAGTTTGGAAATATATTTACTCGTTTCGGTATTTGTTTAGTTTTTCCCCGTAAAAGTTGTCTATATACTGTTAATATACGTCTCGATATGTTACAACTTCCCGGCAGATTTTGTCTATCGAAAAACTATAATTTATACAGTGCTCAAATCCACAATTAAATAAACTTCGTCTGAAATTTATCCCAACTATATTAGATCTCAATTTACTTGGGTAAATATTTTTTCTTCCATCAGAAGATTTCTTTTAGGCATATATAGTGTCATTGACTTTTATAACATATCCACTGTCTTAAAGGAGCTACGAGATATATAAAAAATATAAAATATGATTTCGTTTGTTCAATCATTGGTGAAGGTGAAAAAGTGAAATAATAATGCTCTATGAAAGTGAAAAAAAAGTAAATTATTTGATTGACTGATTCCTTCCACAAAATAAATCATTCTTATACAGGTAAAACGCTGATTTACATATATGTTTAATCTGTAATATGAATTGGAACAGACCTAGAAAATTTCATTTCACGAGTTCGCTTAATCTATTTATGTCTGTATTATGGTTTATGTCGCTTATATGACCATATGAGGTCTTCGGAGGCCAACTCGATAGTTAACAAGATGGCATCTAGACTTAAATACACATGAAACGAAACTACATATTATCGAGCTTATGCCCTAAAAAAAGTTTAGACTTTGTATAGTACGGTTACATGTTTTCCATTGGTATAAATCAAATATGAGAATTGCGTTGTCAGTTTGTTTTAGATTTATGAGTTTGACTGTCCCTTTGGTATTTTTCGTCCTTCTTTGGAGTCAAATCGGTGAACATGAATTTGAAAGCTAGTGTCCCTTTAAATACCTTTTCAATCGGTAATTTCAATTATGTAAATCTTTTAAATTCGGTGGAACATGTATCTCCCACATTTTGCTCCATAAAATAGAAATATTTAGCATAGAACCGAAGTTGATCCTAAACACTTTATACATCGTAGGTGAAATGTATCGTACCAACTGTTGTCTTTAAGACATCTACAGTACAATTAAAGGATTTGGCCATTATTGGTATAATCGGCAATGTTTTTTAATTATTAGAAACAAGTTTATCAATGAAGGCATTACCCAAATGTGGTAAATTTGAATAACATCATAATAGTATGGTTACTGAATAAGGGTATATAGTTTTCAATAGTTTATAAAAGAGGTTCTGTGTTATTTCAAGAATTTGACCTTATATTAGAATTTTACATAATGAAAAGATTCCAAAAACATAAATACGATTACCATTCACTTTGTATTAGAAACTTTGAAATATGCTGAATGTTAATTAGGTTACAGTATATTTAGTCTGAATATTTAAGTCTGTTAGATAAGAAATACCTTGCATACGATGATGTTGTCTTTGAAATGATATATTGAAAACATATGGATCATTAACTTCCGCGAAAATAACAGTAAAAACGACAACAAGCTGATGTGCATTAGTAAATATTTTCAAAGATAAGTTTTACTTATAAGAGACAATCTCTAAGAAGCTTTGTCTCTGTCAATATACACTGAGCAAATGTAAGCTTTGTTTCTCCATACAGCTTTAAACTTTTAACTTGAAAAAACTATTTAAATTATTTTGATGAATAAAGCAAACTGGACTATTACAGATTCTGAAGCAAATTGCAATGCAAGCATATTTAATTAAACATGAGGTCAAAACAAAATTATTCTGATTTTAACACTAACACTAACTTAAGTTAAATCACATTAAGGGTTTTTGTTTATTAGTGACAATTCAATTATTGTAAAGAAGACTTTCTCAACACAACTGTGTGTTCATAAACACACGAGAACATTAGTTGTTTGTGTTATCTACTAACACATATCTTTGACAGTAGATCCCAAAAGAACAGTCACAAATTATATGTCTGCGATAGATAGATAACGCCATGGCAAAAACAAACGAAGAAAGACGAATAGATAAAAAGAAAAGTCAAAAACATTACACATTACACTTACGGCAGAGTACGACGAAACTTACAAACGATTGGTTATGACCTCATGTGCACCGGAAGGGTGGGCATATACTGCTCACATTGTGACACTTGTTATGTGGCGCACTTATCATTGCTAAAGCTATATGCATATACATATAGATGAAAACAGTATTGGTGACAAACAAAATGAATTCAACAGGCAACCAAACACAATAAAATGAAAGTCAATATAATAACACCCACAGTAGAATGTAGACTGCGATTATCTAAAAGAAATGTGATGATACGTTATAACAAATCTCATAGATTTATTGCAAACAGATGTAAATTTTAATGGATATTTTTCTGAGATAATTTTCAAATGCAAAACGAATATATCAAATACTTTTTTGTACAGGATTCCATTTCAGACATATAGCTGAAATTCTTATTTGAACCGTTTCATTTAATTGGTTATCAAAAGTACCAGGATTATAATTTTATACGCCAGACGCGCGTTTCGTCTACATAAGACTCATCAGTGACGCTCAGATCAAAATAGTTAAAAAGCCAAATAAATACAAAGTTGAAGAGCATTGAGGATCAAAAATTCCTAAAAGTTGTGCCAAATATGGCTAAGGTAATCTACTCCTGGGGTAAGAAAATCCTTAGTTTTTCGAAAAATTCAAAGTTTTGTAAACAGAAAATTTATAAAAATGACCATATAATTGATATTCATGTCAACACCGAAGTGCTGACTACTGGGCTGGTGATACCCTCGGGGACGAAACGTCCACCAGCAGTGGCATCGACCCAGTGGTGTAAATAGTTATCAAAAGTACCAGGATTATAATTTTATACGCCAGACGCGCGTTTCGTCTACATAAGACTCATCAGTGACGCTCAGATCAAAATAGTTAAAAAGCCAAATAAATACAAAGTTGAAGAGCATTGAGGATCAAAAATTCCTAAAAGTTGTGCCAAATATGGCTAAGGTAATCTACTCCTGGGGTAAGAAAATCCTTAGTTTTTCGAAAAATTCAAAGTTTTGTAAACAGAAAATTTATAAAAATGACCATATAATTGATATTCATGTCAACACCGAAGTGCTGACTACTGGGCTGGTGATACCCTCGGGGACGAAACGTCCACCAGCAGTGGCATCGACCCAGTGGTGTAAATAGTTATCAAAAGTACCAGGATTATAATTTTATACGCCAGACGCGCGTTTCGTCTACATAAGACTCATCAGTGACGCTCAGATCAAAATAGTTAAAAAGCCAAATAAATACAAAGTTGAAGAGCATTGAGGATCAAAAATTCCTAAAAGTTGTGCCAAATATGGCTAAGGTAATCTACTCCTGGGGTAAGAAAATCCTTAGTTTTTCGAAAAATTCAAAGTTTTGTAAACAGAAAATTTATAAAAATGACCATATAATTGATATTCATGTCAACACCGAAGTGCTGACTACTGGGCTGGTGATACCCTCGGGGACGAAACGTCCACCAGCAGTGGCATCGACCCAGTGGTGTAAATAGTTATCAAAAGTACCAGGATTATAATTTTATACGCCAGACGCGCGTTTCGTCTACATAAGACTCATCAGTGACGCTCAGATCAAAATAGTTAAAAAGCCAAATAAATACAAAGTTGAAGAGCATTGAGGATCAAAAATTCCTAAAAGTTGTGCCAAATATGGCTAAGGTAATCTACTCCTGGGGTAAGAAAATCCTTAGTTTTTCGAAAAATTCAAAGTTTTGTAAACAGAAAATTTATAAAAATGACCATATAATTGATATTCATGTCAACACCGAAGTGCTGACTACTGGGCTGGTGATACCCTCGGGGACGAAACGTCCACCAGCAGTGGCATCGACCCAGTGGTGTAAATAGTTATCAAAAGTACCAGGATTATAATTTTATACGCCAGACGCGCGTTTCGTCTACATAAGACTCATCAGTGACGCTCAGATCAAAATAGTTAAAAAGCCAAATAAATACAAAGTTGAAGAGCATTGAGGATCAAAAATTCCTAAAAGTTGTGCCAAATATGGCTAAGGTAATCTACTCCTGGGGTAAGAAAATCCTTAGTTTTTCGAAAAATTCAAAGTTTTGTAAACAGAAAATTTATAAAAATGACCATATAATTGATATTCATGTCAACACCGAAGTGCTGACTACTGGGCTGGTGATACCCTCGGGGACGAAACGTCCACCAGCAGTGGCATCGACCCAGTGGTGTAAATAGTTATCAAAAGTACCAGGATTATAATTTTATACGCCAGACGCGCGTTTCGTCTACATAAGACTCATCAGTGACGCTCAGATCAAAATAGTTAAAAAGCCAAATAAATACAAAGTTGAAGAGCATTGAGGATCAAAAATTCCTAAAAGTTGTGCCAAATATGGCTAAGGTAATCTACTCCTGGGGTAAGAAAATCCTTAGTTTTTCGAAAAATTCAAAGTTTTGTAAACAGAAAATTTATAAAAATGACCATATAATTGATATTCATGTCAACACCGAAGTGCTGACTACTGGGCTGGTGATACCCTCGGGGACGAAACGTCCACCAGCAGTGGCATCGACCCAGTGGTGTAAATAGTTATCAAAAGTACCAGGATTATAATTTTATACGCCAGACGCGCGTTTCGTCTACATAAGACTCATCAGTGACGCTCAGATCAAAATAGTTAAAAAGCCAAATAAATACAAAGTTGAAGAGCATTGAGGATCAAAAATTCCTAAAAGTTGTGCCAAATATGGCTAAGGTAATCTACTCCTGGGGTAAGAAAATCCTTAGTTTTTCGAAAAATTCAAAGTTTTGTAAACAGAAAATTTATAAAAATGACCATATAATTGATATTCATGTCAACACCGAAGTGCTGACTACTGGGCTGGTGATACCCTCGGGGACGAAACGTCCACCAGCAGTGGCATCGACCCAGTGGTGTAAATAGTTATCAAAAGTACCAGGATTATAATTTTATACGCCAGACGCGCGTTTCGTCTACATAAGACTCATCAGTGACGCTCAGATCAAAATAGTTAAAAAGCCAAATAAATACAAAGTTGAAGAGCATTGAGGATCAAAAATTCCTAAAAGTTGTGCCAAATATGGCTAAGGTAATCTACTCCTGGGGTAAGAAAATCCTTAGTTTTTCGAAAAATTCAAAGTTTTGTAAACAGAAAATTTATAAAAATGACCATATAATTGATATTCATGTCAACACCGAAGTGCTGACTACTGGGCTGGTGATACCCTCGGGGACGAAACGTCCACCAGCAGTGGCATCGACCCAGTGGTGTAAATAGTTATCAAAAGTACCAGGATTATAATTTTATACGCCAGACGCGCGTTTCGTCTACATAAGACTCATCAGTGACGCTCAGATCAAAATAGTTAAAAAGCCAAATAAATACAAAGTTGAAGAGCATTGAGGATCAAAAATTCCTAAAAGTTGTGCCAAATATGGCTAAGGTAATCTACTCCTGGGGTAAGAAAATCCTTAGTTTTTCGAAAAATTCAAAGTTTTGTAAACAGAAAATTTATAAAAATGACCATATAATTGATATTCATGTCAACACCGAAGTGCTGACTACTGGGCTGGTGATACCCTCGGGGACGAAACGTCCACCAGCAGTGGCATCGACCCAGTGGTGTAAATAGTTATCAAAAGTACCAGGATTATAATTTTATACGCCAGACGCGCGTTTCGTCTACATAAGACTCATCAGTGACGCTCAGATCAAAATAGTTAAAAAGCCAAATAAATACAAAGTTGAAGAGCATTGAGGATCAAAAATTCCTAAAAGTTGTGCCAAATATGGCTAAGGTAATCTACTCCTGGGGTAAGAAAATCCTTAGTTTTTCGAAAAATTCAAAGTTTTGTAAACAGAAAATTTATAAAAATGACCATATAATTGATATTCATGTCAACACCGAAGTGCTGACTACTGGGCTGGTGATACCCTCGGGGACGAAACGTCCACCAGCAGTGGCATCGACCCAGTGGTGTAAATAGTTATCAAAAGTACCAGGATTATAATTTTATACGCCAGACGCGCGTTTCGTCTACATAAGACTCATCAGTGACGCTCAGATCAAAATAGTTAAAAAGCCAAATAAATACAAAGTTGAAGAGCATTGAGGATCAAAAATTCCTAAAAGTTGTGCCAAATATGGCTAAGGTAATCTACTCCTGGGGTAAGAAAATCCTTAGTTTTTCGAAAAATTCAAAGTTTTGTAAACAGAAAATTTATAAAAATGACCATATAATTGATATTCATGTCAACACCGAAGTGCTGACTACTGGGCTGGTGATACCCTCGGGGACGAAACGTCCACCAGCAGTGGCATCGACCCAGTGGTGTAAATAGTTATCAAAAGTACCAGGATTATAATTTTATACGCCAGACGCGCGTTTCGTCTACATAAGACTCATCAGTGACGCTCAGATCAAAATAGTTAAAAAGCCAAATAAATACAAAGTTGAAGAGCATTGAGGATCAAAAATTCCTAAAAGTTGTGCCAAATATGGCTAAGGTAATCTACTCCTGGGGTAAGAAAATCCTTAGTTTTTCGAAAAATTCAAAGTTTTGTAAACAGAAAATTTATAAAAATGACCATATAATTGATATTCATGTCAACACCGAAGTGCTGACTACTGGGCTGGTGATACCCTCGGGGACGAAACGTCCACCAGCAGTGGCATCGACCCAGTGGTGTAAATAGTTATCAAAAGTACCAGGATTATAATTTTATACGCCAGACGCGCGTTTCGTCTACATAAGACTCATCAGTGACGCTCAGATCAAAATAGTTAAAAAGCCAAATAAATACAAAGTTGAAGAGCATTGAGGATCAAAAATTCCTAAAAGTTGTGCCAAATATGGCTAAGGTAATCTACTCCTGGGGTAAGAAAATCCTTAGTTTTTCGAAAAATTCAAAGTTTTGTAAACAGAAAATTTATAAAAATGACCATATAATTGATATTCATGTCAACACCGAAGTGCTGACTACTGGGCTGGTGATACCCTCGGGGACGAAACGTCCACCAGCAGTGGCATCGACCCAGTGGTGTAAATAGTTATCAAAAGTACCAGGATTATAATTTTATACGCCAGACGCGCGTTTCGTCTACATAAGACTCATCAGTGACGCTCAGATCAAAATAGTTAAAAAGCCAAATAAATACAAAGTTGAAGAGCATTGAGGATCAAAAATTCCTAAAAGTTGTGCCAAATATGGCTAAGGTAATCTACTCCTGGGGTAAGAAAATCCTTAGTTTTTCGAAAAATTCAAAGTTTTGTAAACAGAAAATTTATAAAAATGACCATATAATTGATATTCATGTCAACACCGAAGTGCTGACTACTGGGCTGGTGATACCCTCGGGGACGAAACGTCCACCAGCAGTGGCATCGACCCAGTGGTGTAAATAGTTATCAAAAGTACCAGGATTATAATTTTATACGCCAGACGCGCGTTTCGTCTACATAAGACTCATCAGTGACGCTCAGATCAAAATAGTTAAAAAGCCAAATAAATACAAAGTTGAAGAGCATTGAGGATCAAAAATTCCTAAAAGTTGTGCCAAATATGGCTAAGGTAATCTACTCCTGGGGTAAGAAAATCCTTAGTTTTTCGAAAAATTCAAAGTTTTGTAAACAGAAAATTTATAAAAATGACCATATAATTGATATTCATGTCAACACCGAAGTGCTGACTACTGGGCTGGTGATACCCTCGGGGACGAAACGTCCACCAGCAGTGGCATCGACCCAGTGGTGTAAATAGTTATCAAAAGTACCAGGATTATAATTTTATACGCCAGACGCGCGTTTCGTCTACATAAGACTCATCAGTGACGCTCAGATCAAAATAGTTAAAAAGCCAAATAAATACAAAGTTGAAGAGCATTGAGGATCAAAAATTCCTAAAAGTTGTGCCAAATATGGCTAAGGTAATCTACTCCTGGGGTAAGAAAATCCTTAGTTTTTCGAAAAATTCAAAGTTTTGTAAACAGAAAATTTATAAAAATGACCATATAATTGATATTCATGTCAACACCGAAGTGCTGACTACTGGGCTGGTGATACCCTCGGGGACGAAACGTCCACCAGCAGTGGCATCGACCCAGTGGTGTAAATAGTTATCAAAAGTACCAGGATTATAATTTTATACGCCAGACGCGCGTTTCGTCTACATAAGACTCATCAGTGACGCTCAGATCAAAATAGTTAAAAAGCCAAATAAATACAAAGTTGAAGAGCATTGAGGATCAAAAATTCCTAAAAGTTGTGCCAAATATGGCTAAGGTAATCTACTCCTGGGGTAAGAAAATCCTTAGTTTTTCGAAAAATTCAAAGTTTTGTAAACAGAAAATTTATAAAAATGACCATATAATTGATATTCATGTCAACACCGAAGTGCTGACTACTGGGCTGGTGATACCCTCGGGGACGAAACGTCCACCAGCAGTGGCATCGACCCAGTGGTGTAAATAGTTATCAAAAGTACCAGGATTATAATTTTATACGCCAGACGCGCGTTTCGTCTACATAAGACTCATCAGTGACGCTCAGATCAAAATAGTTAAAAAGCCAAATAAATACAAAGTTGAAGAGCATTGAGGATCAAAAATTCCTAAAAGTTGTGCCAAATATGGCTAAGGTAATCTACTCCTGGGGTAAGAAAATCCTTAGTTTTTCGAAAAATTCAAAGTTTTGTAAACAGAAAATTTATAAAAATGACCATATAATTGATATTCATGTCAACACCGAAGTGCTGACTACTGGGCTGGTGATACCCTCGGGGACGAAACGTCCACCAGCAGTGGCATCGACCCAGTGGTGTAAATAGTTATCAAAAGTACCAGGATTATAATTTTATACGCCAGACGCGCGTTTCGTCTACATAAGACTCATCAGTGACGCTCAGATCAAAATAGTTAAAAAGCCAAATAAATACAAAGTTGAAGAGCATTGAGGATCAAAAATTCCTAAAAGTTGTGCCAAATATGGCTAAGGTAATCTACTCCTGGGGTAAGAAAATTAATATCATACGTAATAGACGTGATAAATATGCTTCTACAAAATGACATTACTAGTGGAAAATTAGTTATACAAATCAAAACAGTTATTGTGTTAATTTACGTTTTTTGATTGAGTTAAGCCTTCTAATTGATATTTTATCGTGTGTTTTTCTATGTTGTGATGTTATACTACTGTTTCAGAAAAGGGAGAAGGTTTGGTACCATTAAATAAAGGCAACAGTAGTATACCGATGTTCAAACTCATAAATCCATGAACAAAAAACAAAATCGGGTAACAAACTAAAACTGAGGGAAACGCATTAAATATAAGAGGAGAACAACGACACAACACTACAAAGTAACACACACAGAAACGGAACAAGCAACAGACAAAATCCCACGAGAATAACAAATATAACATCAAAACCAAATACATGAATTTGGGATAGACAAGTACCGTGACACGTCTTATCGCAATGTGAATTTACACTCAAAAATAAGAGAAAACAAACGACGCAATGTTAAAATGTAACACATACAGAAACGAACTATAATATAACAATGGCCATATTCCTGACTTGGTACAGGACATTTTTAAAGAAAACATGCCAAATCTCCCCTTTTATAGCGTTTTAAAACGTTTAATACCGCTGCAAATGTTTGCACATGTCCTAGGTCAGGAATCTGATGTACAGTAGTTGTCGTTTGTTTATGTAATTTATACGTGTTTCTCGTTTCTCGTTTTTTATATAGATTAGACCATTGGTTTTCCCGTTTGAATGGTTTTACACTAGTAATTTTAGGGCACTTTATAGCTTATTGTTCGGTGTGTGCCAAGACTCCGTGTTGAAGGCCGTACATTGGCCTATAATGGTTTACTTTTATAAATTGTTATTTGGATGGAGAGTTGTCTCATTGGCACTTACACCACATCTTCCTATATCTATGATAATAAATATATACAAGGACTATATTTTGTATATACGCCAGACGCGCGTTTCGTCTAGAAAAGTTTCATCAGTGATTGATAGTGTTTAAACATTGTAATAAAGTTTTTATATAAGTAAAACATTGCTTTTATAAACTCTTTAAAAGATGCAGATGAACAAGAAATATACCTAATTTTGTATTCATTATTGAGAAAACATCCATAGAACAAACAACACGTAACAAAGTTTGTTGTTTTTATGTGTAGTTAATCGCTTGTTATTTTTGGTAGAAAACCTCAGTTGTTTTCAAATATCTCTGTTGTAAAAACCTGCAGGAGAAATCATTGTACTTGTCGCTTTAGATAATAATTCTTTTTCACATGAGTTTTTTTACGTGCATAAAACGCCTACGATTAATTATGTAGACATAATGTCATTTCATAGTTTAATTATTTTTCCATCTGTTTTCTCCCCCAAAAGATAAGATATCATTAGGTGATGAAAAAAATAGTTTAACACAAATTCCGTCGGTACCTTAGTAGAATATCTAGTCTGATGAAGCATTGATTGATAAATTATCCATGTAATGCAAAGTTTTATGATTAATGGCCATTCTAAGATTTGCAATAATAGATGATGACAGTTAGTTCATTCACCATAGGGCTTTAGTCTTCCCGAGTTACATCACGGTGTTTACTTTCAATCATAAAGTTGTTCAACATATCGACTTCTTTTATCATAAAAATAAAGTTCGTGCCAATATGTTATTTCACAAGAAAAGACGATTGTTTACAAACAAACATCGAAATAAAGTTATTCAATTGGTCACATAACATTTAATGTTAAAAAAAAACCAAAACAATTGTAAATGATAAAAAGAAACTAGTTTACTTGGAAAATATTATACTTAGCTGTAAAGTGCATTTGATGCAGATTGGTAGATGATGAATCAAATTACAAATTAAATCTGCTCTCTTATGTCGAAATGTTCGCGATACAACAGCATCGAAGTAATGACAATTGGATGAATGTTTATTTTAAGGACTTACATTTTTCTGTCTATTTAACTGACCTCGTGGCAGTTATTCAAATTAATGAAAACAGAAATCGAAAAATGTTAATTAAAGCACTCATAATAAAAAAAATAAAAATAAGGAAAAATGTTTTTTTTAATATAAATTGACTGTTAGCAAATAATAAGGATTTTCTTATCTAAAGTAAAGATAACCTTGGCCGTATTTGGCACAACTGTTTTTTTTTTAATTTGGGGTCATCAATGCTCTTCAACTTCGTACTTGTTTGGCCTTCTAACTATATTGATATGAGCGTCACTGATGAGTCTTATGTAGACAAAACACGCATCTGACGTATAAAATCAAAAGCCTGGTACCTTTGATAACTATCAAAACGACAAAAACTTTAAAAAAAAAAACACAGATGGAAGATAGTGAGAAATTCTAAAATTGGAAGACAATTCTAAACTGAAAACATTGCACGAGTATCGTCCTTTTTAGAATATAAACTACCTGCAAATAGCTTGCAATTAATTATTATGCAATAACTCTTATGTTTTCTATAAAGACTTTTTGTGTGACTGTGCCAATTGATATCCGACATTGTTATTCTCTCTCTCTGGTTAACTTGTGTTTACTGTATGTTTACACTTGAAACGATTTTAACTTGCGATTTTATTTCTATTATGATTGTTTTGGTATATGTTTTTTCTTATTCCATGGAAGCTATTCAATTAGTGCTTCAAGATGGTGAAAGTGTAATCATTCCTTCACACGGTCCTCGCCAAGTTCATTCATTTCTTTTTTACACTCACTCTGGACGATTTTAGCTTTGAGCTTTGATCTATCATAGTTTCCTCGGTAGAGTGTTACTGCTACCAAGGAATGTAATGACTCAATGATTCTAAGTGATAAAGAGTACCATCATCATTTGGTTGACCAAATATCTGTATCAATTATGACGACACTCTTTTAGTCGACTGTGACATAACCATATGCGACTTAAGTGAAAATACATCCTTTGTATAGATAAATGTTATGATAGAATCAGGATCGAATGAAGGAACAATCGTTGGAAAAAAAATGGACAATTCAATTATGACTGTCGTTTAAAAATACCCATCAACTAAACGTAACATATGTATTGCTAAAAAAATCAAGCATCATGATTATGCCAGTTGGGATAACTTTGTGTTTGAGTAAATGTGGTCTTAACAAAGAATATACGATGGACGTACCCTAACCAAAGTCATTGTAATTTTTTTTCAGTCTGTTCTGTCATTTTTTTTTTTATAGAATACTCTTGTGTAAAGGTAAGATAGTTTTATATGCCTTTTACGAAAACTTTTATTTAGTCTAACAGATCTTTAGATGCTTTACTATCCATATATGATTCACACTGCACCTAGGGTAGGATGTTTAACGGTAACCCCGAACCCAGTTTTCATTGCTAAACGGACGCAATAAATGTGCGTTATTGTAAAAATAAAAGAGTGTCCGAACAGCTTTTTACAAGTTAAAGAAGAAACAGAACATTGCATAAAGGACACGTGTGTGTTAACAGAGGATTAGAGGAAATTGAATGCCTGATTAGTCATCTGGTTAAATTTCTTAAGTTCGAAAAAGTTTTGCCGAATGCAACCATAGTAATCTATTCCTAAAATGGTCATGTATTTATAAGTACATTATAAAAGTGCAGTTCTGACTCAACCATCCATCGTCCTTTATGTAGATTCAAACATTATTAAAAAAAATCTTTGAATATACAGACTTATTAACAAGTCATAAAACACCGCTTTATCGCAATATCTTTTCGATCTCAGTCCTTTTGTCCCCTGTGTGTATCCATCAGTCTCGATATTGGTAGAAATGCAGATATAATTTTAACTAAGTTATTTGTTTTTAATCAACAGTGCTAACACTGATAATACAAAACGTAAGTGATGTACATTTCCAGAATACGTTGTCTCAAAGGGATGTGTTCATCGTTTATATTAAATCAGATATTCCCACAACAAGGAAACTTTAGGATCGTTTCTCAACAAATTAATCAACCATTTTATTTCGAACGTACAGCGTATAAATAAATATTGATTTAATGACAAAAGACAACTACAATGTTAATTGTTTCTGGATACAAATCATTTGCTTTCTAATTATGTATTATCTAGGATTGACATAAGGGTGTCGCGGTGTACTGTAGAAGGACAGTTTTTATAAACTTCATATGCATAAGGAAAGAATAGCAATTAGAAACCCATGCATTGCAGATAAGGAGAAGTGTAGGACCGAAACATTTTTGAAAACTTGTGAAAAAGAGACGGAATATTAATTGAACAAATAATCTGAATAATATCGACGCTTAATTAAAGGGTCGCTACGTCTGACATTTTTTTAATCATTTAATGCATTTTGGCAGATCAATTATGGTTAATTGTAATGTCGTTTTTAGTACGGACACAATATTTCCTTATGTTTTAATTGTGTTGAACATAATTTGTATTGTATGGCATGTAGTGTTGATGAATCGTGAAGCAGATATTAATCAACTATTCGATCAGTCAAATAGAACACACATATTCATTCACAGTTATTCTGGAGTATTTCACCTTTATACCTTTATACCATTACAAGTTGGTTGACCGTTATGGAATAACCGTTTCACACAGGATATCGGATATGTTCCTTATGTCGTAACTACAATCCCTTTTCCGTTCATGCATGTGACCTACAGAATTAGACTAATAACCGGATTTCTTATATTATGAGAAACACGACGGGTGCCACATGTGAAACAGGATCTGCTTACCCTTCCAAAGCACTTGAGAGCACCCCCAGTTTTTAGTGGGGTTCTTGTCGCTTATTCTTTAGTTTTAAATGTTGTGTCATGTGTACTATGTTTTGTCTGTTGGTCTTTTTCATTTTTAGCCATGGCGTTGTCAGTTAATTCCGATTTATGAGTTTGACTGTCCCTCTGGTTTCTTTCGTCCCTCTTTTATACTGAGTGACGAGTATTTTAGACAATCTCTGAAACTTTAATTTTTCATACATGGTAACATAGATATAGTAAAAACATGGTGATCAATATGTTGCTCCTCTAACTATTAATATTGATAAAAAGAAAATATAGTGATTTGTGTAATTTCAAAATAAGGGACTGATTATTATTCCTTAAATGAACCGTTTGTTATAATTTCGTGAGTTGTTTTTCGAGGTCAATCACATTTTGAATATAACTTATTAAATGAGTACATACATCGATAACATTTGTGACTGTAAAATATAAGCTATTGACTTCTTGTATTGATGGCATAATAGTATCAACCTGCTACATACAAGGTACCTATATGAATTTTCCGCATATTTTAAAAACATGTGGGTTGTTTTTATGACTGATTATTCCTCTTTTTGTGGACTTTGAATCGACGGAACCAGTTTTAGTGATTTTGATTATGGTTGAACTGTTACCCAATACAACATTCAGTTAAAACGAATATGAAACAAGAACAAAAAGATATCCGACGTATTTAAATTTGAGTATATGTTTAAAACTATCATTTCGATAACCTTCAGAAGCACAAAGATACCATTTAAATAATCTTTTCTCTGTTTGTGTTCAGTATTCTCGGTCCTCGTATCTTTCTGTTTACATTCACCAAAACCCCGCGGAAATCTCACATGCGTAGGTGCGTTCTAAAAGTCAGGTACGTTCGTACAACAAAGTTTACATTAAAAAATATATAATTGTCCCGAAAAAACAGCTGTCACGGATGCAAAGAGCTATTGGAGAAACAATTATTTTAATAAAAATATAAATCTTTGTAAGATCTAGTTCAAATATTTATAGTTTTTCACTTGTTTTCCATCACGATATAATTAACGAGACGTTTTTTCAAACACAACCAAATCACCCACCATGACAGCATTTTGTCCAATCACAGAAAGGATTTTCGAGCATCTGTATTCTGTTGCCATAGTTAAGCGTCATTAAGGTCAAAGGGCACAAACCGAAATTATACCGACTACGTCGGAAAAAACCCTCAGAGGTAACATACCAGTATTTCAATTTTGAATTGTTCTTCAAAATCCCTAATTTTAATCAGTGATGGCCTTCATTCAAAGTAAACATTCAAAATTTGTTAAACCGAGGTAAAACTTTATTCCGAAAGTCTAGTTTTATTTTAATGTTAAACAATTAAGTTATTTTAATTGTTTTTAAATGAGTGGTTACTAAAATATTTTTCTTTATACATAACTATTTAAATAATGAATGAAAACAATATAATTACAAATTAACTGTTTCATCAAATCTTCAATTATATGAAGCACACATGGTTTTTCAACAACAAGTCGTTCTGTTATCCGTAATTTGAATTTTTTTTCGGAATTATCGGTTTGTTAATTTCCTTCACCTTTGTATTTGGTTGGGCCTTCAATCTGATTTAATTCGACTGCCCCTGAATATGTATGTGTATACAAGCGGGGTAGAAGATACCATAAGGACAGTCAAACTCAAAATGCTCATTTGCCGTACCAAATATAAACCTGGTTCAATAAATGATTTGTATACAGCTACTATGTCCATTCCAATGTTATTGGTCGTCTCCTATCCGATAATATGACAAGCCCCGTTGGAAGCACTCTTGTGTTGACAGGAAATATTACTTATATATTTATTTTCATTAAATGTATCGTTTAAAAACGTTGAATTTTCGAAACATTAACGTTTTTCTACTCAAGGAATTGGCTTAGCTGTATCACACTAACTTTCGAATTTATCAGTTTTTGCCTTTTATTTGATTTTGACGTTAAACTGTTCCATTTCGAGCGCCACTGCTGATTCCCTTTGAAAGGAAATGCGAGTCTTATTTCTCGAAATAAGCCTATAATTTTAAATGATTTTTTATTTCGACGCCAGGGTCAAGGACACTGCGGACGGACATTTCGTCTACGATGCTTAACCAGCCAAGTAGTCAGCACGTTTTTGATTACATGTACTATCATTAGTTCATAATCTTCAAATTTACTGTAAAAAAGTAACCAATATTAATACTCCCAGGCAAAGATTCCCATAACCGTATTTGGTAGAACGTTTTGAAATTTGCAGTCGTCTATGCTCTTAAATTTAGAACTTGATTTCCAACTGTTTCGTTTTGAGGGACATTAGTCTTCTGTAGACAAAACGCATATTAGGCGTACCAAATTATAAGCCTGTTATATTTAAAGAGTAAATACATGAATATGATGTATCGCGCGAGCCCAATATCATATCCTTTTTTTAGATAATGGACGGCTTCCAAATGTTTGAAAAAAGCTGTCCTTGAAATATATAGAAATGTCATAACAACAAAATGCTGATTTAACTGAACTCTATTGGGAAATGAAGATAATACTCATTACAAAAATATATATAGGATAGATGTGTTTATACAGTTGTTTTCTAAAATCAAGATCCTATCTTAAATATATACATGAAATGATATCATATCATGACGAACTGACAGTATCTGTCTGTTTGAAGTCGTAGAAATGTAATTTCAATTCATAGTGTTTGAGATCCTGCTATTTGATTGATCAATTGTTTGCCTTTTCATTTCATATTAAGTAATTGTATAAGACTTGTAACAGTATGTCTTTCATTGATTATTTTCCAATGCTCAAAGAAAAAGAAAAATCTAACACTTTTGAAATCGATAGATCCGCTGCACATATCTTTCATCCATGCATATAATAAAAATTGAATTACCAACAACTGTTTGTCGTACGCAGTGTGTGTTATCTATTTTAGTTTGTTTGTATAGTTTGGAAAGAGTAAATTCAACAGCTTTATAAATATAGAAAACATTACTAATTATAGCTGCCAAATCTTTTATTAGCGTTGTTATTATGTACTATACATAGGAAACCCAATGTCATTCGATCAGTCGATTTCTTAAGAATTATTTACAATTGTATAAAAGAATGTATCAACGGTTGATAATAAGGATCCGCCGTAATGGTCTCAAAAAAATTCGATAGTAGTCCGTCAGAAGGGGACGATAAATGACTGACCCGTGTTAAGAGAGAGCCATATATCTTTCACGTAAATGACACCCTTATAGATTTCGAAAAAGAGCAGGCTAATGCCGCTACAAGGCAGCACTCGCATTTGCAAAGTGATAAGGGATTAATATAAGTTGCAATAACTTGTTTCCCAATCCACTATAAATAAATATGTTTAAACTAATAAAGATCCGCAATTCAGGGTTCTTCTATTTAATCAACTGGACCATGATCCTTCTTTATTTATGAAAGTACTCATCATCGAGAAAATTTATCACCACACAAATAGCCCTGTACTAAGTACTCCTTTCCGTAAAGATAGAGAACTTCTGGATAAGGAAATTAGGGACTGCAACGCCATATACTTGGAATGATAATGTCAAAGGAGTATGAAATTTGTCAAGTGCTGCCTGCAGTGATGTTAATGTAATGATTCTATGTAATACTGCCGTACGACAACAACGTAGTCATTGGCAAAAACATTACCATCGGCCTAATGTTTAAAAGTCTTCCAAATCTAGAACGCCCTCTGGAAGCTTTGATGACTTTCTTTTACATGTTCATCATCCACTAGGGTTTCATTACTTTTGAACTATTCTTTTTTCACTGCCTGTTAATTTTCTTAAATGTTTGAGAGATTATGCACTTGACAAAGAAGGCACCAATACGTTTTCTCCAATATACAAATTTGTCAGTATAATTTGTGACGGAGCTCTTTTCCGTCTTTTCAAACCAGTAAGATCGGAACCTTTTCTTATTCACTTTACAAATATAGGAATTGATGCAATCAACATCTGCAACGTTCTACATCACAAAGAGGTTACATCTAAAATTCCTATTTATTTTCAAAATCGGTCTGTTCCTATTGTATTCTACATTTACACCAATTGCACCCAAAATATTTAACTATAAACAAGCATTGCAGGGCCTTGCAGGGACAATACAAAAAAACTCTGACATGTGACTGTTCCCATTCGTCTTATAATAACAGCCCCTTCTGGTCATGCTATTACTGAGGATTTTAACATAATTCAACATAAAAATCTCCGATTTGTATGTTAATCGTGTTACTATGAATGTCTTGTGTTTCTTTGGTACATATGACGTGGCTCTATACTATTAAAGATCCCGTCATTGTTACTGTTCTATTATAATGCCATTATGTGTATTGTCCTATTATAATTTAAAAAATACTTTGAACGACAAAATTATTTTACTCGCGTAGTGGTATTAACCATATGTTGATTCTTAAAATTTCTATCTGGATTATTTTAAATATCGGTCTTTTTCTGAAATCTGTTCTTACAAAACTTCAGTTTTTTGAACTCTGTATATCAGCATTGCTCATGTGAAATAAGATTTTTTTTAAATACTTGGAACGACACAAATATTTTATATTTCTTCCTATTTGACTTTTACATTTTCTGGCGTCAAACACGCGAAGCGATGAATGTTGTTATTAAATTTGATAGATGTTTTTTTGTACTTCTTTGTAAAATATTTGTTTGTTTTGAGATTTTGATTGTAAAAGTTGGAGCGCTTACGCCATAAAACCTTGTTCATTCCACCATTTTCTACATTTGAAAATGCCTGTACCAAGTCTAGAATATGGTAGTTGTCAATTCGTTTGGTATGTTTTATCATTTGATTTTGCAATTTGATTAGGGACTTTCCGTTTTGAATTTTCCTCCGAGTCCATTATTTTTGTGATTTTACTTTTTACATAGTTATTTATTCATATGAATATAATGTAAAATACGAGAATACAACAATTTTAAGACTGTTAACTGTCAACAAGACAATAATTTTTGTGTGTTAGATTTTATTCTTAACCATTGAACAATATGAAAAGAAAACACTCTGAGAATAACTGATTTATCAATTATAACAAATCAAAAGCACATAAAATAGTTTGTTTAACCTGTGTTTGCACGAGGCTGGTTTCAAGTGGATAACGAAAAAAGTATTTATAAGTGCCCATGTTTATGGTTCATTTATCATTTTTTAAGCATAAAAAAAGCAAATAAAAGATTGCAACATGTATAATATATCTTGAAAATGATTCTATTTGATGTCATGTCCTGCAGCCCAATAATGCAACCTTATCAAAATAAGCATATGAGTACGGTTACTTATAATTGCATACTTCTACATCATTTGGACTTTGGATGAGAGTCATCTCATAGACAATTATACCACAATATTTTGTATTTCTATATGGGATAACAATTTGATTTTTTATCGAAAATGAACCATCAAAACGATTTGAATGATGCATTTGATTGTTTTACATTTACAGACAACATAAGACATTCCATGCTTCTCAATTTTTAAAACCAGTTTGTAATTTAGGGTTAAACTAATTATGTTTTTGTAGTACATAATGAGTTTTTTTGTCCGTATGTTCATCAGCAAATGAACTTGAACAGATGTCTCCTCCTTATAGACCATACTTTCTTTTACAGAATAATGTCAGTTAAAAGCAACATTTAACAAACAACATGCATTGAGCTCACTTTATACTTGTCTCATCGGCACATGCAAAATAAATCATTAGCACATGTAATATAAGTTATCAACATTAGCTAAAACGATTTGCATGATAGATTCCTCAAAATGAAACTATTAAGCCAATTCGTTTAAATGATTAAGCAAGCCAGAAAGAATTTAAGTCGTGTTTATTTTGTGTCATAGGTATATTATTCAATGCTTTTAATGTATTTTACACACGATAGGTTGTAGTGAATTAACATTGAAACAGATTTGATAACATTAAAATGATCATGCTCGTATCTGCTGTTCAATTGATTCGTGCGTAAACTGTGTAACAGCTGTGGTCATCAGCAGGTAATATATACTTTGATTTTATCAAATAGTTTGAGATCACCGTCCCCATATTCAATAACTAATTTATATTTATGGAACACAAATATTTGATGTAAAGTTATATGTTCGGTGTAAAGGATGGATCTCATCATCAATCATTGTCATTGATTGTTTGATATGATCGTTTTGTTATCTTTTTTTTCAATAATATTGCGGGAACTTTCATTATTTTGAGTGAGTATGAAGCACATTTATCCGTATATATTTTTCATACTTTCATACCTTTATAGGATGTATTATTACAATTTTGTTTTATTTTTTTATTTTTTTTATTTTGGCGTATACACTTTTATCCTGGTATCTTTGACTTTTTTGTATGGACCCAATGTTTATGATGTATGGACCCAATGTTTATGATGTATGGACCCAATGTTTATGATGTATGGACCCAATGTTTATGATGCACCATAACTTTTTATTCATCTAGATTCTGAAACGTTTGTTCTCATTGAATATACTTTATACAATGAAGTTTAATTGGAACACTGACCCTTATTCAAGACATGCAAAAGACACCAAAGGGACATTCAAAACTATTAGTCAAACACAAACTGACGATGTCATAGCAAAAACGATAACAATAAAAAAAAAAAAAACAACAATAGTTTACAAAATACAGAAATACCGAACAATACCATCTCAGTGCTCCAGACGGCTTATTTGATCATGCTTCACATGTGAAACCCGTCATTTTTATAATTTAGGTAGGCTGATTAGTTCTATCCAGTGATCAAATATCACACAATAGTTGATTTTATATAGTTTGCCTATGATATTTCAATGACATTCAGTTTTTAGTTAAGATGAAGACAAGTAGTCAGTGGTGCGTACATCAACATTTTGTTCGTTGGTATACGTGATCTTGTGTCAAAATCCTAAATAAGTTACTCATATTTTTTTAACCACGTGACTTTGGCCCTTATATAAAAATTGCAGATGAAAAGAAAATATTTAAAAAAAACTTAAGAAATCATATTAGATCAAAGTTATTTCACAAGTAATTCAACTTAAAGCTATTTCCCTATGTGCCAAACAAATGAACCAAGAACTAGTTCGGGATATGTACATACATCTCTTTTATCAAATTGTTCATGCATTTTGAAGGTCACTTCAAAAATGACAGCAAACAGATAATTTTGACTCCTTCAATCAATTTGGTTTGCCAAATAAATACATATGCATTTATTTTCAGTAAAAGCCATTACACTTGATTTTGAGGCTCATTTTATATTGAAATTGGAATCTAATTTTGAATATAAAAAAGCATTAAAAACCTATTTGATCTCGTTAAAATTGAAAGTCAAATTTGCACAATTTATTCGAAAAATGTCCCTACAAATAACTTTGGGATTCTATATTACACCTAAATATAAATCCATGCTTTAATTCTTGCCCGTAAAAAAGATTTGTGTTTTTACTTTCAAAAATTTTCAGATGTCGCCCGCAATCAATTATCATTTTTAATTTGATTTCCATCTCAAATAGACATGTTCATCGAAATATGTGAGTTTTGATAAAAAAAAAAAACAAACCAAGAATGAGTTTTTAACAAAATAGTCACCCTTTTGTAAACAAAAAAAAAACAAACAAGGATCCTCCCTTATATATATGAATACTGAGATATATGATATGAGAAAATATTAACTTATTATACAACATTAGAATGTTGACGAACGGACGAACAAAATGTTGATGTACGAACCACTGACTACTCGTCTTCATCTTAACTAAAAACTGAATGTCATTGAAATATCATAGGCAAACTATATAAAATCAACTATTGTGTGATATTTGATCACTTGATAGAACTAATCAACCTACCTAAATTATAAAAATGACGGGTTTCACATGTGAAGCATGATCAAATAAGCCGTCTGGAGCACTGAGATGGTATTGTTCGGTATTTCTGTATTTTGTAAACTATTGTTGTTTTTTTTTTTTTTTATTGTTATCGTTTTTGCTATGACATCGTCAGTTTGTGTTTGACTAATAATTTTGAATGTCCCTTTGGTGTCATTTGCATGTCTTGAATAAGGGTCAGTGTTCCAATTAAACTTCATTATATAAAGTATATTCAACGAGAACAAACGTTTCAGAATCTAGATGAATAAAAAGTTATGGTGCATCATAAACATTGGGTCCATACATCATAAACATTGGGTCCATACATCATAAACATTGGGTCCATACATCATAAACATTGGGTCCATACATCATAAACCTTGGGTCCATACATCATAAACATTGGGTCCATACATCATAAACATTGGGTCCATACAAAAAAGTCAAAGATACCAGGATAAAAGTGTATACGCCAAAATTAAATAAATTAAAAAAATTTAACAGAATTGATTTAATTTGTCGAATAGCCAATTACCTTTCATTTTTATATTTTGTAAAATGAATTTTAAAGTGTCTTTTGATATTCTAAATAAGTAAGTGTACTATTATTCTTATTACAGTATTGCAGAAGTTTTTCTTTCAGTTTTTGTGATTTTTCCAACAACCAACATTTCGTTCGGTTGTGGTCATATTTCTTATCAAATAAGTAAGGCACTTAGACACTCAAATTATCAATAACAGTTGATTTTAAAAAAAATGGTTATCATAAATTGTCTTTCAAAAATGAAGAAGAATGACATTATACTTTAAAAAGAAGGTAAATTATAAAATTGAGAATGGAAATGGGGAATGTGTCAAAGAGACAACAACCCGACCAAATAAAAAACAACAGCAGAGGGTCATCAACAGGTCTTCAATGTAGCGAGAAATTCCCGCACCCGGAGGCGTCCTTCAGCTGGCCCCTAAACAAATATATACTAGTCCAGTGATAATGAACGCCATACTAATTTCCAAATTGTACACAAGAAACAATTGCTTGGTCACATGTATAAATAATCTTAATAATACAAAACAGTCATTTGGTTTCACATTCAATCAATTCAAATTTGTAAAATATGTTCTTAAAAACACTTTGAAGAAGTTCAACTTATCTATACAATATAGCTATAGATATATTGAACAACGTTTTAACAAGTATTAACACTACTCAAGGTCTTTTGACGTAATGCGAATCTGGATAACAAAATTTCAATCATTGTATTGGTGATGATATTATAGATTATATCTGTAGAGGTTTGCTCATTGATAGTATCACCATTTGAGAAGTCAGCACTGTGTCGACATGTATTTTCATTGATATGGTCATTATTATAGATGAACATTAACCAAACTTATTTTCTACACCAGGAATAGATAACTTAAGCAGTATGTTGACAACCTTTCGGAAATTTGGGTCATCGATGCATTTCAACTTCGTAATATATCAGGCCTGTTTAATTTTTTTTAAATTCGAGAGTCCCTGGTGAATTTTAAATGCAAAACGCGCGTCTGGTGTATACTAATATAATTGTTGTCAGGTTTATTAACAACACTGGGTCGATGTCACTGCTGGCGGAGGTTTGACACCGAGTGTATCACTAATTCAACAGTTTGCACATCTGTGTTGACACGAATCATCACTGATATGGCCATACTTATAAATTAACTCTCTTTGTACAAAAGCCTATCATAACTTTTTGTTTCTCATAGCTTTTCAGCTTCGTTCTTTATTTGGCCTTGGTATGAATTATGATTGATATGGTCATTTTATCTGAATAAAATTGAGAATGGAAATGGGAAATGTGTCAAAGAGACAACAACCCGACCATAGAAAAAACAACAACAGAAGGTCACTAACAGGTCTTCAAACTGTTTAAGACCATATAATTGTATTAACTATTTAACCGAGGAATAGATTGCCTCAGCTGTGTTTGGCAAAACCTCTAGGAATTTTTGGCCAACAAATACTTCAATTGTGAACTTCATTTTGCTTTTTTTAACTTTTTTAATTGAGCGTCACAAATAAGTCATTTTCGGACGAAAAGTTGGTTGTGAGTCAATCTAATATTGAAAGTCCGAATCGAGAAACATTTTTCTTATGTGGAGTCGTCGTAATTTCTAATTTAAAATTGTTAAAACTCAGACCATGGAAGTAATATCGATATTACTTCCATACTTCCATGCTCAGACAATCCACGAAGAAAAGACATTTGTTTGGAATAACTTTTTATTAATACGTTCAGTCCGAAATTAATTCCAGTTTTACGTATTAACATTAATCAATAGAGAGTTAAATTTATTATAATCAGCTTTTGCATGTAGTTTGTTTTATAGGGGGAAAAGGTGACAATTACTAGTTAAACGACGAACATAAGAGGTTTTTTAATGGACATATAAACTGTTAACCCATCATTTGAATATACAGTTGTAACATAAATTAAGTCTTGAACAAATTGTTCATTATCAAAGTAAGAGCAAACGTTTATGTTCTAGTTAACAATGTACTGCTACCATCTTCTTTTGTAAATTAATAATCATATGTTATTTATTCTAATATATAGATTCCATAATTATTTTAAATTAAATGTAGTTGCTATATTTTTTTTATTGTAAACATACGTTTCGTGTAATTTGAGTAATCAATTTTAACCCACTGCTTACTGTCAAAACATTTTTTTCAGACATCTTCCGAAATTGTTATTCAACCAAATGTGTATAAGATAAAAGTAATATGGCATCTATTTTTTGCTCCATTTACTTTTATAGTTTTTGTGGACTTACCATTTTTGAGTTTGTCTTTGATTTCGGTACAGTTGTCATACTTTTTTATATGTGAAGAATGAAATAAGTCGTATTGTATAGACCGACCAGAAATTCATTCACATTGTTGTCATCGAGATATAGCATCTACAAGGTTTACATTAATGTATGAACACGTAAAAAATGAATACCTGATGTTTTATTACATACATGTTAACTGTATAATGGTGTTTTTAAAATCCTTAACATTATCCTACATACAATTTTGTACATTGTTTGAGTACTCTTTATCTGAAGATATGGCAGTGTGCATGTTTAGTAAGGGGAAACCCCAAATATCATTTTCATCTAAAAAAAATATACAATATTACACAATGTAATAGGAAATTTTCAATGTTATTTCGTAATATGTTTAGATTGAAGAAAGTGTTAAGAATTGTGCTTAGGATCATGTCTAATTTATAAATTGTTAGGTCCTAAATAAAGGCAACAGTAGTATACCGCTGTTCGAAATTTATACATCGATTGAGAAAAAACAAACCCGGGTAACAAACTAAAACTGAGGGAAACACATAAAATATAAGAGGAGAGCAACGACACAACAGAAACACTAAAATGCACACACAGAAACAAACTAAAAGATAACAAAAGCCATTTTCTAACTTAGTACAGGACATTTTAAAAGAAAAAAGTGGGTTGAACCTGATTTTTATGGCTAGCCAAACCTACCGTTTTAATGGCAATGTTAAATATAGCACCAAAATGACAACATTACATGACAAGACTACAATACAAATAAATGGAAGAACATACAGAACAGAAAACACACACAAGTAAACAATACAATAGAACATTACGACAAGCTAATAGTTATTAAAGGTAACAGATTGATAATTTAAAACAAATTCAATTCTTAAACACGTTTCAAAGTGTTTATATTAAAAATATGCGTACATTTAATGTGTTTACTTAGAAATGTGTTCAGATAATGTCATAACTTTAAATACATAAGGCTTTTCAAATAGATGATCGCTGGAAAATGAAACGAACTAAAAGTATTAGAAAAAAAATGACTCTTAGTTCACAACTTCAAAATTATGTGCTTACGTTTACGTTCTTCATTTCAGTCTATAGATTGCAGTATAAAGCCTTGTTAATCTTCATGCATAATTTGATAAAATTGCAATAGAATACACCGAATAGAGAAATTCAAAATATAAGATATGGACAAAAATTTAGTATAGCTATTTTTGTCTAGCATGTACGAAATAATTGATGGCGTCAGTGGCGTCAATTTGTTTTTCAATTTGTGATAAGGTCAAAAGGGGACAACTAGCCATGAGTCAATCAATTGGTTTCCATTGGTATTATGTGGCATATTCGTTTAGAGATATACGACCTAAAGGTCTGAAAAATGCTTTATTGACTGTAAAAGTGTTGATTTACTTAAAGTTTAAGTTTTTGATTAGGTCAGATAAGGTGAAACAATAACAATAGGTCTATAAGATTTTATATGCAGTTTTAAATGGCATAGCTTTATCATATTTCACTGTCACAGATATTATTTGCCTCTTTAACTTCACATGCTTCAGTCATGAATATTTTGCATAATAAATGCATAAAAAAGTATTTTCATTGTAATGTCAAAAAATTGAATACAACTATTTAAATAACATATTGACATTACAGATGATACAAACGTATATCTGTGTCAACACTTTATCATTCTAGAATGGCATATTTAATTTAAAACCCAAAATTGATCAACGGGCAAGGAATATTGAACTTCTTTATGAACAAATAATTGGCGTATTAAGTATGAACATCATCTATATGAAATTTCAGTGATATTTGGTCTGTACCGTGGAATCGAATCAGTCATGAATATTTGTTGCTTTTTCTACTTTGTTTGCATGTACTGTGGCATACTATCATATTTTAATATATATATACATATATATAGAAACATTTTGCATTTAAATTGCTTTTCACAATTTAAGCTTTTCACTATTGTATTAGAAAAAAGTGACACTCGTATAAGACGAAATAGCATTATCGAATAAGTTAAATAGTCATATGCATTCCAAGGACTCTTTCACAGATTATTAAATAATCTAGACACCGCAAAATTATAGATCCTGCAAAGGGGTTTTATTCAATGCAAATGCATATTTACTCGTTTAAATACTACATACTTGGGAAATAATGTCCAAAATACATTGAATATTGAATCGTTACGTTTGTCGTCTTAACTACGTCTATGTTTTAAAAAGAATAAAAACGAACTTTCCGATAAATTTTCTTTTATTCCTACAAATGGCAACACTCGTCTTAGATTTCGCAACAGTGTTTCTCATTTACAAAATAAAATATCGCTACTTCATATAAGAAACGGATTTCTCTATCAGCACTTTCCTCTGACTGGGAGTACAAAATGTTATTCCTGGTATCGATGAGTTATTTTCAAATCGTATTGTTTAATAATTTCTTGCGTTTTGCGTTCTGGATTTACCTTCATCAGGAACGGTCTAAGCCAAACATTTGAAATCCGAAGATGTATAAGTACCGAAACCGTTGATGAGCTATATGTTAAAAATACCTAAAATAAATAGTCAAATTCATCTAAAGCCAATGATACCCTCGGGGAATGATAGTCCACCAGCAGAGGTATCGACCCGGTTATGTAAAAAATTGAAAACAACACGTTTAATAATTTCTTGCGTATGAAGTTAAGTCTCATCATAAAGTCGTAAGTCACTGCATATTAGAAATACAAAAGAAACGGCCATGCCTGTTTCTGTTAGAGGTCTGTGGTCATACATTTTAAGGTCACAAGAAAGTGGCTTATATTTCGACCGTTTCATAATTTCAATTTAGTTTTGATTATTTTAATTGACACGTACTATGCACTACCAATGGATTTTGCAATGTTACATTATTATTTGCAACTGCCCACTCTGGTTTTCTGGAGGCTAGATACATTTTTGCATATTGGTCGCTACTCATCATATTCATAATTTTCAATGAAACTTAATGGATAGACGAGAATTATATGTGATGTTTAATTTGTCAATTTAATATTGTCATAGACGATAAAAAAAAATGTCAGACAACATTTAAAAATGTATTAAAATTCAAACACTTTAGAGTGAACAGGTCTTCTTTTGTTTGTGAAGATCAGCGTCCATCCGTATACATTTCAGTGTCAAAATGCATTCAACACAAGTGATTACAAGGCTAAACAATAGAAGTGAATAACAAACACAACTAATGCAAAACCCGTTATAGAAAAACATCAATGAAGCAGTGCATCCTGTTACACAGAGTCATTCAGTTATTATGTTCATTATAAGATTAAAGTTGATGTTTGTGACATAATATCTGAGTTGAAGATAATGTTCTGTAATTACTAGATTGTATCTGTCCTCCGAATTTCAAAGGAATTAAATATAATTCCCTGTTGGTTTAATACTGTAAACTTATGCTGACAGGCAATTCTAAATAAACCAATGAGTGGATAGTAATTGTTTATAGTCATATAAGCTGAATTTAATCTTGACATCGAACGTGTTAACGACCTTTGAGCAAAACATACTAAAATGAATTCGAAGTTTATTTCTTGATTAACTTTAAACCCGATGTTGTTTTTAGAAAAACACATAAATGCCAAATACATTATATATATGTTACAGTAAATAGGTGAAATTAGGAATTACATGTAATTACTAAAATTTAGGAATTACATGTAATTCCTGATGCACTTAGTAAATACAAGTAATTCCTAAAACTGCCCAGTAATTACCAGTAATTACTGATTTTAAAATGAATTTTTACACCTATTTACTAACTGTTAAAACAATGTTGTAATATGGTCAACTGATCAAAAGTTATGGTAATACCAAGGATTTGTATAGTCTTACTATACAAATCCTTGGTAATACTAATTAGAAAATCAGTGAGTATTCAGCTATCAAAATTTTTAGGGGTTTTTAAGAACCCAGTGGCTCGCCTACTTTTGCTGTGAGTCGCAGGCCCAACAAAAATAGGAAGAAAATTATTTATAATTTTCCTCTAGATACTATCTTTTGACTAGTTCTGTAGAATCTTCTATCAAAATTTGTTAAAAATTCAGGATGGTTTATGAAATCTAAACTTTAACTGCAGAGTGTATGTTATGTTAACTGGAAAAAAATAGTCCGTTTTAATAAGAAATATACGAAAAAGTATAGTTTTTTTTTTACAAACTTCAGTTTATTTCTAGATATTATCTTATGATCATGCATAAACAAGCGTCTGTCCAATTTTGGAAGAAATCCAGGATATTTTGAGAAAGTTATCAAAATTTTTAAAAAAAATTAACCACAGTGTGAATGTTATGTTAACTGGCATAAAAACTAAGTCCCTTTATAAGTAAAATACGGAAAAACTTGATTTTATTTTTGCAAAATTTACTTCTTGAAATTTTTCTTTTGATCATAAACAACTGAAGCTTCTGTTCAAGTTTGGTAGAAATCCAGGATAATTTGAAAAACTTATCAATTTAAAAAATATAACCACAGAGCGAATATTTGTGGACGCCGCTTGCGACGGAAATATTAGGTTGGTTCGCTATGTCTCGCTTTTGTGACAAAAAACGCAGGCTCGACGAAAAGGAAAAAAATGTCAACATTGAAAGTAAAACAAAAGGGATGGACCATTTAGTTGACTTTTTCAATCCACAAAAAGATCATTCTTATACAGGAAGAAACGATGATAAAATTTTGTTGGAGGTCTTGAAGAACTCCTAAAAACACGGAAATATGAAAATGTGACTTTTAACGTGACGTTATGTGACGTCATGCTGTTTCTAAATTTCATAAATTCAAATGTGGCATAACGTTTCTGCCTTTTCGCCATCGTATGTGACGTCACAATTTTTTTTAATTACGTTGACGCTTGGACTGATTCGGATGTGTGTCTATTTTGTGATAAACTTGGGTTTAGTTTTCTGTAATTAGTTAATATTTCAGTTTCATTATGTATATCTCTTTCATATTCATTTGTTAACATTTACTGTTTGCAATAGCATTAAGTATTCTATATAATAAGGATGTTCTTATCCCGTGTATAAAAACAATGCCGTATTTGTCAAAACCTTTTCAACTTTTAATCTTCAGTGCTGTACAACTTTGTACCTTTTTCACGTTCGATCTTTCATATCTAGGCGTTATGTATTCAGGTTTAGTTTTCTGTAATTAGTTAATACTTTAGTTTCTTTGTGTATATCTCTTTCATATTCATTTGATAAAATTTACTGTTTGCAATAGCATGAATTGTTCTATATAATAAGAATGTTCTTATCCCGGGCATAAAAACAATGCCGTATTTTGCGAAACCTTTTCAACTTTTGATCTTCAGTGCTGTACAACTTTGTACTTTTTTCACTTTCGATCTTTTATATCTGGGCGTCACTGGTGAGTCTTGTGTGGGCAAGGCGCGTTTTTGGCGTATTGAATTTTAAACCTGATGCTTTTTGTTATCTATTAATCATGTTTTTCTGTGTCTAATATGTTCTCCTATTTATTTGTATTGTAGTCCTGTAATATTATGTTGTCATTTCAATGTTATATTTAACTTTGCCATTAAAGTGCGAGGTTTGGCATGCCTTAAAACCAGGTTCAACCCACCACTTTTATTCCCCTTTAAAAGTGTCCTGTACCAAGTCAGGAAGATGGTCATTGTTATATATTGTTCGTTTCTCTTTGTGTTGCATTTTAACGTTGAGTCGTTTGCGTTTTCTCTTATTTTTGAGATATTGAGATAAGACGTGGCACGGTACTTGTCTATCCCAAATTCATGTATTTGGTTTTCATGTTACATTTGTTATTCTCGTGGTGTTTTGTCTGATGATTGGTCTGTTTCTGTGTGTGTTGCGTTTCGATGTTGTGTCGTTGTTCTCCTCTTATATTTAATGCGTTTCGCTCGGTTTTGGTTTGTTACCCCGATTTTGTTTTTTGTCCATGGATTTATGAGTTTTGAACAGCGGTATACTACTGTTGCCTTTATTTAACGCCATCACGTCAGCTTCATCGCAAATGTCTGACAACAGAAGTCGTAGTTAAACCTATTTTTTAAAAGGAATTTAACTCATGTTATTGGCCAAGTTGATATGCAGAGTATGCCTGATGGAGATTTTAATATAACAAAATTATGAGATTTTAAGAATTATCAAGATCATTTAACCAAGTTTGCCATAATCTAATGTTTATCTTAAAAAATAGCTGGCTAAGTTGCCTATAAATTTCTCAAAAATGTTTTTCTCAATTTTGGATTTATATCATTGTCTTGCATGCTCAAAATGATTTTTAGGGAGTTTCAAAACTTATAAAACAACCATTTTCTAGTTTCAATTCACAAACACTGAAGTGTATGCACTTTTAATGTGCCTTATAATCCTTGATCCTTAAGTAAGCCCGAAAAATCCCTACCCCTTACTTTCTTATTTGATATCTTGAATTATGTCTTTGATTTTTAAACAAAAATATCAAGTTAGTAAATAGCTGTAAAAATGACAAAAAAAATCAGTAAATACCTGTAATCACTGAAACAACTAGTAAATACATGTAATTACTAAATTGACTAGTGATTACAGGTATTTACTGAAATGTTTAGTAATTACGTGTAATTCCTAATTTCACCTATTTACTGTAACATATACACAATTAAGTAATTAATACTTGTCTTTCGTTTTTGCTTATGAGCTAGCGCTATGTCAATATGCTTTTTTGTTTTTATTTGTTTGTGTTTATAGTGATAAAGATTATAACACAATAGGGACACTTATTTGTGACATTTCATTTATTATGTATGTTTGTTTTGTTCTCACATCGTTGTCAATATAAATGAGTTTGTTTTATGCTTTTGTTATACAAGTTAGAGGTTTAGCTAGCTATAAAACCAAGTTTAATCAAACATTAACTACACACGCAAATGCCTGTACCAAGTCGGGTATACTTCCGTTGTTATACATTCGTTTGATGTGTTTGCGCTTTGAATTGTACCATTTTAATAGGGACTTTCCGTTTTGAATTTCCTCGGAGTTCGATGTTTTTACTTTATGTTTGCCCGAAGTTAACGTACTGGTAGGGTTTACGTAGACGACAATATATTATTTATATATGTTTAATCGACAATATAATTTGTTACGTTTTGGAGGATTGATATTTCAACAAACAGTCGGTATTCAAATGAATACTTATGTTATATTTCTTTTGTCTGTATGGCCTGATAGTTGATATTGTGTTATATGTGGTCCAAGTTTTCTCATTGGCGGTCCACGTTTTTTTTTCTTATTGACGGTCCGAATTGTCTTCTTTGACGTTCCGAGTTGTCTTTATTGAAGACGGTCCGAGTTGTCTCCGGGCCGACTTATCTTGCACCCTTATGTGTTGTCGTACGTTTGAGTTTTGCATTCTGTATTTCGGTACATTTATTACTAGTATATGTCTTATTTGTCAGTTTAGTCGCATAAAATTCCATTTTGTTGTGGATAGATATTATGGTAGTCCAAATAATATTAATTTCAGGATTACTTTTGATAATAGATACGTAAAAAATTACGTTCCTTTTGGTGACGTTAATCCAATCATGTGACTCGCAGTTTGTGGTGTCCTGTGCTGTAATGAATTCATTGTTGATGTCCGTTGTTATTCTGCGGTTTACATGTTGTAATGTACTATTATATTATTCATTTATGCTTGTAACCATGCTGCGTGTTCTATGTTTAATTGTATTCCTAAAAGTAGTGTTGTCATTTTGAGCGATATTTGGTAACATTGCCATATGAGCAGGAGGTTTGGCTAGCCATTGTTCAATCCACCATTCTTTCTTAGAATGTTCTGTGTGAAAAAGTCAGGAATGTGACAGTTATAATTAGATATTCCGTTTCTATGTATGTTGGCGTTTGCTTTTGTTGCAGTTCAGTGTTTCTGTAGTTCCGATGTTTTTTCTCTTATAGTTGACGTGTTTTTCTTGGTTATAGTTCATAACCCAGATTAGTTTTCACTGACTTATGAACGTTGGTATACTACTGTTGCCTTTATTTCCGTATTTAGTTCATACTATTCTGTAGGCTTTCAACTCTTAAGTTACTTTCTAAAAATACATATTCTTTGGAAGGTACTGAGCAAATCTTGTTTGTTAAAATGTTAAATATTCCATTATGTTTATTTTAATTCCATGAAACTCAAATTATTAATTCTTTGGTACTGGCATCGCTTATGAACAATGTCAGTTTCTGGAAGTTAAGCCTTACGATCTTTCGTAATCAAATAAATATTGCACATGGTATTCATATCTACATATTTCATTAAGATGATAGAAAACATAATCCCCCGATAAGATCGTTTCACTCAATAAGTGCACTGATCTCATCTTGTCAATCGTTTAGAAATATTACAAGCTTTTAAAGTCATTTGATAGGATAATGCATTTTTGTATCATTCATTTTGATTTGCATGCCATTCCAACACGGTAAAAGTAACCTTTCTGTTATGCACCATATACATTTCATGAGTTTGTTTGAATATGTTAATGACAGCTTGAAATAATAGTATAAATTGATCACGTTACCTCTTTTATCCAATGAGATCAAAGCTCACTCAAGTCAGTGTTGCGCCAGGTGTATGATCGTTTATTGGTTCAAAAATAATACAAATAAAAGTGGACTCGTTAATATAAACAACTGCATTTTTTTCTGAAATTTTTCTTTATTTTATTTAGATCTAAAAGAAGAAACTTTTAGTATTGTTGTCAAACTGAAGGGAACCTAAAATTCCTAATTAACTTTAAAAAAAAAAAAAAAAAGGTTTCTTGAGATGTGGTAAAATAGATTTATTGCTTTTTGTCATAAAATGAAAACAAGTAAATGTTCATAACCTTTTACTTTTTTTTTAGTTTTCTAAATATTTCAGAGGCGATCTTCTTTTAAAAAATGAGGGTGGAGCTTCAGGCATGGAATTGCATGGAAATGAGTATGTTGTACCATGGCTAACCTCCGCCTTCTTTCCTTTGGATTCTATTCAAAGAGTAAAATCTCCCTTTTTATGATGTTGCAGTAGCACAAATAGAATAACAAAATTGGACTTAACAATGCAATGGTTTAGTGAAATGTTATTTATATGGCCAGTAAAGTAAGGTGTCTAAACCCTTGGCTTTTGTTTAGGGTCTAACTGGTTTTCATTTGTATACATATAGATAAAAAATTGTTTTAAATACGTGCAGTCCCTTATATTTATAAGCACTTCATATATACGTGTGTCCGAAGCGTTTTTCTTGGTTTAGAATCATAAGCAGCGATTAAACAAAGAGACAATCATACCACATCTTATTTTTTATATAAACAAATAAATGCCAGGGATATAATGAAAACGTACAAATGAAATAATATATATAACGAAAAGAAACCATGAAAAATATCAATGTTCTTCAGATGTCATTTTTCTCTAAGGGATTTTGAACTTTAGATTCTAAATAATTTCTAAATCATAATTAGTCAACTGTCATTATTTTTAATGAATGCTACAAAGGCAGGTCAAAATTGACTTCTGTGTCGTCAGTCCACTGACATTGAAAACGCCTAACCATAAAGATTGGCAAGTTAGGGACGTAAAAATACGTATAAATTATATGAACAGAAGACACATAGAAAGAATATATTACAAACGTTCATACAAGCAAAATATCCCCAAAACATTACGGCCTGCGTATAATAAGTTCTGAAATGTCACAAAAATATGGATCACGTGAAACATATACAAACGGATAAGTATGTGCGCCTTCAACGCCTACGTTTTTTTGCATAAATGAGAATATATGGACTCGCTGTCAGTAATAAATATTCATTGATGCATAGTATAACAAAGAAACGATACGTTTTACGGGGAAATAGGTTACATCGATACATCGGAGAATTTCAATTAAAATTGCCCTAGTTATAATGACTTTAAAGTCGAATAAATGACATTGTAGTTACTTTTACTTTGAAGACATAGTTAACGTAGTGGAGAAAAGAAAGTCAATTATCGAAATGAATTTTCAAAGTGGTATAATTTATGAAGGGCAGTGGGTTTTCTGTATTACAGTGCAATAGTTTAATGGATTAAATACCAATAGTATTTCCGGTTATTATAATACACACAGTGGATATAGCTAGCAAAATAACCACTAATTTGTAGACATTTCATTAACACAATACTAGATCAATTCCTATCAATAAAAAACATCATCGTTTACGATTTTACAAAAATACCCAATTAACTTTCACAAAACTACTCTTTGACAGTACATAAAGACGGGAATAGTTTTCAATAATGTATAGTATGAAAATGTCAATACATAATGAAATAACGAAAGAGGTATTCATACCCATCAATTTGAAGAACGAAACACAGTTACATGACCATAAATTAGAAAGAAGATACAATGTAGAACAATCATCTGTCTCTACATAAAAAATACAGATACTAGTAACACGTACCCATTTGAAACCGAGGTGCTCGTCAAGGATTACCGTCTCTAGTGGCTTTTATTGTGATTTTTTATTACAATCAACATCTGTTGATAAAGTTTTGTTCCCACATCGTTGTCAATATAATTGAATTTGATATGACTGACATACAAGTGAGAGGTTTAGCTCGCTGTCAAACCAGTTTTAATCAGCCATTTCTACAAAGGAAAATGCCTGTACAAAGTCTAGACTAGTAAAATATGACAGTTGTTATGCATTTGTTTGATGTGTTAGAGCTTTTGATTTTGCCGTTTGATTAGGGACTTCCCGTTTTGAATTTGCCTCGAGGTTCAGTATTTTTTTGTGATTTTACATTCCATTAATGTGAAGTAAAAATTAAAAACAGTAATGGTTCTTGAAAAATGAAAACGTGATCATCTCCTACACAGAAAATCAAATCATCATTATATTTTATCAAACAATTGAATAAAGTTCTTCAAATGTAGGTGTTGGGGAATTTTACTATGTAAAAAATATGAATTAGTTGAATTGAAATATTTAATAATATGCAATTGATACTTTTCTCCCTCTTCTATTCAAAGGTGCGTGCACATTTTCAAAAATTATCTTGATACTCTATGTCCCGCTATATAAGATTTTTTCACACAATTGTATCAAGATAACCGGTATAATTTTTATTTCGAATACAAGTTTAAGAATTATGTAAGATTTCGACTTTGTAAGTTTACTTTTTTGTCTTTTGTTTTTTTTTATCGAATGCACGGAAATTATTCACAGGTGCATACACTGATATGTGTTTATTGTTGATGCAAACATTGATTGCCTGTTTAGTTTACGAAATTTGACCCCTCATACTACCACAATACAACAGTAAAAATAGTCATTTGGTAAACTGCTAACAAATATTACACATATCGTGTTCTTTCATAAATAGCTAGTTTCCATTTGAGTTGACTGTACAAACACTTAGATGTCTAGACTTAAGAGTGCACAACAAATACGTTAAAATAGTGAAGTTTGTCACAAATAGGTAAAACAATGGGTTTTTTTCTGTTCAATCAAAATTTAACACAACGTTTCATTTTATTGTAGGAATCTTAATGCCACTTTTGTTATGAAGGAAATAACTTTGATAACTTTTGATTTATTCTGATTTAGTCTGGTTTCATCAACACAGTTTGTACTATGGAAGGGATAAATATAATTTGTAATAACTTGTTTTCCAATCGCCTTCAAAATAGATTAAATGAAACAGTTTGTACTCAATCAGAAGAGCTAAACAATGTATCACGAAATATAAGCATTGTTTAAATACCTTTAAACATAAGCCGATCTAATTTTTTTGTAGGTAAAGATGCGAAAATTTGCATTTAACTGACCATTCTGATGTCATCCACATCTTAAAATAAGGAGTTGAATGTGTGAATAATAAAGATCAAAATTATTTGATTTTTTTTATAGCTTTATTCGATAGAAATGTGTTATGGATAAGTAAGTAAAGATACAAAATATACATATTTGGGGATGCTTCAGTTGTAATGGAACAATCCTTTGGAACGTATAAACAATCCTTCTTCGTATGTTAGAAAATTAATGGGCAAAAAGAAGGAAATAAAAATATTGAATTAATTTTACCAAAAATACCTACGATAATCATTTCGAAGTCTTGATAGCAATGCAAAGTTTAAAGATTAAAACAAATTTGCATGGCAAAAAAAGCTTTCAACATAGTCTGGGCTTCATTTGCATATTATTTTATTTCAAGCAAATTATTATTTTTCGTTATTCATAAAATAGCGACCATACCAGTGAATACCAGCTATTCCTTATAATATCAATGAATATATCTGATTTATTACAGCTTGTTCTTCACTATCGACAATTACTAATAACAATTTTCATTATTTTATTAAACGAATAGCCTTAACAATTTTATTGCTAACAGTGTGAAATGTAAAATACATCGCTATATTGTTTTCTGTCTGATTTAAAGGGCACTGTATCTTTAACTGACAGTGTAATAAATTCTAATTGAGTCGGGTTCCTATTAATTGATTGATCCTCCAAACAAACTTCCGCATCCCAAATTGTATTGTGCATTAGACTTTATTAGTCAATCCATAAAGACAAGAAAAATATACGCTGGGAAGTAGGCAGAGTAAACTACCACGCAACTGTGTCCACTTCATTTAATACATGTGCTCGAATTAAGGATGAAGTAGTCTTTAAAGGTTTGGAAGTTTAATTGTTTTTATTCTTGTTGGATTACCATTAATAGCATTCACCAACGTCGAGACATCAGATAATTAATACGACTAGACTCAGTAGATGTTATTATGTTTTCAATCAAATATATTTTTCTTTATCTTAAGGAAAAGCTATATATAATGCAGTATTCAATTATTTACCAGATGCGAGTTTGACAATAAAAAAAAGTTTGAATTGTGTCTTTATGTTTTTGTATTTCGTACAACATTACATGGTCTGTAAATAAATATTATCATGCTAAGATCATCAAACAGTACACCTTCAAAAAGTTGACTTTGAAGATAACACTTCAAACAAAATTCATTGATATTCTTTTTAATTCATTATGTCGAATAGCTTGGGACCATATAATTTGAATCAAGAGAAAATTTGAGAAATGGCAGAAAAATACTTATAATTGTTAAGGGTTCAAACACTTTGTTCGAAATAACCAGAAATTCGACTTAAAAGTATTCAAGATGACGAGAGTCGACTATATGTTAAAGTTCAACTAAGATTTTGTTCAAACAATGTCAATTCCAATATGCTTAATTGTTATTGCATTTTTTTCACCCAAAATAGTATAAATTTGTAATGGTTGGAACCTTAGAATATGAATATGAAATATTCTCATCGATTTTCTACTTATGTCCGATACCTTGTTGTTGAAGACATTTTTATACAAAAACATTGTCTCTCATCACAATTATGCCTTATCTAATTAACTAGTTACCTTTCCAAGCTATTTCGTTGCATTTTGTTAACATTTATGTTATAACTATTAATTTTCAAAATGTAAACTTTTTTCAAAAGAACTGTAAAAATAGCAATAAGTTTGATTATATTAAAAATAAGGATTGGTGTATGACAGATCTTACTTGAACATTTTGTTATGGTAAAAAACAATTTGAAAATTTGACATACAGACAAATAAAACAATAGATAAAGTTACAGAGGAGAGTCTATGAATTCAGATAAAAATTGTTTACAGTGATTCAGAGATTTGTAATCATTGTGACACTATCGGATGAATTTTAATTTAATCGGCATTCTTAAAGTAAAAAACAAATGTTTGGTAGAAATCGTATTCCACCATCAAGGTCAAACAATACATATATATATATAGAGAAATGCAAAAAACTTTTGTAAGATATACAAAAAGCTTGGTCAGGATACATGTAACATACAGATTGATTACAACCTTTGCCTATCCCGAATCACACTCGGCAAAATAAAACAGTAAACAAAAGTGTGTCTCGTATCTCAGTGAGATCCGTGTATCTAAACTTGTTCAGGACAGATTGTCTTGGAAAGTGCTGATTGAGATAAATGAGTTTTTTATTGAACGCATTCCGTTGTTGGTGGTGTTATTCCTAAAATCAGTGGATGCCAGATCTGGTTTACAAAAAAACATCTGAAGAAATAAACAAAAACTTGATAAATCATACAAGATCTAAAAATGATTAATTTGCTACCAAGATTCTACTCGTTTTTCACAAAAATTAATCAGATTCTTACAACTGAGAATGGTTATTTTTATGACAAAAATTTAGCTCTTTGCACTTAATTTATCACTTGAAGTAATGTAGAATCAAACAACATATTCATCATTTTAATGCAATGTAAGATGTTTACTAATTTATACTGGATGTGATCCAGATTTAGCTGGCATCGCTGTGATATGTTCATTGCTATCAACTTCCAAGTAGAAACTTTTGTCGCAAAGTACTACGTATTTAGTAACTAGCATACAGTGCTCATATCAAAATCAACAACAGTGCTAAAGACTGTAACGTAATCGTAAACACGTCATCGCATAAACGTCCTTAATAATCGAATAACTTAACCGTAAAGTTAATTCGATACCAATGGAGATATTAAGGGGAAAATACTTATATGTACAGTTGCTCCATAATCGCATCTATATTTCATTTTAGACAAACATTTGCCAAATGTGCGATTTGTTTTGTCTTTTTCTTTCCACTGCACATCTGATTACTTAAATAAGCTTCCAAACCAATACAATCAGTTAAAGTGCAATATTAAAGGTATTGGCAGCAAGCAGAAATACACGTTAATTACTGAAGAAAATGACGTATACTGCAGTTCTTTTTGGATGTTTGTATACTGCACTTGTATTTAGATGTTTGTAAACTGCTCTTCTGTTTAGATGTTTGTGCACATGTATAGATATCATAATAGTGTTGAAGATACAAAATTTGGTAAAAAAAATATATTCTAAAAAGGATACTTTCATTATTACAAATGTATTAAATGTTTAAATCAGTACATAGTGTAGTATGCAAGAAAAGTCAATCAATGCGTGGACACAACATTTTTTGCACTGCTCTGAATATTAAAGTTTTTCCATCTTTTGTCATGTGCGAGACGGCAAACAGATAAACATTATATAGGCATCGACAATTAACTTTTGTAGTGGTAATAACTTATGTTAGAACAAAAACATTTCTCTTCTTTAATAAACACAAACTGCCCTATCCAATACAATGTATAAAAAAATATATTTTGGCAACACAAATGTGATTGTATTTGTTTTTTGTAATTTGCAATGGACACTAATAGTTTTTCACTTTCCTCATGTTTTTTTTTTTTTAACTATAAATATTTATTCATTTTCAGTCTTTTAATAAATGTTCATATTTATCGACTGCGGTAAATTCAGTACTGCACTGACAATTCAGTATAATGTTTATCTGTACCGGTAAATAACAAATACTGAACAGTCTAAACATACACACAAAACAATCTTAAATGACTGTATGTGAATTGTCTAATAAACATTTAATTTACCGCAGTGGATAAGCCTGCAAATAAACTCATCATAGATACCAAGATTCAAATTTTGTATTTACGCCGGACGTGTGTTTCTTCTAAGACAATAACAATCAAAACCAAGGAGTAAACAAAGACTCACAAAACCAAAGGACATTTACATCAACAGTTATAAATAACAATTAAGAAACAACACGAACTCCACTAAAAACCGGGTGTGAAATCAGGTGCTCCGGAAGGTGCTCTAAAAAAGACTTATTAGTGGCGCTCGATTAAAAAAAACTAAAAAGACCAAATAAAGAACGAAGTTGTAGAGCATTGAGATCCAAAATTTCCTAAACATTTTGCCAAATACAGCTACGGTAATCTATTGTTGAGGTTGAAAATTACTTATCTATAGTGCCCAGTTTATCAGAGCTGTCGAGGTCAAAATGACCCTTTTGGACTAAAAAGTTTTTACTAGTATCATACCACTTTTGAAATAAGCCAATGCAATGAAAGTCCTATTACTCATAATTACAACTACATTTATGATTGTGAAACAAGTTTGTTATTTGGCTTTACACGTACAGTGCAATAGATTTAACTCAATGTATTACTTAAACAAGTGATGCATTCTATATTTTACTGATTAATCCCCACATGAACATGGATCTATGTAATGGGTGAAGATTTATATGATTGTGCCAACACGTATGTAATTTACATGTACATGTAGTTGTTTTACCACTTGTAAATTACTATGTTAAACCGTCACTCTAATAGATACAAAACTGCAGAAAGATGAAAAATATCAATTGTTAGATTTCGGCATTGTTGTTTTTTTTTTGGTCATATTTGTTTGTTGACATATTTTGTCATATTTGTCACATATTTGTTTGAACTTTTGAGTTTGATATTTGATCAGGGACTTTCCTTTTTGAATTTTCCTCGAAGGTCAGTATTTTCGTGATTTTACATTACCCTTATTCTTAGCACGTATATAGTAATGAGTAAGACAAATATTAAGCCAACGATATAGCTGAAAGCCTTTAAGTATTAAGGATGGACGCGTTTGTCAGGAAAAAGTTTGAAAATATTGTTATAGAATAACCAGACCTATATGTACGAACAATCGATTATGACCTTCTCAATATCTTTCGGCTATTGTCACATTTGCAGTCAGTAACCTTAAATTAGATGTTAGAATGTTAGCTTAGAATTTTAAAATTATAACAAAACAATATTGATATCAGTCTTAAAACGTATAACGAGAACAAAAACGATAGTATTTAACTGTTTTTGTAGTTGTGTGGTAGAGATAAAAAGATAAATTGCTGAAATAGTCAAGTTTGATGTTTGCCAAAATGGTCATAATCATCTTAACCTCATCTAAACAAACATTTAAAAAAAGCTTTAACAAACTAACGTTATATTTCAAATATATTCAATCCCTAATGTCATGAAATTTAAGTATAATTTAGTAGAATAAAATGTTTATACGTAGAATTTTGCAGTTTCCTTTATTCAGTTGTGTCATAACGGTATTAGGGGTGTTAAAATGTTGCGACGTGAGACAGTCCCCGCAGATAACCATTACACCATATATTTTTTTTAAAATTCATATTAATTTAACATAGGAGAAAAGTTGCAGATAGTTTAACCTCAAGACAATCCTGATAATGTACAAACTACATTCAAACTATATCAAGGAAGCCACGGTATTTATTTAAGACATGTTCTATGATGTTGATGGTCATAAACAGAAATAAAACAGTAATTACTTTTAAGCTAGATAGAAATCTTTAAAGTCAGTGAAAGGATAGTGTCCTCAAAAGAAATCAATAAACGTTTATATAAAATGGAAAATATTAATTAGAATAAAACATTACAAGTAACTCGTGTTTGAAATATATGATAGCTCCTGATAGTTTAATGAATATTATTTACTTGTAAAGAAGTGATTGGCTATTTGACCAGTAAGTAGTCAGTACCTCGGTTGTGACAAGCTAGGAACAAACACTGGTTTTTAAATCATACTCAAGTCTTACAAATTTAGATATTATTAAGAAAGTTTCTTAGGCAAAGTTATCGAAGTTGGATTTTACTATTATTTTATGTTCTTCCTGGTTTTAAAGTTCTTCAACTGATTCATTTCCTGCACTTTATTGGCGTTCTAATGTTCGACTTAGAGCGTTCATGGTAAAGGTAGATTCAGAAAAGCGTTTCAGAAACAATTATGTTTGAAACACGTTTCTGTAAAAGTGTGGTTTTCATTTTTGTTAGTAATCGTGGACAAGCTTTTTATAAATACAAACACTTTCTGATTTCTTAATATCAATGTTCGGAAATAGAGAACATGATAAAAAAAAAAATACTTTACCCATGTTTAATCCTGTTTGTTTTCAATTTGAAAAATAGGAACCATATTTATGTAGGTATAGTTGATGTGTCTTCCTCAATTTTGGTTTGTGACTCGGGTTTGTTTTCGTATAATCGATTTATGACTATTGAATAGAGGGATACTACTGTTGCCTTTATTTACATTTCATGTATGCGAATTATTATACAAAGAAAAAAAATACAAGGCACCATTAATTCTTCAAATGTTCAACTTTGATTTTATATCAATAAGATAAATAAAATGGAGAATAGAAATGGGGAATGTGTCAAGGAGACAACAACCCGACCAAAAAGTATCAATGAGTATCAATGATACGTCGAATATTTTGTAGGGTTAAATATATAATAAAAAGATGATGTAGTATACCTGTCTGCGTAAATAAAGCTTTAAAGCCTACTTTAATGCTAGTTTTAAAAACTAGTTAAAGTTCTTTATTGTTTATCAAGGTTTATCAATTGAAGCATACACAATCTTTTGATATTTTTTTTGTAAAAGTGTAGATAATTTAGTACAATAATGCACATCACTTCGTCAAGTGTAAATTGTTAAGTATTTTGATCATTTAACATCTTAACGATTATTATCTTTTCGGACGTTAGTTTTTTATCAACTATTTTAGCGTAACAACACTGAATTGATGTATAAAATGTAAATGTTTACGCTTTTTAAACTTTTGACATGTTTCTTATTTAAAGTTTGTGTATACTTAATGATGGTATAAATAGTTTTATTAGAAACATCAAAGGATAACATTCAGTTTCTTGAATGTTTTATGTATTTTTTTCAAATGGTTCAATGCATTGTATACATCACTGATTTATGAAATTCAACAACCACTTTAACTTAAATGGAATTTTGTCCGTTCGGGTAAAAACATTATGCAGATTTTTGTTAAAATTCACTGTTTAGAATTCATTTTAGAGTGTGCATAAGTTTGTTTGAATTATATATATATCATGCAAAATTGTTCCTCATAAATCAACGTAAAGCGATGACGAAATAATCATATCATACGCATTTTATATTACATATTTTTGGTCATAAACTCTGTTAATTGGAAAACAACCAAAGTTCTGTCATTCGTAACTTTTATTTGATGATCATTTGTGTATGTATAGATTGCTGTTCGATGTGAGCCAGAGTTCCGTGTTAAAGGCCGGACCTTGATCTATAAATATTTACGTTTATAAATTGTTATTTGGATGGAGAGTTGTCTCATTGGCACTCATACCACATCTTCCTATATCTGTTTACAATAAATCGTGTATAAAATAATAATTTTAAATGATAGATCCCTTTCGCCTAGAAACTTATCGAAGGGATTTGTTAATCCCGGAAATCGTTTGAGAAGCAGCAATTTAAAAAAAAGAAAATACAATATCTTATAAATTTCATAAGTCCGCCGCACTTTTCATATGGAATGCTCAAAGCTTAATATTTGAAAGCCAACATAACCGAAATGTGGTATTATCCTTTCTAATTAATGGTATGGAGACCGCTGCTTAATGACTGCAGGTTCCTTTTGCTAATTACCTGATAAATCTTTTTAATGTTCATTTGACACTATAAATATAAGGTAACATATAAACAATGTTGAGTCCTTACCCTTAAGACCCTTGAATTTATGAATCCTTTAAGTCTGCTTACAAGAATGTTTCTGAGACCAAGGGTCTTTTTATGTCAAAACTTTTGCAATCTTTATGCCATCCATATTTGGCTGACTTTCAAAGTTTGTCTTTGTAACGGATAATCTTAACTTATCCATTTGATAAAGACAAAATCAATTCCTATGATTCACCACGATATAGAAATTGAACCAAGTTCTTGCCAATGACCAAAACGTACAGCCCACTTTTTTCTGTGTGCGGCTGTTAAGATGTTGAGGATGTATATAAACGTAGCCATATCAAGTTTAATTTATAACATTAAAATCCTATGGTTCGTATAGGGAGGATGCAAGAATTTATTTCATTGCAATTCCTAGGGACCATGTGTCGCTTAAATTTTCATCATAATAAATTTCTACTTAAAACAATGATAGGTTGACGATAAACAACTGATTTAGATTTTCTTTTTTTTTCTTTTTACATTTTATTAAAGGTAAAAACTATAAGGATTTTCATAACACAACTACATCAGTAAACCACCTGTCATCAATCGATAAATAAATCAACTATTAAAAGAAAATGTTTCATAATCGTTCATGCTTGCTATTTTATTGTAAGACATATTCCTCTGAAACGATTTTTTTTTTTATGTTCGTCAGGAAAATTCTTAAAATAACTTTCACAGGAGGTTCAGGTAAGCGACGTTTATTTTGTTAAATGTTTCTTGTTTATGCCTATTGTAAATAAAAGTCAAATTTAGGCTTGAATCCTAATATGAAGCATTGCCTTTTGGTCATTTTCAGCAACGACGATTCGATGGAACGTCAGTCGATAATTGACTCGCTGAAACAAACTTTCAGGGTAACATATTGAAATTTTAACAAGACATTTTATTTAATATATGCATAATTTAATCTGGCTATCAATTTCAGTCATGTATTTACCAATTGACATTTAATAATGAGCACCCAAATGGTTGATTTGGTGTGTGCATACTGTCATTTGAAAAAAAATGTGCTGAGAGAGATGTACGTTTGACTTTGTATATGTATGAATACGCAACCACGACCAAATAGAATGAGGGTTTTCAGTCTTATGCAAATATAAATCAACCATATCCAAATGCACAGTCCATCAACCTGGCTGATTCACTTTCTACAACCTTCATTATGAAAATAATGGTTGCAATGCTTTCGTTCTGAATATGCATAAAATATTTGTGACTGGGCTTTACTAAGCAAACAGCAATCAATTAGTCAATATATAATATTGATATACAGTCTAGCATTAATTTACCCGTAAAAAGTGAAAGTTATCTGACGTTAGTGTATCTTGTTTCAAACTTAATCATCCTTAAAAGATTCGTGTTTATTGGACAATTATTCGTACCAGAAAATAAACTAGAAAATGCAGACATGTTAAGTGGAATGTTAATCGGATAGCATTTTATGTCTTAGATTTTCCATCTCCTTAAACCAATTTTATTCAGTAAAAAGGAAGTGTAATTTGTCGGACAACACTTTATACGTTTTATCATTAACTGTGTACACTCGTTAGGTTTATAAGAAATAATTTGATATTTTAATTTTAAACCACCTACAAGGAAGAGATATCATGTTTTTCTTCTCTAAACCAATGACATTATATAGTATCCAATAAGTAAAGTTAAAATCGAGCATTAAATTTAACGTATCATATTGCGAAAACAATATTATTCCTAGAAATGTCAAAAAAAATGGTAAGGATGCAAGACTTGAAGTTATGTTTTTCTATAGGTAACACATGATGGTGAAACCCGTACATCGAAGGAAGAAGATATTATGTTGTTTTTCTTTCCCCCAATCAATAAAATTATATAGTATCATGTATATCATGATATTTGAAATCGAGCATTACAATTTAAGTATTTAATGTGAAAAAATCCAATTATATCTATAAATGTCAAAATAAAAGGAAGGAGGTAAAACTTGTAGATAAATTTGTTGTATGGGTAACTCGTGATGGTATATTCCACGTTATAACAGCAGTCAACCCTGTCGACTATTGATATTCATTTCACTGTATCATGACACACGTAACAAGACGTTTAAATTGTTTTCTCGATTTCTTGACATTTCTATGGATACAATTAAATAATTGCAACAAATCAGTGATACTTTAAGTTAATCAAAATATGTTATAATTATCCTAATGGAGAAAAACGTTTTATAATTTTATTTTATTGCAGTGAGTTCACAATTCAAGGGAAAACACGCATGTTACTGAAGTAAGGTAAGACTTTAGATTTATTTGTTGTTTTCTTTTTTTTCAAACGATCAAAAAGTTTTATTCAAAGCTTTTAAATTACCTATAGTCTACTTTAAAATTCCAATTATTGTAATAAATTTGTTTTTATTAAAGTATTCGCGGTAACACAAACTCAATAGAGCATGTGTCCTGCTCTGCGGTATTCTTTGCATAGTTTTCTGTTTACAAATAATTCATCATTACCTGCATATCTACCAAACTTTTTTAATTTGAATTTGATCAAAAAGATAAAGTATAAGAGTCATTTTATGATTGAATAGTCGAATTATCGCTAAAAAGAAATATATGTGTAAATGAATGAATTTTATTAGATTTTTTTAGTAAAATAAGTGTCTTCTGGACTAAAATGAATTTTCTTCTGTGTATTTAGATAACACAAGTGAATGTGTTCACATAATTTAGTTGTAATGTAATGATTGAAAACAATGTGTGCACTAATAACGCACTGCACGGGAACAAGTGATTTTGTTATTTTACAAGAAGACATTTCTACAATCTCAAATATTTTGTTTTTTTGTCGTTTATTATTTGCTCACAAATCAGGTCGTTAGTTTTCTCGATTGTATAGTGCCACATTTGTCGTTCTGGGCACTTAATAGTTTACAGTAACGGAATTTGTTTTACTCATTGGTTAGGGTCGTACACAGATTTATTTATGCTTACATCTGCGCCCATCGGTTTCTTTCGTATAGTTGTCTCATGGACAAGCATACCACATCTCATCTCTTTATTTTTATATTGTCCTCTAAATGGATGCATAACTGTAAGGGCCTATTATATTTAACCTGATGAGAAAGCACGAAAATACCACATTAAAATTTTATGCTGACTCGACGGGGTTCTCCTGTATTCGTGACAAGAATGCTTTAATGAGATTATAGAAACGACTTTAAACTTCCTAGTGAAAAGTGTCTATAAGACAAATAAAAATATGAGCCTGCTTACATTATGTAGCAATGATCTTAACGAATTTATAGAAAATTGATTATACATTATACATGCAAATGCAAGTAATGACTACCATAATGGTCAATGCATAGCAAGGTTCACCAAATAAGTTTTCAGATCCGTGTTTATTCATATGCTCAAAAATATTTTTGTGTTATTATTTTCCTTGACAACGATTTCAAAGGTAGTTCTACACTGTCACAAAGCACAAACTGTCGACTATATCCAACATGGCGTATTTGTTCGTTGTAGCTATTTTATTATTTACCTTCAGAAGGAGAACATAACAAACCTTCCAAATTGATTTATTTTTGTACTGAATGTTTCATTATACTGTTAGCTATGTAATCATCATATCAAAGTGTCAATTAATGGATATGTAGGATATATAGCGAGGACATATCAAAAGACATTGCGATTTAAGCCAAATAAACAGGGGGAGATACAGAGCGAAAGAGAGAAATCTATAACATCGAAAATGCATCTAGACCAAGTATTGTCTGCGTAATTTTCATCATTAAACATGTTAAAGCATTCTCTTTTCTTTTCTAACATCTGTTCAAATTGAATGTGATTTAAAATACAAAGAACATAAACGATTTGTCATTCATAAGAGCTTGCAAATAAATTATGTGGTGGTCCATCTGTTAAAATACACCATACCATATTTCACACGTGAAGTAAGCGTATCATAACCTCTTTCTTCACATAAATCTTCATGTTTTAATACACTGCATCACCCTCTTGATTGTATTGTCTGTGATATCTTATAATGTGTAACTTCATTAGTTTTGATGATCTGTAGGTTATTGAGAGTTCCTTCGCTGGAAGTAAATAAAAGAATAATTTATATATACTATGTCTCAGGTGTTTGTAAAAGAATTTATAACTATATGATCAAAGATTGTGTTCACCCTTCAGCTAAATAAATGAGTTAAACAATCATGAAAAATTTGGCATCAAAAATAACCTAGTGGCATCTAAAGTCGATATACAGTGTAACAACATAAAAGGCGAGTTAAAATAGAACCATATTTTTTTTTAATTTAAAGAATTATTATATGTAACAACTTATTATATAGAACATTTAAACCCTTTAATCATGGAGGATACTAGCGTCTTAATGAATCTGTGAATATAAGTTAAGCAAATAGATATACATGCAAGTACAGACATTTTTGCTTTTGTTTATTATTGGGAAATTGCGACGGGATAGTTTTGCAGAAATAAAACCTCGTATTTTAAATTTTTGTCATAATTTGTTTGCGTTATAGATTTCGCTTTTTGTTCATTGTGCAAAAATCGCAATAATAAATGCAGTTCAACAGTCTCTGAATTTACAGTAATCATAATAAAAATGTATTTATCGTCCGTAATTCTGTCTACAAATATTGGAAGTACTTTATTTTTCAACAGTAATAACTCAAATTTGAGTTTTTTTATTCGTTACATGTATCTGAAGACAGTAGTTATAAATCTAATAAAAGCAAACATAAATATGAAAATACCGATCCAAGACGTGAAGTCTGAAATTACTTAAATTTTCGTAAGTTATATTGTTTTGTTTTGTTGTATTTTTTTTTTTTTTTTTGTGAAACCAATGATTGGTATAGAACTTAAGAGTACTGTAATTTGAATAACATTTTCCTATTATTGTTTACAGTATATTAAATAGACTGCATTATATAACTAATGGTACCGCTTTTACTGAACCGGTACCAGATGTGCTTTTGTCATATCTCAGTGATGCACGAGGTAAAACTATTCGGCATTCAGAAATTTCGAAAACTGTGAAGAAGTGATTAAATCGAAAAAGAAAGAAAAAATGCTGTACATGTAAGTCAAAATCAAAAAATTAATATAATAAAGAAAGGATACGATTGTACCAAGTCAGGAAAATGGCCATTGTTATATTATATAGTTCGTTTCTGTGTGTGTTTCATTTCAATGTTGTGTTTCTGTTGTGTCGTTGATCTCCTCTTATATTTAATGCGATTCCCTCAGTTTTAGTTTGTAACCCGGATTTTTTTTTCTCAATCGATTTATCAGTTTCGAATAGTGGTATACTACTGTTGCCTTTAATTATAGTGATAAGTTGAAATTCATAACTAACACGTTTGTTATATAACCCAAAATGAACGACGTTATGAAACATTCAAAGCGGATTGTTTATTCTATAGAAATATAATTGTGTACATAGATTAATTTATATGATGCATATCCACAATTGTTTGGTTTTTTTTTCTCTTCTAATAAAGTCTATGTGATGACGAACGTGAAACGTCAATGTTTAATGAGAGTGGTCAATGAACTGGTAAAAGACAATCCACTTACATTCCTAAAATCTACAGATCTTGTCTGATATTAGAAAAGCTGTCTCATAATAAATGATTGGATGCAACTCGAAGATGAATAATTCCCTCTTAACCCCTATTTCTCAAGGGATTTTACCATCTATTGTAACGATCACGTTTTACGTATGTCAATCACAAAGATTTGTTGTCTCCATACTGGAAACATTCCCTACAGAACTATGTACTTTTTTTCAAATGCAATATTAGACGGAAATAACAAACGCGTGATATATCAGTAGAAGTAACTTACGGATTGTAAAAGTATATTGCACGAAAAACGAAAACTTCCTTCGACTTGAGGTTTGTCATTGTTATTTGTTTTCAATGGTAAGTATGTTACACGTCTTGAGAAAGGGGACCAAATAACACGAAGTAAGGTGGGTAACCGTAGTGTAATAGAGATTTTTACTTTTGGGTGCACTGACAAAGTACATTACCACCCAGCTACTTTTACATGGAAATTTCTAATCTGTGCTTCCGTGTGGTTTTGACTCCGTTACATATAATTGGACTGTTCCAAACTGGGCATCCGTGTGGTTTGTTAGTCAGTTATATAATTCGTTTTATAACAACATTTTGAATGCAAATACCGTATCATTTTTATTCAAATCAAATTCTATTTTAGTAAATTTTAAACTTGATTATATCCCATTAAAACCTGCATAACAATATCGACTTCCTCCTATAAATTATAGAAATATCTTCTGCCCTAAATATTTTATTTTTAATTTGGACAATTAATTGTTTGTTATAATAAAAAAAACAGATTTTTATTTATTCGTTAACAATCTAAGGATGGTTACCACTTAAGATAAATAATCATACATGGAAACGTTTCTTTCTGTTTGTTAATAATGAGACTCCTCTTTCAGGACTCAGGTTACAGATTTAGACGTCGTATAAAGTAAAATAGATATTGAGCGGAACAGACGAGTGAAAAGCACTTTTCCTCTGTCAGATTTTCTAAGGTATAATGTTATTGGTGAAATACAATGTAGTTTAGGAAACGTAATAATCGAGGTTAATATCCGCCTTGACCAAAGAAAAAAAATAATGAAGTGCCTCAGTGAAAACTGATGTTGTTAATTATAAAATAGGAAGGTTTGTGTAACGATGAATATACAAAGTTCGTGCAGTAAAAACACATTTTTGTTAAAACACACACGAATTAGTGGTAACGGTATGTTTTCCTTCCGTGAATCTCGCTTCCAAATTTCTCATATCAATAGATTGGATATGGAACTTCGGATTCTACTGTCGTAACTGTTTTTTGTTTGTTGTTGTTTACAATTTGATGTAGAGTATGGTATTATTGGTTGATAGTTAAGATGAGCAACAGTATAATACGCTTTTAAATTTTCTTTCCCATCTAACTATGTATGAAACTGGGGCGCTCCATCACTGACGTTATCGAATAATGTTCACACATACAAACCAATGCAGCAGGTACTGCAATCACAAAGTGATATTTTTGGTAACAGTGTGACTTTTTTAACGGTAACTTTTTCTAGATGCAGTGCTGAGAGTTTAGAATACGGTTAACTTATTTGACATAGATTTCTTGATCGTTTTTCGGTAATTCTTCTGCTCATTATTAACCTTTAAACGTATTACTTTACCTATAAATATTCTGTTTCTTTAATATTTAAGATTTAAGCATCTACACGATTTATCTATATATGTTCTTATGCATAATAGACTGAGTTTTATCACTTTATTTTATTCTTGGTTTATTTTTGCAATAAATTCTTATTCATGATGACGGCGCCGTATCTCCATGAAAATTTGTTTTGAAAGTAGAAATCTAATCTATAGAAACTTAGGATGATGTGTGAAAAAAAAACGGGAAATCGCACAACTATAAGTTCGTGTTAAAATGGTCGACAAAAACACCGTTTAGGCAAAATGGGTAAAGGAAATTCATCTGGATAAGAATTACGGATAGAATTAGGCTAAAAAGCACAATACAAGCAGACTTTGAAACTCATACAGAACTTAGCTTGTTAGTATGGAATGTATAAAAATGGTTTTACTTGGTTATTTTGCCGAATAACTTAACCTGTATTCCAAGTGTAAACGGTCTCTGAAATGCATTGGTCTGTACAGAGTAAATCCGATATAGTTCCGGAAACATTTTAAAAATAAAGTGCTAGCTTTGTAATCCTATAGACGAATTCTACACAGGACAGACAGCAACATCGGAATGAGGCCAGAGAAAGTTAACGTAGGCTGAGAAATACATAGGAACTTGATTCGGCAAAAATAAAATTAAAAACAATTCAGGTCCCGTTAGTCTGATAATAGCCAGTCCCAATTATCCACTTGCGTCTATATCTCGTGCTATTACCGAAGAAGGATATCTGTTATCCGATATATCTAATATTTGTTCATTTTATAGTTATTAAATGGTGATGTTGTACCCTTTTTGACTTGTTATGTGTAATATAAAATGTATTTGTACGAGCTTTAGAACACGATGAAAAGCGAGACTCGCCGAGCTTTCCACTTGTTTCGTAGTGAGTACAAATACATTTTTTTTTTCTGACAATGTACATAATTTTTTATATTTTGTTTTTATTTTATTTTACAATTAACACCCCAAGGGTGACTAGGGAATAGATTTATGGTCACTTGGTCTTCTTCCGACCGGCAGTAAAATGCTTGCAAAGTAAGGACTTCCATTTGTTGCCCGTGGCTGTTTTCTACACTTTGGTCTGGTCTTGGTATCTTTCACACATCCGCCCATCTTCAATCTCTTTTTTTTTTTTTTTTTTATCAAATTGACTCAACTTACAACTGTTCATAATATATTGCGAGAATGTCTTTTATAATCAATATCATAATCTAGATTTAACATTTAATGTTCAGAATTAGAATCTTTATGAAATCGTATAAAGCAAGCCAATATACAGCAGTTAATTAAAATTTAACTTGCTTTTATATTGCATCATATGAATAAAATCTAATTTTATGATTTTCGAATAGAGATAATATTTCAATTTTATAACATGTGTTCAGAGTATAATGTTTTAAATTTAGATTTTACATGTGATTAGATTAAATGTCCTTTTACAGTTATTCGATTCCACATCACTTTAATTTTGTTAAATATTAAATCCCGGTAAAATAGCGGGGTTTATTAGAAATAACTGAAAATCTTTCATTAGAAATATATTTGGTATTAAACTCTTTAGTAATTGCAATATGAAAATGTCATGGAGTATAAAAAGTACAAGAGGCGTGGATTGTAATGTAATCTGACTTTGCTTAATTTCCCTTCTACATGGATTTCTATCATAAAAATAATGAGTTTAAAGGAACGAAATACAATTTAGTTGTCTCAATGGTATAACGAGTTTCATTTATGCACTGATTTTACATGCTTAGCTAGAAACCTGTTGGCCATGCCATACTAGTTAGTAAAACTTAAAAGAGAAATTAACGCATGTTTAAGACCTTCAGATAATATCTTTACTGAATCAGAAAAGTTCGTTGGAAAGAAAATCATATTGAACTACTCTTATTGAGTAGGGTGATTGTCTAAATGTGTATATGTTTCACCAAAGAAGAGAATTGATATGATGACCAGTGACAAGAACGTGCCTTATCAGATTGGACCTGACTGGTACTCATACGGGTATATCCTATACAGATATGTCCACTGCAAGGATATAATGTTGAACGTAAATAGTTAATATAAAAAAGGAGATGTGGTATGATTGCCAATGAGACATTTATTCTATGTTGTGTCATGTGTACTAATTTTTGTTTGTCTTTTTCATTTTTAGCCATGGCGTTATCAGTTTATTTTCAATTTATGAGTTTTACTGTCCCTCTGGTATCTTTTGTCCCTCTTTTATAGACCAAAGTTCCTAAATGTACATTTTAAAAGCCCCAATATTGATATATATGTTAGCGGTAATAATAATAATAAATGCCTAAATTCACATATTGCCGCTAACAAATATAGAGCTGATCTCATACATACAAAATACGACTAAAATTTGGAATTTGGAAATTCCCAATTATCCTCTTAAAATAATAAATAATTTTGAAGTCTAATGACTTCCTGTTTTATATAACCATGATTTTAATGACATATAAAAAAAAATATTACAATAACATTACACGATCGTGTGATGCTGAGATAGATGCAATTATACAGATATTTGAAGGACACCTACTTCAATTCTAGTTTTATTATGTAAGCATATAGTTATAAGTAAAAACTGTCAGCAGCTAGCAGATCAAGTTACCAGAAACATGTATTATCGCATGGAAATGCAAAATTTGCAATATAATAATTTCAGTATGCACTATTTCTTTTAAACTTTAATGATATTTAATCATATACGAATAGAATAACAACCATTATACGTTTCATTAATTCTAAATAAAGATTTCTGCTTTTGTTACATAGTAAAACACAAGTTGTGTTCAAGATTACAATATTGTTAAATATCGCAAAAAGCACCAATCAATCACATTGTCTGTCCAAATACACCATTCAACCAAGACGGGTTTTACATTTGCCGTATAGTGTTTCAGTATTTAGGATTTCGCTATTTTATGCATTTTCCTTTGATCTTTTTTTGTGATAATTTTCATATCATGCTTCTCGCTTGAGATGGAAAATTATCGCTAGAAACTAAGGAGGCAAGTGGCGTTGCTAATGAAATTAACATAAAATTTACAACGTCGTCATAGGTAAAATAGCGATAAACAGATTATCATTGGTCATCTCAACTCGATTGCTTTTCTCGCTTTCGCCGTACCGGCTCGAGCTAGAAAATCAATCTCTTTGAGATGATCAACGATAATCTATAAGTATAGGAATTTGTCTTGTCGCATGTTCTAATCAGTCGTTTTATCTGTTCGTATACACATATCAACTATGTATGTCTGTGCGTATACACCATATCAATGAATCATTTTATCTTCTCGCATATATACCAATTGATAATTGTATCTTTTCGCATTCACCAGTCAATCATTTTGTTCGAATACATGTACTCCGTCAACCATTGTATCTCTTCTCCTACATCATCAGCAATATCCATGTTGACACTTTTAGTACAATGTTAAATTGTAAAGAAGATTATGGTATGTGTCTTTTAACTACGCAGTGTGACTGTCTTTTATATTTTTATTGCTTTTTTATAAATATATGAAAATGATCTAGCGGGGTTTAAAACTAATTTAATATTTTTCACATAAAAAAGGTTATAATATATATATTAAATATCTGTAACGGAAATAAAAGATAGCATGTGTGGAATGTTACATAATCTACTGCGCATGTATTCAATAAAGTGTATGATGACAATTTTATAGGGAAGAAGAAGCATGCTTATTGAAAATAAAACAGTTGTTTATACGTCAGCGATGCCTTTAGAGATTCTGAAGTAGGTCATATATGTAATTGTGGCCTTCAATCAGTCATTTACATTTAAATTACAACCAATGCAGGTCGACGTTACCATACATTGGTATTACATCTATGACGTAACCGTACATTTTTTGTGATATCTTCCAAGGCCTGCGTCCGTGTATTATCGATTTATTCATACATATTATATCGACAAGGCCTTTTTTAATCCATTTAGATTTATTTTTACATTACAGGATAAAAACTGGGTATTATCATTGAAGGAAAATATAGAATGTATTTTTACTCGCTACGAAACAAATGCAAAAACACAGTTGTGAAACTCAGATGTCGTCATGTTTCTTAAGCTCGTAAAATTGAACGTTTATTGCTACTAAAACGATGACCTTGATTTGTTATTTTTTCCATATGAGTATATAAAATGAAGATGTGGTATGTTTGCCAATGAGACACTTCTTTAAAAAAAAACGAGTTCATGTTAAAATTCTTTTCAACAGTGATGTGGTTTGTTTACTTAGTATTGCGACCTCATTGCAAATGAAAAAACGACAACCTTCGAATCTTTTCAAAGGCTATCGGAGGTTAGATTTAAATCGACTGTTTGATGTAACAAGGACAAAAGCGGGCAAATTTTCAAAACAGTTTTTTCTTCTTTTTTATAATATTCTTTATTTTATTGTTCAATGCACACCACACCGAAATGTATGCTGCAATCTTAAATACCGTTTTGTTTCGCAGAAAAACAATATTGCATTATTCTTTGAATATCTATAAAAAGGAAAATTGGATTAATTCCAGAAATTTAATTTTCCAGAACGTTCTTTTATCTTTAAGCAAGAAACAAGTTATTAAATAGTTCAGTGCTGTTTTCGACAGTTAATGGATAATTTATTAAGACAAAATATGTTCATATTGGGAAAAAAATCTGCGACTATGTGTAAATTAATATTTTATTTTTCTTCTTGGTATTTTAATGCATTTTCGCTGTAAGTTGTTTCTACCTTGCACAATATTATATAGGTTCTACAGACTAAACTTACACGACGATAATATTTGTTAAATTGCATCATGAAATGGCAATGATACTTATTAAAATGTTTACTGGTAACCTTTAAACAGTTGTATTGATGATGGATAATAATACAATACCGGCTGCGCAGACAGACAACGCATTAGGCCGTTAAGGGGAATGATAATAGAACACAGGGCTTCATGCTATTTTCCTATAACAAGATTTAATCGTTAAGTCAATATAGATTAGTGCTACTTGAAATGTCTCACGGTTAGAATTAACACTGCATAGGAATCTGATAGATCGAACTATTAACGACTTCTATCTATCTTTTATTTTCTTCCAATAAAAGGGAAACGTGTTCTGTATCCCACCATTAAATACAAATAACCATGTTGATCTGTCCTTTTCACACCATTTATCTCCATAAAGAGATAAGTCAGAGAAATCATCCCATTTACATCTGACTACAAACGTATAATTTCCTTTAAGAGAAATGTCTTTAATTTTTTGCTTTTATGATACGGTAACAGTAGTATAACGTTGTTTATAAAAGAAATTTTAAAATACCGGATAGGTGGTATTGAGTTTCGTGTAATGTAAAATATAAAACACGTTAAGAAAATCAGCAGGCTATATCTTAACAACGATCGAGAGGATACGATATAACAAGATTACCCGGTAGGTAAATGTTTCTTTTTTCTTTAATTTTGTGTAAATGCTGCATTGTATTTGTTGAAATATCTGCAAGCAGCAAGCAAACTAAGCTACAAATGTATAAGATGTTGAACATATTGCATAAAACTGTCAATCAATATTATAGCATTTAAGTTTCTGGAAAAGGTTTTATGACGAATATGATGGCTGATATTGTAAATGTAAGGTAAATGAAAACGAGAGATACAATTTATGACAACAACAAACTCGTGCACAAACACTGTCTATATTGATATTCTCAATGATTAAATTGGGTTGTTATCGATGGAGAAGTACCCACAGCCTGGTAGTGGGACTTACTCTAAATAGTATCTCAAACAATGTGGACCCACAGCCTGATAGTGGGACATACTCTTAATAGTATCTCAAACAATGTGGAAAACAAATAAAATGCACTTGCATGGCTTTTATGAATCTAAAATACTAATCCAGTAAATCATATAACGAGGACTACTAATTCATTACATCTTATAACCGGGACGGTTTTATGTCTATCATTATTATAAAACAAAATACTCAAAATTACTCAACAAACAGAAAGCGACAAAATCGAAGATTTGAAAATGCAAGCAATTGCAGTAAGATGCCAGAATAACAAGACAAAATACACATTTTCCCCCAAAAAAAGTAATTGAATGTTGGTTTAAAGTGTAATTACTGAAGATATTTATCTGATTAATACACATTTCTCTGTGGTATATTTGGCGTACATCCTAGAGCTAATGCAGGACTATGCTGATACATGATTCCTCGTTAATGGAAGTACATGTATAAATGTCTGGACATCGAATGACTGTCATAGTTCCCAATGTGCGTTCACTACTGCCCAGTCTTTATGTTTCTGTCTTGTTTATTGTTCACTGTGTACTGCTGATGTGTCTTTTGCTCTCATGGTCTTTTCCTTCTTTTTTCGCCATAGCATTGTCTTTGACTTTTGGGTTTGAATATCCCTTTGGTATCTTTCGCCTCCCTTTAACTAGAGCGTACATGTCTAGATTTTTTATAACATAGTAGATTCATAATATATTTTACTGCAAAGACTTGACAAGTCAAAATTATCAAACCTAGACAATATGGAAAAGTTAAACTCCATGCGTTTTCAATGCAAATCAAATTTATTGGAATAGTCAGAGCCAAACTATTTGCATACGGAAACCGTCAATTTTCGGTTCCCACATTTAATACAAAAGAAAATAACAATACTTCATTAAGGGAAAACGGTACTATTACATTTTCCCATCATTAGGTTGGCCTTTTGTGTACCCAAGACAGGTGAAGGAAGTCGACCTAGGAGCGCTGTGATTGGATGTAATGGTACAATATATTTTTTCATTTATCTATGAATAACTGCAGTGTGTATATTTACTATATGAATTTTGAAACCTATTGAAATATTTTCTAGAGAATTATTCGAAAAGACTTCTAAAATTTCATAATTTTTTGGAAAAATGACGGTGGGCATGGATAACATAAACAAGTTCCGTTGGAAGTTGGTCATGATACTATTTGGATTCAATTTTTAAAACAGAATAATAAAGTACTAACACCACACATATCTGTTTTATCCAAGTTTTTATTATAAAAAGTGTTTTTTTTAGAAAATGTTAGTATTGTCGCCTATGGCAGAATAAATAGTACCGTTTTCCCTTAACGCAGAACCTTGAGGTAATTATGTACACGCTTTTGTTTCCAAATGTTATCTGAATTGCTAATGTTTAACCTGTGTAACCAATGTTTTCGTTTCTAAGTGCAATGTATATATATATCTTCTACGGTTTGTGGGAAATATTTATGCAATTAACGAAAGTATAATTAAGTGACGAATAAAAGTATATTTATGTTTCTATATATTCTCATCATAAATATTGTGTTTGTGCTAATTTAAACAAATGTAAACATAGTTAATAAGGATTCTGGATACGACCGCATTAACAAATTAAAGCCTGAAGAGATTTTTATTTGATGTCATGAATTAATGAAAGCTTCTCAAGCAGTGAGCACTTAATATTTAAGTACCTTCTTAAAACTTTACACGGAAACAAGAAGAGGGCAATTGAAAACAAGTTAATTTTACGCCTAACAAGTAAAAATATAACTTGTTACACGAACTTGTAACAGTCTCTGCAAGTATGTGTCATCAATTAATGGGTATTTATACAAATTGTCATAATATATTATTTCAAAAGAACATTATGACTTATTCGTAATATTCTAGTAATAAGAAATATAGCAAAATTATTAAAAACATCCACATCCGATAGAAGTAACAAACAGTGATCTTAAAAATAAAAATATGTTGAGTAAGTTAATGTCTTTCAAAGTGCATATTTCTACAGTTCAAAGAGAATAATTCTGGCTTCATGATGAATATGATCTTTCGGAACATCAGATAAAAACGTTACTCTTCAAAGTCAACAGCTATTACATAGATTTGAATCACCAGTAAATGAGAAAGAAATGGTTTTATGAACACTTTATTGTTATATAACAGATTACGAAGATCTTAGTCTTGTGGTGTTGGAAATAGAATGCTTGCAGAGTTTTGATCCTAACGTTATTATTACTAATTGCTTCTTTAAGCTGTCTCGTAGATTTAGCTCATTATCTGTAACCGTGAACGAGTATCGGGAGTTATCGGATCTAGTCTAAATAAAGTGCCGTAATAGGTTCTTAATAGAATAATGAAAGACAGATATCTCTAGTGTTTATCACTGTTTATTAAGTGTTATAAATGTGATAGCATCTTAATACTACTTTATACCATGAATGTATATCTCTTCTGTATCTCCTATCTCATCTTCTAGGTCTTCTCCTTCAGCTACAAACGAGTCCGCCTTGTAGTGTACCTGACTATTTTCAGTCGAAAAACTGCATTATTTAATTTTGTTCAAAATGTAGAAAAAATAATTTCTAGACTTAACCAAGTCAGGAGTCTGTTATTCAGTGGTCGTCGTTTGTTTATGTGTTACATATTTGTTTTTCGTTCATTTTTTATGTAAATAAGGCCGTTAGTTTTCTCGTTTGAATGTTTTACATTGTCATATCGAGGCCTTTTATAGCTGACTATGCGGTATGGGCTTTGCTCATTGTTGAAGGCCGTACAGTGACCTATAGTTGTTAATGTCTGTGTCATTTTGGTCTCTTGTGGACTCACAGTTGTCTCATTGGCAACATACCACATCTTCTTTTTTATACTTATCCATTTGCTTTTAAATGCATTATGGCTTGATAGATTTCCGCCTGTAACAGTACGTGTCTGTCATCGTCCTTACTTTTGCAAAGATAATTCGTATTTCTCTAATGGTTGTGGGCTGTTATTTCCTGCAAAAAGAGAAATTTCTCATATCGCACTGAACGGGGTATTCAAAGTCAGGAGACTGTAGTTCAGAGGTTGCAGTTTGCTCATGGCTATCATATTTGTTTTTGTAAATCGTTAATTACATCAAATTATGCCGCTAGTTTTCTCTTATGAATTGTGTCACAATTTTTAAGTCGGGCCTTTTATAACCGATTATACGGTATGGGTTTTTTTTCATTACGATTGCGTATAATTTGCTTGCATCCACTACATATGAACTTTGGTGGATAGTTGTATAATTCTCACTCGCTACATTTAAGTATATAGTAATGCTGCATTTATTCGAAGAAACTTATTTGCTACACGTTTGTTTTAGGTTAGAATTTCTGTTAGAATTGTAAAATAAAATCAAAGTAACTTTATTTCGGTTTTTGCAAATGCAATGATGAAATCATTCGGAACTGAACCACACTCATCATACTGCCCTACTTGCTGATAAACAACTGAATGTTATTATTAACGTGTCCAGTGGTCAACGGGAAGTTTTTCTTATCACGATTGACTGAAATCTTAATTGAAATATCTGACACATATCAGACAGCAAATAATGATATAGTTAATGAATGAAACAGGGGAATCCTTATGATAAGTCATAATCAAGAAGTCTAAAATATTAAAGAGAGCTCAATTATAGCTGATAAAATAGGCATGTGTCGCCAGATTCATCATAATTAACACTTTCCATTCATGTAAGGTTAGGCTATGGTTAGGCAAAATTGACAGAGGTATCATTGTTAAGGTTTTAAGTGCAGCAAATATTCGATCTTTCAATGATATGAGAGATTGTATCAATGTATTAAGAACAACCGATGCGCGAGAGCTTTAATAAAATGGAATATCGGCTACCACTAATTTTTTTTACCCGTGGAAACTGTGTAGTTGTACATCACTCACAACAAACAGATGCCTCTCTTTTACTGCCCGACGGGAGAAGTGTAGATGGAAATATGTATATATCCAATTCCCCCCTCTCAACCTCTCAACCCCCGGTTTGTTTCTCTATTTTCTAGCCAATGATAAATAAGACTCTCTCCAAAGTGACCAAACCCCCTAGAAAACTAATTACTATTGTCATTCGCTGATACATATAGGTCCTAATCTCTGATAAATAGCTAATCCTCTCAGTACATTATGCGCGGTGCAAATGAAGTCCCACTCGAGTAACAATGCAACTTCATGCATTACCCGGAATGTTTACGAAGGGCCTTTCAGGCAACAATGCAACTTGTTTGATAGAAAACTCGTAACTGTTGGTTTACCATAGAGCAATGCGTTGCTGTTGCTTTGTGTGTCCTTGCACAACGCGTAATGGTTAGTTCGTGTACACTAAAGGAACGTTCGCGTATTTTAGAGAAACACGTTGATCCTTAACGCAGAATGCGATTCGCGTTCCTGTACAGGTACATAATTATTCATGTATCATAGAAAACCTGTCATTCCTATTATAGAAAAAAAACTATTATCTGATAAAATTGAGAATGGAAATGGGGAATGTGTCAAAGAGACAACAACCCGACCAAATAAAAAACAACAGCAGAGGGTCACCAACAGGTCTTCAATGTAGCGAGAAATTCCCGCACCCGAAGGCGTCCTTCAGCTGGCCCCTAAACAAATATATATACTAGTCCAGTGATAATAAACGCCATACTAATTTCCAAATTGTACACAAGAAACTAAAATAAAATAACACAAGACTAACAAAGGCCAGAGGCTCCTGACTTGGGACAGGCGCAAAAATGCGGCGGGGTTAAACATGACCCTGTTTCAATGTCTCATAGAATGTTTACAGTGCAATGTAGCGTTTATCTTGTTATATATATATGATAACCTTGATAAAACTAATAAAACAATAGGGACTGACTATACTTCTCTGACATCGGCTCTAAATTTTCGTTTGATATCTTTCAGAAGTTGCTTCTTGTCTGTGTCTCCGTTCGACAATGTGAAGAAATAGCTGTTCTTACTGATAAGTTCCTATAATAATGATAATAGGCGAGTTAAGAGATATCGTTTATAACTACTCAGTGTGTCTACAATTGTACTGTAACCCGACCAATCTTTACAGGGTTACAATATAAACAGGAGTAACTGAATGTTTGTTTGTTTGTGTTTTTTATTTGTTATTGTTTGGTTTGGGCTTTTGGGGAAAGGAGTTGTTGCTGATTCATTGACATCTTCCTACGTTCATATTGATATTATTTATTTTGTTAAGATAATTTTGAAAAGACGACAATTTTCGGGATAACAAAATCTTGTTTATAAGTAAATTGTATTTTCAGTTTCAACAAATACCCATAAACAGGACATATTTTACAGTGTTAAATCCGCCCATGTAACTAGATACTTAAATACGACCCTTTTGTTAAACTACACTGGATCCATATATTATCTTTTCTCAATTTGAAAGTAAACATACCATAAAATGCAAATTTAAGATTTATTTTTATATCCTAAATGTTTGTGCCAAAAAAAAACCACACTATATAATCATACAAAAGCGGAGATTTTATATAATTACCTTTTATGTGTCAATTTACATTTTTTTTTTTATTGCAGTTCAAACTAATATATTAAAAGTATCATATCTTATATCAGTTGTTGAATATTGAAACTCTTTCAATTCTAAAATTCAAGCATAGGATTTTGAAGGACGAAAATTAAAATACAATGTAGATTTTACGTTAGCTATTCAGCATAATTATGTGATTTATATTTTTGATTTAAAAGATAAGCGGATTGAAACTTATAATTTCATAAATAACTTTTTTCCAATAAACTACAGTATGAAACAGACATTTTCAGGTTATTTACACCTAAAAATATTGTGCACGAAAATCTATGATGGAATGTTGACTGTTTTGCACGCTCATTGGAGTCTAATTAGAAAAGTTAAAGTCTTAATTCAATAAATTTAGAAATTAGAATCTGATATTGAGCGATATAACTTGAGTACGGGAATCGATTAGCAATCAGCGCTGTCATAATTTCATTAAAATTTAATAACGAAATATCAATAATTTATTATGATTATGTCTGAATTCATTCCTCTTTGTATGAAGCATGTCAATATCGTGAAATAAGAGACACTCATTTAGAGATTTTATCAGTTTGACAGGGAAAATTAACTTTATATTTGACGTCCTTGACTTATTTTTCACGCGAGTGGATTTTGAAACTGTTATATAAAACATGACGGTATTTTTAAATAATCATTTGTATTTACAATGATGTTTAAAATTGTATGTCGAATCTATTACTTCAATTCTTCCCTGATATATTCTTCTCGTTATGAACAGTATCTTGGATATTGAATGTATGAATTGTTTTCTTGTATCTTTGTATTTTATCATGAATTTTAACGACCTATATTGCAGGATATAATAGTGTCACATATATAGGATTTCTGTTCAACCTATTGCATTAATGTTTATGATAAGTTTTCTCGATTGTAAGACCTTACCAGTCATGAGTGCAATATACATTTATATATAAATATAAAAACAAAAACATTTAGAGACAACTCTCTAACAGAGACCAAAATGACATAGAAGTAAACAAATATAGGTCACCATTTATCCTTCAACAATAAGCAAAACCGACATCCAGTTGTAAGCAAAAAAGGCAACGAAAATGACTAATGTAGTAAGGACTGTGTATATATAAGACAATTTTCCTCGGTACTTTTTTTTATTTACGGTTACCCTCTTATAATATGGTTTCAAAGACTTAACTCGCCTAATACAAACACTTTTCCTGTGTGCTTCAACAAACATATTCACTCACGATCAGCATCACTAGTCAGAAAGTACTTTCATCATCCCTTTACTGTATAATTTTTATGAATAGATCAGAACGGGGAGAATAAAGATTTACATAAGTATGCGACCTAATTATCCACTATACTTGCACCTTTTTTTGTTATTATGATCGATAAACCTATAACACCAACTAGTATTTATTTTGAATTCTTGTTTATTTCTAATCTCCAAAGACAGATTAAAACCTGAATGTGGATCAAAATCACGACCCCAAGAATTCAAAGCTAAGCACTACCACGGGACCACACAGGCGGTAAAAGTTCAAAGAATTAAGACAGAACTGATACATTAGTGCTGTTTAATAATTAATTTTACAATAACTATGTATAATAGATATGTTTAAATGACTCTGATTTCCAGGTTGCACGATCCACTATAGAAACTCTAGCAACAAAAGATGATAATATTGGAGATAATATATAGTATTATAGTTTCATTAACAATTAGTGCCTAAAAACATGATGCTATTTACTAGACATCCAGTGGAAAATGTCTCCTGCATATTTAGCACGAAAACAGGTAGACATCTATAAAATAATAGTGTCTTAAAAATTGAAGATAATTATTCAAGCAGTTAATCAAAGAAGCAAGTACTGGAAAGCTTGGTGATTGAGATAATGGTCATGAAAAGAAAAATTCACAAGTAAATGCGGATATGGAAACACATTTACAACACTGAAAACTGATATATTATCAAAGCGATCTCTATATACAAATATGATTTTTAGAACCACTGTATTATTATAAAGCAATAAAGCAGATAGAAAACGACGAGTTCTATATTGCTTATCGAGAACAAGTGTCCAGAATAACTAACATTAGAACTCTTTAACTATACATGTATAACTTTAAAGGTGTTTATGTCGTTGACTCTCTACAAGAGACCATAAGACATAGAAATAAACAACTATAGGTCACCTTACGGCCTTCAACAATGCGCTTAACCCATATCGCATAGTCAGCTATAAAAAGACCCCGAAATGAAAAATGTAAAACAAACTAAAGGCAAAGTTCATGTACAAAATAAATACTAACGACAAATACTTAATTACAGGCTCATAATTTTGTGCTGACACATCCATATGTGGCGGGGTTAATCTAGTTGAATGCGCCTATCGCCCCTAACAAGGAACAGTGGTATAACAGTACAACATAAGAACAAACTATAACACATCAGTTGAAAAAGGCTTAAACGTAACTCATCAGATGAATACAAATAGAAATACATCTAACAAAATCACAGAGTGGACGTGGACGGGTATCTTTACATCCCAACAACAAAAATACACTGAATACAGATCTGAGAGTACTAACTGTTACTGACAGCTAGTTCAAAGCAATCAACTTATAAAAAATGTCATGTATATATTTAAGACCTAAATATCAATCAGTACATATCCAAAGTGCATGGATTTTGAGTAAAAGACGTCATTGACATTCAGAGAAAAAATATTTTGTCCAATGCCAAGATACAGGTATTTGGTTATAGAGCAATGAATATGCATATGTAAAAAAACAATAATATTTAGATGGATTTTAATTTACTGATTACAAAATCAATACCATACCAATAAAAACAATATTCAAAGACCCTATTGTAGTGTTGCATTGGAATAAACATTGAATACCATAGGCAAACAGAAAAAAACAACTTAAAACTGAAAGACCATACATTTATGGATTTATAAATGAATTTAAAAGTCTATGGAAAATATCGCAAAAATCAATAATTATTTATTTACGATAACATTTCATGATTATGTAAATCTTTCCATATAGATAGTAGCTATTATATCCAAAATTTAAAGGACGGTCTTTAATTATAACTTATAGACTCAATACACTTAAAGTACAGTTGCATCTTTGTTTATTTTACGCGAAAACAAGAAAAGATAGTATCTGAATATATTTAAAACCTATTGCTGTTTGTGCGTTAGGGATATTTCATTTCAACAACATCGTTTTAAATTACATTTTAACTCATTATGTTTTTAAAGTAGATAATTGAATTCAATTTTATAATGCAGTTCGTCAAGTAATTTTTGACTGTTGGTATAATCAAGATAGAATACTAATGGTTATGCTTGTAAATATTATTATTTGGACGCATACGTTTTGTTGAAACATTTTCTTTTTTTACGCTTGTTTATATAATGATAACTGCTAATCGTCTTTTAACTGTTTCCTTTATTGAAGTAGTGTAGTAAAGAAAACGTTTAGAGATGGCACCATCTACATCAGTCGACTTCATTTTAATTTAAACTACAAACCTGTTTTAAAGATTTGGGAAACGCCAATGAGACGCATGCAACCATGACTGTCCTTTTCCATATCAGCTATGGTGTCATTCTGAGACTCCCATGTCAGCTATGGTGTCATTCTGAGACTCCCATGTAAGCCCAGGACAAGGACCTTACATATCAGCTATGGTGTCATTCTGAGACTCCCATGTCAGCCCAAGACCAGGACCTTCCATATCAGCTATGGTGTCATTCTGAGACTCCCATGTCAGCCCAAGACCAGGACCTTCCATATCAGCTATGGTGACATTCTGAGACTCCCATGTCAGCCCAAGGCCAGGGCCGATATGGAAAATAGATGTGCTATAATTTATAATTATTACACAACTGTGTGTTAAACAAAAATATGATTTAAAAAATCTCTAAACGTTAACGGTATTATTTACAAAAATGATCTCAGTGACAATTTGAAACAATAGAACTCCTGTTTTTCTTTCCCTGCATCAATGTGATACTTATTATGTGGACCATCTTCTCGTTCATATGTGGGGGTCTATAACTCGAAATCGAATCAAATGTAAAGCTTCTCCTATTTTTGATATACGTTGTAAATAAATATACGTTAAATAATAGCGATAAATTAATTTTATATTATGCATATAACTAAAATGAGAACAAAAATAGTCTTTTCAGTCGATTTGATAAATAATTATGAGGCTTAACTTCCATCATGCATGATTAAAGCAATGGAATGTGTTACAGGAAGGAAAGACTGTTATCTATTCATCAAACAAAATAGAGTTAACATTTAATATGGAAAACCGAAAAACCAGACTTGGTTTACTTGTGTTCGCTATGAAGATGGTGTAGTTGGCTTATATTATGTAATCTTATAATTATGTCATGGTTTTTATAAGATTATTAAAGATATATTATTTCAAGGTTGCTTTTCATTCTTGAATTACAACTTCCTTTTCCAAAACATATGTATTATGTCCTCATTAAAGAAGACATGCATTTAAAGCATGTATAATATGCCTATTATGTACAATAATCTTTCTGTATTGCGTGCCTTTGATGGCTTTTTTCAAAAATTTCAAGGCCATAATTAATAACTTTACATATATTATTTCTAACCGATAAGTGGTGAAGTATAGTCACATGATAATCACTGTGAGGGTGTATATATATTATTTATGTATTATTTATATATATATGATAATCACTGTGAGGGTGTATATATATTATTTATGTATTATTTATATATATATATATATATATATATAAATTGCCTAGAAAATCAACCTAACAATGTTAGAGTAGATCTGATTCGTAACTTCCTCCCCGATCGGGGCTGGAACCTGTACTTTTTATTTCTAACTTCTGCGACAACACCGCCTAGCATTGCGCAGAGACCTAACCCCTCCTCTAACTCTAGCTTTAAAAAATAAGCTTTCGTTTCTGGAGGTGTTACCTTCTCGTAGAAATAAAACAAGGATCTCTGATACAATACACGAAGTATTCTTTCTAGTGTACATAATAGAGCCCAGGTGGTCGTGTGGTCTAGCGGGACGGCTGCAGTGCAGGCGATTTGGTGTCACGATATCACAGTAGCATGGGTTCGAATCCCGGCGAGGGAAGAACCAAAAATTTGCGAAAGCAAATTTACAGATCTAACATTGTTGGGTTGATTTTTAGACGAGTTGTATATATATATATAAATATAATTATTTTCTGTGACTGTATCTTACATTAATTTGTAGGATCCTTTACTATAGATAATTTAGCTGATCTGTAACAATAACATCTTCATGCCTTATATATCATGTACTGCAGTACGCCGCTAGATTAAAACTGACGTGGAAAGGTAACACATGGCCAGCGAAAGCTCTATTTTTAGAGCCCAGGTGGTCGTGTGGTCTAGCGGGACGGCTGCAGTGCAGGCGATTTGGTGTCACGATATCACAGTAGCATGGGTTCGAATCCCGGCGAGGGAAGAACCAAAAAATTTGCGAAAGCAAATTTACAGATCTAACATTGTTGGGTTGATGTTTAGACGAGTTGTATATATATATATAAATATAATTATTTTCTGTGACTGTATCTTACATTAATTTGTAGGATCCTTTACTATAGATAATTTAGCTGATCTGTAACAATAACATCTTCATGCCTTATATATCATGTACTGCAGTACGCCGCTAGATTAAAACTGACGTGGAAAGGTAACACATGGCCAGCGAAAGCTCTATTTTTAGAGCCCAGGTGGTCGTGTGGTCTAGCGGGACGGCTGCAGTGCAGGCGATTTGGTGTCACGATATCACAGTAGCATGGGTTCGAATCCCGGCGAGGGAAGAACCAAACAATTTGCGAAAGCAAATTTAAAGATCTAACATTGTTGGGTTGATGTTTAGACGAGTTGTATATATATATATATACATTTGAAGGTCAATATAACATTAAACAACTTCTAGTACATATCATTGAGTTCGAGCAGTCACATCTGTGTACAACAGTTTCCACAACATATTACCACAAAAAAGCCGTGTTGTTCCAATGGAAGATGCTCATCTTTGATCACGTGCCAAAAGTGACATTTCTTATGTCTCTGATTTTAATCTTGACCACCAACAAATGGGTATTCCTCATGTATTTTTAAAGTATACAGGTATTCCTCTAGTCTTCTTTAAGCATACAGGTATTCCTCTAGTCTTCTTTATGCATACAGGTATTCCTCTAGTCTTCTTTATGCATACAGGTATTCCTCTAGTCTTCTTATAGCATACAGGTATTCCTCTAGTCTTCTTTAAGCATACAGGTATTCCTCTAGTCTTCTTTGAGCATACAGGTATTCCTTCAGTCTTCTTTAAGCATACAGGTATTCCTCTAGTCTTCTTTATGCATACAGGTATTCCTCTAGTCTTCTTTGAGCATACAGGTATTCCTTCAGTCTTCTTAAAGCATACAGGTATTCCTCTAGTCTTCTTTAAGCATACAGGTATTCCTCTAGTCTTCTTTGAGCATACAGGTATTCCTCTAGTCTTCTTTAAGCATACAGGTATTCCTCTAGTCTTCTTTGAGCATACAGGTATTCCTCTAGTCTTCTTTAAGCATACAGGTATTCCTCTAGTCTTCTGTATGCATACATGTATTCCTCTAGTCTTTTTTAAGCATACAGGTATTCCTTCAGTCTTCTTTAAGCATACAGTTATTTCTCTAGTCTACAATCAATCGACACGGGTGTAGACACTTCGTGAATAAACCATCCAGAGACAATCAAAGTTCTATACTCCAACAGTAAATTCTACTGTAAAAGACAAAACACATTTCTATCAATTTGATACATTTTCAGTGTAAACTTATCATCATTTTAAATATTATGTACTATAGTAATTGTTTAACTCAAGCGGGAACATATTATCGACGATTTTCGGTGTTCAGTTAATGTTTTCTTTTGATTTTGATACTATCAAACGTTTTGTGTATTCAGCTCCTTAATATGCTGGTCTCTAGTGTGTTGCATTAACACGTATCATGGACACTGCTATTAGTATCATTCATTATAAGTTTCAGAGGACTCCTGTTGAGTCTGGTAAGTTTTAATTCAGGGCTCATTTGGCTCATTAAACTGATCTTGGTATCCCAACATCAGAGTTTGTCAGACTATAATTGGATGTCCGGTGTATTTACATGGGTAATCAATTATAGCTCAGATTCATCATTTCGCCATATAAATATTTATAAACTTTCCCGCATATTCTGTCTAAAACCGAGACGTGAAATTACTGCAAAGAATAATTGAACCTGAGCAACACAAAATGTAAGAAATATCATTATGTCTGGTTAATTTAGATGTTTTTTTGTTGCATGTTGGACGTTAAACGGAATGTAAATCATCGGAATTCTACATATAACTGTTAAATTATTTGACGAAATAAATAGGAAGTGCATCAAGCTGCATATACATAATTGACAATTTGCGTGACATGAAAAATTAAACAGCAGGTAAACTGCTACTCTTTAGTTCCTGAACACCAAAAAATTAAATACTCTTTAAGAACGCAGCAAATTCATTTCCTATATTTTTTAACAAGAAAACATTTTTCTTCTTTAAGTATACGAGGGATATTCATAGATGAATGTGGTGATACTTTTAATCATGTCACATTAATTTTTCAAAATCTATTTCCCGTTCTTTCTCAAAGAATTAGCGTCAATTTCTACAGGATTAAAATCAGAAAGTTATCAAAACATACTGGAAATAGGATATAAATGAGTTAATGTCATATAGTTAATCAAATTATCAATAATTGAACCTTTTTTGTCACTGTGCATGTGGCACGCGTCTTGTAACTCGTTGCAAGTAATTCGCATTTAGTATTGTCACAATCGAGGACAGTGTGTTCGGGATTGTTGTTACGATCAAGGACAGTGTGTTCGGGATTGTGGCAGAACATATCTGCCGTCATTTGTGGTATTTATATTCTTTAACATTCAACCAAATTATGATGTCGTCCGAAAATTTTTAGACTGGAAGACTTCGACCTTTATCATGTTGAACCTTGAGTGCAATATCTTCCTTTAATCCTCTTATAAAGAAATCATGTTTTGTAAAACAACCGTACTGTATCGTTTTATCGGGAGATGTACAATATAGGCGCTGCTGGAATGTTGTCTCAAAAAACGAGAAAGATCTCAATGAGAAAATTTAAATAATCTCTTTTGTCGTAAAGTTATAACATCAAGCCTCCAGATTGAATGTAAGACATGAAGCAGGTTTAACAGTAGCTGTGATTTCCTTTATTTCAAGTTCATTCGGATAGATGCGGTCAAGATAGTCACATATGCAATGAAAAGTCAAGAAAATAATATTAAAAAACAAGTAGAGGGACACCGTTTGTTTTTTAATGAAATATCAATTGATGTAAAACACATCTTCCAAACGTAAATAATATGGTATCAATTGAAAAAATTGAACAAATAGATATGTCACACAGGCAGATTCGAGTATGTGGTTTTTTCTTGGATAATTTTATACTGTGGCCAGTGCCTAAAGTTTAGATGAGGATAATGCTCGTACATCATTGAGAGAGTATTTCACATTTTCATAGACAAATACAGCATTGTAAAAAAACTGTATTTATTTTGTATTACAAATAGGTCTTGTTATGATAAACAGTATGAAATTCAATATAGCGGCTAGAAAATTGATTAACACAATTAATAAAGTCATACTAGACGAAAGATATTCACAAAGGGATACATCTCATTCGTTAAACATCATTAAAGTATTAGTTTCATTTAAATAAGCATGTATAGTGAAATGTGGAAAAGCGCAAGATCATTCACATAACAAATTCAGTGAATTATTGAACTGCAGTGCCGGAAATTTACACAATATACCACGTTGACACTATTTTCATTGAGTTGATTATATACATAATTAATTTTACTTATGAACGTTGTTATAATTAAGTGTGGAGGGTACTAGATATCCCAGTCAGATACTGAACACAGACCTCTATGGGGAGTAGTTTTATCAATAACGCTCACCAAATGCTGTTGGCTGCAGTTTCCTATGATAACAGTTTATTATTGCTAGTTAAACAAAAATCATCGATACATTAGTAGTTAAGATACAGTGATAAAGGAAAATTCTTTATTTTCAGATCATGTCGAACAAGTAAAAAGAAGTAAGAATTGGAATATTCATTTAACAATTGATATCCTGATATACAATTGGTAAGTTTTATTGCTGTTATGACTTTTTAGCTTTTGGAGCTATTATTTGACTTTTAATTAATTATCAATTTTAATAATTTTATTCATTCATTTATGTTTTTATTTATTATTACTGTTTAGACAGATTTTGAAAAGAAATTAATTTGTCTTTTGTTGAAAAAGGAATAATTCATCATTGCTTAAATTTCTTTAAAAAGCCTGGATGAAACATAAAAGTCTCTTTAATGGTGCTTATTGGCGGACTCCTTGTTTTTTGATAAACATACATGTATTAATAATGAGAATAATATAACTTTCTTAATGGGGAAAAAAAATATTAGAAATTAGAACACGCAATTTTTATAGTATATGACAAATGTATGATGCGAAATAAATTCAGTGCGTTTTAACAGTTGATATTGCTATAACTAGAGATGTGTATAAGTTTACTAGTTTTGGAAAAAATTGGAAAAATGCCCTCTCGAGATTGTTTCTTTACATCCCACTGGTTCAAACTGATAAATTTTGCAAAAGTATTGGAAGTATATATAATGTTATCTTACTGACTGACCATAGTATATATATCTTAAGGCTGTATATAAACATGGATTATTTAAATCGATGGGACATTTGTAACACGTGACAGCAGCTGTTGTTACATCAGGATGGTTAACACTTCATTTTAATGTGTTTATGGATTAATAAGGTATTGTTTTAACAGGTAATGAATCATTCTTTAATTTATTGATAATAATTATTGTAAATTGGACAGGATTGATCAGAATATTGTACTTTTAATGAGTAATTTTCAGAAATATAAATGTTTTTATTTGATCTCCTTCAGTGTAGAGTCGTTATTTAAAAAAAAGGCCAGTTGGTATGTTATTTCTGGAATGCCTTTCGTAATTGCATCTCTGATTTCAAATATTTTGACTAACAAATTGACGGATCAGATGTTGAAAATTTCCTGATATCAAATGTGTAATGCATAGCTGAAAACAGGTGTTTATCTTTTAAATAAATCAGTTTTAAATATGAATTAATCTAGAGTATTTTCAATAAATATAAACTAAATAAAAACATTTGCAAGTACATTCTTAATGAAGCTTGTAATTTGATGATTATTTTTCTAAACAGAAGTGAAATGTTTTGTTTTTCTATGTTTAGCAACGGTTGATGGTATAGGCGTTGTATGTTCTGAGATTTAAACAAACGGAAGAAAGAATATTAAATTATTGCTTAAAATTATCTGTAGGGGACATCCATAATTTTAAATTTTCAAAAGTCATGTATTCTTAATTGTTATCAACTTGAAATAAAAATAAAGAGATGTTTCTCGTACCTTGTATTTCTATATATATTTTTGACAGTTGGTTTTCCGGTTTGAATGGTTTTACACTAGTATATTTTTGGGGACCTTTATAGCATGCTGTTCGATGTGAGCTAAGGCTCTGTGTTGAAGACTGTTCTTTGACCTATAATGGGTTACTTTAATAATTTGTGACTTGGATGGAGAGTTGTCTCATTGGCACTCCTAAACATCTTATATCTATGAAAAATATTCACAACAAATTGTTTTTTGTTGAACAAGTTTTATCCTAACGAATGCTATTCCTACCAAAATCCGCCGTGGCTTAACTACTTCATGACTTTAAAAGTATGTGGTACTAAAGGACATTAAAATAATGTCATACTTTAGGACTTTATAACTGTATGTCATACAATGTATACTTGCAGATAGGATTTCAATGTTTTGTGTGCAGCTCTTACCTATACTTGTATATCAAGTTTTTGTTTCGTTACGGTAATTATTTTTGACCTCATTGCTGAAATTGCTGTGACCTGGCTGAGATAATTTCCTTAAAAGGATATTTTTTACAAAAGTTGACATGTACTCTAAGCCGACATTTTGTATGTGTCTGCAGAATGGGTAGTACAAAAATGTATCTGCTTAGCTTTGTGCTTCATTCCCTGCTCCTTGATCGACTCTTGATGCAGTATTGGTCTTTGGACAAAAAAATGGGTCGTGCGGATGCATTTTACTTACAGACACATACATGTATTGTTTTGAACAACCTGATCACGTTATGCATCCTGTATATTTCTGAAAGAATCATCACTTGACGCTTATCTTCAACTTATCCTTCAATTTTTAGGGTATTCCCTCATTTTCTTTCGTCTGATCACCAAAATATACCCATGAAAAACTGATTAAAGGAGAGGGCACTGAAATAAGATATCTTTATACCTTCAGTACATACCACTGATATTAATTCATCTCAGTTGAATATTTATATTTCAGTCCAATTATAATTCTAATAAGGTTATCATGCTATAGTAGAATTTGCCTAATTAACATACATGTATATTGGTTTATGATCACAAACAGATCATAATATAACCTTCAAAGAATACTTGTGAGTCATTAAAACTAAATACATGCATATTAAGTTGTATTCGTGCTAAGAGAAGTAATTGAAACAAAATAATACATTGTAACTAACCTCTGTATCATTATTATCCTAAATTATACAACAATTGCGTATGTATGATGGATTTGTATTGGCACTCGGATGTTCCATTAGTTTTTTGTTTTACTTTCGTTATCTACACTGAAAATACGGGAAAAGAATTATAATTAAGAATAGAACTGACTTCATGCACGTTAACCTGGTTTTACATTTGCATGCATGGGTTTAGCTGCAACTGACTTAAATTGTCTGTCTCTCATTCTTTCTTTCTTACTTTTTCTTCTTTTATTTTTTGAAAGGGGTTTACTTTATAAAAGACACGGTTATACCGTTATACACTCGTTGCATATGCTTTCGATATACTTCATTGTTTCAAGACCCGGAACCTCAAGATGCATTATAATTTATTTAAATTACATGAAATCAAAAACACTTATTCTATATTATATATAAAAAAAGAAGATGTGGTATGATTGCCAATGAGAACTATCATCCATATTGGACCAATCTTACTTTTGATAACTATTTACACCACTGGGTCGATGCCACTGCTGGTGGACGTTTCGTCCCCGAGGGTATCACCAGCCCAGTAGTCAGCACTTCGGTGTTGACATGAATATCAATTATATGGTCATTTTTATAACTTTTCTGTTTACAAAACTTTGAATTTTTCGAAAAACTAAGGATTTTCTTACCCCAGGAGTAGATTACCTTAGCCGTATTTGGCACAACTTTTTGGAATTTTGGATCCTCAATGCTCTTCAACTTTGTATTTATTTGGCTTTTTAACTATTTGGATCTGAGCGTCACTGATGAGTCTTATGTAGACGAAACGCGCGTCTGGCGTATAAAATTATAATCCTGGTACTTTTGATAACTATTTACACCACTGGGTCGATGCCACTGCTGGTGGACGTTTCGTCCCCGAGGGTATCACCAGCCCAGTAGTCAGCACTTCGGTGTTGACATGAATATCAATTATATGGTCATTTTTATAACTTTTCTGTTTACAAAACTTTGAATTTTTCGAAAAACTAAGGATTTTCTTACCCCAGGAGTAGATTACCTTAGCCGTATTTGGCACAACTTTTTGGAATTTTGGATCCTCAATGCTCTTCAACTTTGTATTTATTTGGCTTTTTAACTATTTGGATCTGAGCGTCACTGATGAGTCTTATGTAGACGAAACGCGCGTCTGGCGTATAAAATTATAATCCTGGTACTTTTGATAACTATTTACACCACTGGGTCGATGCCACTGCTGGTGGACGTTTCGTCCCCGAGGGTATCACCAGCCCAGTAGTCAGCACTTCGGTGTTGACATGAATATCAATTATATGGTCATTTTTATAACTTTTCTGTTTACAAAACTTTGAATTTTTCGAAAAACTAAGGATTTTCTTACCCCAGGAGTAGATTACCTTAGCCGTATTTGGCACAACTTTTTGGAATTTTGGATCCTCAATGCTCTTCAACTTTGTATTTATTTGGCTTTTTAACTATTTGGATCTGAGCGTCACTGATGAGTCTTATGTAGACGAAACGCGCGTCTGGCGTATAAAATTATAATCCTGGTACTTTTGATAACTATTTACACCACTGGGTCGATGCCACTGCTGGTGGACGTTTCGTCCCCGAGGGTATCACCAGCCCAGTAGTCAGCACTTCGGTGTTGACATGAATATCAATTATATGGTCATTTTTATAACTTTTCTGTTTACAAAACTTTGAATTTTTCGAAAAACTAAGGATTTTCTTACCCCAGGAGTAGATTACCTTAGCCGTATTTGGCACAACTTTTTGGAATTTTGGATCCTCAATGCTCTTCAACTTTGTATTTATTTGGCTTTTTAACTATTTGGATCTGAGCGTCACTGATGAGTCTTATGTAGACGAAACGCGCGTCTGGCGTATAAAATTATAATCCTGGTACTTTTGATAACTATTTACACCACTGGGTCGATGCCACTGCTGGTGGACGTTTCGTCCCCGAGGGTATCACCAGCCCAGTAGTCAGCACTTCGGTGTTGACATGAATATCAATTATATGGTCATTTTTATAACTTTTCTGTTTACAAAACTTTGAATTTTTCGAAAAACTAAGGATTTTCTTACCCCAGGAGTAGATTACCTTAGCCGTATTTGGCACAACTTTTTGGAATTTTGGATCCTCAATGCTCTTCAACTTTGTATTTATTTGGCTTTTTAACTATTTGGATCTGAGCGTCACTGATGAGTCTTATGTAGACGAAACGCGCGTCTGGCGTATAAAATTATAATCCTGGTACTTTTGATAACTATTTACACCACTGGGTCGATGCCACTGCTGGTGGACGTTTCGTCCCCGAGGGTATCACCAGCCCAGTAGTCAGCACTTCGGTGTTGACATGAATATCAATTATATGGTCATTTTTATAACTTTTCTGTTTACAAAACTTTGAATTTTTCGAAAAACTAAGGATTTTCTTACCCCAGGAGTAGATTACCTTAGCCGTATTTGGCACAACTTTTTGGAATTTTGGATCCTCAATGCTCTTCAACTTTGTATTTATTTGGCTTTTTAACTATTTGGATCTGAGCGTCACTGATGAGTCTTATGTAGACGAAACGCGCGTCTGGCGTATAAAATTATAATCCTGGTACTTTTGATAACTATTTACACCACTGGGTCGATGCCACTGCTGGTGGACGTTTCGTCCCCGAGGGTATCACCAGCCCAGTAGTCAGCACTTCGGTGTTGACATGAATATCAATTATATGGTCATTTTTATAACTTTTCTGTTTACAAAACTTTGAATTTTTCGAAAAACTAAGGATTTTCTTACCCCAGGAGTAGATTACCTTAGCCGTATTTGGCACAACTTTTTGGAATTTTGGATCCTCAATGCTCTTCAACTTTGTATTTATTTGGCTTTTTAACTATTTGGATCTGAGCGTCACTGATGAGTCTTATGTAGACGAAACGCGCGTCTGGCGTATAAAATTATAATCCTGGTACTTTTGATAACTATTTACACCACTGGGTCGATGCCACTGCTGGTGGACGTTTCGTCCCCGAGGGTATCACCAGCCCAGTAGTCAGCACTTCGGTGTTGACATGAATATCAATTATATGGTCATTTTTATAACTTTTCTGTTTACAAAACTTTGAATTTTTCGAAAAACTAAGGATTTTCTTACCCCAGGAGTAGATTACCTTAGCCGTATTTGGCACAACTTTTTGGAATTTTGGATCCTCAATGCTCTTCAACTTTGTATTTATTTGGCTTTTTAACTATTTGGATCTGAGCGTCACTGATGAGTCTTATGTAGACGAAACGCGCGTCTGGCGTATAAAATTATAATCCTGGTACTTTTGATAACTATTTACACCACTGGGTCGATGCCACTGCTGGTGGACGTTTCGTCCCCGAGGGTATCACCAGCCCAGTAGTCAGCACTTCGGTGTTGACATGAATATCAATTATATGGTCATTTTTATAACTTTTCTGTTTACAAAACTTTGAATTTTTCGAAAAACTAAGGATTTTCTTACCCCAGGAGTAGATTACCTTAGCCGTATTTGGCACAACTTTTTGGAATTTTGGATCCTCAATGCTCTTCAACTTTGTATTTATTTGGCTTTTTAACTATTTGGATCTGAGCGTCACTGATGAGTCTTATGTAGACGAAACGCGCGTCTGGCGTATAAAATTATAATCCTGGTACTTTTGATAACTATTTACACCACTGGGTCGATGCCACTGCTGGTGGACGTTTCGTCCCCGAGGGTATCACCAGCCCAGTAGTCAGCACTTCGGTGTTGACATGAATATCAATTATATGGTCATTTTTATAACTTTTCTGTTTACAAAACTTTGAATTTTTCGAAAAACTAAGGATTTTCTTACCCCAGGAGTAGATTACCTTAGCCGTATTTGGCACAACTTTTTGGAATTTTGGATCCTCAATGCTCTTCAACTTTGTATTTATTTGGCTTTTTAACTATTTGGATCTGAGCGTCACTGATGAGTCTTATGTAGACGAAACGCGCGTCTGGCGTATAAAATTATAATCCTGGTACTTTTGATAACTATTTACACCACTGGGTCGATGCCACTGCTGGTGGACGTTTCGTCCCCGAGGGTATCACCAGCCCAGTAGTCAGCACTTCGGTGTTGACATGAATATCAATTATATGGTCATTTTTATAACTTTTCTGTTTACAAAACTTTGAATTTTTCGAAAAACTAAGGATTTTCTTACCCCAGGAGTAGATTACCTTAGCCGTATTTGGCACAACTTTTTGGAATTTTGGATCCTCAATGCTCTTCAACTTTGTATTTATTTGGCTTTTTAACTATTTGGATCTGAGCGTCACTGATGAGTCTTATGTAGACGAAACGCGCGTCTGGCGTATAAAATTATAATCCTGGTACTTTTGATAACTAATTAGAGAATGGATGATCCTTATATACTGAGGAGTAAATACAAAAAAGAAGATGTGGTATGATTGCCAACGAGACAACTCTCCACAAGATACCAAAATGACACAGACATTAACAACTATAGGTCACCGTACGGCCTTCAACAATGAGCAAATCAGATGGACAAAAATACAATAGGAAGTGGTACATCCCGACACCAAAAAGACACTAGGAACAGATCTGAGAGTACTCGCAGTTATCTGACAGATAGGACAAAGCCACTAACAACTAATAAAAAAAAATTGCATCTAAGACTAAAATATCAATCCGTACACATCCAACATCCAATGGATTTAGTGTAAAGACGTTATAAACGGTCAGAGAAAAACATGACCTTGTGCAATGCCAAGTTACAGGTATCGACAGATTGTAGATCCATGAATGTGTTTACATGTATGTATATAACATACTAGTAATATTTAGTTTGCTTTTAATTTACTGATAACAATAATCAATATTATACCAATAAAAACAATATTAAATGATCTTATGACAGTGTTGAATTGGTAACCTTTTAGAATAAGTTTATTCAAAGGATCATTTCTAAAGGAGTAGGTCCAGTAAGACCCCTTTTTGGCCCCAAAATATAGCAGTTTTACAAAATTGTTAAAATGTAAACTTTTAAATATATATTGGACAGTAGAATGCTTCTGTTACATAAATATTGGTTGTTTTTGGCAATACAATGCACATATATCGAGTACTAGCACCATTAAGTCACGCTAAATTACTGAAATCTTCACAATTCTATCATTTTAGCTAAATTTTAGACGGTTTTCGTGTAAAACGAAAATGGCCGCAATCGTGTTCATCCTTAATATTGAAATGTAAGTTGTATTTTATGATAATACATAACATATATAAAGATTTTGGATGAACACGGATGCGGCCACTTTCATTTTTGACAAAAACTATCTAAAAAGTGACATTTTTCGACATATTTGGTAGATTTTTCATATTTGAGCTTGAATCGGATCGTTTTCAATGACTAAATCAGTTAAAATATTTCACATAAACTAATTGATTCAAATGAAATAGACACTTAAGTGTTTAAAAAGAGGTCAAATTCATTCGTCAGATGAACTTGAAATTTGAGGCCAAAATTGGTCCTTACCGGACCTACTCCTTTCCGGGCACGGTTAACACTATTCCCGTAAAAATGAGGATGTGCTATCCCGTTTGAAATAAGTTTTCTACAGGTACAACCAAACTTCAAAACCAAATCTTTATATCTATGGAAAAATTTAGTAAAGGTTTTAAGTAATTTATGGTAACGATATCCCTGGTTTAATAATTTACCAGTAATACATAGATTGCGTTCGTTAAAATAAAAAACGTCGCAACAGACACGGCCATAGCGAACGAGCTGTGAAATATAAACACCGTAAGATGGTACCAAAGGAACATCACCATCTAAAAATGAAAAATTAACAGTTAGGGAACGAAAAATCATCCCTTTTGTCGTAAATTTTAGTTTGGAGTTTCCCGTTTAAAACCGAAATCTCTAAATCCAGGAAAGGACAGTTATTACCGTATAAATTAAATTTATTTAAAGTAAGTTCCTTGGGGTAAATGTCAGCAGTATATTGGGAAAATTCTTGATTATTTAACAAAAAAATGTCATTAAGATAACTGTAAGTGTTGTTGAATTTATCAATTAAATGCAATTTTGACGCGTCTTTACTGAGTTTAGTCATAAACTGTGATTCGTAACAGTACAAAAATAAGTCTGCTATTAAAGGGGCGCAATTAGTGCCCATGGGGATACCTACAATTATCATAATTTCTTTTGATGTTTGTGTGTCCCTCGGTTGCCTTCTGATATCTTCCTATATTTATATATACCCTACATTTAAGTTTTAGTTTTCATTTCTGTTTATGCAACTGTCTTTTAAATGAACATATATAGCATCTGTCACCGTAAACAATGTTCCTCGTTGGTGCACAAAATAATATACTTGAACAGTGCAAATTTAATGTACCATTGAAATAACGTAAGAACATTTTGTATTTACATGCGTTAACTTATGTTTAAATTTCTTTAATAATTACTAAAATTGTTAAAGGCCAAGGGTTGATTAGGTATACATGGTACAGAAATATGAACACATGAAAATCTATGACCAAGATTTTAGTTTTTGTCTAGAATTAGCACGGACATACATTCTTTTTTTTTGTAAATCAGAATTAGAAAAATTATTAAAAATCTGTCATCTCAATATCATTAAAAATGACAATTCAGTGGAATCCCTAAAATCCGATACCTCGTTTATTGAGAGTGCAATAGACTTTGCTTGCAATAACTCTTCGGATGCCGCGTGTACGTAGCCTATTGCGATTCAAAATGTCTGACTCTATGTTTTCCAGTGGTCAAACGATTTTCTCCCGTCATCTCAGACGATTTCATTTTTGAAAATTACAGAACTGAACTGTTGGATTTAATGTAAATCCATTCTCGTTTTGTAAATATTATGCTTTAAATATGTTTGCAACTTGACGTTATACAAATAGCAACCTTTAATCTCGGCATAGTTTTGTCAAAACTTTAATATGAAATGAGATATTTACTATAACTATAATTTATTATGAACTATTTGTCAGTGTAATTCACTACTTAATTTACTGATAACAAAGAAATTGAGAGATTTGCAAGATGAAATGATTTTTCAATTAATATGTTCACGGGTACCTGTTTTGAATCTTACCAATCGTATGCCCACTACTTAATTTTTACCCAGAGCAACATACTGGGTGCCATAGTTTTACCTCGAGTAGCACACTAAGTTCCATATATTTAAATTATCAGAAACCATGTCGGAAAGCTTCTTTTTGTATATGTAGTTTTGACTGCGATTTTCATTTTTCTGTTTGTACGTTGATAAATCTATCTGAGCTTTTTTACAAACTAAATTATTTGATTTATACTTATCGACTCATTAAAACACAATCCCATTTAACTGACTCATGAGATTCTCTGCTTAGTTCTTTCAAAACTTTTATAAATGTGAGACAATTAAAGTTTGACGTTTGGTAAAAAGACACTAGTTCTCTATTGGTATAAACCGCATACTGACCTCTACATGGCTCTCGTGATTTATTATTTGTCGTTAGGTTGCTGTACATAGATGTATACCCAAAATCTCTTTTGATCATGAAATGTACAATACATATATATATGCTGAATATAATGGATTAAATTAAGTATAGCTGACATCGGTTGAAGGAGCAATTATTAAAACCATAGAGAATATATATCACCAGTTATAATTCCGGAAATGGGAAGACCATGACCTATTGCTGATCTTAGATCTAATACACAATGATAACTGAGAAGCGAAAGAAAATATATCAGCCAGAAAAAAAACAGGAAAGAAATGTCATTTCTCTATTATTTTGGTGTTTCTGTTGTTAATAAGCTATATGGCAATAAATCAGGGCTTCCGAAGATACAGGAAATAATCGAATGTATATAAGAACTTACTTCATTTTAACTATAAAGATAATTAGGGTTTATAATGCCTTATAGTCTTTTTTGTTTTCTTGGTTTTGTCTTCATGGGGATTTGTAACGAGAAATATCTATTAATTTCTAAAGAAATAAGAAAAAAAGATTACAATTGAAAGATATGAAATTTTTTATATGTTTATTTGTTTTATATAAAATTTTGCTCGATTTTGTTATGACTTTAATGTACATAACGAGTAGTGTGAAATATACTGCTGAACACTAACTTATATAAATTCGCCTCCCTTTACAAGATGACAACATTGGGGACATTGGCAATGTATAAAACAAAAGCTATAATATTATTTCCAATTATATAACATGTTTATTCTGTGATTTGCCCGTTACGCAGAAGTTAGTTTGATCGAAAACATGTGTATCTGAATAAAGAAATTATAAAAAAGGGGGAATAGTTGGCCTAAATGACTGCATATTGGTACCATAAGAACTAGTTTATTTTAATGCGGATTTAAGTAAAATTAGGAATCAAAAGGATAATTAAGTATTTTTGAGATATGTTTAGTTTTTCACAAACCTATTTTAAAGTATAATAAGAAGATGTGTATTATAAAAGTCTTTCTGAAAGACTAAATCGTCATCGAAAAATGTTACTTGTTGTGTCAGTCTTATATACATATGGTGTTGTTTGTCTCACATATCTGTTGCCATTCTTAACAACTATCACATATTGATTTTAAATTGTGAGTTTCTACATAAAGTTACATTGATACATGTAAATCTATATCATTAAAATTATCGGATAGCTTAGAGCATATTAATTTGTTTTACATTAATCAAACTTTAGCTTGTTATATGTATAAAGTTGCTTGTGTGGGTGTTTTTTTTTTTAAATGTATCTACATACGCTTGATGGGTTTCTTCCTTTCTATTTTAATACTTATGATACACTTTTATAAAGGCATGGAGTAAAGGAATGACAGAAAAAATTGTTTGGTCTATAAAATTTCAAATAGGGTAAAATATTTGATTAATGGAAATGGGGAATGCGTCAAAGAGACAACAACCAAACCAAAGAACAGAAAACAGGCCACCAATGGGTTTTCAACACAGTGAGAGGAGGGCTTCAGCTGACCCCTTAACAATAAATGTGTAATAATAGTTCAGTGATAACGTACGTCACACCAATATTGTTATACAATTTGTGATAATACGCAATAATAAATTAGTTGTTGACTAGTGTAATACGGTCATCTACAAAATTTGCTATTTATACTTTCTATGGAAATAACCAATTTCTATTTATGACCAAACAGAAGCCTTGTCCTCGTTCTCTTCTGTAGGTATATTTATCAGGCCTTCCTTTGAATAGCAATATATAACAATGTATCTAAATTGATATACAATAGGGCTGAAACATGTATAGTTCTTTGAGTAATCCTCTTCTTTGTATGTTGTTATTGATGGTCTAGTGTTTCCGAATCTTTTAAATTTAAAAAAAAACAATCAGGGAAAATTCGAACTAAATGTGTGTCCTAAATCCTTAATAACAAGGTTCAAATAAAATACTTTCATTACAAATGTGTTATCTCATTATAAAATAAAAGTAATTACCAAGAATAATTTCATATGGAACTATAACTGCATTTAACTGTTTGGCATATATAGTATATGAATATGTTTGCTTTTTTCTACCTGGCTGACTGGTGCGTTTTAAAATTTGACTTGACGCAACATAATAAGAAACCAGACGTTGCGTAACCTTATATTCTAAATAGATTACACATATTTAACAACAACTGCAAGTTATAGAGCTTTCATTCATAATTTATCTCTACCCATCGTCATTAGTTTCCTTTTTACTTTTTTTAGGACAACTTATTCCTAATCCAAATTATACAGAAGATCCATGAAGCTACATTATGATATGCTGTCAGAACACAGTTATGTATTTCTGAAAGAATTTAAACTATAAAAATGTCTATAATATGTTTGATGAAGCATTAAGATTGTCCTTCTCCGTAATAAAGAATAGTAAATTGGAAAGATGGATAAAGGTATCATTAAAGCATGACTCAGTAATTTAAGTTTATAGCAGTCTGTAAATAGTAATGGGATCAGGAAATGGGATTCATGTACCATTTTATTGCCATATAAATGAAGATAATTCTTATCGAAATAACTACTTTTTTTATTTTCTGCATAAGAGATACGATCATACATTTCTACTGGTATAATACATATTTTTATAACAATTTTACTATTTCTAAATCTGTAAAAATATATTCTTGTCCGTCGGATAGCGATATTAGCATTCATTCACATAGCTATAAATCTAAAGTATTTTATTTATTAAGCCATGTTCGTTTTGAACTTTTGACCTTCTTAACTATGAAAAAAACTCAACTGATGTTGTTTAATAATTTATCGACGATAAATAAATATATATACAAGGAAAACAATCTTGTAAAAGTTTTTTTTAATTGCTTTGAACTAGCTGCCAGTTACTGCGAGCACTCTCGTATATATGTACAAATGTACATATTGTCTTTTTGTTGTTGGGATGTACGAGTATACTCGGTCACGTCCACTGTGTTTTTGTCATTTCTATGTGTATCCATCTGATGACTTAATCCTTTTACAATTTGTTCCGATGATATAATGTTACACCACTCTCCCAGGTAAGGGGAGAGTTGGGATCTCGCTAACATGTTTGACCCCTCCACATTCTGTATGTATGTGCCTGTCCAAGTAAGGAGCGTGTAATACAATGGTCGTCGTTTTTTGCTGTTTTCTTTTTGTTTTTCGCTCATTTTTTGTACATTTATAGTAACATCGTTAGTTTTCTCGTTTGACTTGTTTTACATTTGTATTTTCTTGGCCTTTTATAGCTGACTATGCGGTATGGTTTTTGTTCATTGTTGAAGGCCGTACGTCGACCTGTAACGTAACGGTACCCAAATTGCACCGAGTACCCAAATTGCACCTATTTATCAAAAATAGCAGCGAAAATCAAACAAGATTTACTAGAGACTAAAAAAATGGTATTTTTATGATTTGATACTATCCACGTCTTTCAACATAGGTAAATATATTTAGATATACACAAAATGTTCACAATATTTATCAACAGATGAAGTGTTTACTGAAAAAGCAAAATGTACTGAAACGTCGCCATGCGACGTCATCAAAACGTCATCTTTTTAAAATTAACAAATACAATACGTTTCAAGTATCCATTTCTTAAAAAAAGAAGAGTAAGCATGGACAAATACCCAATTGTTCAAAATATTTGAAAAAAATAAACAAAAGCTCTGTTATTCGACTTTTGACGATGCGAATTTAAGCATGGATGCAATTTGGGTACTCCTCATTACAGAATCTGGGATGGTTTGGAGGTAAGTTCAGACCAATTTTTCTATGATTCCTTATGGATTGAAAATCAAATTGCTGTACCTTTATAATAAAGAAGGATATGGCTACAAAATAAACACAAAATGGAAATTTTTGTCTTGATCATAAAAAAACTTAGTTGAAAAAACTGTCAAAATAGGTGCAATTTGGGTACCGTCACGTTAGCTATTAATTTATGTGTCATTTAGTCTCTTGTGAAGAGTTGTCTCATTTCCAATCATACCACATGCCCCACAAGTAATTGTCAAAATAAAGTTAAATTGTATATAGGTTCTAGAATACGTGCTCAACCAAAGATCAGAATGCATGACACATTATTAGCGCTCTATGGCAGCTCCATGAAGTATAAAATAACATTGGAATTTTGGATGGAAAGCATATACTTATACATGCCGAAAGTATAAAAATCGGTAGTTTTTTCCACGCGTTAAAGAAGCTGACAAAGGAGAAGGAGTCAAGACCAAATGTTTTATATTTGGTTATCGTAATACCCATGCTATATGTTTCAAATTCAAAACACATTATGACGACTTACAAGTGATATTAAAGTTCGAGGAAATGAAATAGTCAATTTCATACTCAATTTAATATAAAAAAAAGTCAGCTTAGCAATTATTTTAATGGGCATGTTTCATTGTCACAATATTTAAAAGTTCCTTGGTTAAACAATTTTGAGCTAAATTTTCCATTTCTAAAGTGATTTCCACTTAATAAACTTTTATATATTTACACAGTATTAGTCAGATCGGCTATTTCTGTCAGAAGGGAACTTTTCTATATCTACACAGTATTAGTCAGATCGGCTATATTTACACAGTATTAGTCAGATCGGGGCTATTTCTGTCAGAAGGGAGAATACACAAGTGAATTGATTCAGTGTTTGGCTTCTTTTTAAAATAAACATGACATAAAAATATTTTTTTTACTCAGTTGCATGTAATTTTTGAAATTGCTTTTTGTTTTCTTTTGTTTTTTATAACTTAAATAGTGTAATCAATAGTGGAATTACTAGTACGTAATGTCAAAACATTCACTCTTAACTCTTTTTCACTTAATGTAGTTTCCTGATCTTCAAAAGTCAGAAGTTCTTTTCAGTAATTTCATCATTACACATTTTCCATTTGACTACTATAGTATACTGAATAATTCACATACAAAATGCATATACTGAATAATTAATACATACAATGCAGATGGGTCGGTGTGAAATCGATTCTTAACACCAGATTTTTACATTAACTTGTAATGAACAGCGAGACGGATGTGACTTTTTTGTCGGTAATAGAAAGGGATTAGGACTACATGCATTAAAAGTTAAATCACCAAATTACTGAACTCCGAGGAAAATTCAAAACAGAAAATCAAATGGCAAATGAAAAACACAAACAATCAAACGAGTGGACAACAACTGTCATGCTCTTTCAATAGCAACTAAGCTGACTACGTGGTTGTTTTTTGCAGTGATTAATTTGCTTAATGTTTGGTTATATATATGCGTGAGTCTGTATTGTTACCAATTATTTGTTTTTTTTCCATCTGTTTGGCAGTACAAAAAAGTCACGTTGCCTGCTCTACCTGTTAGATTTACTGTTAATTTGTTCTGGTTCGTAAAATACATAAACTTTTTCCCACATCACGTTTAGTAATCATTTGTTCTTTTATGTTATTACCCATCAGAAAATAACTTGTTGATTGATTGGTTGTTGGTTTGCTGTAATTAAAACTAAATACATATGCAGGTTTTTAAGTGGGTGGACTGCAATGACAGACGTTTTTTTTTTACAGATCTGAGGGTACAAATGTATACAATTAAAACAGATCGGATTTATTTTGTGTTCGAGTTATCTTCCTTTGACTTAAATGTTAAAATGTTGAATGTAAAACATTTATCATTTTAACAGTAATTGATTTTTATAAACAGATACAGTGCAGTTATGATGTAAATACAATCAATCAACCTTAACATTTTAAAGTGATGTCTTATGCGAACATGTGTAACGCATTCCTCACTAATTTCACGGTATAAATATTAATTATAAATAATCTTGAGAAGGACCAACAAGGGACACATCACGTAGCTTCAATTAGAAATCTTGTCTTGTAACAATAAGAAAAAGGAATAGGATGTATTGTTGTATTACAAGACATAACCTATATCATCTCTTCACTGCATACTAACTACGTTAAACTTTACCAGCTATATAGAATTGCGAGGATATACATTTTACAAATATTTACCTTATGTGTTTCATTCTCTAGAAAAAAAATCTTGATATCTTTAATAATACTTTGAAAAGTGGCTTTCATCTATAAAAAAAAAAACAAAAAGCAGCAAGGGATAAACTGATTAGCTTTCATCTGTTTCTGCGAATTCATGTGACTCACTGAAATTTAATCGTTTTTCCATTTTTTCGTTGTTTTTTTTTAGTGAGGGGGCGAGATTTCTTATCCGAAGTATGCTTTGACGTTGAACCTCTGAGTCTAGTTAAACTTATATTTTGCTGCATTCTTGTATATAAAATGAAAATTCTGTTGTTTGTCTGTAATATCGTCTACTATTTTTCTATTTTCGAATGTTGTTTTTTTACTCTTTCGAATGGTTTCATGTGTGTGCGTTTTATCTTCCAATAAAATAATATTGAGCTATTTTAATTCTTGAACACTATATTTGAAAACTATTATTTATTTATTTATGTTGTGATAAGAAGAGATTTAACAAAACAGCTTACGAACATATCTTATCATCTTTTCATCCTGGTTGATGAATGTTAATTAACTAATAAGTTAGATTGGAGTCAAGGCGCCTTTATACGCAGTAAGTCCGATCTGTTTAAGTGGGATTTATCTAACGATGTCTTAAGACAAAGTAGGACACACTTCAATTGACTTCATACCTACTATGACTGTGATATATATATATCTGTATGTGAGATAATTGTCGTAGACTTTGAACGCTTTAATCATGGAAAATGTTTTTTTTATATTTTGAATTCACAAAGAACAAAATTAGTTGGAAAATATCATTAACCTATGTGAAATGGTTGTATATGACAGAGATCAGTTGCTTATACTTTTAAAGTAAGGATCCTGAAAGTGTGTATTCGTATTCGTTTTAAAAACTACAGAAGGAAAATGTGTGACTTTTAAAAAAAAAATTGACGTCAGCTTAGTTTGCGGTGATCAACGTCCCAGTTTTACACATTAGTCACTCTCGTATACTACAATGTATATCAATATGTACATAAAACTTTTAACTTGCGACAACTGTATATATTGTTTCCTTTAGAGTTTAGACACTGAAGCAACGGTTGATTGGAAATTACATATGCATTGTTTTACGTATATAATATATTGAATTCAATCAAGCAATGCATAAACCGCAGTTTTGCACTTGCAAATTTACATCTTTTCCTCACTCGGATTCATACCTATTAATGCAACAGTTTGGCTCTTATTTGTAAGCATGTTTTTTTGTACTATTACTATATGATTATGTTATATCCCCTCCCCCACTTTTTCGAGGGTTGTAACTGCCCTCTGTTATCTTGCTTATATTATGTTGCGTTTGTTATCAATATACTGTGACAGCTAAACATGTAGACGTTGTCTTGTTAGACTGGCTGTGACAGCTACACATGTAGACGTTGTCTTGTTAGACTGGCGATTATTTGTAAATTTTGTTGTCTCCTTGCTATTTTTCAACATTTTTTATATCTCTCTGGTGCATTAAAATGGCCGTTGTAATTCTTTTTATAATATTTTCATCAGATTGACAACGGTGTAAATTAATAATGAGATCAAAGTAGAATAAGACATCTAAGTGTTTTCCATAACTGCCTACAATAAAACATAAATTAGATTTCCGTGAACGCACATCATGGTTTTTTTTACATGATAAACGGATTTTTTAGGTTTTTTTAAGGTTTTATTTTTATTTATTTTTTATTTTTTTGAGATTTTGATATTTAGCAACATCTTTTTTTATTCATATATATGATATCTTGCTATTTATTCACTAAATACAATGTACACATCCATTGCAAAAAAAATGTACGTGTAAATTAGTTTAAAATACACGTTGGTTTAATGTACACATAGGGTTAACATACATAGAGTACACATTGGTTTAATGTACACACACTTTGTTCAACGAAGATATAAGTAAAAAAAGCCTTTGCTTAAATTGTCGACCACCGTTTAACTACTGGATTTTGTTCTCTATGTTTTTTTCATACGACTTTCGTTTCCAAAAGAGTTATCTAGTCTCTTGCACAAATCTATGACATCTAATAACATTGATTTATATCCAGACTCTTCTTTAATGATAACTATAGGATGAAACTAAGATGATAGGTATTACCGTCAAAATTAGTTAATATGAATGTCAGGAGATCTGGTGCTTTAAACAAATATATTCACATTGATATTTTCATCTTTTTCTTTGCTATCTCGGAACCAATTTAAACCAATCTTAGTAAGAATAATGTAAAAGATGTTCTATTTAAACGATCTTCATTTAGTTCCAATCAGATAGAAAAAAAAAGGTTTGACCATCAGAGACAATGGATAATTTTGACTAGCCAATTATCAAATATTTTTTCTCGTTTGAAACTAGTATTATATTGAAACTATATTGTTTATGAATGTAAGACCCTGTGCACATTAAATTCAATAAGGTTGGAAACATGGTGCGAACGGGGGCACGTTCTGTTCATTAAAACAATTGGGAAATCATGTTTAATGAATTTTCTGTGCGGCTATTACAAGATAAACTTCTAAATACGGTCATTCGAAAGCGTTCTTGATTACGATTGACCAATATTTAAACTAGTGTCATCTAGAATGCAGAAGTTTAGAAACAATCTATGTATGACTAATGATTTTGATATCTTCTCGAACGCTGCTGTATAATTTTGATTGGGTTGTTTACAAGACGACAGTAAAGAAGCAATAGAAATCTCATTGTGCTCATAGCAAATAAGATTTCATTTTCTCCAAAATTGGCCAAAGATTGGGTATTTACGTTATGTACGGACCTCTTCTTTTAATCTAACTTGGATGAAAAGCATGGACACATGTGTATAAGTTATTTATGATGAACCCTCCTTTTAATCTGAAACAACCATTGTTTTACTGGTTTAACAATTAAACATTGGAATAACTTAAACATTGGTTTAACGATCACATTTGTTTTTTAAAAAAAATCACAAATAGCTACTTCTAAACAACTGGCTTTTGTTCTCTCTTTTTTCATACGGCTTTGTATATAGGAAAGTCTTTTAATTGTTAATGCAGTAAAACAACCTCTTGTTTTAATTGAATTTCATTCGCAATTAAACACTTTCTACAAACAACTGTCAGGTTTAACGAAAGCAGAGTTCAAAGCATTGTGACAAATATCACACATGGTAATTATTGAAAATTGAAAGGAAATTATATTCCTAAATTCTTATCTCAAATGCTAATGTTAACCGATTATAGTAGGGGTAAAGCAAGGGAAAAAAACCTTCCGAAAGGACATCAGATATCTTTGTTATCTTTTATCTTTCTACGAAGCATTGTTAGATGCTGTCTTCTCATTTTAGGAAGAAATTAGCCGAACTCCAATAAGTCCAAAGTTTGAAAAATCAGACTACATGATTGTATGTTTAACTGTTTTTAAAAAACACAATTTGCCAAACAGGATTAAATAAATGTGTAAAGGGGTCATGTTTCAACTGATGAACTGGTCGCATGTGTCTTCATTTGTGTTCCTTTAACAGATGCGAAGTAAAAATAATCATCATTCAATCATACCTCTGGGTTTTTTTATTAAGACAAAAATCATTTATGGGCACGTATTCTGTCAACCAGTACGACAAGTATTAAATATCAAGGCTTTGGAAGTAAAAAGATAAACATTTTGACAACAGACAAGTTTAGAACTACATTATATTGAACTGCAAAAATACACATTTAAAAATAAACATTTAAAATACGTTTTTATGATTTTTTTATTTTATGTAAATAAATGCCAATTATGTCCAAAGACTGAGTATTAAGTTTTGTCACCAATTTTACAAGCGGCCAGTGTTTTAAAAGCATTGGCAAAGGATATTCAATAACATATGAATATTAGCATGAGCTGGTATATGTCATTGTACGACTTAAAAAAATGTATTTTGGCAAAATTTGTGCCGCAATCTATATATATATATGTTACAGTGAATTTGCATAATCAGGGATTATGTAGAATCCCTAAAATTTTCAGGGATTATAATAACTGGTTAGTTTAGGGATTATATATAATCACTAAAACTTTCAGGGATTATGTATAATCACTAGAAAAAACGTCAGGGATTATACAGAATAACTGAAATGATACTAAAATATATAGCATATTGAAATATCTTAAAAGTTAATCTTAATAGATCATAATAATAACCTTAATATTGTAAAACGTTAGGCATAATTTATTAATATGAAAAACACAAAAATATTGAAATGTTATACACAAAATAATCAAATGATAAGCACAATATAATTAAATGATGAGCAAAATATATATGGAATAATTGATGTTTTGTTTTTAATACTGACTTTATCAGTAATGATATCAAGCGAGCTCTTTTTGATATTGACTTTATTAGTAATAATAATATCAAGCGAGCCCACACGGGCAGGTTGATGAAGTCAGTATGAAAATATTAAATTGCATAATGATTATTCTTTTTATCATATTGTTTTAGCAATTGTTTTTAGGTTGAGAATATGAAATAATTTAAAATGAAATTGTCATTAAAACTCTTTTTATGCGTACAGTTGTTTTGATAAATGTTAATGTTAAATATGTATAATATTTTAATATTAAACATTTTATTTACAAACTAAATTTGAATGGCATCGACTATTACACATTTGCCCTGATTCTCTTCAGGCATATCTATCAAATTCACATCTGTTTTTACTACGATATCAACATTAAAAAAAACCTTGTCCTCCACATCAAATCATATTTTACGGCACTTCTCAGAGAAATAGTGTTTTCAGCACAAACATCTGAAGGTACAAATTGTACCAATGAAGGGTAATCAGCAACCTCAAACTGATTTCTTGTATTAAGGATCCGAGCAGGATTCCATGCTATAGAGCAAGGCGATATCCTTCTTCAGCCTTTTCGTGAATATTGACCATTAGTTTTTTGGGATCTCCCTTTCCTGGAACCAAGGATTTGTATAGTAAGACTATATAAATCCTTGCTGGAACCACTAGTGTAATTGGTTTGAGATATCATCTTTGGAGCTTTTGATTATTGATAATCCCTGAAATCATATTAGGGAATTTGTAGAATACTAATTAAAATTATCAGTGATTATCTAAAATCACTGGTTATTTTCAGGGAATCTATATAATCACTAATGTTTTTAGTGATTCTACATAATCCCTGATTATACAAATTTACTGTAACATATATATACCTGCGATTATAGATATTTGTTAAATAGTATTACAATTGTTCTGTCCAATATGGAAAGAAAGCAATAATGAATGAAACTTAAGGAAGTCCTATGACTTTTTGACAATAATTCAAGACATGTAAATTTAAATTCTCCCAAAAGCCGTCGAAAATCGGATGTTGAAAACATCGTTTTGTGTTATTAAGCAAGTTAGAACATATATCTTGATATAAACTGAACCTTTGCTTCATGTTTAGGCAACAGCTGCATGTCTTATTGTTTTTATTTGTTTTGCGTTTTAGTTTAAGCGGTTAAGCGACTGCTTAGATACGTTTTTGATGAATAATATGATTTTCCAAAAGTAGTTTTTGATATGCTTAAAAACTAAATGAACAGAGTGATTTAATGTGATAATTATGCAAATATTTTACACGTGTCTTTATAAAAGATTTTTTTAAGAAAAGTAAACAATGTTAAACAATAAAATGGACGAGAGTGATGTACGATTGGTCTAAAGGTTGTAAGTTTTAATGTAATATGAGTATCTTTAATACTAGTACATGTAGATTTATAAATAGTTCTTTATATAAAGTCCGATTCCTTACTTCATATGATTATTCGGAATTTAACGAATGAATTGTTCTGGTTATTGAACTTTTGTTTTTTGTTTTGGTGGTTCTCGTTGAATTTTTTCCAAACTGAACTAACTTGATGGGAATAGGATATCCTAATGTAAGAAATAAAAGGAAAACAAAAACTAGTTCCGTGTGTAAATTTTGGCCTAAACCTTTTAAAAGAATGTTGGATAGAGACATTGAAAATATATTTAAATAATCGACCTTAGTTTTTAGCAGACTGAGCTTCTGTCGCCATAAAAATAATTACGGAGGTATGCACCAGTGCACGAATATTCGCAGTTTCAGATGAACTTCGAATCATTTTCGTAGATATAAATAGTTGATGGTTAACGCGCGGTTTCAAATGTTTTGAGCAATTTCGAGATATGAACAAATTATACATTATATCGAATAGGTAGAACTTAAGTGGGTTTCCATTGAAATAATAATTTGACTGGCACTAGAACAAACGGGAATATGAATCCCTAGGGACCGCAAAGACTGTTTTACAACGGGGAACCAGACGTGGTTGCAGCATGACTTCCATTTGACTAAGAATTAAACGTCTACGGACAGAGCTAGTGGATTTTCATGTTTCAAAAACGAACATAATCTCTCAGATCAGGGAGGATCGTAGTGCCGGACTCGTGAACTCTAAATTTATATTTCTACCAAATCGTCCTTGACTAATATGAATGGTTCCCTTAAAATAACAGATCGACATTAACAACAAAGCCTGTAAATAGTGTCAATGTTATGACTAAATTGTTCATTTAATCAAAGAGCTGAAAGCTCTGAGGTAAAATTACGCCACTGTCTCTAATATTGGGATATTTTTTATGCAAGTCTTGATTTTCACATACCGTAATTAGTTTAACATTGCAACATGTCTAGTAAGAATATAATTGACATTCGTGTATGTGTGTGTGTCTGTGTGTGAAAAGAAGATAACAACTGACTGCTTTTTAGTACAAATGCATAGGTCAAGACTACCTGAATGATCTACAGTATCCAATGACTACTGGCTGGGTTTTTTTGTACAAATAAATAGGTCAAGACTACCTGAATGATCTACAGTATCCAATGACTACTGGTTTATTTTTTTTGTACAAATAAATAGATCAAGACTACTGGAATGATTAATAACCAATGACTACTAGCTGTTCTTTTGTACTAATAAATAGGTCAAGACTATTTAAATGATCTACAATATCCAATGACTACTGGCTGTTTTTTGTACATATACATAAAGACTACCTGAATGATCTAAAGTATTCTAAGTAATGTGATTTTTTTCTTGCAATTACATTTTTCTAAATCAAGAATACAGACTACTAGTATCCTTTTCAAACCAAATGATTATGAAGGGCCTGTTGTAACAAGCTCTTATACCCCACTCATATAACATATGACTTCGCATTCTTATTCAATTTTTAACGTTTTTATACTGATATTTTCATTTTATTTTTTCTTAAATGCGAAGTGTGGCACATTGATAGTTAAAAAAAATATTAGAACAGTAAATAGAAATAGTAAATAATGCCCCGAGGTCATATGTTATAGGACTAATGCCCCACATACTCATTAAATAAGTTACTAGTGACAGTTATTTCTATTACTTGAAGCAAATTCTATTTCTGTAGATTTACACAATTATAGCATAACATTGTTATACTGGTTTTATTTCACCTTGAAGATGAGACAAATAGGGATACTCCTTTGATTTTTTATTTCATGTCAGTCAGGTCGCTTTATATGAAACTTGAAACCACCTCTCTGTCATAATAATATTTTATAACAACTCTGCCCTTGACCCACATAATTGGTATTAATTCTTTAACCATGATATATCATAGTAAGCTATTTTTAGATTTCGCACTTTCATGTCAAATTTCTGTCTCCAATTAAGTTTATGCCATTGAACCATCATCGTATTAAACACAAATTCAAGTTATTATGCTGTTATAGTGGGTCACTATATATTCAACTTGGGTGGCATTCCAGTTATTGAAATTTGTGTCAGATTAGAACAATGAACTAGACCTTTAGGAATGGATCTTATAATTTAATGGAGCCATAGTATGGGACCCCTGTCCGGTAACAAAAATAAACAAGCTTGAAAGGATACACGTCAAACAGCAAAATCTATCACCAGAGATTACAAGTCAAGAGAGTACGTCTCCAAAATGCTTGCCAAACTGGAACTACAACAAGATCTGAACACAAGGACGAACAAGGCGTTGAAGCCAAAGTTAGTATTTATGTAAAAAGTAGTTGAGGAGCTGATTCCCGCTATTAAACCAGACGAATTCCTCAAAAAGCATGTCCGAAGAGAACCATAACTGCCGAGAAATTCAAAGAATACCACGTAACAATTACTTTTAGTATTGGGGAAAAGCAAGTGAAGAATAACTCTAACTGTGAGTGTATTGACATTCCACCAAGTAAAACACCGTACAATATTCAAACTCATTCTGTGTAAGACAGTGATCGCGTGGAATCAGCTAGACGACACTGTTGTGCGCGCATCAAGCGTAGATCGAGAGCTTCAAATCTGTTCTCACGCCCCACCAATAAATCGGCGGTGCTCTCTCAAAACCGTTGTATTAAAGACGGTATCGCTATCGACAATTTATTCACATTGTCATACAGATACAGTTACAGACTCTGCTGCTGTAACTTTGTAAACAAAGATTGAGTCCCAGTCTGCGACGTTAACCACTAGCCTGATGCCTCAGACTAGTCATTTTCAGCTCGAACTAGTAAATTGTAATTATCGCTAGCCCGACCGGACTAGTAAGAAATATAATGTCCTTTCTATGTTATTTGAAATTTGAACATCTTTGAAGTTGATCAGATTGACAAGTAATGCAGAAAAGATCGTCAAATTAATGTGTACGATGTCTAAACTATCGAGATCGATATTTATACATATATCCTGAGAAAGTGAAACAGAAACGTAAACCAGTCGCAATATTTCCGGTACTTCGATCTGTCTTATAACCAGTAGAAAGTGAACCAACGCAGACACATTATATTTTCTTATAATGATGGCAGTTGTTTGTAAAACAAAAAGACTATCAAGTTTTTCCCCGATTAATTATATATCTTTAATGTTCCTATAACAATGTTTTAAGTTTTTCTTCACATAATCAATAAAGTTATAAAATTAGATTTATGAGTATCTTAAAAACATCGTGTTGGTACACTTCGATCGTTTTGGTAATAAGAAGGACCGGAGACCATGTGTCATCAGACGATTCATACGCACCGCGTGGGTATCACCGTATTACTTATTTCCGATTATTAAAATCTTCGTAATCTGTATAAAGACCAGTATCTATCCAATGGATATCAAGATAATTCCGATTTATACTTTTTTATTGGTTGTTAAGTTGAAATGGTAAGAAAGGCTGACATTTATTTAGGAGAACTATTTTGTCTAGCGACTGCTGATCATTGGAGTGTAAAAAGTCCAACACCATAATAAAACACCGTGAATAAAACTGATCTATTTATACATACGGATGGACATGTGCATAAAAGTGAAAGCTCGAATGAATATGAAAAATATAACAAAGGGATAGCTCCAAATACCATTAATAATAAAACAAAATATGGACAGTTCAAGATTTTTTTTCTGTAAATAAAATAAAGTGTGTAAACTAGTTCCCGCTCGACTACAACACTTTGTTCGAGTGTAGCGTAATACAAGTAGATTCCGGTTAGTTTGTAAAATTGTAAATATGAAACCAAATGCGGTAGGAGTAGGCATAATCGACTTCCGTTAGTTCTGGTCAATGTTATCGGAAACATGCCGCTGATAGCGTCAGTTTCCAAGAATTGTTCGAAATTCAACATTTTCAATATTTTTTAACATGATTTGAGTATCGAAGCAATTCTGTTGTGTTGTTGTAAGAGTATATTACTTTTATATATTTTGGAGCTCAAACAGGAAATCGAGGTGCAGTGAACATGACTAATTTTAGAAATAAAACAAACCTAAAGTAAATCAATAATTTAAAATTAAATATATATTTACACTTGTTGGGTGACATTGACATTCTGAACACAAACCAAATGTAAATTACAAGATTATGTATGATTATGAATAAAGTTGTAGTTGTAAGTGATGGAAAATTGGTGATAATACACCTTTTACATGCTATTAGATCCGATTTGTACTTTGCAACACATGTGCTGATTTATAATCTGCAATTCTAATTTGTATAGCAAATCTCATAATTTTACAATTTGTTTTTTCCCTCGGAAAAATGATACAAGATAATGAGAAATGAAACAGTTTAAGGACAAAATGTGAATTTAGAGAGATTATTTTTTATTGATTTAGGTAAGTTATAAAATATATGCAGTAAGTTATGGATAACGCAATATCCATTGTAACGTACATATCAAAATGGGGAAGACTAAGAGAAGTATTTTTTTCTATTGTTTTTAATTTTTTTTTTACTTTGATATTTGCGTAACTCTTCGTTATCAACGGACTCTTCTGATGAAAACATTGCCAAATGTGGTTTTGCAGGGAAAATATGGTAGCTACCATAGAGCAATTCTACATTTTACCTAATATTCAATAAACGATTTACATGTAAATGAAACCAATCTTACCACATCTTCTCATTGTTATAAAATTGATTCTTCATAATCAGGATAATTTATCAAATACTTATTATTTGACCTGAAAAAAATGATCTTAGCTTAGATATTGTGCTATCAAAAATTCAATAATGACATTATTTCACAGTAGCCAAAGTAGCTTTGGAAATCTTATTATGCTTGCTTGGACTGGTATGACAACAGGTTTTATTAAACGTAGCGTAAACTTCAAATGTTAATACACTGATGTAGGTATGTTTTTATTTATGTATGTTCTTTTTTTTCTTTTAACAGAAAATAATGGAAAACACAACTCTGTTTGAAAACTTGACGACACGTGACTTCTTATCAAACATATCCGAAATACCACGGCCTTCTACAACAGAAATTCTTCTAAGATTTGAGCCTTACAGTGTATATATCGACAGAATTGTATCTCCAATATGGTACATTATAGGTCTTTTCGGAAATCCGATATCTGCAAAAGTATGGCTTGGAAGAAAGAGTCGCAAAAATTCATCAGCTATTTATCTTGGATTACTTGCTATTGTGCATATGTTTCAACTTATCATTCATTTTGTATTTGTGGAGTTAACATACACGTGGGACATACCAACAAATAACAAACCGGTATTATGTGAAACTTTAAACGTTTTATCAATAATTCCTCAGTATTTAGCGCCGTTACTGGTGTTAGGCTTTACCGTTGAACGTTATATTGCTGTTTGTCATCCGTTTAAGAAGGAAACATTTTGTACCGTCCGAAGAGCTATTATTGTCATAGCATGCTTGGCCGCTTTATCGGTTGGCTTTGCCTGTGTCCAAGCTGATTTGTGGACCTATTATCCAATATATAAGGATTGTTTTTCAAAAAATGAAAACCAAAAGTTTCAAACAATCTGGACAGCTATTACAGAAATTATGTTTTTCTTAGTTGTCCCCCTTTGTGTCTTGATGTTTAATATTTTAGTTATTAGAGAAATAAAGAGGATAACTTCCCATGGACCCGCTGTTACAGCTGGTGGAAGTCAAACGTCTACTGTTACACTCCTTTCAGTGTCATTTTACTTTATTTGTACTCTGTTACCGGCGTCTGTAGTATATGCCATTCAAAACGAAATGCCAAATGGGAAAATGGAAAACTTGCAAAGCTTAGAACGGATTGAGTCCGATCCAGTTTGGCTGAGTTTTTTCACGTATATCGCAATAAGAAAAGTTGTGGAGGAAATATGTTTATCAAACAGTGCATGTTATTTCTTTATTTATTATATCACTGGGAAGTACTATCGTCAACAAGTAAATTCGTTTTTGAGGATTGATAAGTGCTGCAGAAAATTTTCTGATAAGGACTCCACATTGTCTAGTGAGAAAACAAAATACAGCCTTGTATCAACTAACGGTAATGGGATGCACGCTACTCAAATATAGATCCAGTTTTTTCGCTAATAGAAGCTGCACGTTGTTATTTACATGTCCGACAGGTGGAGATGGAAATTGGATACGCGTCTTAATTTATTTAGGATGTTGAAATTAAATATACTTTTTTATTACTCCATTTGAAAATTTTCGGATTATATCCATTGTACAGGCTCATACAATTATTTTTTTTTTTCAGAATTCACTTCATGAAATAGCTTTCTTTTTTAGATATTCTAGTTGAGATGTATATAAGTTCTAGCTTAGTGTATCTACATACAAAATCGTACGACATGAATCACACGCAAAATCTTTTTGAAGCGAGCAGTTTTTGTTCAGCATTAAAATATTAAATGTATTTTTAATTGTGTGTAGTCTTATCAATTGCATCCATTCTTTTTGAATATGTACAGCATATTGAGTTTAAAAATGATTGTTATTACACGTGCATGCAAGTCATACATATACACATTGCTTAAAACCAAGTATTTAAAGCAAGACATGTGTGGACTAAAATCGATATACAGGTTAAACTTAAGTGCACATAGTACATAATTTTATTAAGGGCCAGCTGAAGACCACCTCCGGGTGCGGGATTGTCTCGCTGCGTTTAAGACACATTGGTGACCTTCAGCTGTTGTCTGGCCAATAGTCGGTTTGTTGTCTCTTCGACATATTCCCCATTTCCATTCTCAATTTTATTATCTAAATATAAGTTAGTATGTTGTTATGTTCTGCCTTGCTGTGGTCGTCTAGACAAACATTATTTCTTAAAAGAAACAACAAAGACTAATATAACAGGAGCTACACACCAAACAGATTAAATTTGTAAAAACAAAACATGTTTTCAAAATAAATCACACAGATAAGTTCATATATCATATTGTACACCTTACTGTTCATACTTATATATAGAAAGTAAATATACACAATTAAGAATTATACAAATTGCACAATATCTTAATCCAAACATACCTATTGGACTAAGGTGTTATTTAAACTCGTTCTGTATTTTTGTCGCAGGGACAGGAAAACGTGTAAAACATGAAAGTGTCTGATTTTTACATTTAAACTAATAATTCGGGGAAGCGCTGCGTATGTAAAGGTACATCAGAGTTTACTAAAAATCACCAGGGTGACCAAACTGAGGAATAAGAACCCGAAGGATCTAGGATGTATGGCAATGTGTCCACTAGCATCCTTTGTTAAATATTTAGAGAGAAAAAAACACCAAACTGTTCTGCACTCAGGACGACTTTGATAAGGATAGTAATATTTCGTTTGAAAACAAACTAATTTGATGCACCTATGCCAATTGTCATATTTATTACTTGTGATACTAAAAATTTTAATAAAATAAATACCGAACTCCAAGGAAAATTCAAAACGGAAGGTCCCAAATGAAATGAAAAAATCAAAATCTCAAACACATCAAACGAATGAATAACAAAAAAAATGTGGATTTAATCTGGATTTATAGCTAGCTAAACCGCTCACTTGGATGACAGCCGCATAAAATTCAATTATATTGACAATAGTGAGAAGAAATCAACAGACTCAACAGGTAAAAATGTAAAAATATGGGCTACAGCAGTCAACATTGTGTTATAGTCTTAATCATTATAAAACAAACAAATAAATAAATAACACAGGAACTGAAAAAAGGCATATAGTCAAAGCACATTAGCATACATCAAAGACACGAATACATAAATGTACTATAACACAATGATGGGATGTATAAGTGCAGAGCCACGTCATATGTAACAAACACAAAACAAGATTTATAGATAACGCACATAAACAAAAATAAAAGACACGATTACAAAATTTTTCCATAGCACAATAACACAATGATGGGATGTATAAATACAGAGCCACCTCAAATGGATATCACCAAAAAAAGGCTAAACTGTAAAAGTATTGTTACGTCTTACGTAACAACGAAACTCAAAAACGCATAGATATAAAGAAAATTAAGCAAAAATGAAAGATAAGAATACAAATGTTTACCATAGCATAATAACACCATGACGGGATGTATAAATACAGAGCCACCTCTAATAGATATCACTAAAATGAACTAAACAGTATAATGAATATTCAAAATTACAAATAAAAAAAGACTATAACAATTTATTAAGATGAAGAACAACGTTAGTGCACAGAATCTATATAATTCAAAACCATCGTGTATTATTTGTGAAGTTGACACGGAATATTTTTCAACAAGGTCTTGGTATCTTCAGATGAACATTTTTTAGAAATAGGATGAGACGTTCCTGGCTTGTCATCTTTCTGCTCAGACACGGGAGATGTTTATCAAAGTCTGCAAAATCTTGAATACCGAATAAGGTGGGAAATGTATATCCCATATTCAGGTGAAGTAGATATTCTGATACTAAGGCGGGAGAAAGTGATAATTTCAAAATTAAAATCGTTTTGTTTGTCATTAATTCTGGTACTGAGATGACCGTGTACTAATATGTCAAATTTAAGGTACAAGTCTTAATATATATGAGACAGAGAAAGCTGTGTTTGTTGTTTCTATAAATTCTTGTTCTGGGGGATATTAATGGAACCTAATCATAAATGTTTTGACTGTTGATGGAAAGAACATCGTCAACATATCTTAATGTGAAAATAAAGGGGCTGGTTTCTTCGGTCTGATTGTTTTTGACAAGTTTCTGAAGGAACTCTGACTCATAGTTTTAACATGTTTATAAATGAAAATGTATTATTCTATTATTTATTTTTTTTGGTAACAATATATTTTTTGTACTGAAATAAAAACAAAAAACAACATATCCAGATCAACAATTTAGTAATTTTCTAGATGTCATATATAAAATATCACAGATTTCTAACAGATTATCATGAACACTCTCGATTTATGGTTTTTACTTTTACTAATCAAATGCCAAACATTTATTTATTAATACGACATTTGTCATATTATAATGCCAACTCAGCTTTGGACACAATATATAAATCGGACACAAAATACATTACATAAAGTGTACAAGGAGTCAAAAGTGTTCGTGCATTTCTAATTTTAGGTAAGTAGAACTAAAATAATGCGACAAAGGAAGCAAATGCGGTTTTTGTGATTGCTTGTTGGCTGTAAAATGTTTGGTTGCAATCAGAAAAAGCATATCCCAAATGAGAATGTGATATGTTACTCTACCGGAACGCATTATTCTGAGTCCGAATGTATATTTGCACACACCTACATCCCCCGTACTGGGAGAATAGAAAGTAGTAAGAACTATTTTAAGTCTTAGGATTGACACCGTGTTCATGTACCGTCCATATTGCAAATTTTGTCATAACATGATTGATCGTTTTAGCGTTAGGATTAATTTTGCTTTTTTCAAGTTTGCAGTAATATAAACCGGACTATAGGAAATGATTTCACAGAATCAAAAAAGATGAGTGTCAAACAGTAGGAACATCTTTAACAGAAATAATGTTTTCATATCGTCTGAGAGTGTCCAAATTTCAAAGCACACTGTCCCAGACTAAGGATACAATCAATTGCAAACAAATCATATTTTGAATCCGCAACGCACTTGTCTAAAGAAAGACGTTTGCAGGCAGTATTTTGTTCTCCCTATTTATCATTCATGTGTTATTTTCTTGAATTATTGAGTAATTTTGATATCATAGGACTCTTACGGGATAAAAGATTACACAATGAAAATCTACATTTTACACAATAATTGAGGTAAATGTATACTGTCGTACCACATCTCCTAATTGTTATAACTATCAATTCTTACTAATTAAAGTAATTCATCAAATATTTGTTGTTCTGCCTTAAAATGATCTTAGATGATATATTGTGTTATAAAAGTTTGATATTATTTCACAGTAACCGACATAACTTGTGAATTCTTTTTATGTTTGCTACTAATAGTATGACATGTTTTTTATGTGGCGTTGACGTTTAATTTTAATACATGCTATTGTTCATGTCAAGTATTATTTGTTCAGAGAATAATGAAAAACACTATTTTAATTTTAATATAGTAATGTAGGTATGCTATTGTTCATGTCACGTATTATTTTTTCAGAGAAAAATGAAAAACACTACTTTGTTTGAGAACTTTATGACACGTGACTTCTTATCAAACATATCCGAAATAGCACGGCCCTCTACAACAGAAATTCTTCTACGATTTGAGCCTTACAGTGTATATATCGACAGAATTGTATCTCCAATATGGTACATTATAGGTCTTTTCGGAAATCCAATATCTGCAAAAGTATGGCTTGGAAGAGAGAGTCGCAAAAATTCATCAGCTATTTATATTGGAATTCTTGCTATCGTACACATGTTTCAACTTATCATTCATTTTGTATTTCTGGAGTTAACATTCACGTGGGACATACCAACAAATAAAAAACCAGTATTGTGTGAAACTTTAAACGTTTTATCAATTTTTTTCCAGTATTTGGCGCCGTTACTGGTGTTAGGCTTTACCGTTGAACGTTATATTGCTGTTTGTCATCCGTTTAAAAAGGAAACATTTTGTACCGTCCGACGAGCTATTATTGTCATAGCATGCTTGACCGCTTTATCGGTTGGCTTTGCCTGTGTCCAAGCTGCTTTGTGGACCTATTATCCAATATATCAGGAGTGTTTTTCAACAATTGAATTCCAAAAGTTTCAAACAATCTGGACAGCTAGTACAGAAATTATGTTTTTCTTAGTTGTCCCCCTTTGTGTCTTGATGTTTAATATTTTAGTTATAAGAGAAATAAAGAGGATAACTTCCCATGGACCCGCTGTTACAGCTGGTGGAAGTCAAACGTCTACTGTTACACTCCTTTCAGTGTCATTTTACTTTATTTGTACTCTGTTACCGGCGTCTGTAGTATATGCCATTCAAAACGACATACCAAATGGGAAAATGGAAAACTTGCTAAGCTTAGAACGGATTGCAACTGATCCAGTGTGGTTAAGTTTTTTCAAATATATTGCAATAAGAAAGGTTGTCGAGGAAATATGTTTGTCGAACAGTGCGTGCTATTTCTTTATCTATTACATTACCGGGAAGAACTTTCGCACACAAGTAAATTCATTGCTTACATGTTGACAGTATAAGTTCATTGCTTACGTATTGACAGTATAAGTTCATTGCTAGCGTGTTGACAGTATTAGTTCATTGCTTACGTATTGACAGTATAAGTTCATTGCTCACGTATTGACAGTATATACGTTCATTGCTCACGTATTTACAGTACAAGTTCATTGCTTACGTATTGACAGTATAAGTTCATTGCTAACGTATTGACAGTTTAAGTTCATTGCTAACGTGTTGACAGTATCAGTTCATTGCTTACGTATTGACAGTATAAGTTCATTGCTCACGTATTGACAGAATACGTCCATTGCTCACGTATTTATAGTAAAAGTTCATTGCTTTCGTTTTTCTTTGAATATTCATTAGGGATTTACTTACCGTACAATACGTGTCTTATTAAAACAACGTTATGACGTTTATCTATATCTAAACCCGTGAAAATACTTTCATAGCAAAATGTGAATATCCTAAAACTCTTCAAAGATATACTAGGCTTATAGTTTGGTATAATAGATGCCCGTTTCTTCTGCATTGGACTCACGTGTGGCGCTTGAATCAAATCAGAGGGAGTGTTCAGATAGATACCAAGTTGAAGAGCGTTAAAAGCAGACAATTCTAAGATAGATAAAAGTAAATAAATATTTAAGAAACGAATAATTTATTTCTTGATGGAAAATGTATAAAATGTACAAACAAAATTCTACAATTTGTATTAGTGTTTCCAAATTGTCTTCAATAATAGTCTGTTGCGCTACATTACAGTATCTGCTTATATTCGTATATGTAAAATAAAATATTCTGTTTATACCCTTGAATATCAAAATTTAAGAACTTTCTATCTTCTTTCTCCTTATATTTTTTCAAAGAAACATTTGCAGGAAATTTTGTTTATGCAGCTCTTTAACCTAGATTATGTGAATTGAAAATATTAAGAGCAATTCTCTGTAACCACCAACCATTTTATATAGGGGGGGGGGGGGGGGGGGCGGCACGCATAGTCACCGATTTTCATGAAACTTAGCCATAACATGTGATCATGTAAAAAAGTAAGAAAAATGCCCACCAAATTGTTGCTAGGTCATGGGTGCCATGGCAACCAAGTGAATGAGATTTCCCGCAAACTTTGAGGAATTTAGCATCGAAAAAACAACTACTTTGTAGTCATTCGTAATCTAGGTTTTATTTTATTATATTTGTAAATATTTTTCAGAAACATGAAACTTTACAAACAAAATAGCAATTTCATAATATAAAAAATATTTTGGCTGAATATTGTCACAACCGCAGAAGCAGAGGTCATTTTTCAATATAGTTCAGAAGACAAATTTTACACATTTTGTATGAACAAAATATACATTTTGGCATCCACCTCCATTTAACCTGTGGTTATGAATGAAAAGTATCAAGGTTTCTAATAAAAAAAATTATAACAAAATTTTTTGGGAAATTAGGTTCTAGAATGGTTGCTATGGAAACGAAAATGTGCCATTTTTGCTTTTTTACCTTTAAAGTTTAGCCATTTTATAAAAATAATCCACAACAAGTAATTATTATTGAATGACTATGATGTGCAAACTATTTGCAATTAAATTACCATACAATTTTCCAAAGGTCAAATGACATTGATGACCTTGTCCTTTGACCTTGTGTATATTAATTGATTTTTGAAAGGAAATATAATAGAAAGAGCCATACTATACATGGAGAAAATGATCAGGATGTTTTAAGCCACTTTTTATCAACATATGACAAATAAAGAGTCAATGTCATTTCAAAAGTGCTTACCAACCACCCTTATTTGATAAAAAAATGTACCTAGCAACCATACATAAAGTATATAAACAAAAAATATAAGTTAGCATTTTTTAACTTATTTTTTTTTAAATAAATATGTATTTGCTGATATTATTTGCTGTAGATTCGAGTTGAACCTGTCTGTTACATCGACTTATTTAATTAGACAGAAACTTTAATGTGTTTGGAGTTCTTTTAAGACGACGATTGCTTTAAACACGAGGTCATGTCTTTAGTGTAATAAATAATTGCTTTTAGATAACTAGGTCTATAAAGTGCTAATATATTAGAATAACCCAAATTTGAAACTGCTACGGTTTCGTGACACATTATAGGTTATTATATGTAATCCCGGAAGACAATACATGACCTGTTTGTTTGAATTACACAAACGATCAGATACAAACAATATCTGATTATCACTTGATTAGGATTTCTATGCTTACTCCTGATCTTATTATATTTCTTATGAACTACTAGTAAGTAAGAATTGGTACTTTATTAGCTTTGCATTTATATCTGGTGGAATAAAATAAATCAAAAAGATTACAAAATTGATATAAATGACTGAGTTCTACCGCAAAATTAGAAGTCATCTTAATAGCAAACCAGGTAAATACCAGTATTGTCATTAGAAATCGATGAGAACCAAACAAGCAGATAAAAAAGAATGGACTTGGTTTTTTTTAAAACATCAAAATAATTAGGATACTTATCGTATGAAACATTTCAAAGGAAACTTTAAATTAAACCGATATCAAGCCTTAACAACAAGTTAAACGCATTTGTCCATCTTTCAAGCTAACAAAACGTGAAAAACAAATCCCAAACTCAGAAAGCAGTGTACAATATAAGCAGTGTTGACCCATATACTGTACTATGATACTGTTAACTGAAAACAAAAATGTTTAATACACACATACTTTCTTTTAACTTTCAACATAACAAAAAAACCAAGAAAGTGTCCATAGGACAACATGTCAACCATGGTATGAAAAAACACGATGCTTAGTGAACCAGGAAATCTTGGTCTATACCCTAATTTGTCATTAATATTTAAACAGCCGCGAATACACAGTTTATCCTATATCATGTCTATGTTGAGGGTTGCTGCTCACAAGGAAGCTATTAAACCAAGAGTTCCAAATGGTGAAGTTGAAATCATCACTTCGTAAATTTTACAGATGCCATCACGAGTTGGTTAACCGTTATGGATTAACCGTTTCACAAATAATATCGGATATGTTCCTTACGGTGTTGCTTTTTCATAATAAAACGTGTGAAAATAATGTCTAATTAGTTATAAAGAATCTACCAGACCTGCCAGATCAGAGCAATGGCACTTTTTCAAAAATTCTCAGGGGGAACCAAATCCAGGGTGCTCGCATAAGGCAGCTTAACTGCCTAAAAGCGATCTATCAAGTTTGGTGGAAATCTTTTTCCCAATTTTGATACCCCTTCTATCAATGATTTAGCTGCTCGTGTTTTAATCACTTTCTGTGTAATCACGAACAACCTGCAAAATCGATAATGTTCATCTTATTATCAAGTTAGTTGATGATGCAATATTTTCCGCAATGTTGTAAACAAATTAAAATCGTGACTGACCAACGGCCGTATAAACATGATACAAACCTGTATTTAGATGCCCTTAAGCATAATGTCAACAATAGTGTGAAAGAAAGTATACACATTTTAGGCTTTCCGCGTTGTATACTATATGTTTTCGTAAAGTCAGGAATATTGCAGTTGCTATCTCATAGTTCGTTTTTTTTTTTTTTTGTTGCATTGTCGTTTATTTTGTTGCACTTAAGGAGGCTCACGGGTACAAAAAATACAGCAAAAAATTAAACATTTGTTTTTTCAATACAAATCTTATTTATTAAACTATTAGTTATTACTATATATAATATAGTACAAACATCACACAGACAAATCGATTTGGGTTGGCCTCATGTTTACATCATTTAAAAAGCTCCAAATTATCTCCCTTTGGTGCAAAAATGTCAACTCATCGGTGACCTATATTTTTTATTATTGTTTTCAAACAAGCTGTACATAAACTAAATAAATGTAAAGTTTAAGCGATTTCTGTAATTTAGAGCTTTTTTTTATTTCGATATTACCAATATTTCTCCTATTAGTTCAACAGAAAAAAAGGACATTAACATAAATGTATATTATTCTTTCGGAGGCAGATTGTGAGCTTAAATGAACGGTGTACCCTTATGTTTATTTTATATTTCTATTAGGTATAAGATAAAGTTTAATCATAGAAAAAAATAGCAAAATCTTATATTAGAAAAAAAAAAGTTGATTTAGACCCGCGAGCCCCCTTAGTTGTTTCTTTTTTGTTTTCCTCTTTTAGTTGATGTGTTTCCCCTGGATTAAGTCTGTAACCCGGATCTGGTTTCTCTCAGTCGATTTATGACTTTTGAACAGTGGTATACTACTGTTGCAATTACTAGTCATTTGCAAAAACTAACTATAAAGACTAACACTACAACCCTTTCTCTTTTTTCAAGATGTTAATAATAATAAATATAACAATTGCATTAGCATTACTTGTTTCAATTGCGTTGATATATATATTATTGTTGACATCCTGCAATTCTCATTGTAAAAACATAATGCACATCAGGTCTCAAAAACTAATGGCTTCCGCGCGTAACCAAACCTAATAAAAAAAAATTTAAAAAAAACTTCATTTTTTAAATGATAACTTCATTAAGAGTTTATTGTACTCTCATAAATTCACTTTTTGTTTTGAAATATTAAATGTGTAACTTAGAATCGGGGCTCCTCTTTTGAAGAGTTCCACATATACTTTTGTAATATTTGCTATAAATATAGTTTTTGTATGTTCCAAAAAGTATTAGAAAAAAAAAATACGAACTCCAATGATAATTTAAACGGAAAGTCCCTCAATAAATGGCAAAATCAAAAGCTCAAACACACCAAATGAATGGAAAATAACAGTCATATTCATGACTTGGTTCAGGCATTGCCTTATGTAGAAAATTATGGATATCATTGTTTAATTTTATATAATACAATTTCCCTTCTGAAGCTATTAATTACAGAACTTAACATTAATTGTCTTTAAAATTAAACTGTGCGCTAAAGACGTTTTATGGGGCTAGTATTTCTATCTAACAAATGAAGGAAAGAATTGTTTGTGTCCGATACCTCAAAGATGAAAATTGTACCAAAAACTTCAAATTGGCAACAACACACAATTCTTATAATGCATTAAGGAGTGGCTGGCGAAAGATACCAGAGGGACATTATAATGAATAAAATATTTACAAATTGATATTTGTCTTTTGATCAGGGTAAGTAACGAGATGATGCAGGTCATTATTTAACTATATTGTAGCACATTTTATTGACACTTAAAAATTCTTGTTAAATGGTAGTTATGAACATGAATTGACAGCTTATTTTTGCAATTCAAAGTGTAAAAGACAATTAACATTTTATTTAATATTCTATAACACATTTAATGACACATTACTGAGAGGGCACCCCAGAAACATTGTGAACCATGTATTCGCCACTGTTAACAATGTGTTCAACAGGTAACAATTTGCTCTATGCATCCTTTTAACTATATGTTACATGCATTCATGTACCAACTTCGTACTTTATTTGCCTTTTAAATGTTCTGATACGAGCATCACTGATGAGGGTTTTTTTTAAGCGAAACGCACGTTTTGCGGTCACATTTTAATCCTCGTATCTAGGACGAATGTATCTAGGTTGACAACAAAAAGAAAACTAAAATGGTTAATTTTGAAAATTTGGATTAATTCTCTAAGGGGTAAATCTTGAGAAGAAAACTGACAGTTTAATAGCGAACTAACTAAAACTTCGGTATTGTAAACAAATTTGTGTTAGTTTATGGCTTTATTTATGTTAAAAGAGTGGGAAAAGATCAGCAACTCTAGACAACATTTTGTCATAAAATGGGGGCAAAATAAAACAATCAAACTGTTCAACATTGCTCGCAGTGCAGAACTTCTTTTGTCTTAAAACTAACAAGATAACCTTAGCCTTCTAAAATAAAAAAAAAGTATATTTTTTAGGCTCTTACGTAGATATCACCAAACTCAAACAACTGTAGATTACTGGGTTTCATGTCGATCATCAATATTAACGATTCCTTCATTATTTATGTCTGTTTAATCTGTGTAAGTGTATCTTTTCTTCACATAACTTATTCAAATATACATTAATTTGCATACGATATTTAATTTAGAATGCTTCATTGAAAACTGTAATATATTCTTGAAAACTTATGTAAAGTAATTTGTCGTCAATTTGTTTTCGGACGCCAATCCTAATTACTTTCAAAATGTGGATGGTACAATAATGAAGTTAAGAACAAATATCAAGAAACACAACAAAAAGAAAGATGTACAAGTTTAGGAAAATAATCAATATTATTGCAAAGCACATCCCATCGTTTTCAGCTTTGATTATATTTTCTTTCTAAAATATAATGGTGGCACGACTCGAATATATTGTCGCCTAAATAATAAACACATGGTAATTTGAGAAAAGCTTGAAAAGGACAGTGATGTTTAATTTCACCTTAAAATATGACTCAATCTATTTTGATAATCGTTCACTTAATGTATGTTTTGTGTCTCTGACTTTGGTAGCTGTTACATTAACTATATATGAATTATAGTATTTTACAGCTTTGGTAGTTATTTTTGTATTGATCATAAGATAGAGAAAACCTGTTAATTTTAAAACCATACGATATAAAAACAGGTCTAAATCCTATGTATACGTTTAAAGTGTACACAACAGAAAATTTAACATTACCATTCTAATCAAGAATTTGTTGTTTGATGGAGTTTATAAATAAGACAAAAATGTATACAAATAAAAAGTAAACGTTTGACAATTTGTTTTAATGTAAATTAAAAAGGTAGACACAATACAAAGATGACCAACAAAATATAGGTTACAGATATGAATTCCTTCTTTTATTTATTTGCTGATCTTTCATCTTACCAATTGATTCTTATGTTTTGAATTCAAAACTATATTCGCCTTGAATGACTGAATAAGCACAGTTAAATGACTCAAGTATAATATGGTGTATCAGTTAGTTATCTTAATATATTCATTGTATAAAGTTCTAAACAAAACGTAGAATAACAACAGCAATTTGTCAAAAGAATGGTGTAACGAAATGTACGTTTAGAGTCATTCTTTCAAGTAAAGAAAAATGCCATGTTTTGCTCATGAAGTAAAATATTTAAATTGTGTCGAGGTTGCAGAGTGGCCTTCTTCAAATGTTTATTACTGTTTTTTAATCCTTATCGTACGGGGACCGTAATATTACGGCCGCTACCTAAAATACCGTCTTTTGGCCCCAGTTGGTCTCCATACTTTTAGAGGACAAATGTATGATATGAATTTCGAAATTGATACATGGTCCCTCAACCTAAGCTGTTGTCAGATTTCTCAAGTTAATAATGCAGTTCGAGTCCAAATACGAACTTCAAAAATTGAAATCAAATAAAACTGGGTTTTTTTTTCTGAAGGAATTACATTTTCAAATACTTTTAAAAGATCAATTTAGTTTAAAATGGTTCAGTAAGATTTCACATTTTAATACTTTGTAAATGTTGAAGCGATCTCATAAATGATCTCGGTAATTAGATTTTTTAAATCATTCTTTAACTTATTATTACCAACGTGCTATGTTTAACAGGGACTGTGGCCATCCATTTAGAAATTAAGCTTTGGAAACGACCAGCTTGAGCATATTTTCTTAAGTTCTTTCTTGAATGCCGTATCAAACAATCCATAAACAAATGGATTCACTATGTTATTAAGCATATACAGGCGTCGCAGGAACAAAAGCAAGAGCAGTTTATTTTGTGACATGTTGTTCCAAAAGCTATCATTTCTTGATTCAATTAAAATTAAAACTGTTGGAGGAATATATGACAGCAGTGCCAAAAAAGATATTAGCATAAACATGTATGAAAATCTGTATATGTGGAAATGACCACGAATTTTCTTGCCGATATTAGTATGATGGTGTTGTTCATGAGCTTTGTTGTTTGGTCTTTCGTCTTCTGTAGAACTGTCCACACATGTGGTAGAGACACTTTCGTTTATTTCTTTTGGAAAGTGTGCGCCTGACATCGATTTATTTTCTGTAGTGTGTAATTCCGTGGAATGAATAGAACATTTGGTTGATTTTTCCTCAGAAATGTTGTAATGTCCAATTTGATGTGATTTGGCCAAACTAGTTTTCCTGTATATTGTTCTACCAATCAAACAATACAAAACGGTGATACTAAAAATCAGCCCAGCATTGAAGACAATGTCAAATGGCTGATGTATCTTTAAAGAGTGAGATGTTTTCGAATCTCGAAGTTTATTGCATTGCGGTCCATAAATATCTGCATTATGGTGTTTTACGGTTATTGTACCGTAAAATAACAAAATCGGAATATGAAAGATAGCGGAAACAATGATACATATCACAGTCGCAAGTCTTTTCCCGAGCATGCTCATTTGCGTCTTGAAAGGTCTGCACACCTTTTGAAAACGATGAACAGCAATGATTAAAAGCATATTAAGAGACGAATACGAGAAAACATATACCATATAGATTAAAACTTTGCATGTTGCATTTCCTGGAAAAGTATACTGCAGCATGTTCCGGGATAAATTTAAAGATGCGGCAAAGCATACGGATAATAAATCTAATCCAGCTAAAATTGGGATGAAATATCTATCTGCCATGATCTTTTTCATTCTAAAAGAATACACTATGATAACCAATACATTTCCGATTATTCCAATGAGAAGAAAAAGTACAGTTATAACACTGTTTATCAACACCTTCTTAGAGTATTCCGCACTCCACTCTGATAGGTGGAGGGATGTATTCCATCTCGAACTTGAAGAATTATCCATTTTAGCACTTTATAATTTTAGATGTTTTAAAATATTTGTATTTCCTTAAATTGCCATAAATACGACTTATGAAAGAACTTCATAAATGTTCCGTGTATGTATATTTAACTAACAATGAACAAATGTCAAAGATCATATAATACATTTGTATATCACTACAACGGCAAAACAAATTAATATCTTCCTCGTTTGATGAGGAAAAGAAACTAGTTTGTCTTATTAGAAATTTAAAGTGTAATATATTTAAGCGATTCTCGTAACACTCTTTGTCCTTATTTGACAATCATGATTTAGATGAAACACACGTTTTGTTAACATGTATTTTGATTGAATTAATTTCAATTGATATATGTCTTATTATGTTGTGATGTTACACTATTGTTTTAGGTTAGGTTGAAACTGTTAATACGTTTAGATCCGCTGCATATGGTTGCACCTGTCTAAAGGAATATGTTGTTCATTGGTGGTCGTTTCTTGATATAGTTCAAATTTGTTTCTAGAAATAATTTACAATGATGACTGCTGTACCCATATTTTGACTATTTTATTTATTATGTCTGTTTAGTTAACGCATCATTGTAAATATAACGGAATTTGATGAGACTGTCGTACAAAGTGAGAGGTTTATCGCATAAAACCAGGTTTAATCCACAATTTTCTACATTTGAAGATGCCTGTACCAAGTCAGGAATATGACAGTTGTTGTCCATTTGTTTTTGATGTGTTTTGTCATTTGATTTTGCCATGTGATTATGGACTTTCCGATTTGATTTTCCTCTGAGTTCAGTAGTTTTGTGATTTTACTTTTTAGATTATATCGTTGGTTTTCTTGTTTAAAAGGTTTAACATTAATAATTTTTCGGGCCATAAACAACTTGCTTTTCGATGTGATCCAAGGTTCCGTGAAGATTGTATTTTGATTTTTAATGGTTTACTTTCACAACTTGTGACTTGGATTGAGTGTTGTGTCATCAGCACTCATACACATCTTCTTATATCTATTGTTTGTACAATCGTGTTTTTCTAGCCCATTAGCACTGAGGTTGTGAGTTTAAACCCACCACAAGACTAGTGCGTTGGGCTTCAATCTTAATTAAGGTGGATCGGGACTATTGGACTGCGCATAATTTCACGCTTGAATTACCATGCACACAAAAAGTTTGTTACGTAAATTCAATATTTTTTTTTTAAATATTTGGATAGATTAAAGATATAAAATTATTGTACTTTTGTCACTAAAAAAATATTATCGTTATTATGTGTATCTGTGAAAGACTCAAAATGACATTTCACCTAATTTCACCACTTTGCCGCCTACATTTTTGGATTTAAGTCAAAATATTTATCAGTGACCTATGTTTTTTTTATTTGCTCATTCTTTGAAGCTGTATTTAAGCTTTTCATATTACAGTTTTGGACCAAGTGTCATAGAACGTTATTTATATTTCGATAAAAATATGTCAACACTCTATTTTCCCTATCATTTCATTAAAAAACGGTAACTTTTACAAACCAATATCAAAAGTAATATTTTGAGCTTAAAAGGTCCTGGACCCCCTATTTTTTCCGAACAATTTGATTCACTCTCTGTTAAGATTAAATATCAAAACATACGGTACTTCTGACAGAAACTTCGATTAAGCCCGAGCCACCTTAATTATGATTCCCGGGGTCGATTGTAAGTCATAGACACTTCAACTACCTCCATCAATAAAAACTGTAAGCCACGAAATAACTAATAGTGTCCTTTGATAACAACAATAAAACTTGTGGTCATGATGGTAAAGAAACAGATACAGATACAAGTGTGAAATGGAAGCAATAAATTTTAAAATCATTGGAGTCTCCCAAACGAAATTTAGAACTGATCAAAGTGAAAGATATGCACAGTCTAATTTATTTCAAATGTTTTTCATGAAAGACAAATCGAAGGAATAACAAGTTGTGTCTTAATCTGCCATCACTGCCACATTTTTTAATAATCAAATATCTTGTAAATGGTTGAAAAGCTCATATCTTTTATTCACAATGGCGTATCCTCATCCCTTTTTATTTGAGAATGATAAAATATCTTGAATAGGATCAAGATCCTGTCCCAATTATTTTCCTGTTTGATAGGTAAAACAATAGTAGGAAGAAAGCGTCGATCACTGGTAGGTGATCCGTACTGACTGCCATTATTGCAGTATTTTATGAAGTTGAAATATCTATTTCTTAGTCGTATACTAGTATGTTTAATATCAACGAATTCGATAATGTGGAAATTAAGTGTGACGCAAACAATTTAAATCCCTACCACTAAAACCACGTTTTCTTGTTTTCTTATATCAACTTGAGCTAAATGATATATCGTATGAGTTCCCAGGAAATATCCCTATCCTTTATATTTCTGTATGATGAAATATCTTAAAAATGGATTTGATCCCCAATCATAAGTCTCCATGTTTTTCTTTTCAAAGAATGTAATTCTATAAAGGGTCCAAAGGAGTTTAAAGTTATGGAGTTTTCGTTTTGGCTGAATTTCCAAGACGACTATCATAAAAATCGAATTAGCAAACATTTGAAAAACCAAATGTCTTACATATTTAAGTTTGTGAATACGCTGCTTGTCATATAAAGATACGTTTCTGAAATTTTTAAAATAGCTGTCCTAACCGTAGCTTGCCATTGCAAATCATTTTCCTTCTGTTCTCGAACTAAACATGTCAGCAAAAATTATCAAGCAGAAACTGCTAGTCAGATAACATGATATTCTATAATGTGTTTAACTGACATCAGGAGTTTCCTAAAAGGGGATAAGGTTTACCATATAACAATTTGGCAAATCTGTTTTTTCCTGCTTTAGCTGGTTATTAATTTTAAGGAGTAATTGTTAGAGACAATGAGTACCGAGGAACTGGCTTCCTGTGGTTGAACCCTCTGTGACTAAAAGTCTACGACCAGGTTATCACCTGACAATACAACCAGAAAAATCACTCAGATCAGTACCACCATATATGCTTGCTAATACAGCTACAAGCATCAACACCGACTGGAACAGCCTGCATCTTGAAGTCTTTTAAACTACATCTCTGAAATGCCTCAAGGAGCAACTTCGGAGACTGCAGATGAAAACAGAAACCATTTTTAATCAATTTGAATTGCACATGTAAATACTGAGCACACAGGTTGACATTTGGACAGCAGAATATGCGTTATGGATTTCTACTGCAGATCAATAGTATAGATGTAGAGGTAGAGACGTCACAGCTAATCATTTTTATTTGAAAGTGTATGAAACAGTGAAACCTTATATTTAGGATTATAAATTAAATAACACATTGCTAAGAGAACGGTTAACAATGTGTTCTCCGGAACAGTTTGCTCTGTTGATTCTTTCAGCTATTTGTTACATGTATTTACATTCCAAGTGGGGATGGGCATTTTTTTTTTAAATACAATTTTCTATCCTAGGAATAGATAACCTAAGATGTATTTGGCAAAACCTTTTGGGATTTTCGGGGGCATCAATGCTCTATAACTTCATTCTTTATTTTGCGGTTATATTTTATTCGAACGTTACTGATTGGTATTTTGTAGACGAAAAGCTCTCCTGGTATCTATGATAGGTATTTTGTAGACGAAAAGCGCTCCTGGTATCTATGATAGGTATTTTGCAGACGAAAAGCGCTCCTGGTATCTATGATAGGTATTTTGTAGAAGAAAAGCGCTCCTGGTATCTATGATAGGTATTTTGTAGACGAAAAGCGCGCCTGGTATCTATGATAGGTATTTTGTAGAAGAAAAGCGCACCTGGTATCTATGATAGGTATTTTGTAGACGAAAAGCGCCCCTGGTATCTATGATAGGTATATCTAGGTTTCATACTCAATGAAAATTAACATGTTTTTTTTTTATTTTGATTTAATTGGCTATGGAGGATATCAGACAAAACAATAACAAATGATTAAACTAGTATCTCAATTGTTTGTAAAACAATTGAAAGGTCTTTCCTGTTTAAGTGATGTTTTCGTATTGTACTTTGTACGACCTTTCGTTTGATATACGATAAGCATACCTTCTGAAACTTTTCGCTTTTTACACTTAATGACCTCATCTACCTACATTTTTGAGATCGGAATTATGATATATGGAACAGAGTAGCTGAGCTTTCATTTGATATGCGACAACACCATGTTCTAGAAAGTTTGATTTTTGCAATTAATTACCCTATCCAAATTTTTGGAGGTCGGGAATTTGATATTTCAAATGTACACATCATGACCTTTCATTTGATATACAACAACCCTACCTTAAAAGAACATTTATTTTTTGCACTCAATGACCCCATCCAACCCATTTTTGGGAGACGTCAATTTGAAATTTGAAATGTACGCTTTATGTTCTTTCATTTGATATGCGACAACCTTACCATCTGAGAAATTTGAATGTTTGCACTAAATGACCCCACCCGTCAACCTGGGATGAAAAGGGGGTTTAAAATTTTCATTTTTTAAGTAGAGTTTATTAAGACCTTCAATTTGATATATCAGATGACCCCATTTGACAAAGTGTAAATAATGATGCAATATCAACTATATAAATAGAAGTTATGAAACTTACAAAGTCAATGCAAAACATGAAAATTTCAAATTGATTTTTTGGTGTTTTTTCCATGGAATGTTTTTGGTATTTGGTCAAACATATAACTATGTCAACCTCTTCAATTTCTAAAACATTTTAAGGGGTAAGCTCTTGATGATTCAGAATTACATGCCTCCGCTCGCAAAATTTCAAACTGCATTATCTCTAAAACGACAATAGATACCTCAAATCTGTTAAATGATAAATGATCTACAGTTGAAGGACAACATTATAGAAAAAGAATTGGGACAATTTCAAAGTTCACCAAGGTCACAATTAATCATCAAATATATGATGCAATACAAAACTTGAGAACCGGAAGTCGTAGAGACATGGGACTATCACCATTCAACTCAGGACCACTTGACCTTCAAAATGTCACAATGTCAAGGTCATATTATAATGTGAAGGTCAAGGTGAAATTTAATCATGACCTGACATTGACCTCAAATTGAAGGTCTTGAACTACTGATCATCTTTGCAGTTTATAGTAGGTTGATATCTGTTACCTTTAAAAAGATATACACACAATACTATACTTTTAAGAATCATCCCGTCGTAACTTTTGAACAGACAGTCCGAATCTTTTGAGCTCAGTGTATAAAATGTAGAGCTCGTCGAGAGGAACATTTTATACGCTGTAAGAATGCAGCAAACTCTTATCGTTTTCTTAATATGCAAACTTGAAATTGTAGAGTAATTTTTTTTGTGCACTTGGTGACCTTTGACCTTGGGTGCAAATTAAAGGTCACATGAACTTAAGATTATTGGTGTAAGTCCCAAGTCTTTACGACCTCCGGTTCTCGAGATACAAGTTTTCAAAAATTGTGTATATTTTTTCAAGGGAAATAACTCCTTATAAGGGTTAACAACAAAATGATTGTATATGTTTATTATCATTGCCATCTGGTCTTGTACATGTTGCCGTTTTCAAATCGATTCTTTCTTGAATACTTTTTGAGAAAAATGTATAAGAAAGATATTGCTTCAAGGGAACGTAACTCTCATAGGGAATGATGAAATCCTTAGCAGCCTCATGTGGTAACACATCATGATGAGATCTAACTTTTGTCCAAATAAGGTCATGATATCTTTAAAAACAACGAGGGCGGGCCATGTCGGAAAAAACCAATAAAAGGGAGATAACTTCTAAAGGGGATGATGAAATCCTACACAGCCTCATCTGGTAATACTTCATGATGAGGTCTACCGATGGTCCATATTTGGTCTTGATAACTCCAATAGAAACGAGGGGAGGCCATGTCAAACAAATGCTGGATGAAAAAAAAAAAACGAAAAAAAACGATGCAATACCAAACTTGAGAACCGGGAGTTGTAGAGACATGGGACTACCACCATTTAACTCAGGACCACTTGACCTTTCAAATATCACAGGTCAAGGTCATAGTATACTGTGAAGGTCAAGGTGAAATTTAATCATGACCTGACATTGACCTCAAATTGAAGGTCTTGAATTACTGATCATCTTTGCAGTTTATAGTAGGTTGATATCTGTTACCTTTTAAAAGATATACACTTGTTACTATAGTTTTAAGAATTATGTTGTTGTAACTTTTGAACAGACAGTCGGACATTTTTTAGCTTAATGTATAAAATGTAGATCTCGTCGAGAAGAACATTTTATACACAATATGAGTGCAGTAAATTCTTATAGTTTTCTTAATATGCAAGCTTGAAATTGCAGCGTAATTTCTTTTTGCACTCGGTGACCTTTGACCTTGTTGCAGATTAAAGGTCACATGAATTAAAGAATATTGGTGAATGTCTCAAGTCTCTACGACTTCCGGTTCTCGAAATATATTTTTTTTTTAAATGTATAATTTTTCAAGGGAAATAACTTCTTATCAGGGTAAATAACCTACTAATGTTTTATGTTTATTAACATTGCCATCTGTTCCTGTACATGCTGCCATTTTCAATTCTATTCTATCTCTAATACTTTTTAAGAAAAATGCAAATAATAAAAATGCTTCAAGGGGATATAACTCTCAAAGGGGATGATGAAATCCTACACAGCCTCATCTTGTAATACGTCATAATGAGATATATCGATGGTCAATATTTGGTCTTGATGACTTCAATAGAAACGGGGGGAGGGCATGTCAAAAAAATGTTGGAAGAAAAAAAAAGATTAGAAAAACAATAAGGTCTTTCCTCACGTAAGGGAAAGACCTTAAAAAAAGGAGAAAAACAATAAGGTCTTTCCTCGCGGAGAGGAAAGACCTTAAACATCCACATGTTGAATGTTATAATAAGTTTTTATCTGTTTGTGGAAAGAGTGGGAAAAGAGAAGCAACTCGAGACAGTATTTTTTCATAACAAATGAAACCAAACAAAATAGAAAAAACGCGTTTTTTATGTTTTATTTATAATAAGTATCGTAAGTTATTTTTGAAAAAAAATCAAGAGGAAAAAATAATGAAAATAGAAGTATGACAGTTTCAGTAAATAACTTACTATTCAGCATTGTCACTAGTGTAGATAGGTTTTACTTCAGACTAAAAACATTACTGTAGCGTTCAAAAATAAAAGTATGTAATTATTTTATGGCTCTTATATGAATTACAACCGAGACAAACAGCTGTAGATTGCTGGGTTGCATTTCGGTCACCAACATTCATTTTACCTTCATCATTTGTTTCTGTTTTATCTTGGTAAGATTATCCTTTCTTCACATAATTTGTTCCAAATACCTTAGTTCGCACACACAGTTTTGGTTAGAAATTTGTCATTGAAAACAGAAGTATATTGAAAACTAATGAAAAATGTAGTTTAAAGTCAATTTGTATTCTAATGCCAATTTTCATTACTTGCAAAATGTGTATGATGCAACAATGAAATTAAGAAAAAAATCATAAAACAAGGCATAAAAAGAAAACGACAAGTTTAGAAAAATAATCAATTGCAAGGCACATTCAATCATAATATTAGAAAATCGTAAGTGTTAGTAGTATGCTAAAAAATGACTGGTAAAACGGTTTTTTTTTCAAAATAAAAGAATATACAAATGTTTCTTTCCAAAATATAGCGTTGTACGACCGGATTTTTTTGACGCCTGAATAATAATCATATATATGGTCATTTGATAGTAGGTTAAAATGTACAGTAATCTTTCTTTTTGTTTTAAAATGACTCATTATATTCTAATCATCGTTCGTTGAGGGCATAATATTATGGCATATGCTCAAAGTGCCGTTTTCTGGCCCCAAGATTCTCCACATTACTAACGAAGACTGTATAATACGAATTTAGAAGATGATACATTTTCCTCAACTTAAGATTATTAATTTTGCAGGTTCAAGCTGTAGTTTGAGTTCAAATGCATGACATCTAAAATGAAATCGGATAAAACTGGTCATTTGTAAGAGAAAGTTAAGCCCTTTTTCTTAACTTTTTAAGTAGGATTTCACATTTAAAAATTTATGATTCTTAAAACAACCTAAAAAATTATTTCGACAATATTTTTTTTTATTCATTTAAAACGAATTATTGACAACGTGCTTAGTTTGAACAAGGACTGGGACAATCCGTCTAGAAATTGAGTCTTTTGAAAGAACAGCTTGAGCACATTTTCTTCAATTCTTTCTTGAATGCTGTATCAAAACACCCATAAACTAATGGATTTACTATGCTATTAAGCATATACAGGCGTCGCAGGAACAAAAGCAGAAGAAGTTTATCTTGTGACATGTTGTTCCAAAAATTATCATTCCTTGATTCGAGTAAAATTAAAACAATTGTAGGAATATATGACAGCAGTGCCAAAACAGATATTAACATAAACATGTATGAAAATCTGTATATATGAAAATGGCCACGAATTTTCTTGCCGATTTTAGGATGATGGTGATGTTCATCATATTTGCAGCTTGGTCTTTCATCTTCTGTAGTATTGTCGCCACATGTGCTTGAGGAACTTTCGTTTATTTCTTTTGGACGCTCTATACCTGGCAACGATGTCTTTTCTGTCGTTTGTAATTCCGAGGAAGGAGGAGTATTTTTCTTTGTTTTTCCATCACAAGTTATCTTATGAACGTTTTCATCAATTTGATGTGGTTTTGTTAAGTTAGTTTTCCTGTATATTGTTCTTCCGATCAAACAATATAATACGGTTACACTCAAAATCAACCCAGTATTGTAGACGACGTCAAATGGCTGGTGTATTTTCAACGAGTGAGATGTTTTCGAATCTCGAAGTTTGTTGCATTGCGATCCATACATTTCTGCTTTATGGTGTTTTACGGTTATTGTGCCGTAGAAAAACAATAAGGGAATATGAAAGATAGCGGAACCAATGATGCATATCACAGTCGCAAGTCTTTTCCAGAATATGCTCATCTGCGTCTTGAAGGGTCTGCACACTTTTTGAAAACGATGAACAGCAATGATTAAAAGCATATTAAGAGACGAATACGTAAATACATAGGCCATATAGATAAAAACTTTACATGTCGTACTTCCTGGAAAAGTATATTGTCGAAAGTTCCGGGATAAATTTAATGATGCGCCAATACATATGGATAATAAATCCAATCCAGCTAAAATTGGGATGAAATATCTATTTGTCATGATCTTTTTCATTCTTAAAGAATATACAAGTATGACCAATAAATTTCCGATAATTCCAATGAGGAGGAAAAGTACAGTTATAACACTGTTTATCAACACCCTCTTAGAGTATTCCGCACTCCACTCTGATAGATCCACAGTTGTATTCCATCTCCAACTTGAATAATTATCCATTTTAGCAATTAATGTTTTTAAAACGTTTAAACACCCTTAAATTACCAGCATTATTACTTTTATGAGACTTCACCGATATTACTTGCATGTATATTTAACTTACAAAGGGTCCATTCAACTACAACGGCAAACCCAATTGTCGTCACACTTCCTTGTAATTTATCTCAGATTCACAAAAGAAGTGAATTATATTCTAATTATAAAAATTCTCTAACACGTTTCGTACTTATTTGGTCGCTAATAGTTTTATGTAAAACCAATGTGTTCAAAAAATTGCGGGGTAATATTCATTTCCTTACAAAAATGTAGCGAAATAGTTTGTATCACTTGAACATCAATATTCAATTATTCTATGGTTGAAAGAAGGGTTTGTAAATTATTGTTCCACGGTAAAAGTGAAAGAACTAAAATAACACGTTATAGATTTTATGTGTTTTTCCGGATTTACCTTAAGCTTCCTCAGAAACACTCAAAGCCGAATAGTATTTGAAAGCCAAGGATGTATGAGAATTGAATAAAAGGAAAAGCTAAATGACCAAAAAGGACCTGAAATTAAATCTTTCTTTAATGAGCATTTTTTTCTCAAATAACACAAAAAAAATTAAAAAAGTTCTTCATGAAAGACAAATCATCTGAAATATAGTGTAAGTCGCTAGAAGTCATGCCTACAATTAACCATTTGAGAAGTCCAAAGATCTTGTATTGAAGCGACTGTCATACAAGTGAGAGCTTTGGCTGGCTATTAAACCAGGTTTAATCCACCATTTTCTTCAGGAATATGACAGTTGTTATTCAATCGTTCAATGTGTTTGAGCTTTTGATTTTGCCATTTAATTAAGGACTTTCCGATTTTAATTTTCCGCGGATTCAGTATTTTTGTGATTTTACTTCTTTTTGTATGTATATGGTTGGAAATCCAATCCCTTAACCATTTATATTCTTGATTTGCTAGCAGTAAAATCAGCTTCAATCCATCATTTTATCCTGTACCAAGTCAGGAATTTGGCATGAATTATTAAATTGTTCGTATGGAAGTTGGCGTTTAGTTTCGTTGCAGTTCGGTATTGTTCTTCCATTATTTTCCTTTTCTAGTTGATGTGTTTCACTCGGTTTAAGTAATCGATGTATTGCTATTGGAAAATGGCATATTACTGTTGCCTTTATTTATCATGTCAAGATTAATTTATTAGTATATAAGGTAAGTCACCGAGGATTATCATTACCTTTACCATTGGGAAAAGTTAATACATCTTCAATTGGGTTGAGTTACCCTTTATAAATCAAAACATGTTCTTTTTGTACAGGTAAAAACATAATTGAATGAGATATAGGGTGGAATTCTCAAGGGTCTGTCATTTTAAGAATATTCCTATGTCGTATAAAAGGTTGATATCCTCAATCCTAAACTATACATTTACTTATTTTGTGTCAGTTAATTATATTATCTACAGGGTTAGTCCCCAGGTCTCATTTCCATTCCCTGCCATTTGGGAATAATAATAAATAATACGATTTTGTTCTCCTTACAACACATATGTGTTTTGATCATTTCAATATATTAATTGAATAAGCCATAGTAGAGTCCCCGTGTGTCATCCCCATCCCGTACCTTATCAGAGTGGTTATATATGTTATAAATAGTCCTGATTCCCACATATTAAAAATATGCGTTTTCATGTCCCAGGGGTACATGTAAATAGTTATCGTGAGTTCGTAAAGGATACTTCATAAGTTTCATCTGGTTCAAGCATTTGTGTTGTGACACTCAGCGTATACATGTAGTACGTTTCATTTTTGCATAGTTTTCCTTACACACTTATTGTTAAACATATTTCTCGGAGATTACTGGAAAATTTTAATAAAACTGCAACATTATGAGGACCATAATAATCAGATTTGAAATTCGTAAGATGGATGCCATTGCAAAGAACACAAAACAAATTGTGTTAAATCAAGTGTTCCATTTTTTATGAAACATTGTAAAATCGTTACTTGTCATGTGTTGATGTGCAAACCCTCTTTTCAATTCCAAATACCAACTACCATTAAAACTAGGGAACAGTTTTACATTGATCCCAATGGGAACAATCATTCAAACATTAATATAGCATTTTCTTATAGAATATTATATCGACCCCATTGAATGTGTATTTATATGTTACATGTATCTGACATGTGCCAAGACGAAATCTGTTTTTTTATTTTTTGGATTTCAAAATGCCAACCGTTAACATGGAAATAACAAAATGCATGCAACTCATGACTCTAGTATTTTCAGACGGTTTCCATTACCATGGCAGTTGCAAGTTGTGGATGACATTATTGCGTGTGATTGCAATTTTAGTTATTCTTCTAACGGTTTCTCGCACTTAACTTGACCGCAGCAGTTATCGAAAAGAGTAAGTCAGCTTAACCGGACGATCTATAATGCGTTCTACTTACATATACTAATACAAATGAGAAGTATAGGTCTGGTTGCCAATGAAACAAGTCTCCACAAGAAATCAAATGACGTAGAAGGTACAGGTTCAGTTTTGAATTCAGTGTATTGTTTATGCATGAGACCAATCGAATGGTAACTTGGGGAGCCGTTGACTTAAAGTTTAAGTGGTTCACCTTAGAACAATTTACCGGATTGTTTTATTTTTTTCATGTTTGAATGTAAAAATAAGAAGATTTGGAATAATAACAGGTGCAAACAAAGAGTCCTAATTAATGATTATTATATTAGATAGCCAACATAAGGATCATTTGATCATTATAAGATAAACGACTACAATGGCCTTCATCAGTGTCGGTCCTTTATTTAATGGGAGGAAACAATGAGTTATTTATATGCTCAAAGAACTTACTCTCGCAGGTAAATTTGCACTTATCCAATTAAACAAAGTCAACAAAAACCAGACTTAGCAGACGTGACTGTGTATGTTTTAGTCCTTATACTGAATAGATGTAGACGGAAATCTTTGACATCCAAATACGATACGTCAATGCGACTTCTTTGTCATCTCGTTTGGATATTCGCATTTTTCATTAGAATGGTTTCTCGTGTCTTTAAACTTTTATATTTTTTGGCGTTTGTTTGTTTGTTTGTTTGTTTTTGCTGTTTAGATCTGATAAGTATTATATTTGCTTGTTATAATAATTAGAAAATGTGGAAAAACTGTCAACAGGCAAATTCCCCACAAGAAATCAAATGGCATAGAAGTTGACTGCTTTTGGGTCAACGTACGGCTTTCAACAATGATCACACCATACCGCATAGTTAGCTATAAAAGGCTTAAAATGGCAAATGTCAAACAACACAATCGAGAGAAAAAAATAACAGCCAGATTTATTTTGAAAATCAATAAACGAAACATAAACATGATATACAGCATCAAACAACTTTTCTTTAATTACAGGCTCCTGACTTGGGACAGACTAATATAGAATGTGGATGGTTGTATTCTATATACCGACCGTGCAAGGGCTTTATAGGCAGTTAAGGTCGTTAAAAACTTCCATTTGTTGTTCTATTTACTCTATAATATATGCAACGAATTGAATATGTGTCCAATTTTGTGATCAGAGGCATTTTCTGGAAACAAACTTTTATCCGAAGTACAATGTATAAGTTATACGTAAAACTCCAATATTTATTAATGTCTTTTTTTCGTATAAAAAATATGTCTTACATGTCTTTAATTGACTGAAATTAAATAATGTTATTGTTGATAAGTTTCCACCTTAACTACACTGAAATCGAAACAATGATGGACAGAATTAATCACATGAGTTCATTCCTTCTATGGAAACCAATCTAATTAAAATATAGAACTTTGATTTTGTTATACTCAATATAATAAAGCGCAGTCGTAGTTCTACATTTTAATTATATTGTAAGGACACACTAGTAAGGAAATAAATAAGTGTCCCTCTTGTTTTCTTTACAAAAAGAGTTCATAAATTAATGAAATTGACTCAGAAAAATTAAAAGTCACATCTATATATCTATTTACGAAACAATAATTCGGAAAAATACAGAAATAAAATTAAAATTTTCTTTTTCTTTGTCATTTCAAAACACTAAGATTATAAACGAATGAGTCAAAATGAACTGACATACATTTCTTTTTCCTTGGCTTCATAAAAAGACTATGTCAACCTCTTTAAACTGATGACTTATGACATGTTACTATGAATAAGATAGGAAATGGAGTTTTTGTCTACGAAATCATTCGATCTTTTTTTTTTTTGATAAGTGAAATACGGCTTGCCCATATATTCTACCACTGCATTCAGTGTGATAAACTATATTTTAACCCTTGACATTTAAATGTGCGGGGTATGAGTTTTAAATATTAAAAATTATACTGAAGAGAGAAGAGAAATGTCGTATTGCACACTAAACGGGGGTGGTATATGTACTCTAATGATTTTTTCAGAAGACCTGTAGACAAATTTATATGTTCTGCTGTGATCTACAAATAAGTGTTCTTTTTGCGTCTTTTTTTTGTGAAATAGCAAGGGCCTATTCAGGGAAAATCAAGAAAGAAAACAATTTTATGTCTTTATTAGATTTTGAAACTTGGAACTGAAATAAAAAAAAAAGGACACTTTGATAATAAATTCAATATCAACGTATGAATAAAACATCTTTCACTTAATAAGCTGATTTCAGTAAAAGTGATGAAACTTTAATGTTTGTAAAGACGGCATTTTTTTTTTTAATCTGTTCCAGTATCATTTCAACAGAGTACTAAGGTTCTTTTAACATAAAACATTAACTATGGTTTTAACCTAGTTAATCTAGATTTTAAATTATATCACACACTGTTTCGCCTGCTTTTCTTAAAGTAAATAAATTCATAAAATTGAGACAACTAAAAATTCTTGGTAATAGATTTTATATTTGTAAATAAATAATGATATGTTTATATACAATGGTTATAGCATAAACGAAATAAAAAGTAAAAGTAAAGTGTCTAGTCTTTGGATTTTCGCATCAAGATATCACAGTATTTTCGCAGTTGTCTTTCTTTCAATATTAACATTTCTCACTGAAAAAAAATATAGATATATAAGAAATCAAAAGAAAGAATGATAATTATAAAAGGTTTTGATATTCTTGTATCTTTCCATTTGTTTGGGTTTTTTCCTCTTTGTAACAAAACTTTTCTCATGAAAAATAACATTTCTATGAAAATTATTTAAATTAAGGACCAATCTTCCTCGTGCAACGTTTTGATTCCTTGACAGGTTTGGGCTATACTTAGTATTTTTAAAACGTTTTAAATTTTTAAATACTTTAAGCGCGAGCATCAATGAAGATACACGAATCGTCGAAATACACATCTGGTACCGTTCATGTTTCTTGTAACATGCATCCGGTTATTCGTTGTCTGGAAGTCCCTTACTTAAAGAATATATAATATGTGTTTCTCAGTATACAGGTACATGTAAAATCATAACCAGTATGTCTATTCGTTTTGTGTGTAATTTTTTTATCTTTATTTTTTGTTTGGTGAATAGTCCATTCTTTTAAAACTTTGTTTAAAGAGGTATTATGATTAGTATGATATAAGATGTAAACAATTACATGTGTACACACCAAGTATAAATTTCGGAGTACTTTTTTCCTATCAAATATGCATCTATGCTTCTATAAACTTTCTTTCGCTTGAATCAATTATACTACACATTAGCGGTCTCAATATAATATGTGTATTTTTTTTTTTCATTTTGAAAAAGTATTATCAAGTATGTTCCTGTCATATATAAATTACGTACCCCTTTGAAACTTAATAGACCTTTCGTCTTCGGATTCATATGGAAAACTGCAACGATATATATAAAAAAGATTTTAAACTATATGAATAACAAAACATACGAAATGCAACACTTTTGTTATAATCCGTTATCTATCTTCATTATTCATATAGATGACAGATATGATTACAACTTACGATAAAACGTGTAAAGTTGAAGAATGAAGAAAAAAATCCTTGCATTTTGCGATTAGGACAAAAAATCTCCTGAAAGTAGTTAACTCAATGTAATGTGTCATACACATGTCTTTCTCATTTAAAAGGCGTGGCTCATAGAAGGCGTGGCTCATAGAAGATTTAGTTGTTTCCTCATATGAAATTTGGATCTAGCCGATTCTATTGTCAAATAAAAATGTCACTTTTAAAGATTTGAAAATAAATTGATGATAAAGCGACATAAAGGTATATATATTCAGAAACTTGGTTGTATGATTATCTAGAATACATATATTGATAGCTTCAAGGAACACTGCTTAGATCAACACGATCAATATTTAAAAATAACGATAAATAATTACATTTAATAACTTGTGGTCGACGTTTATACAAGGAAGCTCCACCAAAAATTTCTGACATTGGTGGTAACTGTTTTCGGGTAACGTCTTTCGTATTGGTTGTTGCTGTCGCTGCCTGCTGTGGGAAAAAGCCTCTGTTCTGCATCGCCGGTATTGATTTTTCTCCAAATGTTTTACCGCTCACTGATGGTACTCTGTTTTTGTCAAATTGACTTCCTCCTACATGTCTGTTGGAAGCTGAAGCAATTTTAGTGTTTGACGCTGATGAAATCGACTTCCCATGTAGTGAATTGCCCGATCTAGATTGGAAAGCCCTACCTGATGCTAGAGTAGGAGCCAACTTGGCGAAATTAACAGTTTCCCGATGACTAGCAAGGTTTACTTTTCTAACTGAAAACAAAAATGCAACTCAATTAATCCCAATTATTATGTTGATTTTAAATATTTCAGCAAAGATTTTGAAATGAAACAGAATGAGATAGAGAACTGAAAAGAAGTAATAAAATATTCAAACGAAGGAAATCAATTGGGGATGCATATACATAACAAAGACGTATTTGTTTTCTTTTATTTTTGGACCTTGAAAAAATTATTAAAACAGGCTCTTTATCGCGAATCCTAAATATTATATTCATATCGTATCATGGTGGTTAAATTCGAACAAATAACCCGTAAAACTACATCTATGCAAACTTCTTTTAATCATTTGATATATATGATTTCCAACATTTTTTAATCCTCTTATTTGCCAAATTATCGTTTTTTACTTCTCAAGTGCCGATTTTGAAAATAAGGTTCATTTGAACAGTAGTTTTCTTTAAAAAAAACAAAACAACGATCATATGAATAAAAATCGCTGTTGTGATAAAAAAAAACTAAACATTTTGGATTGCTGTTCACTGCTAGTTCTCATAGAAATACTTGAACACAATAAGGACAAAATGTTGACGAAAATCTTACGGAAATTAGTAGTTAATTTGATATGACAGTTTCAAGTATAACTTCTACTTCTAATTTTCCCCACAAAATATCATTCGCCCATCATATAAAAAGAAAAATGGTGTTTCTGAGTATGAATAAAACATAGTACATTACAAAAATTCTTATTTGAAGATGAAACTAAACATATGGGTGTCAAAGCAGTTTGGGTCTTTGTGTATAATATGTACATTTCTTATTCGTACGCAGTTTTTAAAAGGTTGTTCATAAAATTTAACCGAAACAACACTTAGACAGACCAGATTGATTAAAGTAAGAACACAAGAAAACTTTTGAAACAATTTCTGTCCAGTCAGTGGACAGTCTTGTAAAATAAGGAAGTGTGATATGATTGCCAACAGATTCGAAACGACGTGGATTTGTGAAATTATTGGCCTGGTATTGTACGTGACATTGATATAAAGAATAAACATATAGAAAATAATAAACTTGCATTTGGAATGTAGAATATTGAGAAATATTCATTACATGGTTTTTAAATTACCTGCTTGTCTTTTTTTATGTACTGTTTTTCGTCCTCTGCGTTGCTGGCGGGGGTGAAATTGTGATCCTTTATTCTGTTCTGCGATTAATACCCTCAAACCATTAAACCTGGATAGTTTATTGTTAAACATATTGTTCCTTTTAAATGATGGCTCTGTCGGTTTTCCGATTTGATTTGACCATGCCTCATCAACGGCCATTTGTATTCCGGCATCTTGAGATGCTGGTATATCTTTTAAATTATGAAGTTCCACTGGTGCGTTTAACTGAAAATGTTGTTGGTTACCAATTGGTAGTAATACAGAATTAGGCTTTTGCATCATACGTGATTCGGGATTTTTTTGCTGAAAGTGGGAATCGAATTTAGACGATCTTAAGTTATAGTCTGTCATTGGTGCTTCAAACTTTAAATTTTGTTGCTTACGAAATGGCGACAAAGGAAGACGATGCTGTTGGTTCATAGCATTGTCTTGGAAATTAGAATTAAAAACGGCTTTCTGTTGAATTGGCGAATCTTGAACTGCGTGGACAACGTTTTGTTTAGTCGACGAGTGTTGATTACGAAATGGTGATAAGCTAAGAGGGTTTTGGTGGCCCATAACATTGTCTTGAAAATTAGAACTTAATATGTCTTTGTGATGAATTGGCGGTTCTTTAACTGCTGCATGGACAACGTTTTGTTTAGTTGACGAGTGTTGATTACCATATGATGATAAACTAAGACGGTTCTGTTGGCCCATAACATTGTCTTGGAACTTAGAACTTGATATGTCTTTGTGTTGAGCTGACGAGTCTTGAACTGTATGAACAACTTTTTGTTTTGTTGATGCATGTTGATTCAGAAATGGAGATAAACTAAGACGATGTTGTTGGCCCATAACTTGGTCTTGAAAATTAGAACTTGATATGTCTTTGTGTTGAGCTGGCAAGTCTTCAACTACTTTTTGTTTTGTTGACATATGCTGATTAAGAACTGGAGATAAACTTAGACGATGTTGTTGGCCCATAACTTGGTCTTGAAAATTGGAACTTGGTATGTCTTTTATTTGAGTTGATGAGTGTTTGACAACGTTTCGTTTTGCTGAATGGACAAGCGAACGAACTTTAAAGCCGAATGGATTTATATCTGCTCCAGGGTCCAATACATAATCCCTAGGAACCAAAACATAATTTGCTGCATTTTTCATCTGCATTGAACTCAATCCTGGTTGACTTAATTTAAAATGATTGTCAAGAACTGGGTCACGTGGTTGGACATCTCCCGTAGTCGGCCAAGCCACGGTCATACCGTGCTGTGTAATTGATACACCATGAGTAGGTGAAACGTCATCCATTATCTGATGTTGCGGTTTGTCCTTTTTATCAACCATAGTTTTTAGAGTTTCTTGACTAAAATCAACGCCAGCTGATAAACGATGATTCTGTGATAACTTTTCTTGTGCAGTATAGTCATCACTAGGTTGTGAAATGTGTTTCGGTTGTTGCGGTTGGTCGCCTCTGTTACCGACATTGTTGAGAGTTCCTTGACTAAAATCAACACCGCTTAAATGTCCACGATGCTGTATAATACCATTTCCCGCGTTGAAGTTATCAGACGGGAAGCTAATTTGGTGCATTTCTTGTTGTTGACCAGATAACTCTTTAATAAAAGAAAGATCAATGCGATATTATTTTGTAGCCAAATCGTCTTTCATAGGTATCATAGAATACCTTGCAAAATTTTTGTCAATAAAAATGCTCTCAATTATATTTTCAAGTATTATTATCTTCAAATTTTATTGCATTTATCATTTATCCAATAAAAATAACAGTGAAGGTTGAAAAGATTTTTTACGCATTTCAAAAGTAGAGGCTGTAATCTGAGATTGGCAAAGAAAAAAACATGTTGAAATTAAATTTGTATCTTTAAAGGAAACAATCAATTGAACTTAGATATTTGCTACGTTAGTAATAAAAGATAAGATGATATTTAGAGTATTAAGTTGTTTAAATAGGCGTATTATTTTTAGATTTAAGAAACAATGATATAGATAACTTAGGTTATTAAAACTTCATAATTATTATTTACCTGATCCGTCAACAGAAAAGAAAACTGCTAAGACGACGAAAAATACTATTCTTGTCATATTGTTAACTGAAATGATGAATAAGATGTTGTAAAAAGAAATATATACATATTACATATAAACGAAAAAGATGATAACTAACGAAGCAAAATTATATTAAAATATAACCAATAAAATATCAGACAAATTGATTATATAATTTAACGCATACTCTCTAAATAAAATAATAATATTTGTTTATACGTAACAAAATTCAAAAACCAAAAAGGTTAACTTCTTTTAAAATTGATTTAAATAAATAAGACGAGACAATATGCTTATACGATCTCACCTTTCAAGTTAAAGACTCCTTGTCAAATTGAAAACAAGTGTTCATTCAAACATATTTATTAATAAGTCAACGAGGAAATACATAATTCATTAGTTTGTAAGTGTTGACGACTGTCACTGCGTCACTTATAGGTTAGGTCATTGATGAAAACAAATAAATACCTGTAGTTAAAACAGCGCAATGACATTTGTGAGGTTCGTTTTTGCCTATCTTATACTTTCTTAGAACGTGTGTTTCATTAATGTTCATAAGAACATTATTCATTTTATATGACATCCGGTGTCAATTGTTTATTTTATTTTCAATTTAGGATTGTAATTTTAAGTAATTATTCAATTTATTCCGATTCCCTAATTAATGGTATACACCCACTAATTATTTGGCGTCATTATGGATGAGTATGCCAACTAAGTTTAAACTATGCGTACTAGACTCTTTATCATTTTTTTTAAATGCTAAAATAGTATTCAATGAAAAAATCAGTAAATATTTCATTATATGTATACAATTACAATGAAATCTTTCAAAAACTATATCAACGTTATCTTTAATAACTCATTTCTCTAAATCTAGTACATACATGTAGAATATTAATATTTCAAATCGAAAAGTGTTTGCCACTTGGAAAACTATTTGAATGATGTAAAATAATTAAAAGAGTAGGATTTGTAAAGAAGGGTTTATTCATTAGTTACAGTGGTATTAAGAAGAAAATAAAAAAACTTTCAAATTGGCGTAACGTCGTCACTTTTTAAAGCAATAAAAATCATTTTTTTATTCTCAATCCATCAAAATCTAACACTTTAATTATTTATACAAACATAAACACTGACATTAATGTAGCAACACCATATCTTTTTTAGAGAAATTTTAATTGTAAATTTGATTAATATTTTACGTCGATTACAACCTCCCAAGAGCGACTAGGGAATAGAAATATTCTCACCCTTGATCATCTACCGTCCGAAAGTTAAACATTTGCAAAAGTTGGACATTTAGCTGTGTGTAAAGTGTAAATACGCAGCCACGTCCGGTCAGCATAGGGACGTTAATTCCAAACCCTTGTGAAAAGGGGGGAATATGCTTTCTTTATATTAAGAACCCTTACAACACCTCTTTGAGGGGTACGTCGATAACATGTTACAATGCAAAATTGCTGTCCCTTTTCAAAAGACTCTCATTTTCAAGTTGCAGTCATTATTACCCGACTTTTATCCCGCACGACTCTTATTGTAGGACGTACTTTATATAAATATTGTATAGGAGTAGGTCCAATAAGAACGTTTTTGGCCCCAAAATATAGCAGCTTTTCAAAACTGTTAAATTGAAAACTTTTTTATTTGAAAGTAGATTACTTATGTTACATAAACATAAATATGGACTGTTTTTGACAATACAGTGCACATGTATCGGGTATTAGCATCATTAAATCATGTTAAATTACTGAAATCTTCATACTTTTAGCATGATCTGAGTAAAATTTTGGACGGTTTCCGTCTTAAATGAAAATGGCAACACACTTAATATTTAAATTTAAGTTGTATTTGATGCTAATGCATAACATATATAAGGGATGGGAGTGAACACGGATGCGGCCACTTTCGTTTTTGACGAAAACCATCTGACAAGTGACATAGTATGGCATATTTGATAGATTTTTCATAAATAAGCTTGAATTTGAGCGTCTTTCAGGACTAAATCAGCTGAAATCTTTCACATAAACTAATTGAATCGACTGAAGTAGACACAGTAAAAAGTGTCAAACATCTTTCATCAGCCGAACCTGAAGTTTGAGGACAAAATCGGCCGTTACCGAACCTACTCCTTTGCTCTCGTCTAAAACATGCATAAACTATTTGCCACATGACATTGTACAGCTAGTAATCAATTAATTATCGGTTTTACATGCTTTTTACATACTCAAAAGTGTACCTTTAGGTTGAAAGAAAAAATTCAATAATGGTTCAGAAAATACAAAAGATAAATGTATTACTTTATTAAGAGATACATACATTGCTGCAGTTCCATGTAAAATCTTTCAATAGTGATATGGCTTATTAACTATAATGGTATCTCACTCTAAGGAATGTATCGTTAAAATGGAATGAAGAAAACTTCAATTGTTAATTCTTTTAAATATCGAAGGGAGTCTCCTTTAATTCTTTTAACCAGTATGTAAGGGTAGTATATTAATTAATTTATTTATTTTGGTGTTAAAAGTTTAAACACTGGGGGGTTAGTGTTTTTTTTTGGGTTTTTTTTTTTTTTTGCACTGTTACGTAATGTTCCAAACTGAATTAGAATGTTATTTAATAAGTAAATTAATTGAACTTTGATTGACAAAAAGTAGCTAAATATCTTGGATATGTTCTACGGAAAATCATCAGCTTGAATGTTATATATCCTTAGAGTGGTTTGAAAAGTTGACACCTACATGTATGAACTATAGAATACAGAAATCAATAAAATTATGAAAGTCAATTAAGGAATGCACCCATCATTTTACTCTTCAACTTCATTTGGCCTTTTTAATTTTTTTGAATTCGAGCGTCACTTATGATTCTTTTTGTAGACGAAACGCTCGTCTGGCGTAAATACAATTTAATCCTGGTATCTATGATGAGTTTATTTACGTCAATATTTAATGAAATAGAAATAAACATAAACTGTGTATGAAAATTTTTTCCAGTAAAAAAAAGTGTTCCAGTTAATTAACTTCAATTGTGTATGTGCATGTGTACATGTATGTACAATACATTTGTTTGTTTTTATAAAAAGTGCAGCAATGCATCAATGTTAATCCACTATATTGTTTTATTTACGCTTCTTATTCTTTAAATAATTTCTTCCTATTCTAGTGGTCCCTGTAAAAATGTATCCTACAGTAAAGGATTGTTTTAGATTAATGCACCATATTTCCTCATTTTTTTATCCGACAATTTACCTTCCATGTTGATATGAAATCTGATGCAATTTGTTTGACTGATAAAGATTTTTTTCATAAAGCATAAAGATGTAATTTTGTCGAAATTCGTATCGTAGGTATTGGCATGTCGATATTTTTTGTAAAATTTATATGAAAATGTTAATGACCTATTAAAGTATCTTTTGCGTATCTATTATGTCAACCATGAAATGAGCGCTCTACAAAACAATCCAAGTAGGTTTTGCATTATTTGAAATATAAAACATTTGGTAAAAAGAAATAGTCATATAAGAGTTCTCCCGGTTAAACATGGGTCAGAACCTTCAAAATAAAAAAGCTTTTCAAAAGATAATTATAATTTGGTAATATAAAAATGACGAAACTTTTTCGTCCCATCTCTTTTTTTTTTTTTTTTCGCGTATCCGCGGAATTTTACGTAAAGTTTTCCTCTCGAGAAACCACAGTATAACAACTTTATGAATATATTTGTATATATCAATAACGATAAATAAAAACCGGATACCATGAAATCATACAAAAATCATTAATACTACTTACCCCGGCGAAGAAGAGTCAATCAAGGTAGGTAACCAGCAAAACTTTTGACGTTAAATGTTTTGATTAATGATACGTACGTGTTTAAAAGATATATATAACTCAAATCAATTTCAACTTGCGGTTGAAGGTTAATTTTCAATGCAGTAAAATGCATAATTAAATCACGACAAGAAACAAAATTAATTTAAATTACTTATTGAATTAATTAGAATTTCTTATGAAATAATTGTCTCCATTGTGTCTGTTAACAAAGTTTCTACTTGTTCGTTGTTTTCTCTGTCAACAGTAAACCAGTTTATGTTTCAATCATAGTGGACGACAAATTGTGCTTGAATACTTGCAATAACTTTATGACTCGGTATAAAATGTAACGCAACATATAAAAACATGACTATCTGGACCCCCTACGTCATAAAGTAAGATCTGGGGGGTTTTCCAACATGCTATTTGAACCGATCGTACCAAGTAAATCAATTAGATACAAACTTTTATTCAGATCTAATGACGAACCTAAAATTCCGGAAGTAAACAACAGTGAATAAAATGCTTTAATGTGTTTACACTTGAACCTCGACTTTGACATAAGCAGTCATCTCAGTACTCAAACCTATAACTAATGAGATCATATCAATTTTGAAATTCTATTTTTTTGCCGTTTATCAGGACATTAGGATGAATCGAGAACTAATTTTTGCCAGAGGGTTTTTGCTAAAAACCTTCTATTTATTACGAGCAACGTCAAAAATACTCCCAAAGAAAATGTATGTCCATCATAAACTTTTAGAAAAACATTGCATATAAGCGGCAGGTTTGGCAAGCCATACAAGCTTTTATTTTCTTCAAATCGATTGATAACTTTTGAACAGCGGTATACTACTGTTGCCTTTATTTTAATTGCAGATGAAAATATATCGACAAGGTATTCCAATAATCTAGTAATTTGTCATTTTTCATCTCCTTATGTTGTTGATTTTAAACCTTACCTGATTACTATGTACATCGTTTAAGTGTAAAATAAAACATGATGCAAATCAAATATACGGACTTTTAATTGATTTGGCTTAACTCTAATCATAATGGTACACACTTGTTTATATACATACATATGTACAACCAAGTATAAATTGAAAACAACGTTCAAACCTATGATTGCGTTGGGATAAAACCGCAATTTTTATTCGTGTGCATGTAAGACAAATTTCGAGTAAGAGGGGTCTAAATACAGCATAAACAACATTTTCCAAAAGACCACAAAGTGAAAAGGTATGTTTTAACAAAACGCATTTGACTAACAGGTCGAACAACAGATGTTCTTAAACCGTGCTGACTGTCATTGGCGATTGCCAAATAGATTGCTCACCAGATTTACAAAGTGGATCGTAATATTAATTTAATACCAAACGAAAAACAATAAACTTGCTAAAGGGATGATATTCCACAAACATGAGGTGCAAACATTTGTACTATATATCCGGATTTCGACAATGAATGTCTCTTCAGTGATGTTAGGGATCGAAACGGTATTTGGTAGGTCATATAATTTACCTCAATTATGGATAGACTCCTGAAATAACTCTTAAATTTTAAAGAGTTCAAATAGGATGAACAAATCATATAAACCAGAAGGAAAATATAATACAACTCCAAACAAAAAAAATATAAAGAAGTCTAAATTGACAACAACGTTCAAACCGACATATAAATGTATATATGGACAGTTGTTAAAGTGATAAGATAAGCAAACAAAAAGTCCAGACTTGCTTCCTGCAAATTTACTTATAATCATCAAAATACATATCACATCACAGGAAAAGTGGTCCTTAATCTTAAATAGACATAATATTATTTGGAATAAAATATACACACTTCCGTTTTACATTAATAAAAACTCAAAATTACAGTGGCTCCAATACAGGATTAATCACAAAATTTTGGGAACTAATCAATTACTCTATAAAATTAAAGTCTCACAAAACAATAAATGCACTTTCTGTTCGGACTCAATAGAAACTAATGAACACATATTCTGGACATGTCCAAAAGTTTTTGATGTTTGGGAAGAACTTAATAAGTGGATATATTCAAAAGTCCAAATTGATCTACCACTTAATTTAGATATTGTCTTATTTGGGATATTAGAAAAAAATTGAAAAAAAACTACATAAGAAATCTCATAATACTATTAACTAAATACTATATATACAAAACAAAAATGCAATGTGGACAAGTAAATAGTGTAGCCTTAAAAAAATATCTTCAAGAAATTTTTTTTATTGAAAAAAATAATATTTTATAATAATAAACCACTGCAAAGAGCGTACACCTGCTGGAACCCCTGGCTCCAACTAGTAGAATGATTTTATAAGTTAACTTTCACGTAATAAAAATATCTACCCAATCCATCTTTTTTAAAATTATTATTAATAATATTATACGTTTATAGAAGGATTCAAAATATCAACTTTATGTACTTAGATATAGGAAGATGTGGTGTGAGTGCCAATGAGACAACTCTCCATACAAATAACAATTTAAAAAGTAAACCATTATAGGTTAAAGTACGGCCTTCAACACGGAGCCTTGTCTCGATTTTGCTGATGTACTATGAACTTATTTACTATTATTAATATACATGTAGTTCTTTGCCAATAAACACATTACAAAAAAAAATACATCGTTCGAACAGTCCTATGAGAAATTATTTAAGATATTGAAATATTAACATAGCATTATCTCGTTCGATATGAAGACCTCTGCTGTTGCAGTGTTGGATGTATAAAAACGTAGCCGCATTCAATGTGAATGCTAAAATTACCGCCTTTATTGGTGCGAATTTGATGCGACTGTCATACACATTAGAAGTTTAGCTAGCTATAAAACTAGGTTCAAATCACCACTTTCTACATAAGAAAATGTCTGTACCAAGCCAGTAATTATGACATTTGTTATCCATTCGTTTGATGTATAAGTGCTTTTGATTTACCATTTGATTAGGGACTTTCCATAATGAATTTTTCTTGGAGTTGATAGTTTTTTTGTGATTTTACTGTTTTCTCACTAATTCTGATCCCATTCAAATTTATTTTACAAAATTACAAAATGTACAATGCAATGTAATTTTAAAACTGTTCTTCTCTTCTAGATACATCGATTGATTGTTATTTAACGCCACTTTCGGCACAATTGTGCTATTTCGTTGCGGATATTTTTTATGGTGGAAGCCGTCGTACCGGGACGGCACCACTAACCTCCGGCGGGAAAAATACACCTGCAATATGCGGGATTCTAACTCACAACCTCAATGTTGACAGGCTAGTGGTTCAGTAGATGAACGTCTTAGACAACTTGGCTACCGAAGCCCCTCCCCTAAATATATGTTTAGGTGATCAAATAATCATAATCTTAAATATTATAATATTTTATGAAATGAACCCTAACCGTTACTTATTCTCAAATATATTGCGTATACAATCAAAAATCAATTTACTGCGACGGTAGACTTGTTTAATGCTTTGAATTCGCGTTACATTGTCGTTTACCTTTCTTCTTATAATCAAATTCAGACAGGTTTTTTAACGTGTGCAATGTAATAAGTCTTGGTAATCACTTCAACAACCAAACAAAAAAGAATGGTAATAACTGAATTAAAGTACATCTTAAATTCTTTAGTTGTCGGATGGGTGGACATAAACCCTACCACCCCCATCTTTTCGGAAACAACAAAAATAGAATAAATTATTTTTTGCGTACAAAAGGGCTTAAACTGTCAAAAACGTCTTGAGTCAACCTGGCTTTAATATAAGTACAAAAAAATATAATTGAATAAACAAGTAATTATAATAATATAATGTATAAACAAAATGTATAATTTAATTAAAGAATTCCAAAGCACTGACTAGCGAGCGATTTTTACTAACGTGTTTTTTTAGTCGTACAAGTTATCAAACCCAGTTCTAAATCAGTTCAGTGTGCACTTGATTTACAGCATATAAGCATGTTCAATTTAACGTTTTGACATTCATGTTGATTTATTGCGTACAATTAGTAAATGTTATCATATATTTATAATTCTCACAACAAGGACAGTTATTCGTGCAATTACTGATGACCTTAAACTGTTGTTGGATATACTTTTATGACCTCTAAAACATTTTTTTATTTCTGGGTTTAAAGGAACACTAGCCACGATATATGAAAAAATAGAATATGATTTTGTTCAGTTCAATCATTAATAAAAGTGAAACAATGAAATAATAATTCGCTTTTAACATTCAATTTGGTTAATTTTGGCTAATTGAGCATAGAAACATCGCTGATGAATTATTTACTTGCAAGTTGATAATTTGTCCTCATGGAATTTGTATTTATGTGACTTTCAATTTAACCCATTATCTTTTGATTGGTTAAGCATGAATTAATCGTGTTCAGCCATTAAAAGAAAATAATGTCAACATTGAAAGTGCAACAAAGGTGAATAATGTCAATGACTGACTCGATCCACACAAAATACCCATTCTCATGCAATTAAAACGATAATTAACTTATATTTTAAAGGGGCACTAGCTACGAGATATAAAAAAAATCTAAAGTTTGATTTTTTTCTGTTCAATCAATAATGAAAGTGAAATAGTGAAATAACAATTCACTTTTTGCAGCCAAAAAGGTTCAATTTTGTCAAATTACGCTAACAAACATTGATAATTAGTTATTCACTTGCAAGTGAATGAGTCGACCTCTTTAAATCCGTATTCATGTGAACTTCAAGTTAACCCCTAGCTAGAGATTGACAACGCATGCATTGTACGTGTACTGGTTATTTAAAGAAAAAGAATGTCAACCATCTAATTTTAATCTATAAAATAAAATCAAATAGACCTATAAAAATCCAATTGCACGTGTTGGTTTAATCATTCATATCCTTATTTATGTTTACATCGCTTATATGGTCATCTGAAGTCAAATCAATAGTTAATTAGATGGCGTCTGGACTAAAATACACACGAAACGAACCTATATATTATCTACCCCATGCTTTGTAAACTGGTTTTTTTTTTAGATTTTTGATAGTTTGGATAAATGTTTTACATTGTTATAAATCAAATATGAGAATTTGAGTAAAATCGGTGACCATGAATATGACAGCTAGTGTCCCTTTAACCTATAATATAAATTCAAACAGACTTGAAAAAATCTTATTGCACGAGCTCGTTATCTATTTATATTTATGTTTATGTTTATAATGGGTTATGTGACCGTCTTTATTCTACGGATTTATTATTGATACATGTAGTTAATTAGATGTCGTTCTGACTAACATACACTCGAAATGTTGATTATGGACTTTCCGAATTGATTTTCCTCTAAGTTCAGTATTTTTGTGATTTTACTTTTTGTTACATATTACCGAGAACATGCACTGTTAACAATTTATTTCAGAGTTATTTTAAGATGGGTATGCGTTTAAGTATGTTATAAATCAAATAATAGAATTTGAGTCAAACCGGTGAACATGCATTTGAGAGGCACTCTACAAATGCCTGTTTGTAATAAATTAAAATCATTTACAATCCTGTCTATTTTTGTATATTGGATTGCACTATTTTATGCTAATATAGTTTTCTCATCATAACCTACCATGTTGACCTATTTTTGACATTTTTACCTATTATGTCCGTTTGTTTTGTTCCCACATCGTTGTCAATATAATGGAATTTGATACGACCGTCATGCAAGTGCAAAGGTTCAGCTAACTAGGTATAATCCACGATCTTCATAAGAAAATACCTGTGCCAAGTCAGGAATATGGCAGTTGTGATCCATTCTTTTGATGTGTTAAAGCTTTGGATTTTGCTTTTTGATAGGGAATTTCCTTTTAAAATTTTCCTCGGTCTATTTTTGTGATTTTACTTTTTCGTTAGAGACGTTCTGATAATTATTTCAATTTAGGGAAACAAGGCTTAATTCTCATTTGAAATTGGCTATCGTTTTGCTATTATGAACTACGAGTCTCAAACATTTGTATTTTCTGTTTTGTTTATTTTATTTTTATTATTTGTTAGTTTTTATTGCTTCTTGTTGATTTGATCATTTAACTTCATTATGTTACAGCGCTGGTTGAGCACTAACAATCAGGTTTATCACCAAAAATTTACCATGTATAGATATAAGAAGATGTGGTATGAGTGCCAATAAGACAACTCTCCATCCAAATAATGCATATGACTGTATCAAGTAAGGAGACTGTGATTTACTAACTGCTGTCTGTCATATTTGTTATTTGTTTTTTATTGTTATTTTAGAATACATTAGCATGTTGGCATACTTTTTTAAAATTGCTTCATCTTTGATTTTGCTGGAGCATTTTGCTGTCATATAGTCGACCTTTTATTTCTTGTGGATATTTTTCGCATACACCATCTGCTTTTCATTCGCATCATGGTGCATAACTATGATAATTACAGACGAAATACACGTCATCTTGAAAAAACTCATAAAACAAACTAAGTTGTGGTTGGTTGCATGATAATATGGCTCATATTCTATTGGCTTAATGGGTTATATAATGTAGAACATGCTACGTAGAGGAAAAGAAATCATGTAAGGAAAATTCGGAACCGGATATGTAGGGATATTTCCTATGGATCACGTCAGAAACAAATTGTTAGATATTGGACAACTATAGATTATCGTCGATCGTCTCAACAAGATTGATTTTCTTTGTGGCATGACTGTGTTGTTTCCGTGAAATCTACGTATTAATAAGAAATAGAAGGAATGGAACAGTATTCATATGGAACACGTTGTTGACATTATTCCTGAAAGCGTAGTAAGATCGCGATATGAACGTGGTAAGAGCGTACTTTAATCGCAGTGGGAGCGAGGTAGGATCGTGTTGCAATCAGATAAATCGTGGTATGGTCGTATTGAGAACTTGATGAGCGTAATACAATCGTGATAACCGTAGTGATGTCGCAGAATAAGCGCGATGAGAACGTGGTATAAGTGTAGCGGAATCGTTGTAGAAGCGCAATGATGACGTAGCAGCATCATTTACATTATCATGCCGCTCATACAGCGACCTCACAACGATTCGAATTTAGTTAAGATCGCGACAAGCGTGTTGCGATCGTGGTCTTGTGTCACTGGGGCATTACTTATATAACTATAATCAAAAATGAAAATATGAGAGTAAAATTAAAAGACAAGGATCCGGGATTATAAAAAAAAAGTTGTATAGAAATATGACTGAAAAGGACATAATATAGGCAAATCCTTCTAAGGTCAACTTTTCCATAGAGAGTTTATCGTAATTTTGAAATTTCTTATACGAACAAATTTTAAATGGGTAAGTTTAATTTAATATCAGCACCCATTTACTTTCTAAGGGGCTTATGATGCCCTCCGGAACTGAGAGTCCACCAACAGAGTACGTGGTTCGGTGCTGTAACAAATGAAAACTACGTAAAAATTTGTAATCTTCTGACGCGCTTTTCTATATGTACTTTCATCATCAATTCGATAAAAGGATAATAAGATGAAAGCACTCAAACATCACTCTTAAACAAAAAACTGTGAAGTACTCATACCTTTTTAGAAAACGTTAAACACATTTTTTGTGTTACGCAATATAGTTATATGGTATAGAATATAGAGTAATGATATTCATAGTGCAAAAACTGAGCTGAATAATTATATAAAATTTAGATACAATGATTGTTTTATAGAAACCAGAGATGTAAACAAGGCCAATAAAATTTAATGTATTCTCAATTAGCCATAAAAGCTTTCATAACATACAATCTTGTAACTTATGTTAAAAAAACCTTTTCGACCACTCTCCCTCAATTTTAATAACTTTATGTCACTGCAAGTATTTCATTTAAGAAACATTTTTTTTAATATTTTAATCGGCTGACTAATTGATTGTTTTGTGTTTTAGGTCAATCATTTAATATGTCAGATACTTTGTGAAGATAACAAAATAAACAATTAATCAAATATGCTTTACTAGTTAGTAAATAATAAAAACGGTTCTTGCAAGGGCTCTTATTGTAAAGACAGTGTAACGTTTTCTTAACATGAGGCATCGAATTTCTATTCCTTATTACGATCATAATTCACAAATAGATATTACTGTAAACCAACTAGTTTCTGCGGATACTTAAATTCACGTTTAGTCCTTACTAGCACCTTTCGCGGCGATTCATTTTCGCAATTTTCTTTTTTTTTCATGTAACGAAATAAAATAAGGATGCAGGTTTTACAGTATCGTGACGATTTTAATTCGTGTTAATTCTATATTAGAGAAAGTCGCGAAAAATAAATCGTTCACGACTATAAGTTACAGTAATACACATTCATTACCAATACCAAGTCGTATAATACCCCGACATGTGTGTTTGTACTGGACAGGTGATCACTACAAATTGTCATCTAGACGGACATTATAAACCCATGAATCTTCTTCCTAGAGCTTTTTTTAAATCGGTATTAACCAAAAACAAAGTTTATAACAATACATTTTTTTTTAAATCGATATTTACCAAATACAATAGTTTTTTTCAAAATATCAGTAACATTGTCTCATATGTCCATGTTTTATTTTATGCAAGCTTCTCATCATTGGTGTATCTTTTTCAAATAAAGGAACGAAGATTTCAGAGTGTAATATTTTACTTCAAATGCTCCCAAAATGTAAAGGTCAGTAGAATGTGATGTCATATATCGAGTACCGTTATTGTTTGACATGTGACGTCACAGACGTCGAGCTGTCGTATTTGTTAGCACACGAAATGCAAAAAAAAGGTGTACTTTATCGATTGAATGTTTGTCGCTATTACGACATTTTGACTAAGTGTAAAAGAAAGGCAAAGATTCCAGATGGACATACATTAGTCGAAAATAGCCATGGCTACAAAATAGAAAAAGACCAATAGACAAACCATACAACACAAAACATAGATAACTAAAGATTGAGTAACACGAATCACACAATAATAGGGGGATTTCAAGTGCTTTGTATATACTGAATGATATCCAGCTACAGATCCTTCTCCACATGTAGCACACGTGAGTTGTACATGTAAGTACACACTCAGTATAAGTCTAATTTGATAGGCCACATTCTTGAAAAGAGTACGGGATTGTAGTTACGACATAAGTAACATATCCGTTATACAGTAATCTGTGAAACGGGTAGTCAATAACGACTTATCTACTCGTAATGGCGTCCGTAAAACTTACAAAGGGATAATATCAACTTCAAAACTTGGAACTCTTGGTTAGATAGCTTCTTTGGGTAAGTATAATCTATAGGGGTGAGGCCGCATGCCGAATCTCCTGCAGATTTATTCACCCATTATGAATCGTCGGAGGTTCGTATATCACACGCGGGATTTTTTTCTAATGCGTTTTGTAGAATAATGAATAACCGAAACACAATAACATTAATAAATGACGTCACCATTAACATTATATGTGCCGTCATGAATTCCTATGAAATTTACTAAACCCCTACCGTCAATAAACGACGATAAACTAATCACAACGTGAAAATCACCCGCGGTGCGATAAACTGTCTTAAACCGTTGGTTTAACTGTTTAACTCCGTGGTAAAGACTGTACTTTGAACGATAATGGTTTACTTTTACAAATTGTGCGTATGATGGAGAGTTGTCTCATTGGCCATCATACCACATGTTCTTATATAAATGTCAGCTTTGCTTGATTAAAAGTACCAATACATGTACATATCAATTCAATGAACTGGTAATTTAAAGACAAAATTTTTCATTTAAATCTACGAATCAATCCCATAGCACCGGCGGTTGGTACGATTTTAGTTTTACAATTTAACAAGTTAACAGTCCCATTTCTAAATCAGTTTAGTGTGCACTTTACAAAATGCATGTTCGATATAACATTTTTGACAATCGCGTTGATTTATTGCACGCAATTTAATCAATGTCCTCGATTGTTGTCATTATAAGAAAGAAAAAGTGCAAGACTTCGTGCAGTTACTTATGATATTAACATGTCTAAGGATATATTTGTATGACTTCCAACATTTTGTACTTCTGCGTCTGAGCATTCCTTATTGGAGGTATTTCAAATCATCAAATCATGTTTATGTTTAACTTTAATTTATACAAATATATAATTTTCAAATGTGGTTCGATGTCAAGGTTTTCCCTGTTTGTAATAAAGGTGTCTATCGGTTTTACTTGATTAAATTTACATGTAAACATAATTCATCATTATCTACATTCCCCAATGTACGTTCTCACGTGATTTTTTTATTATTCTTTTTTTTTTAATTATTGTGTCGATGCAGCGCCTGTTTGATACATATACACATATAGATATATCGAAAAACATTCGAAGTTATCACAGCGAGTATTTTATCTTGTAAGACTTGTTGCAAGTGCATCCTTGTGACGCACAACCACTATTAATGAACTATGAAACGCAAACTTTTGAATATCGTATCAACTAGATGATAGGAATAATAAACGTCATAAGTATGTGCTGCTGTAATGTTGCTACATAAAAATGGAAAGTTGACAATTGGCAAGCTGATCCAACTCTTTATATTCGAGCGCCACTAATAGTCGTATGCAAATAAAACACAAAATAAGTTATTTTGTAGAAATGTTATATCACTGTCCTATGTTAGAATTGTAGTTTAATAGTTCTCACAAACATATGTATGCCGTGTGTGTGTCCAGTTCTAGACTGTAATCTATCGGATGTTAATTATTGCTGTGTGTCATATGTATTTTTATTGTTGTTTTTGCGTGAATCAGCATGTCGGTATGCTTTTAAATTGCCATATTTGTTTTTGTACTGCTATTTACCATGAATCAGCATGTAACTTAAAATATGCTTCACATTTTGTTGCTGGACCTTGAGTTATTAAATTATTCACCTTCTGTATGTTTGAAACAATGATTCTTTGTGATAATCATAGATGAAAATAAACAAACTCTATCGTAATGAGTATAATTTTAATTAGTAATAAAACCTATCATGATATCAAATACTGTGATCACTTTTCGTACCTTTTCAACCAATCTCCCTTGAATTTTAATAACGTATGTCACTTGTTCATTTAAGAAACATTTTTCAAAACTATTTAGATTAGCTGACTAATTGATTGCTGTTGGTTTTTTTTTAGGTCAAGTAGTGAATATGTCAAGGAAATTTGTGATGAGAACAAAATAAACAATAAATCAAGCAGAATCTGCAATGTTCGATCTAAGGTTGTGAAGTCGAAGTCTTTTAAAAGAAAAGAGTCCGTGATGTAGTGATTAGGGCATCGGACTACTAACACAAAGGTTCCTGGTTCGATTCCCTTCCGGGATGAACATTTCAGGGATTGAATTTCAGGCTCTCCCTTGACACCATTTGCGAGAATGGTTTCGAGGAAACGAAGTCCGGCGGAAAGGGACGATAAATGGATGATCCATGTTAAGAGAGAGCCATAACTCGTGCACGTTAAAGACATCCTTGTAGATTTCGAAAAAGAGCAGGCTATTGCCACTACAAGGCAGCACTCGCACCCGGTAAGTGGAAAGGGATTAATATAAGTTGCAAAACTTGAATTCCAATCCACTATAAATAAGTATGTTTAAACTAAAGAAAAGAGTCCATACTGGTAAAATGTTGAAACTTGCATTACATTAGGCAACCCACTGAAAAAATTCTGGCAAAGGGTTTTTATCGCAAAGACATTGCTGCCCTTTCTTAACACGAGGCATCCGATTTATAATCCACATTATAATCAGACTTAACACCATATTGATACACCCCAATAGCAAACAGAGAGTCCCCCGACTTATGTGGTTGTACGCAGGCAAATTTTGCTCACCTGAAATCACGTAAGTAATTTCGTGTTCACTGAATTCAAACGAGTTCATACGTGAAACTCACATTAAAATAGATTCGCATGAATTGTCAAATGAATATCACGTGATCTTTTGCAAAGGTCAAATTGTATGTGTCATGATTTTAATAATATTTGAAGTTAAGATATAATTTGAATAACTTAATTTTGAAAATTCACCTGAATTGCATGTGATTTTCTCGTGAATTTTACATGAGTTTCACATCAGTTCTCAACTCGTTTGAGGTGGAAGTCATCTGGAGTCTACGTGATCTAATTTCCCTGTGTAATAAATCAGCTTGAAATTTAGTCTTTGATACAAAGTAATTATTATAAGACAATTAAAGAATCTACAAATATCGTCATAATGATACAAATACTTCAAAAGAAATCTCAATGATCATAGTTATTTGATTTTAAGGAAATAATGACTTATAATGGTACTTAAATTCGGTTGACTATAATAAGTCTAGACTTAAACACAAGCTTGTCAGTAAGGAAAATCAAATGGCCCTTTGAAAAATACTATTCTAAAACCTTTACAAAAACAATTTCGAAGTTACAAGGACTTGGTTTGTACATAATAATGTTGAATATTTAGAACATTATCACAAATAAATATCACATCCACCATTTCAAAGTTATCTTGTTTATAGAGCCTTCATTTTATTATAGTTTGAATACACTTATTTCATCATGTTATCTATTTAAAAAAATACAAGTGAAGTAACAGATTTTAATTGAGTCTTTAACCGTGTAATTTTTAATAAATTTAAACATCGCTAAATATAAATAAAAAAAATTTGGAATACTGTTAATTACACTGAAGGCCATACTTCATGTCTTTACACATATTTTTATTCCACAAGGTCATACTTACATTGTAAATAAGATTAATCAGACTGGTTATGGCAGTCTTGAAATGGTTGTTATTTTTAGTCTCGGAAAACATGGCTTAATTGGCTTTCAACTAGTTTTAAATAACTCCGAATCTCTTCGATAGATACACCCCGTACATTGTGTATTTTGCTTTTGTTTTTTCATAGTTTTTTTGCATTGTGTCGATTTAAAGAGTCGGGCTCTTTTGAAAACCATTTAATAGTTTCTTGCTGATGTTGTTATGTTTTACCACTGGCCGAGGTTGGATGAGGGATCATTACCCAGTAACACATTGAACCCAGGCACATGGTTATATGCATTTCACGAATCAGAAAATGGGTTTCTCTTTTTTTTTTCTTTTTGTCATCATCGTCGTTCTTTTGACCCTGGTGGATAAATTTTTCATACACCCATACCACAACTGCTCATTTTTTTATTATGTTATAGCTTTGAATAGAATATAGTAATAATAAGCTCTGCGCCTTAAAATCACTACAAATCATTTATTCACTAGTGAATGGACTAAAGAATGAAATCAAATGCAGATGCAATGACTACATTGATTACAATGATTCTTTATGACAATCAAACATGTAAAAGAATACTAAAATGTATTTAAGCTTTACTTAGCAGTCAAATATTATATAAGATAACTTCATTGTATTCTACTTTCAAAAAATAAATTCCACCAAGCTTCCTCATTATCTTTTTAATAATTTATGACACTATAACATTTTAGAAACATATTTCAAAAATATTTAAATTAGCTTAGTTTCTAATTGATTGTTATTTGTTTAAGATGACGAGTGACAAGAACAAATTAAACAATAAATCAAGTTGGTTCAGCAGTCTTGAAAATTCGAATTACACTTGAAAAAAAAGCTATGATGGTAAAGTGTTTAAATAAACTGACAACGCCATGGGTTAAAATGAAAAGGACAAACAGACAAGCAATATATAGTACACATGACACAAAATAGAAAACTAAAGAATAAACACACGAACCCCACCAAAAACTAGGTGTGATCTCAGGTGCTCCGGAAGGGTAAGCATATCCTGCTCCACATGTGGAACCCGCCGGGTTGCTTATGAGATAACAAATCCGGTAATCAGTAATAGACTAATTCAGTAGGTCACATACATGAAAGGGAAGGGGATTGTAGTTACGACGTAAGGAACATATCCGATATCATTTGTGAAACGGTTATTCCATAATTGTCAACCAACTCGTGATGGCGTCCGTAAAATTAACGAGGAGATGAATTCAACTTAACCATATGGAACTCTTTATTTAATAGCTTCCTTGTGAGCAACAATCCTCTATCAAGAAATTCATGATAGGATTGCAAGCACGGGAATATCGTATCAATTTGGAGATATATACAAAGTATGCAGGTGCTGCTGGAATGATGCTACTTAGAAATGGAAAGTTCACAATTGGAAAGCTGGAATCATCTCTTTTGTCGTAAAGTTTTGTTTTCAATCGACCCTCATTGTCAATTTCAAAGTGAAGATATGAGGCCGACTTAACTGTATTTGTTGTATCCTTTATTTCTAGTTCAATGGGATAGATGTCTTCGACATAGTCACCAAATTTTGAATTATTTAGTGAAAGATCATTAAATGAGGTCACAAATGGTAACATTGTGGCAAGAATTTTTATGGTAATGACTGTGTTGTACTTTCTTAAAATAAATGAAACATAGTCCATATTCCAATCCGAAGTGACAGCATATTTATCCATTCCGAACAGAAAATAAACCCCACAATGTATCTCTGTACCTTACGAGTGAAAGAGAGGCGAACGATACAAGAGGTACATTCAAACTCATAAATCGAACAAAAAACTTACAATCCCATTGCTTTTGTCAATTATTACATTTAGACTGATTGTGACTTCGCATGGTTGGCGATGTCTGATAGCATTATAGCATGACACGATAGCCCTGTCGATGCACCAAGACTCGCTCCCATTGGATTTCAAGCGATTCACTCAGTTTTTGCTTGTTACCTTTATTTGGTTTATATTTTCATTGACACTTATAACTAAGGACACTAAGTAAGTAATTTGTTTTGATGAATGAATATATAATGTTGTTAAAAAAAGTAATTTGTTTTGTGTTAAAATATATAGCTCTTTGTTGAGACAAATAGTATCTTAGGCAAGTCCAACTGGATTTAAGTTAATTATTTTAGACAAAACTTAATGTGCAGTGAAGGAGCATGTATAGACTAATAATTTGTTCATATATAATGACCAAAAAGATGCAATAAACCTTTTTACTACTTCTACCTTTCTTAAAAACAAAATGTATGAAATATTTTCTGAATTGTCCAAACTGTCTTATGCCATATTTCTCTGACTATATATAAAACAAACTTATGAATCTAATGTACTATTAATCAGACCCCGTTCTTAATTATTTTGTGTGCACTTTATAATATATATGCATGTTCAATATAACGTTTTGACATTAGCGTTGATTTATTACATACAATTAAATAAATGTCCTATAAAAAGGTGCAATGGCTGACAACATTGACATGTTTTGGGTACATTTGTATGACCTTAAAATATTTCTAAACGTCTGCGTCTAACCATTCCTGAGTGAATTAAATTCATTTTATTTTTTACTTTGATACAAAAACATATAGAATTTTAAAATGTGGTTCGAGGTCAAAGTTTGCCTGAAATAAAGGTGTCAATCGGTTTTACTTGAAAGAATGTAAACATAATCCACCACCTTCTACATTCTAAACATTTATGTAAACTAACTAACTAATTTTATTCAGTATAAAATCCAGTACAAAAGGGTCATCGCTGAAACACATGAACACATATAAAAACATATACAATACAAAACAACAATAAAACATAACAGCCAACAATTTTGACAACACTTCAATATTATGCAATTATTCCCACTGATGAATGTCTAATCAAAATACATTTGTCTATATATATAAGAAATCTGGTGAGAACATCAGTCTCCGAACAGTTCATTAAATATTTAAATTTATCAAAATTATCTAAATTACAAAAACATGGTATAATATGAGCAATGTCATCATAAAACTTTTCTTTCTCGTCTTGATAGAGGTTGCATTCACATATAAAATGAAACTCATCTTCAATTTTGTTATCAATACAATGTTTACATATTCTTTGATCCAAAGGCGTATTATTATATCTGCCTTTTTCAATGTGTAAATTGTGGTTAGAAATTCATAATTTACATAATTGTCAAATATATTATTTTGAGATATTTAACTTTGTATAAGTCTCAGGTTTATATTCCTTTTTTAACTTGTAATATGTGCATAGTTTGTTTTGCTTTTCACCTGACAAACATGAGAAAAAATAATTGCCATATCTTTCTTGTAATATCTTTTTCACTGCAGATATGAGTTTTCCTTTTGACATAGTTCCTTTATTATTCCAAACATGGTCAAAACGAATGAATTTTAGAAACTGAAAAATGTGTTTATTGAAGGTACATGGAAAGCAAATGGAAAGGTACAATCAACATTTTCGATTGACTTATATGCTAATTTTGAAAAATTCAAAAGAGGGTCTTTATACAAATATAGCCAGTATTTAAGAGGCTTCATGTATGCACGTGGCTTATCTATTTTTCATGACGGTATACTTCCACTTGGTCGATGCAACTCCTGGTTGATATATACATAAAGTATTTAATATTGTACTTAAAGAGCGGAAATTACTATGTGATCTTTTTAACTCATCGAACCTTTAAACAAACCTATTAGTAAAGCTTATCTTACCGATGTTGTAGTTAGATTTTTGAAGAAAATTTACATTGGCACTAGTATCGATTTTGTCATTAGCAAATTAAAACAATACTAATCTTGTATTATTTTCAAACGGGATGTGTAAAGACACACCCACGTTAATTTATATAAATAAAGAAGTTAACTCCTAACTATCCTCCTGTCATTCGATACATATTTTTTTGGCATTGCAAAAGTCATGTCTCCTTTGATTGTCCATGACGTTTAAATATTAAATCCCTAGGATGTTTTTCAGTTGAGTTTAGTCTCTGATGCATGATTTTTCGTTATTAACTGTTTTTGACTTTTATCTAGCTGTCAGTAACTGTGAGCATTCTCAAATCGTACTTGCTTGATAATTTGACCTGTTGATACTATTTTGAATGCTTTTGTGTTATTTAATTTTTACTTTTTCAGGGTTATATCTGTTATATATCCCAACTTAGTAAGTGTTTGGTATTACTATAACTTTTCACTTCTACGTAGTATGAACTTCAAAATTATTTATTTTGTAAAAATATTCTGAAATAATTTTTTACTGTTTCATCATTTACTATCATGTTGGTTAATTTTTAAATTGCTTCAAAATTTGTTTTTCCGGTGCCTTTAGTTGTTATATCGTCCATTTTTTATATCTAGAAGATATTTGTCTCATAAACTCATGGTGTGAAGCTAATCATTTCAGACGATATGCACGTCCCTTTGCAATTATTACTGAAACAAAGTAATGTGTGACTGGTTGACTGATCATATGCCTTATATTAGAACGTTTTTAATTTGCTAATGTCAGATACAAAAAAATGTGGTATATGCGCTAATAGTCAAAACTGATACATCATATTCGTGTTTGACCATTAGCTTGGCTTTATCTGATATATTTTCTCACAGTAAGCCTAGTTATGATTCTCAGAACATACATGTAAAACACGTTTGTATCATTGTACTTATAAAACAACGCTCATGGCAGAAAATCGGAAGACAAGGATGTATAAGAACCGATATTCGAAACAGTTCCTTTCCTGTAGATCCTTTTTTGTCATATAGCTCTACAGCTATATGAAAAAAGGACCTTAAAATATAATCACATCAATTTGAGGTAAACTGCGATTGATGGAGTTAAAACCTTATGTTTTATCCATGAATTCAAAAATGTATTAAAAATTATTCAAATGTATGTTATAAATTTTGTACTAAGTACTGAGCTGATGATACTCCCAGGGACTAAAATTCCACTGGTAGAGGTATCGACCCACTGCTGTTGAAACGAAAATTTGCTTACTTATATCTTTTTTATATTATGTAATATATATATGGTATAGAATATAGAGTGGTGCATATCAACTGTTTTGAATAATTACATAAAATAGATACAATGATTAATGATTCTTTTTGACAATAAGACAGGTAAATAAACGAAGTAACAATTATATTATCTAATCAAATAAGCAATTAAATATATCATAACATAACATATCTAAACCTATTCTTTTCAACTAATCTTCCTCATCTTTGATAACTGATGTCACTATTTTATTTTCGAAACATTGTTTAATAAAATATTTATATTATCTGACTAATTGATTGTTATTATTTGTTAGGTCAAGGATCTAAACAAAAAATCATCATACTTTGCTATTTTCGTTTAAAGGCTGGAAAGTTCTAGTCTTACCAAAAAAGAGGCACTGGTGGTAAAGTGTTGAAATTTGCATTAAATTAGGTAATCAACTGAAAAATTTATGGTAAGGGTTCTTATCGTAAATACATTGTTGCGATTATTTAAATTGATGCATTACATTTATAGTCCACATTCCGATTGGACTTCAGTAAATTGATACATCACCGAAGCCAAATCGAATAGTTCCCCCGACATGTGTTTGTACGGATGAATTCTACGTATATATTTATCAAATTTAGATCTTGATCTAGATTATTGTGAAGGCAGCAGTCCTTTTGCGACAACGACACAACGGAAACACAACGCTAAAATGTAACACACACAGAAACGAACTATAATATAACAATGGCCATATTCCTGAAATACTTCATTCAGAATCATAAATAAAACTCTGCACATCGCTATATATTTTAATCGGAAGACACTATTGCTGGCTTTTGGTGGTACTTTATAATAGAGTTTATACAAGGGTTGAATGTTTTAGTATGGCATCAATTGCATTACTTGACATAAATACTAAATTATGAACCAGTTAAATGTCAAATCAGTTAGAATTCTCCTAAATTATATGTACAAAGACGATTAATTAACACTCAATTAGTAAGTCAGGAGTATCGTTACCAAAAGGTACCTCAATCTTTACTAATTTTGTTCATATTTACTTGAATTAACAATTTACCTGTAAATGTAGAAACCTGATTAGAAAGAAAATAACTTCTTTTTTATGGTGATATTGTTTATAGACCCACTAAATTCATATATACTTTGAATACGCTTACTTTTCATGTTATCTTTTTAAAACTGTTGTAACATCTGTGAGTTTTGTCTTTAGCTGTGTTATTTTGATGAATTTTATCATAACTAAATATGGTTTGCATTACTGTTCTGTATAAGGTCATACATAAAAAAAAGTTTTGTCAGACTATTTATGTTGTCTTTAATCTACTTTTGGTAGAATTACACTTGTTATTTTAGTCTCAGAAAACATTCATAATCTGTTTGTCTTTTTATTTTTTGCAATGGCATTGTCAGTTTATTTTCTATCTATGAGCTTGACTCACCCTCTGGTATCTTTCGTCCCTATTTTGACATTGACTTCAACTTGATATGAGGAAAGAGAACTGCAGGTCTCTTCCATTGTTACTCAGAGTTATATGTTCTTGTGTGTCGATCTTATTATTCGATCTCTCTCTATTTATTAGTTTTTCCTGATGTATTGATATTACATCACTTTCCAAGGTTAGGTATAGGAACTAATGTCCAGAAATATGTTTAATTATTATCTGTCATATTTTTTATCGTTTTATATCTTAAATCAGGTCATTGATTTTCTCTTTTTCAAATTTGGCCTTGAATTTTATCATTGTCGACCCTTCTTTTCTAGGGGATAGTTTTCTCAAACACGAATAACACATCTGCTAAGTTTAATATAATGTAGTAGAACTGAAAAGGATAAAGTGAAGGCAATCACATCGCCCAAAACTTGGATCAATAATTAAGATACAGTCCACACACATAATTATTGCATGGATTACAATGATTCTTTATGACAATCATACATGTAAATAAACGAAGCAAATCTAATGAAATTTTAACTTGAGTTATCAATAACATCAACCACAACATAGTTTACATTGTAATATATTTTCAAAAACCTTTTCAATCAAGCTTCCTTATTGTGTTAAATAATTTACATCACTTTTCTTTTTAGAAACATATTTCATCAATACTTAGATTATTAATTAATTATTATGTGTTTAAGGTCAGGTGGTAAATGTGTCAAGCAAAGTTTTAACGAGACCAAATTGAATAATAAATTAAACAGGCTCTGCAATCTAGAAAGTTCGAATCATACTCTGAAAAGAGACTATGTTGGTAAGGTTTTACAATATGCATGAAATAAGGTCATGTATGGTAAAGGTTACGGCAAACTTTTTTATCGTAATAACTGCGTTGTACTTTTCTTACATGATGCATCGGAATTGAAAGCATGTCCATATTTATACATACCGTTAAGAGGGGAAAATATCTTCATTCGATACAAATACTTAGAAATAAAAGTGAGGTGAAAAGTACCAGAGGAACATTCAAACTAAAAGATCAAACTGACAACGCCATGGCTAAGAAAGAAAAAAGACAAACAGACAAATAATAGTACACAAGATACAACATAGAAAATTAAAGAATAAGCAAACGAACCCACCACAAACTGGGGATGATTTAGATGTTCGGAAGGTTTTGCAGATCCTGCTCCACATGTGGTCCCTGTCGTGTTGCTCATGTTATTACAAATCTTGTAAATAGTCTCATTCTATTTTTTTAAACGCAAAACCATGATACTGACGAATCAAATGATACAATGTCTTATTGAAAGAACCAGTGTATCTACCTAGAAACCGTTAACATATATTAATAATGACAAAGGGTAGTGCACGTGTTGTTTAAAATATATGAATAATAGAAATTGACACTTCATAGATTGTGCGGTCCCTTTGTCAAATATGGTTGACAGATACGATGTGTTGATGTATCATCTCACTAGGGGAAAGGTTTTTTTTCAGTTTTAACTCTTTAGATACATGTGTACAAACAAGATCGTCTAATCAGTTATTTAAAAGATTGTGTACTTTTCCCGATTGTGACATTTTAACTGAGTGTTAATTATCATAGTAGGTATGCATTCATACATGTATCAGAAGACGCTTACTCTGCACATGATCTTGTTCCTATTGGAGCTTCGTTATTGTGTGTTACCTTTATATACGTCTTCTTATCGATTGGTAACATTTGAACATCAGTTAACTACTGTAACCTTAATTATAAAATTCCCTGTAGTAAATACAAATCTGGCGTATTCAATTATAATCCCGGTACCTTTGATTACTATTCACTCCACTGGGTCGATGCCACTGCTGGCGGACGTTTCGTACCCCAGGGTATCACCAGTCCATTAGTCAGCACTTAGGTGTTGACATGAATATCAATTATATGGTCATTTTAAAAAATTTCCTGTTACAAAATTTAAATTTTTCGAAAAACTAAGGTTTTTCTTATCCAAGGAATAGATTACCTCAGCCGTATTTGTTACAACTTTTGGAATTTTTGGTACTCAATGCTATTCAACTTTGGACATGTTTGGATTCATAACTCTTTTGATCTGAGCGTCACTGATGAGTTTTATGTAGACGAAACGCGCGTCTGGCGTATTAAATTATAATCCTGGTACCTTTGATAACTATTCTAATATGACGTGCTTCTTTCGCTTTGTGAACAAACCAAACCTATGCTCTAAATCCAATAAAATGTGTTTGCACATGTGTATATTGACTACTGCTGAATAATGAATTTTATCAAATTGGCATGCATTTAATATAATTCATTAACTTTAAACACTTTCAAACTCTTAAATGATGCATATATTGTTTTATTAATTCATTTATTATGACTATAATGTGTTGCATTCCAAAATTGACATATTTCACTTAGATACAACAATCGTTCATGTTTGCTGTTTAAACTCCTTCCTCTGAAAAATCATAGTGTCAGTCGTTTGCTTCTTTACAAACAAAAAAGGGAGGTTTATGACTGAGCAGAGTACACAAACGATCTACACTTATACACATCGGACATAGAAATTACCTTAATTGTCCTAATCAGAATCGAAATAATTGATGCAAGCTATGCTTTATAATTGTTTTAACATGGATAGGCATTATATTCGTGTTATTTAAGCCTTCACTATCGCTCGGGCAAAAAATAATCACGAATATTATGCCTACCCATGTTAAAACTACAATAAAGTATAGCTTGCATCAATTATTTCTTAACTTGGCACAACAGCACTTTATATACATTGAAACGGCACACTAACTGATACGCACTGTAATAAATTACATGATTGCTAGTATTACGATCACTGTCAGTTTCTATTAAGACGGAATTGTTTAGCCAATTCGATGTCTTAAACTATGGCACTGGTTTATATTTTTATTGACACTTGTAACTAGGGATAAGAAGAAAGTAATTGGTTTTTTGTGTCAAAACAGCGTTCAATGTGTTGAAAACAGTATTATCCTATGACCAAGCCGAACTGGATCAAAGTTAATTATTTTCACCGAAGCTGAAATTACAGTTGAGGAACATATATACATTTGTAAATCGGTCAGATATAATAACTATAACGATGCAATAAAGCTTTTTACTTCTTTAATAACTGTTCTACCAAGTCATATCGATAATGGACTTTCGAGTTAAATTAACCAATGACACAGTTATTTGACGTCTGTCTTTATGTTTATGTTTGCTTCGTCCATATTAAAAGAATAAGCAAAACGAACCCCACCACAAACTGGGGATGATTCGGATGCTCCGGGGGGTTGTGCAGATCCTGCTCCACATGTGTTTCCTGTAGTGTTACTGATGTTATTACAAACCTTGTAAATAGTCTTATTCTATTTTTTTTAAACGCAAAACCATGATCCTGACGAATCAAATGATACAATGTCTTATTGAAAGAACCAGTGTATCTACCTAGAAACCTTTAACATATGTTAAGAATGCCAAAGGGTAGTACACGTGTTGTTTAAAATATTAGAATAATAGAAATTGACACTTCATAGATTGTGCGGTCACTTTGTCAAATATGGTTGACAGATACGATGTGTTGATGTATCATCTCACTAGGGAAAAGGTTTTTTTCAGTTTTAACTCTTTAGATACATGTGTACAAACAAGGTCGTCTGATCTGTTATTTAAAAGATTGTGTACTTTTCCCGATTGTGACATTTTAACTGAGTGTTAATTATCATAGTAGGTATGCATTCATACATGTAGCAGAAGACGCTTACTCTGTCGACGCACATGCTCTTGTTCCTATTGGAGATGCCCTTCGTTATTGTTTGTTACCTTTATGTGGGCCTTTTTATCGATTGGTAACATTCGAACATCAGTTAACTACTGTAACCTTGATTATAAAATTCCTTGTAGTTAATACAAATCTGGCGTACTAAATTATAATCCTGGTACCTTTGATTTCTATTTACACCACTGGGTCAATGCCACTGCTGGTGGACGTTTCGTCCCAAAGGGTATCACCAGCCCATTAGTCAGCACTTCGGTGTTGACATGATAATCAATTATATGGTCATTTTGATAAATTTCCTGTTACAAAATTAAAATTTTTCGAAAAACTAAGGTTTTTCTTATCCGAGGAATAGATTACCTCAGCCGTTTTTGTTACAACTTTTGGAATTTTCGGTACGCAATGCTATTCAACTTTGGACATGTTTGGCTTCATAACTCTTTTGATCTGAACGTCACTGATGAGTTTTATGTAGACGAAACGCGCGTCTGGCGTATTAAGTTATAATCCTGGTACCTTTGATAACTATTCTAATATGACGTGCTTCTTTCGCTTTGTGAACAAACCAAACCCATGCTCTAAATCCAATAAAATGTGTTTGCAAATGCGTATATTGACTACTGCTGAATAATGAATTTTGTCAAATTGGCATGCATTTAATATAATTCATTAACTTTAAACACTTTCAAACTCTTAAATGATGCACATATTGTTACTAATTCATTTATTATGACTATAATGTGTTGCATTCCAAAATTGACATATTTCACCTAGATACAACAACCGTTCGTGTTGGCTGTTTAAACTCCTTCCTCTGAAAAATCATAGTGCCAGTCGTTTGCTTCTTTACAAACAAAAATTACCTTAATTGTCCTAATCAGAATCGAAATAATTGATGCAAGCTATACTTTGTAATTGTTTTAACATGGATAGGCATTATATTTGTGTTATTTAAGCCCTCACTATCGCTCGGGCAAAAAATAATCACGTATATAATGCCTACCCATGTTAAAACTACAATAAAGCATAGCTTCCACAATTATTTCTTAACTTGGTACAACAACACTTTATATACATTGAAACGGCACACTAATTGATACGCACTGTAAAAAATTACATGATTGCTAGTATTAAGATCACTGTCATTTTCTATTAAGACGGAATTGTTTAGCCAATTCGATGTCTTAAACTATGGCACTGGTTTATATTTTTATTGACACGTGTAACTGGGGATAAGAAGAAAGTAATTGGTTTTTTGTGTCAAAACAGCGTTCAATGTGTTGAAAACAGTATTAGCCTATGACCAAGCCGAACTGGATCAAAGTTAATTATTTTCACCGAAGCTGAAATTACAGTAGAGGAACATATATACATTTGTAAATCGGTCAGATATAATAACTATAACGATGCAATAAAGCTTTTTACTTCTTTAATAACTGTTCTACCAAGTCATATCGATAATGGACTTTCGAGTTAAATTAACCAATAACACAGTTACTTGACGTCTGTATTTATGTTTATGTTTGCTTCGTCCATATTGAAAGGAAACCAGAAACATAATAAGCTAATCAAAACCCTTGCATGTGGACAAACAAAACCTTAAAACAAATAAGTGGGGAAAAATACCATGCTAATGCGTTGCTGACAGAGACGGAAATGATTTAATTACTTTTTTTCATGTTTTACATTCAAATCGTTTTCTTTCTTTTTTATTAATTCGAAACACTTGTCAGGGGTGATAATAGAACTTGGCATGCAGAGAAAAAACAAAATATAACATTTACTCATTTTTTTCAATCTAATGTTATTGCTTAAAAAATATTTCATTTTCCATAAAACGGTAAATTTTATTTTCGATTTGAGATTATCCGTAATGAATATTAACCAGAGGTATCTCGGCGACATGGATATTTTAAATTATACATGACTCTATCATTCTCTGACAATTTGAAAAAGGAATAAAATACTGCTACAAAAATACTAACTTTTGGAGCACCTGTGATCACCTCCTGTTTTAGACTTCAGTTTTTTATGTTGTGTTTGTGTTCTTTTGTTTGTCTGTTTGTCTTTTTCTTTTCTTTTTAGCCATGGCGTTGTCAGTCGATTTATGAGTTTAAATGTTCCTTTGTGATCTTTTGCCTCTTTGGAATTGCTTTGATACTAGTAAAAAAAACCCAAAACAACAAAAATTATCCCATAAAACAATCAACACAAAGTTGAGTATTGTCTCCGTTGTGATATCTAATAAGACAAATAATGGGACACATGTCTGTGGGGGTCTATAAGTCTAGTTCCAAAAGACACCAAATACAGAACTAGGCATTACAAGCCAGTACTATGTTGTTTTGATTAATTGGTTATTTTTTGTTTGCGTAACGTCCTGTTGTAAATAAGTCGTTCATATGTAGGAGGGCAGTAAATTTACAGTTAATCAAATGAGTATGCTTTGCATCGTGGGCTAATCGAGTGATAGGTGGCAATTTCGGATGTCATGTGCAATAATTTATCAAATATATTGTCTTACAACATGTATCATATTGACCTAAAGGGTTTTCTACATACTCCAAGACATGGACTTAATTGTAAGATGGGATAATAGATCTAAGAAGATGTGGTATGAGTGTCAATGAGACAACTCTCCATCCAGGTCACACTTTATAAAAGTAAACCATTATAGGTCAGGGTACAGTCTTCAACATGGAGCTTTGTCTCACAACGAACACCAAGCTATAACGGGCCCCCAAATTACCAGAGGACAAACCCATTAAAAATGGAAGTCCAACGGTTCAATCTATATTAAAAACGTGAAACAAAAAACACTTATGAACCACATCAACAGACGACAACTACTGAACAACAGATTCCTATAATAGTTCTATGCCAAATCAACCCCTTTTTGTACCACTACCATTCTAGAACGTTCAAGTCTTATTCTATACATTACTCTGCTTGTCAAATGCGTCAGATTTTTAAGACAAAGATGGATTGTATCTTTCATTTCGGACTATATGCAATTTATAAAGTTATAAATATGCATGCAATTTCTGACAGAAAATGACACTTAAAACGCCAAGCGTCATGTCTAAATTTGTTTATTAAGGACAAACTTTGAATTTGAATTATCAAAAAAAAAGTATGATCTTTCAAAAATGAGGATGTCTGAAGCTGGGGTGAATAACCAATTTAAATGAAATTTGGAAATAAACTTATCATAGATACAAGACTTTAAATGTTGTATTCGCCCCGGACACGTGTTTCGTCTAAATGAGACTCACTAATGACGCTCGAGTAAAAAAAAGTTTAAAAGGCCAAATAACGTAAGACATCAGTTTTTGCTCCGTTTCTTTTTATTATTATTGTAATCATTGTAAATCATATCTATATATAAGAAAATATTTACCAATTTGTACAGCGAACAATTTAAAGCAAGTGTTAGTCAAAACCATGAAAGACTCTCAGCCACACATTTTTTAAAGAAAGGCAACTGACAACTGTGTTGAGGAGTGTCTGACATATTTTGTTATATAATATATCAATATAGTATATCTTATCGAGGCGGTGGCCAAGAAAAGACAACATTCAAACGGTATGAATATTCTTCGTGTGTACAAAGATTTCATGTAATAAAATTACCATCGTATACATGACTGTGTCCAATCTTTTTTCGTGTCTATATTCCAAACTTTATTCTCATTACACTTTTTGTTTAGAAATTGTTAAACATTATGTAATGCAGTTATATATGGAAAGTGTTTACTTTGCATGCATAATAAACAATAGACCATTGTAATTTTATAATTAATGATTATCATGACAAGAATTATTACAATCGGTAGTACATGTAATCTATTTACAATGACACTGTAAACTTATGTGATAATATTCAATTTGCATGTAATTAAAAAACTGTAAACTGTATATGTTATGTCGGGGCCTTTAATAGCTAACTGTGCGGTATGTTCATTGTTGAATTCCGTACGAGAACCTATATTTTTCTCATTAGCAATTATAACATATCTTTTATCATACATGTATAAATGTAAATCGTCCATCTCTTTATTTTTTTATATAGGGTCTACAAAAGAGTTAAAAGTCTCGACTGAGTTGATAATCTGAGATACTGACCAACTTGTTCACGATTGTGATCGTTTACTGAAGTTGTATTTTGGATTTTCAGCTGTATTTTCTCATATCGTTGTCCGAATTATTTGTGATTGATTTATAACATTCTATGATGGGTTTTTACTCTCAGGTGCAAATATTCCTAAATATATTTAGCTCAGTGACCGCATTTTACAATAAAAATCGAGTGCGTAAAATATGGTCTAATTGTAAAATAATATTTGTTGGGTACGGCAGATTGTTTCGTTTTTAAAACATCTCTCAAATAAAAGCGAAGGTTCCTTTACTCGCAAAGTGTGTGTTTTTTTCTGAGACGGACTATTGGAATAAATATCTCACAAGACTTAGCTGCCTGTTTACATACACAGATTAATGGATCATTTTGTCTGTATAGTGAAAGCAAGGTGGTCATAATATTAACTTATAAAACAGTCAAAGCAAGGGGTAGGATAATCACGTTTGGTTATGTCTTTACCACTATTAGTGCAATCATCATAATAAGAACATGTTATATCAACAGAAAAACTTTTGCGCTATTAATTCTTTCATACTTAAGCTTTTGTTGTAGACACCAGAAAACAAAACAATACAAAACATTTCAAAAGATCTGCATGAACTTAAATGGTTATGTATACACAGGCCTTTACTGATGTTTTATTTAATCACTAAAACGAAGTTTTAATATTTCTTCCAAGAGAGGGTTAGCTTGCAAAGCACATCTTAAACCCCGCCTCTTTTTGATAGAGTTTGATATATTCTAAAATATATGTTATTTTGGGGTGTTTTTTTTTTTTATATTTATAAGAAATTTATTATTATTACATTTTTCGGCAATTCAGGAATTAACAATGGTCTCTTTTATTGTGACCAGCTCTTCAACGTTTGTACTAGATGAAGGATTTCAATCACGTATGCCCCGATAAAAATCGAAAAGGCATTAGTTGTTAAATTTGGCACTGGTGCAATAGGTGGATACCGTTAATGATATTCCAAAAATGATGTCAACCTCTATATGAATTATTCATGGAATATTTGTGGCTGAACGTTGATTGTTTTTTTTATTACGTCTTCTTTAAACTGATGTAAGTACTGCTAACACAAAGATAAGAAGTAACTATTATGGAAATCTAAATAATAAAGTGGGACAGAAAAAAGGCGAAAATTAACAAAACACTTCACTAAGAGAGGTCAAACCGCAGTACTCCAGAAGAATTAACAGTTCCTGCATTACTAAAAATCGTACACTGTATATATTTGACAGTTAAGTAAAGATTGTGTAAGAAGTTGCGTTAAGTGATAATTATCAACAAGGCAAGCAGGACGGAATTAATTTAGCTGATGTTTGATAATGCACGGACCTTGAATGACCTTTCACTAATATAATTTTTTTTTTGTATGAACCTCAAAGATTTTTACATAAAGATTGGATTGTATGAACTTCAAATCAGGACTATATAACTAAAGAGGAGATTTTGTGTAAAAAGAAAAGAAGACAGACAAGGAAAGGAGACAATATAAATGATGAGTCGAAGGAACACACCCAATAGCATGACAAAAAATAAAAATACTGGCGCAAAGATACACAACAGCAATAAAACGCACTGCACAAAATTCTAATGACTGAGCAATAAATGTATAAAAGAATTTGAGAAAAATCACGCTTAGTACATGTAGGTCATCTCTTTGGGCAGGCAAACTCCAATATCAAAAATGTGTTTTCTAAGGGAAATTGTATAATTTAAACAAGGATTGTATACAGTATATTATTACTGGGAAGGAAATTTATAATGGTTATCAAATAAGAAAACATACATCAATATCTGGCTTGTAAACATGATACATATATCATCTAACGTTTCTTTCTTTAACAGGTTGTTATTCTGTCTGTGTCTTTGACCTATGATCTGTAGCAGCCTCAATGGTATTGTCTTACATTATTCCGTGTAGAAGTCATGATGAAAAAGTACAGTTATCAAGCGTTAAGTCCAGTCGTCTCCTTTGGTCATCTTTGAGAAGTTTTATAATTGAATTGGCTATTTCTAAGGGTACCTAGGTCAACATGGAGGAATGTGAACTAAATCAATGAATGATGAAGGCATTTTCGTTTTCAAATACCAATACATGAATGTCATCATGATAAATGTCCTTGCAGTGTATTGGCATATGAACATCCGTGGCACATTTTCGCCTTTATCTTACTTATCGCATCAAAGTTTTTCCCATTACGACACATCGTAACTATGTTGGTTTCATTTTGAATATTTCATTAACCCAGACATACACGTAGCAGGTCAAATAAAAACCTGATACAACTTCTGAACATTGTAAAACATTTCAAATCACGTTCTCTACAATCATTAATTAGATCGTTAATTTAAAATATGTCAGGGTTATTGGTTCCGTTTAGATGTCAGACAAGTCTATTAATTATAAGATGCTACACGATAGTTCAATGGGTTAAGTGTTTTTAAAACGAGGCACAAAAGAGGGAACGAAACATAACGTTCCTTTTTTATTTATAATTGACTAATATGTAATAATATAAAACTTCAATGTTTTTGTTAAAATGTATAATTAAAAAGAAATCACAATATAGAAAACACTTGACGAATTTGCCCTGCTTATAATCATTAAATTTATGTAATTCTGCTCTTTAGTCGGGTTGTTGTCTCTTTGAGACATTTCCCATTTCCATTCTCAATTTTACTTCATAGTAATATTACTTCATCTGTGAGCTTTAAGATTTCGGATAGTTCTTACAAAAATATATATGTCGATCAGTATTCCTCGATTGCTCCCTGTTTTCTATTTCGTATTGATCTGATCGATGAGTTGAGCCTTTTCAACTGATTTTTTTATAGGTTATACCTTTGTTCTGATGTTGTGCTATAACACACAAACACGTTGTTTGATCCAAGCCAAGATCCTGAGTTCCGTTGTTGTCGTTATATATATAAATATAAAAAAAAAGAAGATATGGATATTATTGGTATAATTGTCAATGAGAAAAATCTCCACAAGAAACCAAATAACACAGAAATTAACAAATATATGTCACCGTACACATCAACAATGAGCAATGCCCAAACCGTATAGTCAGCTATGAAAGGCCCCGACATAACAAATGTAAAACAATTCAAAAAAGAAAACTAACGGTCCAATTTATGTAAATCAAAATGAACGAAAATATGTAACACATCAACAAACGACAACCACTGAGTTTCAGTCTCCTGACTTAGGACACACACTTACATACAGAATGTGGCGGGGTTAGTTCATTTCTGTCATATATGTTTGCGTTCGTGTTAACTGTTTTGTTTTAGACTAGGCCGTTAGTTTTCTCGTTTGAATTGTTTCATAATTTTTGTGTTGTGGCCTTTTTAAAGCCAACTATACAGTATGGGTTTTTCTCATTGTTGAAGGCCATTTAGTTGCCTATAATTGCTTACATCCACTTTATTTGAACTTTTGTAGATTTTTGTCTCATTGCCAGTCATCTCCTTTTTTATAAATGAAATCGAGAATGGAAATGGGGGGTGTGTCAAAGAGACAACAACCCGGAGGAGTCCTTCAGCTGCACCCTACACTTCCTAACGAAATGTTAACCCATGCGATGTTAAAAGTTTTAGCAAGATTTTGAACCATTAAACGAAGTATAAGAATAAATAATGTTTGTTTAAATGTTAATGAATTCATTTTGTTTAAAACAAAATACTTCGATACAAAATTATACATAGCAAAAACGTTAAATTCCGTATAGTCTTGTCTTTGAGAGCAATATGTAATGCTTGAAAGAAAGTTATATTTTATTGAAACTTACAAAGTACATTATTATGTAAATTTAAAAAATATTTTTGAAAAAATATGTTATGTTCTAGCATATTATGATTAATTGAGAGTATTTTATATTCGAAACGTAATATTGTTAAACAGGATGTTTTGCTTGTGATGGAGAAAACAAATGCAGAGGAAATTGCCATTCATATTTCCTATAATTGTCACATTAGTACTACATATTTTAATTGACTGAATAATATATGCCTTGCGTAAAACAATCTTATTCCGTCAAAATAGGCATTTATGTATGTATTTCCCTAGCTCGAGATGGAAACTGAAAAGGAGAGAAAATTAAATATAGACAGTAAGGAATAGTAGATTTACAAGAAATACAATTTACAAGATGTTGAACGAGTTTGCCCTGCTTTCAATCTTTAAATGTATTCATTGCAATATAACTTCATCTGTGAACTTTGAGGTTTCAGATAGTTCTGTAAAAATATATGCTCAGAATTCTTCGACTTCACTTCCTGCTCCCAGTTTTCTGTTTTGTACTGATCGGATGAGTTGAGCCTTTTTTCAACGGATTTTACAGTTTGTTTTTAAATTGTGATGTTATAACACTGTCACATGTACCGGAGCGTCGACGTACACGTTGTTTTTCCAAAGTAATGAGTCTTACGTTCAGTTTTCGTCGTTGGTTCATGTCTGTCATACATGTACGTTATTTTTCTTATTTGAATTGTTTCATATTTCTTTGTGTCGGGACCTTTATAGCCGATTATACGGTAAGTTGTTTTTTATTCGTTGATGAAGGCTTGTCTCATTGGCATACCTCATATCATTTCCTTTTTATAGAGAAAATTACATAAAATGATTATTACAACTGAGGTATTACTTCCTAACGAAAGTTTAATCCCTACAATGTTGATAGATTTTGCAAAGTTGTAAACCATTAAAAGAAGTATAGCCTTGTCTTTGAGAGCAATATGTAGTGGTTGAAAGTTAGATTTTATAGAAATCTATATAATCATGTAAATTTGAAAAATATTTAAAACACATGTTATGTTGTAGTTTATTAGTATTATTTGAGAATATTTTATATTCGAATCGTAATAGGGTAAAAAAGGATGTTTTGCCTGTGATCTAGTAAACAAATACAGAGGAAATTGTCATTCATATTTAGTACTTCCAATATTAATTGACTAAGATAATATATGCCTAACGTAAAATAATCGATTATCGTCAAAAAAGCATTTATTAAAGTACTTCACTAGCAGACACGAGCTCGAGATGGCAACTTCAAAGGAGATAAAATTAAATAAACAGTAAGGAATATTACATTTATAAGATATACAATGTATTAGTAGACTAATTGTTGTTACCTATAAGCATTGCTAATCATGGTAAAAATCTGAAAATATGAATTGCAGTTTGATCTCGTTTAGGTAATGTTGATCTATGTAATAACACAATGTTGACTGTTGTACCCCTACGTTTCACATTTATACCTATTATGTATGTGTGTTTTGTTAACACATCGGGGTCAATATAATAGAGTTTGATGCGACTGTTATACAAGTGAGAGGTTTAGCTAGCTATAAAACCAGATTTTATCCACTATTTTCTACATAAGAACATGCATGTAACAAATTAGGAATATGACAGTTATCCATTCGATTGATGTGTTTCAGCTTTTGATTTTGTCATTTGATTAGGGACTTTCCTTTTTTTATTTTCCTCGGAGTTCAGAATTTTTGTGACTTTTTTTTTAATAATTATCTTGTGTTAAAAAAAAGGAACAGGAAATTCTATCTTGTGGTAAGTCAGTATGTGCCGATAAGAACTTATTTGAAACTGTTTGATCACTTTGTCTTGATCCAGATGAAACGTAGGTAGAATGCGATAGTTATATTAAAAAAAATGCAAAACTTATACAAGATTTTTAAATATTTTCTTCAAAACATTCGAAGAAATGTCATATTTTTCAAATTATTACAAAGTGTTGTGTATTCCAAAAGGTGAACTGATTCTATGGCTGCTGGTTTGGAGGCTTAATTCATTTTCTGGCAAATAGTTTCTAATGTAATTACGCATTAAATCATTCCTGAATATTCTGATATAAGGAAAACATATATAAAAACCATTTTATTGGAAAAAACCATCTTGTTATAAACTTATACAATTATTGTCTGATCATAAAATTAAAGAGCTTAACAATCTAGGTAAATATCTTTATTTAGCTGATAAGATTCGTTATTCATAATATGAAACTTTATTTCATTATTTATATTATTTGTTGTCATTCTCCGCTATAGATGCAAACTGTTTGTAATTATAAAACATGTATGTAATTATTCACTGATTCTATTATATTTGTATATGTAAATTCTATAAGCTGTATTGCTTCTGAATAAAAGACTATTATTATTATTAAAACAATGTTTGGATAGGAGCTCTCCTTGGAATGAATGTTGGGGGGGGGGGGGGGGGGGGGGGGGGGGTTTGTCGATTTTAATATATCGATAAAAATTGTTGATGGGAAAAAACAGCATTACAAGATCTATAAATACTAGTATGTAAATGTAATGAAATACGTTGAATGATTCCTTAAAGGATTTATTGTCCCTTAATCATGACGTTTATCATATCATCATGCAAAGTGTGATAAATAGACACTGTTAACGCAATCATTACCAGCACATAACTATAAGATAAGCTAATGAGTTAACACGGTTGGAATGGTAAATCGACTCATTATAAAAGTCATTGTTCTTTGAATGACGAATTTACCAGTAGTGTCGTGTTTAGCTATACAAAAACACAATAATAGATAGAACCAAGTGTTAAAGCAAAAATGATTATGATTCAAATATAAGTCATTGTGACTGATATCATCAATGGGCTCTTTGTTGTAGTTATATCCCCTTTACTAAGGCTTTACATGTTATCCCCTTATTGGGAGATATTATCCTGAACCATGTATAAAAGGCATGTATATAGTAAATTTAGATGCAAAAATAATCAGCAAGACAAGATCTGATATAACCTTTTTTTCGAAAGCTCCCTTGCCATAACCACGGTAGGCAGAGCTCCGCGAATAAAAAGAAATATTGATATTATACGTAGATCTGCGTTAACCAATGTAATAGAAATTTTACATGAACTTCGTACAGGACTTAGAACGCTTCGCCGGTAAGCACAGTACTTTTGGAATAAATGTTTGTGCAAACAATAAGTAGTCCACAAATCTAAATTAAACATTTCACTATTTCTATTCTCAATTTTGAATATGTATTCCTATACAATTATCAATGCTTACGGTATCTAATGCTGTCGATACTTACATTTTTGAAATTACAAAAGTTCGTGTTCCAATGCTGCTTATGAAGGCTTCATCTAATCAAAGGAGTTTGAACTGATTGATATTTGGTCTTGGAATTTTTTTTTAGTCGTTATTGGCTTGGAACTTTCAGTTTATGCGGTACTTTGTGTCTCTAGTGCCTTTGTTCTTTATGTCGTCCTGATGAGTAAAGCCTTTTAAACTGTTTTCCCAGTTTATTCTTATGATAAGCTGTTATATGTATACCACGTGCACTGACCTAAGATAGTGGAATGTTCGGCACCTGCAAACTTGTTTAATCCGTCACATTTTGTATGTGCCAGTATCAAATCATGAGCATGAAATTCAGTTGTAAACGTTGCTTTCTGTACATCATATTTGTTTTTCAATAGATGCTTTGTACATTAAATAGGCCGTTTGTTTTTTGGGGGTTTCTTTTTCCGTGAAATGATTTATATTTTGTTATGGTGTTGTCTTTTATAGCTTACTATGTGGTATGGATTTTGCTCATTTTTGACGACTGTTTGATGATTTTAGTTGTAAACTTCTACGTCATTTAGTCTTTTGTGGATAGTTGAGTCATTGGCAACCATACCACATATCCTTTTTTTACATAACTGATTAGTTGTCTTTAATGTTTATATTAAATTATCATTAATAAATCTGAGGTATGGATATGTGTCTCAATATTGTCAATAGAAATAGCAGGAGTTACAGATACTTTCTCGGAAAACTGAACCAGAAAAAGGTATTCAATAACCAACGTCTCATTTTATTTATATTGAGTATACAGGAAACAGAAAATTTCATACCCAATTACACTCCTTATGGAAACTTGAATCAACAAAAATCTTCACCTTTAAATTACAAATGTAGTTCCCATCTTTCTTCTATATCCGGTAGCATGATTTTTAATCGTTTTGATTATGTTGTTTGTCCTTTGCATACGAGGTATAATATTTCCGGTTCTATAAAATACTTATTCAAACTACTTTTTAATTGGTTAAATCAAGTATTTAATTTGGGAAATACTGAGAGGCAATATATGTTTCCGAATAAGACTCCTACTATTGCTTTCAATGTACATTGTACCATCAAAAATAGTAACAGTCTAATAATTATAAATGTTCTGAAATAGTATCAAAACCCGGTGTGTTTATGTCAACATATTTAGTGTGTGAGTCAATTGAACTATTAGGCAATGGAAATAATGGAACTAACATTACTGTTATGAACGTCTAATTATATTTCCATAGTTTTGTTTAGCCGAAAATATTGTTCCCGGCAAAATTGACAATTTCCTATTTTGCGTTATGAAATTCCGCCAACACGTGGCATTCGGGAAACATCATTTGTTTTTCAGTTGTTATTAATCCTACATTTCATTAGTAACTGCATTTTACCTGCTTTATATTCCTAAATCGGTGTAAAGTCGGATGAAATTGTCCATTCCTTCAATATAATTCTATGTTTACATTCTCGATAACTTTAATAATAACATTTAACCTTGACCGGCTACGGACTATATTCTTACACGCAAGGATAAGGCGTGCTAAGTCTTATAAAAACCGGACTTTTCTTATAACGAAACGAATTTGAACCAAGCTTGAAAGAATACAAGAGGTAATAACGCATACACGAAAAACACATTCAAACGTTTTAACATATTGTATTTCATTTACCTGTATTTATTATTATTGATAATAATAATCTCTGATACTTTTAAAAGTTGTTTAGTCATTATTTAATATCCAGAAACCAAAGATATTGTTTTAAATTAAAGATTGGCAACAATCTTTACACTGGTGGCAGCGGTGGGATTGATAAAATTATTGAAGTTAAGGATATAACTACCAGGAATGGACCATGTGGAGATGAATTAGATGCATTGAATTATGATCTGAGCTTCAATTTGTTGTTTGAGGGATTTGATGAATTACAGAAGAGTACACCTAGTGATGTAATTGGCAGTGCTGAACCGAGTCAGACAATAGGGAAAAATATCGTCATTGATCGGGTGAGGGCAGCTACCATTACTGTTCCTTTGGTCATTAACAAGGTTGAAACCAAGGCAGTTATTGACACTGGAGCGGAGGTGACAGTTTTGAGTGAGGAACTGTATTCTAAAATTCCAAAAGACATGCGACCAGAACTGAAGAAAGCAACAAGGAATTTAGTTGTTGCAGAGGCTGGGAAGCATATGACAACAAGGGGAATAGCACAGATAGAGATGAAACTAGGAAATGAGATTTTCACATGGCCCATGTATGTAGCCCCCATTGGAGACAACGTATTGTTAGGATGTGACCTGATTGATGAAAAGGACATAACTATCAACTGCAAGAGGGGACTCCAATTAAATGGTGAATGGATAGAATGCCAAACCACAAGACAAATAGATGGTATAGCTAGAGTTAGGATAAAAGAAGCAATTACCATACCAGCCAATTCTGAGATAATTATTGCTGGAGAGGGTTATGACACAGAAGGATTGTCCAGCCGGTATTCTATACTTGAACCAGTTGTTGAAGATAGTAGAAAAATTATGGTAGCAAGGACATTAGTCGATGCTCACAGTTGTAAAGTACCTGTTAGATTAATCAACCTTGATGAACACCCTGTCAAATTGAGAAAAAATTATCTGCTAGGGGAGCTTCATCCTGTTCAAGATATATCAGAAGTCATTGACCTTGAAGAAAAGAAGATTAATAGATATGGTACATCAACCAATAGTTGCAGTATACATAGTAAAAACAGTGTAACTCTTCAAGATTTTTTGACAGATCAAGGAAATAAGGAAGCAGTTAAAATTCCAGAGTCATGGACCGAAAGCTCAGAAATACGGAAGATCAGTGGTGCAGCAAAAGATGGTAACCAGATGAATAAGGTCGATATTCAAATGATGCCAGACTTTTTGCAGGATCTGTATGAAAGGAGCTCAAAGAATCTTACAGATGAAGTTAATCGTCAGAAATTAAGAGATCTATTGCTGACAAATAAGGATGCATTTGCTTCAAATAGAACAGAATTAGGTACATGTGCCCTTGTCAAGCATAAAATTGATACTGCTGGGGCAGCACCTATAAGACAGTCATTACGACGTACTCCCATTAGATTTGAAGGTGAAGAGATGAAAAATTTGAAAGACCAGTTGGATAACGGAGTCATCAGACCTTCCACATCACCTTGGGCATCAAATGTCGTCCTGGTAAGGAAGACATATCAAACCGTTAGGTGGTGTCTTGATTACAGATTTTTAAACGATCTAACAATTAAATGCGCCTACCCAATTCCGAGAATAGATATGTGCATCGATTGTCTTCACTCAGCCTCTGTATTCTCCTGTTTCGATTTACAAAGTGGTTACTGGCAGCTGCAGGTTGAAGAAAATGATATTCCAAAAACAGCATTCATCACCAAATATGGGTTGTTCGAGTATACAAAGATGCCATTTGGATTATGTAATGCACCAGCTACATTCCAACGGTGTATGGAACTCATTTTCCGTGGATTACAATGGCAAACCTTATTGATTTATCTTGACGACATCATTATCTTTAGTTCTGATATAGATGAGCATTTTCAACACCTAGGGGAAGTTCTGACTAGATTGAAGAAAGCAGGACTGAAGTTAAAACCATCCAAATGCGATTTGATTAAGGAAGAAATTTTGTATTTAGGGCATATTGTTGGTAAGCATGGAGTTAAACCTAAACCACAGATTATAGAAAGAGTTCAAAATTGGAAAACACCTAGCAACACCAAAGAAATACAACAATTCCTGGGACTCTGTAATTATTATAGACAATTTATCAGAGGATTCAGTAATATTGCAGCCCCATTGAGTCATTTGACGAGAAAAGATACAATTTTTGAATGGACAGATACAGTACAAAAGAGTTTTGACCTACTTATGACAGCGCTATGCACAGCCCCTATACTTTTTCAACTTTTGATCCTCAGTGCTGTACAACTTTGTACTTTTTTTTACTTTCGAACTTTTATATCTGGGCGTCACTGGTAAGTCTTGTGTGGACGAGGCGCATTTTTTGGCGTATTGAATTTTAACCTGCTGCCTTTTGTTATCTATTATTCGTGTGTTTCTTTGCCTAATACGTTCTCCTATTTATTTGTATTGTAGTCCTGTAATATTATGTTGTCATTTTAATGTTATATTTAACATTGCCATTAAAGTGCGAGGTTTGGCATGCCACAACACCAGGTTCAACCCACCATTTTGTTTTCTTTAAAAATGTCCTGTACCAAGTCAGGAAAATTTTACGTTGTGTTTCCGTTGTGTCGTTTCAAAACTTGCTTCCTAATCCACTATAAAAAATATATGTTTAAACTAAACTAACGAAATAATATGTTTCTTATTTCACATGCCAAATTTTGTTTGTCACATGGTTTTAATATCGATCTTTCAAACATTTATTGGAAGCAAGAATGTAAAATACAGTTACCTGTTTACAATAATTTACACCAATATCTATCTAAGCTTTCTGCAACATCTCTCTATGTACAACAGGTATCTATCTACCTAATTCACTATTTACCATATAATTAACATTAGTTGTTATGACTTTCACATATACGTTTTAAAAAGCTTAAGTGTAATTTCTCAATATTTTTGGCTTTGTGGTGTCCCCAGACTTCAATAACTATAATTTAATATACTAGATACATATGTGTCAAAAAGAGATAACATAGTTTCATGGTTAAAACAATGGTCATATATTTTACTATATAAACTAAACAATGTAGCCCGGATGTGTTTTTTTCCGCAGTCGATTTATGAATTTCGAACAGCGGTATACAACTGTTGCCTTTTTTAAATCACTTTTGGTTGCTGACTAATTGGCGTACAATACTAAACAATTTTCAATTTATTTATAACAAACAATTTCAACTGTCTTGTATTGCTGGTAATTCTATCATTCAAATTACAATATATAACATTTCATTTAGAACCTGTCTTTTTTTCGTGTACACAAATAACTTCTTTTAATTAAGTCTCCATTGTTTTGTTTTAACTATATGAAAGAAAGAAATGTGATGCGAATTTTATTTGGATGATTCATGCAATCATTTGAATTGCAATTCCTTACTGATAATAACTTGATTCTCCGGTGAAACCACACACATTTTTTTTCTCATTTGCATTGTTTTATGTTTGTCATATCAAGGCCTTTTATAGATTGCTATGTGGTATGTGTTTTGGTAAGTTTTGTAGGTCGTACGGTTACCTATAGTAGCTAACTTTTACGTCATTTTGGTATCTGGTGGAAATTTTTATCATTGTAAACTATAATTATTACATCTTCTTATTTCGATAATGAAAACATCATGCATGATTTACTCCGGCTTAAAATATAATTTAAAATTAAACTATAAGGAATGACTGTAATATTTTACGCGGGTTATTCAGTGTGCACCACATTTTTTATGTTATTTCTTCATAGACAGAAAAAAATATTTTAGTCATTCCTTAACCAAAATAATTCCTGCATATGCGCAAATGCAATGCGTCATCACTGTCGTTGGTGTTGATAAGTATGATTACTGAATATTTCAAGAATGTTATTTTACAGTCGAACTAAGGTAGACAATGAGTATTAACTTTACTTTCACTAATCATCTTGCACTCTTGCTAATCATGACAAAAGCAAATATTAGATCCCTGCTGGGGTTTTCAGTCGGAACCAGTTCTTATGAATATAAAATAATTGTATCTTATTATCTTTTTTTATTGTTGTTCTTTGTTTCTGGAAGATTATCGTTACTTTATATCAGAGTTATTTTTTACTTCCAGCTTGTTCGAAGTTTATGTACATTGAAATATGAAATAATGATTTGCTTATTGTTCTTGCCATTTATACATATTATACAAGACAAGTTATTACACATGTCAAAAATTACTCTGACTTGATAATATTATCCTGCTTATTTCAGGAAAAGATATTATTGTCAGGAGTGTTGTCTACCATATACCATTCAAATAGTATACCTCAATTGACAAATTACGCCCATGCGTGTTATTTATAAAAGTAAGAACGCTATTATAAATTATGTTTGTTTTAAATATTATATTCGAAAAGCAAGGTGCATTGTACGCTTCAAAGCGACGTTTAGTTTCATCCGTTTTATACAGAGTTTCATCCATTTTATACAGGCTTTTTTCAAATTAGCAAATATCATCTTATATTCATGCCATTATACAATACTATAATTTCCAATTAAACGCAGCTTATGATGATTATTTAACTGATAACTACACAAATTTAAAATGACATATAATTAAGAGAAACAAATGAGTTAACATCTTACGAATTATCGTTGTTCTAACAGCCTGTAATTTCGATGTAACAAAATAGTAGGAGTAGAGGATAATTATCGGAATTTGATTGTCAATTGTGTCCTTTCTCTCTTTAGATCTATTTCTTTTACTGTAACCTTGAACGATGGAGTAACAACCGGATAATTGATAGGATAGTGGTAATTGACAATTCTGTAAAAAGTTAATATCTGTTACAAAACTAATGTTGAAATAACATCGAGGAATTTTACTAATGTAAAAAGGCCAATGTAAATGTATAGTAAAACGAATACTATTTTTCCAAGCAATGTTTACAAGTCGACATGAACAGGGTACATTTAACTGCTAACTCAATAGAGTCCTTAATGCTCAAGTCTAAATCGCATGTATTTCTCAGTTATCGTGTGAAGTACTTTTGTAGAATTCTTGTGTATTGACCACGTATACAATTTTTTTTTTTTAAATCACAAAAACACTGACAGTGTCATTGTTTCTTAACTTTTACTGTAAAAAGTTTTTTGTGTTTTTTTTTTCTGTATTTTTTTTTTTCGTGATAGTTTACTTATGTTTTTTGTTCTTCGACAAAAGAAACACTTTAATCCATAAAAAAAAACTATTTACCTACTTTTAATTCATATGTCTCAGTTTTTTGGATTTTTTTTAAATTTATTTATCTTTAAAGTTTCTTTCCGTGATAAAACGTTGTTCGTCCGATGTTCTGCTATCATGTAGAACCCGTCGTGTTGTTCGTAATAAATCTAGTGATAAGTCTTATTCTGCAGGTCACATTCGAGGAAAGTAGACGGAATTGTGGAACAATTGGAACATGTCTGTAGTCATCAGTTAAGCTGATATTCAATAACAACGGAACAATTGAAGTTGAATATATTTGGAACTTAAAGTGTAAAAAAAGACTTTGGAGAGCTATTGAACCAAGCAGCAAGGCAAATACATTCTAACAGCGGTTGTTGTTTTTTGCTGTGTTACATATTTGTTTTACTTTCATTTTTTTTGTACATAAATTTTCGTTAGTATTCTCGTTTGAATTGTTTTACATTTATAACTTCGGGGCCTTCTTATAGCTGACTATGTGGCATGGGCTTTGCATGTTATTGAAGACCGTTCTCTGACCTACAGGCGTTAATTTCTGTTTTGACTGATTAGCAATCATACTACATTTTGTTTTGTATATATAAAAACCACACACGGTCAACCTTACCCTATCGAGTTACTAGAATGTGTTACAGAAATGGTAGCAAATCAAGCCAGTGTTCAAAATTGAATACAAGAAAAATTATGACTAAAAACAAAAAAGCTATTGATTGAGTTCTAAGTCTGCCAGTAGTTTGAAAACTTAAAGCAAGTTGATACTGCTCACACTCAAACTTCGTCATATTTTAAATGTCAAATGTCATAAAAGTTTTTAGGAATACAATAGGGGAATGACCTGTAAATATCTTTTGAGTATGTGTTTCGCAGAATTCCTGAGCCATTTTTAATAATATCAAATTAAACAAAAATTAACATAACCAGAACCGAAAGTGGCTTACTTTAAAGTACATTATTAAAGTATTTAAACAAAAATTACCCCTGGTGATGATAAATTTCGAATTGAAGTGTGTATATAATACTACTTTTAAATGAAAAAGTAATCCTTTACCACTAAGATTATCTTAAATTTACAAACCAAAATACCATAAGGATCATTTTATTATATTAAGAAGGTCAATTAAACATTTTTTTAATGTGTATACAGGGAATGATTAAATTTGAATAAAATCTATTATTGCAATTTGATGTTTCATTGTTCAAGCATCAAATTGGGAGTAATTTTCTGTAATTATATATAAAAACTACATTTTACATTGTATGCAAGAACAATACCCCTGGATCATAATAATTTGTCCCACGCTATAGACGATGACCTTCAGTAAATTAACAATGGAAACAAATACTTCACATACATATGTTCGATCTTCTGTCGTATGACATTGTCTATCATAAACAAGACATATCATAGACTACTAAAGCTAAAGTTTTTGTATTGAACACGTTACATGAACAATCATTTCTACTTAGATTATGTCTAAAAATAAAAACTTAAACGTCATTAATAAATAAAAATAGCTATGTAGAAAAATGGAAACTGAAAAACCCCAAGAGACGGTGCCCTCCAGTTATGTATTTTAATTAATAAGCGATAAGGGCTCACATTTAACCCTCTTGCTGCCGGAGGGACACATATGTCCAAACCGGCAGTGCCGGAGGGACACATATGTCCATGGATAAATTTATGCAAGCTTCTTATCAATGCTGTATCTCTTTCAATTAAAATACGGAAGAATAAACAGGGTTATGTTTTTCTCCAATTGGTCCCAAATGTAGTGGTCATTTTGTCGTGACGTCATATATCGAATGACGTTGTTGTTTGGCATGTTACGTCACAGACGTTGAGCTGTCGTATTTTCCGGCATATGAAATGCAACCTTGAAAAACGGTCGGCAGCAAGAGGGTTAAAGAATTTCAAACTTCAGACAAAAATGTAAAATTGTACATTTAAGTTACAAATGCTTCTTGACGATAACACTTACAGGACAAAATATGCTAATTTGTTCTTATATTGGGCCGGATTGAAACATTCTTTTGAGTTCAGTGACGTTCGTTACAGTGTAGTTGTTATAATTGTTTTCGTTTATTATTATTTTCTCAAATCAGGCCGTTCATTTCTCCCCTTAGATATAATCACATTTTGTTATTTAGTTTTTTTTATAAGTCATACCATATACAGTTAAAAGATGAAAGCTGTACGTCGACCTATAATGTCTTAAATACATATCCATCGGTACTTAAGGTAAGGTTTGCGTACACAGGGAGATAACTCGAATTCAAATAATTGAAAAAAGGAGGGACCCGCCATTTTGAATTGCTTTGATTGACCAATGTTCGATAACTACAATATTATCAAAAATAAAACAACACCTACCTCAAAATCACCGTTTTGATGAAATTTTATCAAAATTTGAATCGTGCAAATAACGCTATGACCTTCAGTTTGTTAGTTTTCATTTATATGACGTCACGTTTAGCCATAACGTCTTTGTGCAAAAACCATTCATGAAGTTTCGCGGAATTTTATTTTATTTCATTTTTGTACATTTTGATGCCCCCGCCGTAGTAAAGGGGGTATTAAGTTTTATCCTTGTCTGTTTGAACGTCCATCCGAACGTACGTACCATAGTGTACGTCTGTTTTTATAAAATTGGTTTCCGTTCTCTAACTTTAGTTAGCATCAACAAACTGATATAAAACTTATGCACAATGCATTTTACCACAAAAACACAGAATTTTGATGTCGTCACTTTTACAGTTCTAGATTTATGAGGGGTCGGACAGGGGATACATTTCTCCTTTCTCCCGTCCCCTTTCTCTTGTCTCCCGACGTAAAACCTTTAAAAAAAATGTATGGGAAGCTCATTTCAATAGAAATCGATCTCCTTTCACAAGATAGAAGTGATGTTTATTCTGCTCCAAGAACGCTGTCTCTTTTATTGAACTACGAACAAACATTAGAGGAAGCTGGATTATGAAGACTTGGGGGAAATTTCATTATCCTAAATATAAATGGGGATATTGAGGATACTTAAACTCTCAATATACACTACTAAAGAACTATTCTACTTCATTCGTACTGAACTGCAAACTGACGTACTTCTTCGTAGCATTTTGATAAATGGTTGTGTTTTATAATGCTGGCAAATCTTAATATTATGTTAATTGAACCTTTTTATATACAAATTCTATTAGGTTTCAGCAATTTTCCGATTTTTATTTCGTTGTATGACACACATATAGAAACAATTTGACAAACATATAAAAAGTGACAATTTCTATTTCTTTCTAATTCTCGATAAAACCAATTAGAACCAATGACACAAATAAGTTTCCTTCACTGTTGTTTAATTTTCTTTTTTCTGGATGAGGACGACTCACAGTCTCCAGTCTTATGGGTTTTACATTTGTCAGCTAATTCCGTAAAGTACTGGCAATCTTTATTATTTCCTCCAGACGTCTTCTGATATTAAGGCTTGTTATAAGAAGTAAATTGCCACTTACATATTTTATGAGAATGTTTCCAGCGCCATATTGATATATAATTACTCCTGGATTTGTTTTTTAGAAATGTTGGTTGAAGATCATTCAAATATAAGCAATATTTATATCAATTTGAGACATCATTGTAAAGAAATGTGGTTTATAACCTGGATATTTTTAATATGTTTAAACTCAACACTCCAAATATAAAAAAAAATATTGTAAACTTTTCCGGCATTGCAAATGACCGACTGTGGTACTACAATCTATAATTACAAAAATAAAGAAGTGGAACATGTCTAGTCGAAAAAAAACCTGACAAACGTCATGGAAAAAGAGAACAAACAGGTGAGGTGCTCTGGAAGGGTAGTTGTTATCTATGATATTTATGTTTGATAAAATTCAGATCAATGGTTATGTATTTTTTTATATTTCAGCTGTAAAACTTGAAAAACAGAGTTAATACCAAAGCGACAGGATTAATATATATATATCGGTAACAAATACAATTAATACATGTATATGGATACATTGGTCAAGATATGACATATATAAAGAGTCCCCTTTTTTGTGACTATAAAAACAGGAAGAAAATATCAAGAAAAGACTTTAAAGACAAAATGTCAATAAAACAGGTAAACCCATGGCCAAAAAGGAAAAACAAGACGGAAAGACAAACAACCATCTACAAAACACTAAACAGTAACGTACAGTACGATAATCATTAACGCTCCTAAAAAAACGAGGAAGAATTCAGTTGCCCCAGAAGGGTAAACAGTTCCTGGTCAGCTAGTTGCTCCAATAGAGTTACTCATAGAAAGTAAAACAAAATCAATAAAAAGGACACATTTGGCGTGTCACAATCGAGGAAATGGGGACAAGATTGTAACGATCATATCATTGGTCATCTGTGACTGCAGACATTTCACAACGGTTAACCAAATCAATATGGTGTTTGAAGGTGTTCGTTGAACTCTAGTATTAAGAACCTTTGGTTCAATAGCTTCCTTATCAGCAGCAAATCGTTATCAAATAAAATCATGAAAGGAATCGTCCTTTGCTCTTCAGTTTTGTTATTGACGAACCCTCGTTGTCAATTTAAATATGAAAATCAAGATAAGAAGCTTACTTATGTTAAAGGGCCAACTGAAGCTCGCCTCCGGGTGCGGGATTTTCTCTCTATGTTGAAGACCTATTGTATGCCTTGAACTGTGCTGTTTGTTACTATGTGGTCGGGTTGTTGTACTCTTTGACACATTCCCCGTTACCATGCTTAGTTTTATTTTTCGTTTTTCTTGGGTAGCTACTATTTTGTGTTGGTATCCACATCTGATTCACATTGCCTTTAAAGTACAGAGTTCACAGTAACTCTAAAGGCCAGTTTTGATTGATGATAAGATATATATGTATCTTATAATTCAGTGCATGAGTATTTTCACGTATTGGAAATAATTATCGAAATTTTTAGTCCTGTTACTATCATAAGACAACAGTTACAGCTTACAATTTTGATAAGGGCCAAGTGAGCTTTTCTCATCACCTGGCGTCCGTCGTCGTTAACTTGTACAAAAATCTTCTCCTCTGAAACTACTGGGCCAAATTTAACCAAACTTGGCCACAATCATCAATAAAGTATCTAGTTCAAAAAATGTGTCCGGTGACCTGGCCAACCATCTAATATGGCCACCATGGCTAAAAATAGAATATATGGGTAAAATGTAGATTTTGGCTAATAACTCTGAAACCAAAGCATTTAGAGCAAATCTGACATGGGGGTAAAATTGTTTATCAAGTAAAGATCTATCTGTCCTGAAATTTTCAGATGAATCGGACAACCGGTTGTTGGGTTGCTGCCCCTGAATTGGTAATTTTAAGGAAATTTTGCTGTTTTTGGTTATTATCTTAAAATCTATTATAGATAGAGAAAACTGTAAACAGCAATAATGTTCAGCAAAGTAAGATCTACAAATAAGTCGGACATGATTAAAATGTTTAGTTGACCTCTAAAGGAGTTATTGCCCTTTATAGTAATTTTTTACCAATTTTTCGTAAATTTTTGTAATCTCTGAAACTACTGGGCCAAATTTAAACAAACTTGGTCACAATAATCATTTGAGTATCTAGTTTAACAAGAGGCTCTCAAGAGCCTGAATCGCTCACCTTAATTCTTTTGGTTAAATCTCTCGTCAATGATTATTTTGGCTTTTCAATTTATTTAAATGTTTTTTGGATCGTCCTATTTTCTTCAAAAGCCAAAAAAAATAATCATTTTCTCCTATGTTCTATTTTAGCCATAGGAGCTATGTTTCTTGACATACAAGGAAATAAAATATAAAATTTATACTAGATACTCTGAAACTCATTTAGCCTAAGTTTGGCTGAAATTGATACAGCAGTTTCAAAGGAGAAGATTTTTTAAAGTAAGTCAACATGATGAACAAATTGTGAAAAAAGTCTTTAAAGGGCAATAACTCCTTAAGGGGTCAATTGACAATTTTGGTCAAATTGACTTAATTGAAGATCTTACTTTGCTGAACATTATTGCTGTTTACAGTTTATTTCTATCTATAATTATACAGCAAAAACAGCAAAATTTCCTTAAAATTATCAATTCAGGGGCAGCAACCCAACAACAGGTTGTCTGATTCATCTGAAAATTTCAGGGCAGATAGATCTTGAACTGATAAACAATATTACCCACGTCAGATTTGCTCTAAATGCTTTGGTTTTTGAGTTATAAGCCAAAAACTGCATTTGACCCCTATGTTCTATTTTTAGCAATGGCGATCATGTTTGTTGATAGATCATAACTTTGGATACAATTTACAAACTAGATACCCTAAGGAACATTCAGTTAAAGTTTGGAAGTATTTGGCCCAGTAGTTTTAGAGGAGAAGATTTTTGTAAAAGATTACTAAGATTTACGAAAAATGGTTAAACATTGACTATAAAGGGCAATAACTCCTAAAGGGGTCAACTGACCATTTCCGTCATGTTGACTTATTTGTAAATCTTACTTTGCTGAACATTATTGCTGTTTACAGTTTATCTCTATCTATAATAATATTCAAGATTATAACCAAAAACAGCAAAATTTCCTTAAAATTACCAATTCAGGGGCAGCAACCCAACAACGGGTTGTCTGATTCATCTGAAAATTTCAGGGCAGATAGATCTTGACCTGATAAACAAAATAACCCCCATGTCAGATTTGCTCTAAATGCTTTGGTTTTTGAGTTATAAGCCAAAAACTGCATTTGACCCCTATGTTCTATTTTTAGCAATGGCGACCATAGATCAAAACTTCGGATACAATTTATAAATTAGATACCCTAAGGAACATTCAGTTAAAGTTTGAAAGTATTTGGCCCAGTAGTTTCAGAGGAGAAGATTCTTGAAATAGTTTACGACGACAGACGACGACAGACGACGGACGACGACGGACGCCAAGTGATGGCATAAGCTTGCTTGTCCCTTCGGGACAGGTGAGCTAAAAAATGTGTCCAGTGACCTGGCCAACCATCCAAGATGGCTGCCATGGCTAAACATAGAACATAGGGGTAAAATGTAGATTTTAGCTTACAACTCTGAAACCAAAGCATTTAGAGTAAATCTGACAAAGGGGTTAATTGTTTTATGTAAAATATTTTCCTCTGTAACGAAAGGGCCAAGTGTATTATAGATAGAGAAAATTGTAAGTAGCAATACTGTTCAGTAAAGTAAGATCTACAAACACATCCTCATCATCAAAACACAATTTAGTCATGAATCCATCTATGTCCTCTGTTTAATAAATGTATGCACATAGACCAAGGTGAGCGACACCGGCTCTTAAGAGCCTCTAGTTTGTTATTCCCTTAAGATATGATAGTAGAATAATTAGGCATTTAATGGTCTTATTTCAGAAAATCCCCACATGGCAAATAGACCAATCTTAGCGGCAGAACAGTGCTTCACATTGCTAATGCATTCCTTGTGACAAGAGAAAATCGATACCAATTCATGGAATTTTTGGTCCTCAATGCTCTTCAACTTTGTACTTATAACTATTTGCAATGCAACAGGTATCATAGTCACGATTCTCATCTGGGGTCATTATTTTCTTTTAGTGTGAATAGGGGTATTATTGTTTATTCGGGCTGCATTTGAACAATGATGCGGAACAGGATTTTGCATTGCTATTCACGTTAATAAAACAGGACTGAAGTAATTTCTCGACTCGCACTTTAGGAGCAGTATACTTGGCCTTTACTAAAATAGATGTTATTCCTTTTCTGTTCTAGAGTTTTCGTGCATGTAAATACAAAATATATAAAGTGCACAATTGTTTACCATAAACTTGTTTACTAATTATTTGAAATGCAAATGTACCTTTAACACTTAACAAAATTGGTAAAAAATAGAAATAACAGTAAACAGTATAATTATATTTCTGCAACTTTATGCTAATTGCCAATTCATTATCTCAGCAGGGTGCAGGTAGATATATAGGTATTTAATAGTACATACGAGTGTTAAAAAATATTAACATAAAGGTAATTACAGAATTTGACTAACAATTTTATTAATTTCGAAAGACGATTTCTTTTTAAAATTTCATTTTATTAAGAAGGTAAAGAAAGAGCTTTCGATGTAAATAACGACTTGAACAGAAACATGGTCCATGAAACTCAATGACAGAGTAAGAATATTCAAAACTTTATATAGTATCAAATATTAAAGTTCATGTAGATTTCTTTGTTAAATAATGATGCAATATTTATCGCAATGTGTGCTGGCCTTTCTTCAAAATCATACACAGAAGTAGATCATTCTATACGAATCGATTGATGAAAAATGTTGCACCTAACCGAATATCTCCGTAAAGTATGTTACTCACTAGAGGTCGATGTTGTTAAATTGCATGGAAGCTTAAATAATATAAACAAGATGTATAGAAATAACTTGACGAAACATCATTAAAGTTGCTGAAATATGAAGTATTAAATTTGTATATCATAAAAGGGTTATTTCACCTTATTTTTGAATGATGTCTCTCGCAGTATATCCGACTTACACATCAAGAAAATGGTAGAATTATTCTTTATTGGATTCAAGCTATTTTTTTCATAATCAAAGCATCTTACTTTTCTATCTCAAGAAGAAAGCTTTTACATGTAAGTGAGGTATTTAGTCTTTGGTTTTAGTGTAGCAGTGTATCAATTCAAGTGCATGCAACACTTGTTTTATGTTAATATCAAGGCAAAAACAAACTTTTGATTTCTATTATTGTTGGATTGCCGTCTTATTGAAGTTTACCCGATTTTTTTCTTTATTGACTCTCTTATTGTACGCATGGTAATACGTTCGGTCATTTAATGCATATGAATAGTCCGTGCACATTTATCTATTTCACTTTTATTTATGAAAAGAGAATATAATTAACTTAAAATTGAGTACGATACTTAAGCAGTGTAGTCTGTTCGCCTTTTTTATAGATAGCTGCCTCCTTGGCAATCAAACCATATGACTGACCATTATGAATACGATTTGTAGCAATTTTTCGACAAAAACGTACTCAAGTTTGGCAGAAGCTTTAATTGGAATATTGAAAATGATAAATGCTATGAAAATGTATTATATTATCTTTCCTGGGTAATAAAATTTAACGCTAAAATACATTTAGCCTTAAGTTATATTTTTAGTTGATAGATGTCATTCACAGCAAGAACACAATTATTGTTTTTTTCTCGTGTATAATCCGACAAATATCGGAAATAGCAACATACTTCGTAGTAAATAAACAGACGAAGAATATAATTGGAAACAACATGTGTGTCCTTCCAGTAGGTCCTCAGACACGGAATTACCCGCGTATTTTCTTCCTATCGCATTACGACTCCCGCGAGAATTGTTAAATAAATGGACGATCTGCTTCTGGCAGTGAATATGGCACTTGAAATGTTATGAACTTCTGATGATACATATCTTTACATTGATATCATTGTTTCCTCTTGACTATTGGCATTCAGATCCTTTGAAGCTACAGGTGAATACATAGCGAAGGCGTATTCATTTGAAAGTTCAGACTTTGGCTTTTTTCGGCAACATGCACTTTTACAGCACATATTATGAACACGTTTCCTAAATAAACTCCCGGTTAAATAATAAATAAAAAAATAACAAGCTTGGTTTGAAAGACAAATCTCCTCAACCACTTTTCTAATCATTAAATACTGGAAATATTTCCTCCATGTTGGATCCAACACCATCTTGTCAACTGACATTTGATTACCATGAGGTAATAAAGATTGCATTGCATATACAATGGAGGCCGGAAGTAACGTACATATGAAATAAAACGAAACTGATAACAATGTCACTGTTGATGTTGTTGTTGCCCTTCCACTGTGCCCGGAATAACGTCGTGTGGTATCCCTTGCATCTATTTTACGTATTTCAACAATAACAAGTATGTTAAAAATTAGGACACATAATGGTATTAATAAGAAATGTAAAATCTCAGTAATAAGCGTCCATATTTTCTCAAAATTTCGGTCTCCGAAGCTTAAGAAGGCGCACAGTTTTATTTTGTCATCATAGTCCCAAAGATAGGCCTGGACTGAAGATAATCCTGCTGATACGATAAACATACCAGTTGATACCATAAGGGCTCTTTTAACAGTACAGAATTTTTTCTTCTGAAAGGGATGACATACAGCAATATATCGTTCTATTGTAAAAGCTAAAACCAACATCGGTGACAGATACTGCGGTATCATAAGGAAAACACTGAAAGTTTCACATGCACCATCACTGGCGTATAACTGTATGCCCCAGGCATAATTAAGTTCCATTATAAAATGAACAATTAGGAAGTATATATTTACGATTGCTAATATTCCTTGATATACAGCAGACGAATTCTTTCGGTTACTTTTTCCAAACCATATAGCAGCCGAGAGCGGGTTCCCAATAAAACCTATGATGTACCAAACAGGGGAGATAATCCTGTCGACTAATAAAATCTCTGGTGAAATCTGTTGTAGTGTATCTATGTATCGTGGCACTGAAGCTTTCGGTATATCAAACGTCACATTCTCAAACATTGAGGTATTTTTCACAAGACTGAAAGATAAAAACAAATGTTTCGACTGTTTCACAAATGATTACCTGAATTTAATATATTGATAAAAAGATTTAGTAGTCACTGGAGAAAAGAAAATTTGTTGAAAAAAAACTATGCGACAGGTATGGCACAGGTTGTATGAAAAAGTATTGAACAACTTTTACAATCAAAATAGTTTCTTCTCTTTTGTGTAAATTTCGACCCGTGACAGGTATTTAAGCAAAATTGGTAAAAAAATCATAAATTACATACATCTGAGTTGAACTTTAGGTGAAAAGGCCAATAAGGTATCAGTTCTAGAATTTAGAAATAAAAGTGTCATTTAAAAAAAACGGGAAATTTTATTTTTTATATCTTTTCGTCATAGAATAAATCTCTCAATTTGCAAAACATGCCTGTTTTTTTTCTACTTGTGTTTAACTTTCTTGTATTCTTGTTTTTGTTTTGTTTTGTTAGGGTTTTTTTGGTAGAGAGGGTGGCGGAATAATGAACGGACGTCCGTGAAGAATATTCAAATAAACTTAAGTTTCACTGAATAGCTTGCATTTGCGTGCAAATTTCTGAACTGTCAGCAAGTTTTTGTGCATACTATGAAATTCGACCGGAAGTCATGTTCAAGCATATTTTAACAATTTTGAACCAGTTCTATTTTTTTTTATTTTTTGCATTTGCGTTTGCATTTGCTTATCTTTTCTGATTTTAAGGACAATATCAGCAATATTGTATCCTTGGATAGAAATAGATGAGGTCTGGTTAAACTTATGGTGAAAAGACCACAGTTACAAATGTACTTGGAATCCAGAAATTTAGCATAGGAAGTAATTATAAAGCATAAATAGTTTTGCCAATAAATGTTACACTCTTTTTGTTAACAGTAGAGACACATTTGCAAATCCGAATCCTCGTGGTTAATTATTGTTTTTTTTATATATAGATTAGACCGTTTTGGTTTCTTGTTCAAATGGGTTACTCATTTCTGGGCCCTTTATAGCTTGCTGTTCGGTGTGAGTCAAGGCTCCGTGTTAAAGACCGTACTTTGACCTATAATGGTTTACTTTTACAAACTGGGACTTAGATGGAGAGTTGTCTCATTGGTACTCATACCACATCTTCGTATATCTACATATGATTGTCCATAATTATATTAGGCGATCGAGCATTCAATTTTCGTGTGAGTGATGATTTTATCAAATGGAACAGTCTTTCGCGTCTTAGACACAATTATTTAAATAGAGTTATTACCAGTCAAGAATATATTCTTTTATAGTCTTTTGAAACAATACGTGAGAAAATGATATTCTAATGTAAAGACAAGTCATCTAAATTTTACAGTAAAAAGAAATATTAATAAAAACAAGTCAAGACAATGTTTCCAGGACAGTGTCAGATTTGACCTACTATATAAAGTTATTCATGTCTGTATTGGAAGACACTGGATTATCCGAAATACTTATTGATTCAAACCATAAGTCAGAATGGAAATTCAATTTATATCTGTCACTTGGTCTTTCGGTGGATTTGTACGTAATCGATACATAACGTAACAATTGGACGATAAATTGCTGACCCGTGTTAAGAGAGAGCCATATCTCTTGCCCGTTAAAGACACCCTTGTAGATTTCGAAAAAGAGCAGGCTTATGCCGCTACACGGCAGCCAGCACTCGCACCCGCAAAGTGGAAAGGGATTAATATAAGTTGCAAAACTTTTTTCCAAATCCACTATAAATAAATATGTTCAAACTAAAACTAAACGTAACAATTGTTATCGTCTAACGTAAACTGAACACTGTCAGATAAACTAAACGAGCAGTTATTTTTTTACACAAAGTAAACAAAAATGTACATGAATCAACTTCAACTACATTAAGACTTCGTAAGTAAACCGCAACTAGAAATATGATACTTCCGTGATGTATTACCAAAACAACAAACACGTGTATACAAATAAGGACCCTTGTATCATTGCCAATGAGAAAACTACGTGCCAGTAAGCAACTATATGTCGCCGTAAGGTGTTCAGCACTGAGTAAAACCCAAGCCGTATAGTCCACTATAAAACAGTGTACTCTGTTTACAAACACGATTCCTTTTATTCTATTTCCTCAATATGAATGTTTGGAAACTGATGGAAACCGTACCATCACATTTTTAAAAGAAATAAAAGGCACAAAACAGGTTTCCTCACTGTATGTAAATATTGATGTAACTGTCAGTTTTGGCCAAGCAAAGCACATCTCAAAGGTATGTTTGGCTTAATTTGACTTCAAAACTGATATCTGAAACATTTATCTCTTTTTGCTGAGCTAATAAGCTTTGAATAGACAATATGAAGAAGTATTACCAAAAGCTTCATCGCCCTGTCCGACAAAAACAACTATGATTTATATATTATTACATATTGAATATTTTATGAGATGAGTACTGCTACGAAAATAACCTGCCTTAAACTGACAAGAAAATCCTCTCAATGAATGGTGTATTGTCGGCACTTTGATTGTCCGAGTCCAATAGTAGTATATAATACGGTTAAGCTCGCAGATGAAAAATTCTTAATTGTCAATCACACTATGGATAGGGAAGTAATCATTTAATAACGGGTTTATTCACTAAAACTAAACTAACAATTTTGCCGAGCCTAGAATTAGCTGCATGGGGAAAAATATTCCAACTTATTGTTCAATATCAATTACTATTTGATTAACTCTTGTTTGCCTAACACCCATTTGGGACAATATCACAATGTTAAATTAACTTAAGGTAGATGGGGTGTCTAAATTATAATCCATAGAATCTTTTAATAATTTGCCAAAATGTAGTTCATATCCTGCTTGTTTAAAAACATTAATAAAAAGAATGGGTCACCGGACTTATTTTCACGCTACAGGTTGTTCAAAATTGTCAAGATTTTGTATAGATTATGCATGGAAAACCCATTTTTCCGCCATAAAACGCAAACCACACCATAGAATTTTGAGATAAAATATGAGAAGATAGCTTCAATATTATACTTTCAGATAAGAAGAGAAAAAATGGGGTCACCGGACTTGTTTTCTTGATACATGTAAAAATGGGTAAATTCCTAACACATTCTATTGTAAAAGTAACACTATCTGGATTATCTGCCCTTGTATTTGAGTTGCCTCCCCTTATTTGACAAAGTTGGAAAAAAATGAATCAAACAAAAGAATTCTTATTTTTGTAAAATACAATCATAAATATGATCATACATGGCATTTTCTATATTATAATGAAAATTCTTACACATGAATTACCTACTACTATAAAAATTTGCACATTTTATCAAAGATCTAGACCTTGTTTTCTAGAATTTCAAAATCCAAGATGGAGGAAGACACCCTATCTACCTTAAGCATACATTATGGTGGCCTCGCTTCTTTCGTGTGTCATTCTATTCCCTGTTTCTGTTAGTTATCTTAATTTGAATTTTCCAAATCGATGTATAAGATTTGAACCAGTTAACTACTTTTTCCTAAATGTATTGCAGAGAAAGAATGATGATGTTGCTAATGGGTTCATATACCCTGAAAGAGTTGTAAGAGTTTCTAACGTGAAGAAAACAAAGCAATGTCCCTACACATCGGATTTAACGTCTCCATTCAGAGTGTGCGTATTTGTGTATTATTCATACATGCATCCGGGTGGATAAACGGACTTTTTGTGTTTAAGACGGTAATTGGGTACTATTTTAGATCCCGTATTTACGTAACTTGTATGAATTTTATTCTATGCTAAAGTGAATTATTAAATGCATGAAGCTAAAGAAAACGCCTAGTAGAAATCTAAGCATGGACTTTTCCTCTTTTTTTAACTCGTGTCTATGAATTAAAAAAAAATCCCAGATAAGTAAACGTAGTTTCTTATTAAAAAAAACACATCTAGGCGTGATACAAGTATTGCAATTCACATGACTTTTTTGTGTAAACATATATGCCATGAAGTAACATGCTTGTAAATCGTCAGAGGAATGCATGGGCATGTTATATAATGTAAATGCATGTTCTTTTCTTGCACTTTTAAAAAATGTATCGGGGAATAACATAAAAATTACATCCTAATACAAGTACATTATTTTGTGTTTAAAGTATGTGCACTATCGTAGTAAAAGGCGACAAAACATACTTTTGAGGGGAAAATTGAAAAGCTTTCCTAGATCTGCAGAACATTGCAAAATTGAATATAAGAAAATCATTAAAGCCTCTGTTGGTTTATTGAGTTGCAAGTTAAACTTTGTATTTGTTTTAATCAAAATCTTCCCAACAAAATAAAACTAAATTTAAACATGAATGTGTTCATTGTACACGGATGCCCCACTCGCAATATAATTGTCTATGCTCAGTAGGCTGTCAATTTGGGGGTCAAAACTAAAATTTGGCATTAAAATTAGAAAGATCGTAGCATAAGTAACATGTATACCAAGTGTCAAATTGATTAGATTTCAACTTCATCAAAAACTACATTGACCAAAAACTTTAATATGAAGCGAGACCGACGGACGAATGGACGGAACGACAGACGGACAAACAGATCAAAAAGCATAATGTCACTCTTTTATCGTAGGAGGGGCATGCAAAATATTGCAGCTATCTAGTATAACTTGTAAAAAAGTACAGTTTGTCAAATTTAAAGGACTATTGTATAGACAGCTTACACAGAGTTTTGTCTTCTTAACATTTTTAAATGAAGAAAAAAAAAGAGCGGGAAAAGCAATTTAGGCAGCAACCATTTGATTTTCTGGGGGTGGGGGGGGGGGGGGGAAGAATCAAATGGTTGCTGCCATATTGTCTCCATTACTTTTACATTGATGACAGATTTGCCTCTGTTCGGCCGACTATGAAATGGAATGTTAAGTCTTTCATTAATATATTGCAACACAAAGTTCAAACTACGTACTAATCATTACCAACATGCTAGCAATGCCTTGTGATAAGATATCAATTATTTTGATTGTAACACGTTCTAAAATGCAATCAAGAAATTGAATTGGTGATCTTACCATTATAAATAAACGCGATCGATCAAAATGCAACGCAAACAGCACTGACTTATCCAGAGAAAACGTATTATCTGGTTCAGCATGTTCTATGAAAGAGGGACGAAAGATACCAAAGGGACAGTCAAACTTATAAATCTAAAACAAACTGACAACGCCATGGCTAAAAATGAAAAAGACAAACAGAAAAACAATAGTACACATGACACAACATAGAAAGCTAAAGAATAAACAACACGAACCCCACCAAAAACTAGGGGTGATCTCAGGTGCTCCGGAAGGGTAAGCAGATCCTGACCCACATGTGGCACCCGTCGTGTTGCTTATGTGATTACAAATCCGGTAAATAGTCTAATTCGGTAGGTCACATTCATGAAAGGGAATGGGATTGTAGTTACGACGTAAGGAACATATCCGATATCATTTGTGAAACGGTTATTCCATAACGGTCAAACAACTCGTGATGGCGTCCGTATAAAATTTACGAAGGGATGATTTCAACTTCATCATTTGACATTCGATATATTGTTTCCCTTTGAAATAATTTTCCATATCTTTTATGTTATGAAGTTATAACATAGGGGAATCTGATCCTATGCTATTTTGACTTTTGGCAAAGTATGTGGCACAACTTTTTGGAATTTTGGATCCTCAATGCTCTTCAACTTTGTACTTGTTTGGCTTAATAACTATTTTGATATTAGCGTCACTGATGAGTCTTATGTAGAAGAAACGCGCGTCTGGCGTACTAAATTATAATCCTGGTAATTTTGATAACTATTAGGATTCTTATGAAATCATCAAAATATTTAAAATCAGAACTTTTCTTATCTTTGTTTTCGCAGATTCATTATGTTTAAAATATGTCGTTATGTGGATTTTTTATCATAAATATGATACGTATTTTGTATTCGTGGTTGAAGATTTGTGTTCAACAAAATACTGACAATTTTTTTGGAATTTCAAAAGAATATGTTACAACCACAAACTGAATTTTTACTCATTCTACGAAACATAGATACCCAGGAAAAAAACCTACGATAGCAGAATGCTAAGCAACATTTTTAAGACTTTCTTCGTAAAAAAAACTGTTACCCGCGTCTTAGTTTTTCAGTCTTTTATATAACTTACAAAATCAAACCGATCTGACTCATCAAGTTAACAGCAATAAGATGAAATTAATTGCGTAACCATGATTATACTTATGTCTGAAAAAAGAAAAAAGATCCCATTGTTATCTTTTGTTCTTACAAATGGACTGAAGCATCATAACAGAATCTTTCTCTGTTGTATGAAAAGTTAAATCCATATGTTGACAAAGACATTCTCTAAGAAAATAATTTGTCTGGTGTATTGACAAAGGGATATGTCTGACATATTCCATAAATTCAATGTCAAAGCTGTTTATTGTGCTGTTGATTAAGTTGTCGAGCGTTAGGAATATATTAATTACTTTCCGAAATCCTTTATAACTTTATCAAAAGAACATGAGACGTATTTGGAAGTACGGGTTATGCTTAGGTTAAAAGATTTCTGAATTGGTCCTTACTCGTTCATACAATACATTTTACAAAGCCACACTGTCAAGAACGTATAACGCATTTGGAAGTATGTATTATGCTTAGGTTAAAAGATTCCTGAATTGGTCCTGACTCGTTCCTACAATACATTTAACAAAGCCACACTTTCATGTGATAGTCATCTAATATGTGCATGTGGCATGTAATTGATAAAGTGTCATTCAAGATCTTATTTATACATTTTACCTCACGAGTAAATAAGTATTCGTATTTATAAATTATGAAGTATCTGTACCTTGTATTCTAATTTATGTATTCTATCACGTCAGTTAATAAAAACATAATGTTGTACTTCATGTTTTTTTAAGTTCATTTGCTTCTTAATTTGGTATTTCAAAAATTTTAATTGATTGATGCATTGCTGCTCAAAGCAAATGTAAAACATGTTCTTTTTAAGATGCGATCTTTACTCGTTTATATCAAGTCAGGAATTTAAAAGTTTGTTTTACCCATAATGGTTGATAAAATTAAACGTGACTTAGATTTTATCAGTTTTTATGGACTTTCTTATGAATTCACCTTGGAGCTCAGTATTTTTGTTAAACTTTTTTACCCCAAAATTTGTTCAAAGAATAAACTAGAACGACGAATATTTTATAGCTAGCCGGTTACAATGCTATCAGAACTTACTTCATCATTATACTAAAGTTTGCCTTTGATACAGTGTAATGTTTGTTCTTTGATTTTTATATCTTCCGTTCCGTGAATAAGAAGACGAAGATTATTTGCAGAAACGGTCATTAGAACCACTAATGATACATAATCCCTGTACAGATAAATGGATTTTATATCAAAGTTAAGAGATGACATTTATTGCTTTCAATAAGATGATATCAAATATTAAAATTAATTTGTGTATTCCATTTAGTAGAAACAATAATGCGTTCAACTGTTTGGGATAATGAATTAATTAATGTGGGATTTATATTATTCATTAATTTCAGAATGCATATGGGGGTTTAAAGCGGGAACTTGATGCCATTGCGTCTAAGTAAAATAGCTATAAAAAAAACTTGCTGCCAAAAGAAAGTGGTATAATAAATTATATGAATGTTTTAAAAATTCACTTGATTTACATTATTTGTCATTTAATGAATAACATTGCAACAATTTCAAAGACAGAGGGCGGCGTTTTAACGTTTTTATACGAAATAAAATATCTGTGTTGTCCATGTGTTATACTTTTGGAAACATTTTTGGTACGCATTACATATCTTGCTAAATACGTTATGTATGCATTTCTAAAAAAAGTTAATAGAATTAAGAATAAAAATGGGGAATAAGTCAAAGAGATGTTAAACAATCCGACCAAATAGCAGATATCCTTCGAAGGCCACCAATGGGTCTCCTACGCAGCGAGAACGTTCCGCATACGAAGATGGACCTCCACTGGCCCCTAAATAAAAAGAACTTCAAGTCACTTTCAGAAAAGATGTCAGAAAAAGGCGTATGATGCATGCTCAAGATGCATGATACAGTATAAAATACTGTGCAAATTCTTCAGTTCGTAAATTTAATATGAAAACTGATAATGCAATAGAAACAAGAGTACCACTTAGTGAATGTTGTGTTCCCTATTTTAAACACGATACAGAGATCTGTCAATAGACACTCCGTGATTTTAAAAAAGTTTAAAGTCAAACAATACTATCTTAATATATGAAAACAACCCGTTAGATTAACCTTTACCAGAAATGCTCAAAGACAAATATTTGAAAGCAAAGGATTAATTAGAACCGAAACATCGACTAAAATGGGCTTTGCTGATTGTTGAAGCCCGTACGGTGACCTACAGTTGTTAATTTCTGTGTCATCTTGGTCTCTTGTGGAGAGTTGTCTCAATTGCAATCATATCACATCATCTTTTTTTACCGCAACCTTCAATTTTTTCATCGTGAACTTTGTGTTTTTGTAGCACTCATCACCTACAAATGTGAAAAAAGCTCACAGTGGAAACGTTATTTCAAGACTATCAAGAGTTCCTTGATACTTGCATTGAAGTAACGAAATTTTTAAGTTTAGGTTGGTCCTCTCTTTGAATGGTTTACGTTTTATTAGGTTTTTCTTGAACTTTTTTTAAAAAATGTGTCACAGATTACCAATGATATGTTCCGTTTGTTTAGGCTGCATTTCTTTCTAACCAAAATTTTGAAAACGTTGTCTCGCGTTTATTGTTGCTTTCTCAAAAGTAGAAACAAATACATAGTTTGATAAGTCTTTACTGACCCTGTTTGAACTTTCAATAATCGTGTGTGTTAGAAAGAAATGCACTCTTTGTAACCACAATTCCACTTTCGTTTTCTACTTTATGACATCACCGGATTATGTATTGTCACTAGTGGAGCATTTCGTCAGCTTATGTTTTTATTACCAATTTATTCCCATTTTACCATTATTAAATTTATTGATCAATCGTTTTAATGATTGAGAAAAATGTGAGAAAAAATATGTGTTGTTGACTGTCTCATGTGCAATTCTTTTAACTCGTATTATTTTAATGTTTTAAAATATGTTACAGTTGAATAATTGTTACATTATAGAACGTTTAGAGAAAACTACGTATGTAAATCTTTAAAACACTTTACAATTTTTACTTTCAAAACACAATTTATAATGGTCATTAAAACTATTTTGCAAATACTTTCGTGAATGAAAAGAAGGTAAATTGGTATATTAATAATAAACAGTTAATGCTTGCATTTGAAAAAACATAACGCAAGGGAACAACGCTTTACAGCTGTTCATTATGTCAGCTATACAGCGAGTCCATCAACTATACAGCGAGTCCATCAGCTATACAGCGAGTCCATCAGCTATACAGCGAGGCCATCAACAAATATTTACAAACCCTTGATATTCTGACATTATGAAAGGTTCATTCTTATACGGAATACCAGTTAGTTGCATCAGTGAGTTAAATATAGCAAATATTAAAAGAAAAAAATATTATAAACGTTACATCTTTGGCATGTCACATGTGGAGCAGAATATGCTGACCCTTCTAGAGGACATGACATAACCACCCGATTTTGGTGGGGTTTCGCGATGCGCAGCCTTTAGTTTTCTATGTTGTATTTTGTTGTTTGTTTATTAGTTTTTTATCAGGACATTGTCAGTTTATTTTGACTAATGAGTTTGAGTGTCCTTTTTGTATCGTTCGCCTCTCTTGTTCGTCACACTTCAATAAGTTCACATTTATAATGATTGAAACCTTTAATACAAAAAAGTTAAAAACCGTATCATATAACATTTGTAACTTGATAATTTTAACCGGATATAAAATTTTATGATCGTATTTCGCAAACCTTTTATAAAGATGTAGTGTGATTTCCAATTTAGTGAATAACACAAAAATATAGTGTACAGTCTCGGTGAGGAAGAACTTTATATAGCATGGTTCAAAACAAAGAGTCAATACAGGACTTGTATGCATTGCTTGCTTTCGTTTCTAGCAGAAAAAACTTTAACTATGTGCAAACAAACGAAATTCAATGATCGCGACTACGTCATAACTCCAAAGTGCTTTCATATTTTAAATGGTAAATATCATTGTGTTGAGGCGATGCCGATACTCAATTCTCTCCACTAATTCCAGAACTGAAATTCCAGGAAAATAAAGAGCAGTACATGCATTATACACAAAAAGAAACTAAGTAAAATTGAGAATGGAAATGGGAAATGTGTCAAAGCGTCAACAACCCGACCATAGAGCAGACAACACACGAAGGCCATCAATGGGTCTTCAATGAAGCGAGAAACTCCAGCACCCGGAGGCGTCCTTCAGCTGGCCCTTAAGTCTACAAATCAAGCTAAAATTGCATATCGAAGTCATAAGGCAATATTAAATTATAGTTTTTTTCGGCATATTAAACTTTCGTTCATTTCAAAATATCGTTTATAGAACTCTATGCCGTAACTCATTTTAATTTAATTTTACTAACATGTCTTCTTTCTTAGCAAATTTCAAGACAGGACAATATTATTCCGAAAATAGTACATGGATAAACAACGATGGCCTTATCCAATGCAATCGAAAGGCCATACACAACCACACAAACACACATGCACACTCTTACATAAAAGCTAAGTAATGAGTATGAAACAAAGACAAATATTCGGTTAAGTAATATAATTAAGTTAGGAGAGGTTTCAGAGTGGATGAGACGTTTTAATATCTTAGGATAATGAGTGTAAAAAAAATTATTCACGTTCCAGTTTACAGTCGTAACATAAATGTAAATATTTGTAACACAGTTTTAAGATATCAAGATGTCAGATGTTTCATCGTAGTTTCGTGAAGGAATTTTAGGGTTTATCTTTTTTAAAGTATATATATAAATACTAAAGCCATGGTCTGCATTCTTATTCAAGTTTCAGTTGCTATCTTGGATTTGCTGGGATACATTTTTCTCTATAATTTATTTATAAATAAATGCAATATAGAACATGCTTTTTTATAAATTGCATTTATATGTAATTTCCAACAACATGAACAAGCCTTACACTCAAAGTTTAGACCTAGGTGGCAGTGACTTTTAACTTCTTTTATGTGTACCTCACAGCCGTAACGCATTCTGAAAAAGTATCGTCTTGCACAAAATGGACATGTCAACAAAAATAAGAGGAAAATTAATGAACGTTTACTTCTAATGTTATAGATCACGTAAACAAATTTTAAGTTTTATCTATTTACTAAACTGAGAAACTCCTGAAATAATTATATATTTTTCTTTAGATCTAATAAGAAATAAAGCATGATTACAAATTCGTTTTAGATAACCTTCACTCCCTGTATTAAATCAAATAAATAGATAAGTTAACAGCTTACAGTAGTCTCCTTGTTTTTCTGCGAAAAAAAATCAAAAGCATTTGAATTAAGTACTAATAGAACAATCCTACCTTAAAAGATCTTCCAAATCGAAAGAAGACATAGTTTATCATGTATGCACACACAATCATATCGATATAATGTTACATATCCCAGTAGTATTTAAAATTCCGTAATAAGTCAACTAAACGGGTCAAGATGGTGTGCCTGAATGACTGTCTGTACCTGCGGACTGGATATCATCGCATTCAATAAACTACGCAGGAATCGTGTGTAAAATTCATAAATTATGCTTCTTAATACAAGGGAGTAGTTGAAGTGTATCACACACAAACGGGTGAAAGAAAAATATATCTGCAACAATTCAATAAAAACAACATTTTACAAAAACTCGTACTTGCCACGCGATGATGATTATGATAGCAACACTTCGTTAAATGTCACTTAAGGTGGTACCTAACACTTTCACTAAAATTAATTTGGTTCGTTTAATTTTGATAAAATTTTGACAAAGTATTTACTTTGCCCCTTTAACAAAAATATAAAAATTTCAAAAATTTTGAACCAACCGTTTTGTCAGAAAAATTACACTGGTTATATAGCAGTTTGACAAACACCAATTTTGATCTTTCAGAAGCTTATTATTCCCTTTACAACACAACGTAATTAAAACGTTTACCTGATTTTACAGAGTTATCTCCCTGTAGTGTTAGGTACCACCTTAAAGGATGTAAACTATATAAAAAAAAAACATCAATTTAGCTAACTTTTGTCATCAATTCAACCATCATACACGATTTACTAGGTCAATTTAGCTGTGCTATTGAGATTCTTGGTAAATAATCATGGAACAAATTAACACCTCCTACTATCTTGTAACCGTTAAATTATCATTTATAAATATATATAACAGAGAAAGATATATAATATTGCCGGGATTTTATGAAAAAATAAAGATATCAAGACACAATCAGAGACCACGTTGTACAACTATACGCACAATAAATAACAAGCGGAACATTCAAATCTATAAATTTTCCTACTGAACGGCATTAGCTAATAATTCGCTCGTATACCCTGAAGATATTGTCAAATTCATTCAAATCGGCGAATTACCAATTGTGGAGGTCGTATACATATATTCCCCCAAACAAGGTGAGACCTATGGTCTATAAAACATCAAATTTATAAGGATACTGCCTAGAAATAAATATCGAAGAGAAATAATTGATATGTAGAAAGAAATATAAGATTTCACCACCTACATCGATTTAATGAACCCAGTATTGTTTCACAACACTTAACACGCCAAAATGATCAAACTAATACAAAATCGAATACCGGAGATAGATAAGGTAGTAAAAACATATTGATACTAATTCATTGTGGATTAGATATTGGCAATACTATAGTATTCCTGATAACCTGCGAATAAAACTTGAGGGCGAATCCTGATATTCCTGCCTAGAACTTTGTTATCCATTAAGAATGTAATGCTTATTTTTGTAATTTTATTGGGGTGTAAAAGTGTTGACCGAAGAAAAGTTTGTTATATTAAACGCGAAAGCGCCTCATTTTCAAAATATGCTCACGGTCAACGCTTTTACAACCCTATAAAATTACTTTAAATGAAGCTTTCCATAATTAAAAAAAAAAATTTGCTACGATCATGAAAACACGATTTCTATCTAGTTTTTCTTTTATTTACCAGGTCACTTTATTGTGCAAGCTTTGGTCATTATGAATGTAACATTTCATTTTGAAGGTAAATTTTAGAATGACGCAGATTGCTGTTAGCCATTGCAATGCAATGTATTATAATGATACATACATGTATTGTATTGATTCATTTATATCATACTTTTCAAAAACATGAAATGAAATACCTTTCTTTTGTTATTCTATTCACATCTAGCTCCATTTTGGCATATTGATTTAAATTCAATTGTTTAAATGTTCTCCATGGGAACACTTGAAGGACAGAACTCGAAAGTAGTCTATAAGCCAACTTTCGAGCTATGCCCTTCACCGGAAAAGTTCGTCATGTATGCGCACCGTTAAGGTATACAACCACTAATTCGGGCCCGGTCAGAAAGAACATTACAAGAAAGTAATACATAAAAAAATTATGTTAAACCAAATAGTTCCTCCGCATAGCTGTATCCGTTTGTCAATAGTTATAATATTTGGGCAGTTTTGGTATCAAATGAAAGCTTAGGGACTTTGAATCACTGTACAACCCTTGTTGAAAGAATTTTGTTAATAATAAAAAAGTATACACCATTACAATAGGAGGGAACTTTTGCCCGGTTGTTCAGATCAAAAGTACTTGTTTTTGTACTTTTTAAATTCCGGGAAACCAGTACGCCCTAATATGCAATTAAAGGTATATTGAATTTTTCAGCAGAATTCAGGATAAGGTACAGTTTTGACATGAAATGGCTGCCACTTTATTTGAACTTAAAACACAAAGTAGCCCGTAATTCATTATCAGATAGAGGGTTCTCCCGTGTCCATGTGTTATTAAAACTCATCATGTGTCTTCGTGCTCGTCATTACCCCGTCCCGAATTATTCTGCTCCATTTTTTAGTTTGCTGAAATGACTGCTCATAAAAAAAAACAGTTTTTATTGATGGATCCATTAAATGATGGAGCTAGAGAAGCGTCTGCTCCAATCTTTTCATACCACAGAAGCAAGCGAAATAGTGTTGATACTGCAGTTTATTGCTAAAATAAAATGTATTATTTGTCGTAACTATATCTGTTTAGTCTTAAGGCAATCAAGAATGCAAACATTAATAATCCATTAATGATCTTCGTGTTATTTGTACTTTTATTTTTTTTATTTACAAAGACATAGCTCTGTAATGGTTGTCATGCCTATCAACGGAAGCTAATTTATGGACCCGGATGTCAAAACTACATAAAATGGTGCAACACATCCTACCTTATATTAAAGATCATGTTTTAATTTGAAGTGAAATGTTGGAGTAAACTTGTTAGTAAAAAGTTACATGAATTTTGCTATTAAATAAAATATTAACCTAGTTGACAAGATACAAATCCAATACACACGAATGAAGTTTGTTATCTAAACCACTTTCAACTGAAAGACATTTTTGTACAGTGGTGAAAATGTACAAAGGTGATTAATACTGAAATAATTTTTAGCGTTTTTATTCAATTTTCAACTTCCACGAAACTGGTGTATGGTTCTCAAATCTGTATGAAGGAATACAGTATGAGTAAAGTTAGAATTTTTTGCTGGAAGTAAAAAAACAATTACCGTTTGCATAGTCGTATAATGTCGTACATGTATATGTTGCAGTCAAATTAGGGGAATAAAACAAATTCATGTTTCCAGTAAAATAAAACTGTATGGAGCTAACAGGGGGAAGTAATTATCGCTACTTTTAAGAGATTTTCGTGAGATTAATATTTTGTTCATTGAAATATAATACGCAACTGCAAACACACCCAATATAATTAAAACAAATAAGAAACTTTCACCCTATACACAAGCAGCTCCGGAAGGATACATCGTAACGATAGCCGTCATGATTTTGGATAAACATTAAGATAGATATCATTCAGCTTTTATAAAATTAAGTCATTCCGGTTTCAGTCTCAACAGAAAATATCAATTTGCTCTAATTTGTCAGCACGAAAGCTTCCTAAAACATTTATCATATGACTACTAAATCCCAAGTATGATTGATATAGTTGCCACTGGATGTTTTACAAACAATAATTATGTTAGTGTTATAGGAATATGTGCAGGTCGTACTAAATTGATGTAAATGCCAGAGGGAAACGTGCTGTTCCACGACTATTATTTGATACAGAATCGATGATATCCAGACATACCCTTGAGATATACATGTGCATTGTCCTGTATATTTTGATTCTATCTAGTTTGTAATTCAATATCATTTCGAACCATTTAAATAATTGCATGTTGTTTGTACATGTACATGTACTTTTATTAAAGTATAATAAAGGACAAATATAAATAATTGGGTATATTATAAAGGAACATTACCATCTACTTATAAATCTAATTTATCAATTGAAGACTTGGATCATATTATATGTCATTAATTATATTCGCTATGATAGTACAGTTATAAATAAATGAATATTTGATTTTCAATGTTAACTTCAAACTATTGTAGTAAAGTCATCAACACATATTGTAGGTCAATCTAACAAAAAATGATATTAAATTATTAAATAATATGCAAATTGATAATATTTGAATTACCGATATTGCATCCAAAAAATCGTATCAAAAAGTTAAATCACAACGGAAAATTCATATAATCAAATGGCAAAATCAAAAGCTCAAACTCGCCAAACGAATGCTTATGGATAACAACTATCAAATTCCTGACTTGATTTCTGAAGGGTGGCACTACGTTATAACGGACCAGACCACCGATGATTGGTCCAAAGGAGAAATTTATCTCACCTAATGGATGTTGTTGGATTTTAGATTGTTGGAGAAAACGTTCTAGAACTACTCCGTTTAAGCACATTTATACTAACATAAGGAAGTTTGCTGCTCACTTTCAAAATAAATAGCTTTCCATAACATTAGTATATATTGATAGGGGATCAATTGAGGAATAAAAAAAAGCAAACAAAATATAGGGGTCAACGTGCTTGTTTTTGAGATATTAGCCATTGAAATTTTGGCGGGAAAATGACCTGTCTTGAATTTTTATGGCTTTTTCATTGACCAGTTGCTCAAAAATTATTAAAAAATTAATAAGATTTTATGAGACTTTTACAAATGCCTTATAATTATACATGTAAAAGATTTGTAAAAAGAAAAAAGGGGGTCCATGGGCAAATTTTTTTAAGGCATTCAAATGGATAAATCCAGAGGATTTCGAAAATCTGACAAAAATTCAAAAACATGACAAGCAAACATCCTTCAAGATCAAATGGTATATACCAATCCGCTATCTAGTTGGTAGTGACGCCATGATTATTTTACATCATTTGAACATAAATTCATCTACCAACAACATATGTTTTTTAAGAAAAATCTATGGAGTAGTTATTTACGATTTTATGATTCAATACAATTTTAAGAATGTTTTTCGCTTTTTTATGTGCATTCTATACGAATATTCACCTATCTTGAGATAAATGCATTATTTTTTATAGTATCAGTTATCTTTCGAAATAGAGCCAAAGTGGTATGCAAAATTATACAGAATTTTTTTTTAACAATTTGCTGACTAAATGAATTGTTCTGATGCTTTTTTTTCTGAACAAAAGAAGACCATAGAGTTATTTCCACTTTTGAGGATGGTTAACTTAAATCTACGATGGGCAAAATAGAGTTGTGTTGTGCAAAACCAACATGGCTGAAAAGTAATGTCCATAAATAGGCTTCCACAGGAAAAAACAGTACATGATTGACCATCCAGAATCATACATTTAATTTTGAAACCGGACAGAATTCCTCAAATACCGGTTTGTGAGTAATTTACAACCTCCAGTGCACTTTACAGACAATAGAGGAGCGTTTAACATCGTGTAGAGTATTTATTGTTTATTTAACAATCTTATTTGAGAATGAAATGAAATTTTGAAAATTGAACATCTTATGTATTGGTGTTGACGTTAAATGATTTTACATCGGTTTTACCCATTTTGACTGAGGACAATTCAAATTTGATTACTTAAAGTGACAATTTTATTTACGCTGTTAGTGCATTGAATTTGATATTTCACAGACTCTCCTCTCCATTTTTAACAACTGCAATGACAAAACTTGATTTAATAACTGTAGTCTCATATTTGTCAGTAATTTTATTATTCTAGTAGACCGTTTCTTGCACGCATCATTTTTCATATTCACTTCATAGAATATATATCATATGAGAATAAACTGCCATTCCAAAAGTACATTGTCATTCGACATACAGACACATTTGCAAGTTTATCAATACCAAAAACAATACTAACAGAATTTTCTTTCGATAATGAAAAAAAATCGTGATATGCTAGAACACCTCGGGTGTAAATCATTTATTTTGCTACACAATTTTATTCTATATTTAGTATTCTGTCCCAACTGTTAGAATTTCATCTAGACTGAATTTATAATATCTGTTTTAATTTTGCTATAGAAGACAGTACAAAGGCAGTTCAACTTAATTATCAAAGCCAGAAAGAAGCAATATCCAATTATTCAATGTATTATTTCTTTCTTTTCAGAGCTTGTAATTATTTCATGTAGACATTCTAAATCCATTTGAATCATCGTCTCAGTTGTAATCAAATGTATCAGGAGATAGTCGTAAATTGGTCACATTTGATGCGCTTTAATAAAACTTGTATCGTTAAAATTGATAAAAAAAAAACCCACCAATATTTGACATACGAGACTGACTTTTATCATGTTATATATTTTTTTGTAAATAAAATGAAACAACAGAGGCCAATTCTTAAAAATAAATTCTCCACGGAACCTTTTTAACATTTTGCGTAAACATGTATGTTGATTTGGTTAATAAGTGATTCTCGTTTCTCGTTTTTATAAGATTAGACCGTTTGTTTAACAAAAGTCATATTTTGGCCCATTATAGCTTCTGCATATTTGGTATGAGCGTGTTGAAGGCCGTACTTTGACCCTTAATGGTTAACTTTTAACACATTGTGGCTTGGATGGAGAGTTATCTCATTGGCACGCATACCACATCTTCTTATATCTATAATATTACAACCAGAATATTTGTGTTGACCGGAAACATTTTGGGCCAAATTTTTGTCTTGTTGGGAATTTTTGATGGAGCGATTTGTTGTGAATTCAAATTAATGATGATAGTTTTCCCAAAAAACTGGGAAACATGGATAAAAAAAAACAATAATCATGGTTTTAAATCGTGATTACGCATACTGACAGGATTTAATAGACGATTTCATTCACATTGACTAGTTTGTAGACTTTTTGGCATTCTATTTTTGTTGCTGAACGTTTAAGACTATCTGTTATTATAGTTAACAAGTATGACTGAAAAACACTTTTGTTAAGTAGCCAGCCAAAGGCCGCCTCCGGTGCATTATGATCTCGCTGTGTTCAATACCCATTGGTGACCTTGAGCTGTTATTTACTCTTTGGCCAGGATGTTGTCTCATTTTCATTATCAAATTTGTTCCATCGACGTAGTCCGTTTTATGCTTTAAGTTTATTTAATTTTATGTTAGCGGTAAACGTCTTATACTGACCGCTAGACTTTAAACTAGTTGTTTTCTAAACGATTGCAATTTGCTTTAATTAGCCTTTTATAATTCAACACTTCTAATTTTTTAATATTCTACTTGCATGTATATAGATACAAGAAGATGTGGTATGAGTGCAAATGACACACATCTCCATTCAAATCACAATGTGTAAAAAGTAAACAGTCATTGGTCAAAGTAAGGCCTTCAACACGGAGCCTTGGTTTAAACTGAACAGCAAGATATGAAGGGTCCAAAAATGGCATTGAAGTGTAAAACAATTCAACCAATGCATGATCCACACATTTAAATTGATAAGAAAATTAAGAAAAGCAAGTATTTTCATGGAAAGCTTAAATAATAATAAAGTAAACTATACAAATAAGTATTGGACAAAACACTAAATTTTGAAGAAGAAAATAATCATTGTGATTTTCCCCGATTATTTTTGCTATTTATAGGCTCTTGCTATTTGTAGGCTCTCTCCATCTCATATTTGGTTTCTTCCTAAGACACTACCAAATGTGCAAACAGCTTCCTATGAACTAGTTGAATGAGTCTTTAATAGTGTGAATTTATGTGGTTTTTTTTGTTATTCAACTAGTCGAGGCAAAACGTTACAGGATTGATGACATATATAGCTAAATGATAAAGCGCTTGTCCCTTGTCTATTGAATTGTGAATGTCCGTTTTGGTTTAAATTCGTAGTGTCGTTAGGTTGTTATTTCATTGACTTCTTTTCATTATTTATATAATCGTATAAACGAGATAAAGTCTTTACAATTATATATATATGTGATATTATACTTATAGTGTTGTATCGATACTCCGGTAATATTGACCGAAATTGGCACTTAAAAAATGGAGAAACATTATGGTTTTATTTTTGTAAAAGTCGAAGTCGGCTTAAAGATTAAATTCTATGGGACATCACACTCAATGACAGTAAATGAATAAATATAATTGTTTTAATGATTAATTTCAGATGGATTAAACTACTAGCCATATTTCTTACAATAAATAAGTTTGAAGTGTTGTCATTACACCTGTAGTTTGTTGGCATGTGCTTGAATATATTTGTTCAAATGTTGTCATAGAAAAAAAAAAAAGCAAAAATATTGAACTCCGAGGAAAATTCAAAACGGAAAGTCCGTCATCAAATGGAAAAATCAAAAGCTAAAACAAATCGAACGAATAGATAACAACTGTCATATTCCAGACATGTAGTTTGAAGCAACAATTTTAATCGATAACAGTTTCATTGTATGCCCGATACGTTTAGGTTGCACCAATTTCTAAAACATATGAATTTAAAGAAACAGAAACAAATCCTCACCTTAAAATGTCGAATAGATTTAAAGAATCTGCATCCATCCTCTCTGAACTAAACTACTCCCATGGTAAACGTTTGTTTTGTGATGTCACACAATATTTTACTTTTCTTATCGTCTGTCGCATGCTGTCCTAAAAGACGTTAACCAATAATGTCACGCCTATAGTATAACAAAATTTGATTTCCTTTGGAGATAGTGAAATAAGCAAAGAACTCGTGAACGCCGTAATGTCCCTTCTACCCTTTTATTCATTTAATACACGTCTATCAAATAATACACTACTGTTGATAATGGTATCATTAAAGTATTCATTTACTTATCTAATTTCATATTCATACTGGTCAAGATTTGGTATGTTGAAAGGTCACAAACGGAATGACATTAACTAACCTCATTATAGTTATACGACGAATAGGTTATAAGACATCCCGTAGTCGTTTGATACAAAAATACTTGATTGTAGCATGGGAAAATTCAGCAATAAGTTATGTTTGGCAAATTAAAATTTTATTTTAGAAAGACGAAGAACTTCTCGTTGTCATCACTATTATTTATGAAAAGAAGTCAACGTTCTGATGCAAACTCTTTTAATTTTCTTATTTGCAGAATTATTATAGTCGCACAAACGTTTTTCATTGAAATACCAACTTACAACAATTTGCATTAATACTCAAAACTCCTGGTTTATGTTAAGACTGTGGACGGTTTCTGTTGTAACTGTAATATTAAATAAAGTCCACATATGAAACTTCAAATTGAAAAAAAAAATGATGCATATATTTTTTTATAACTAAATGGCTAGTTTTTATTATAAAGCTTATATACATATACTTTTTTTCTCAAGGAAATTCTATAATTTGTCCAAATTTCCTTTTTTTTTTAATTGTTTGCTTCCAACAAACAATTCGAAGATATGTTTTCCGTATACAGTGAACTCAGCGTAACCTTTCCCGTAAAAATCGCAATACGCAAGGGTCTGCTCATTGATATAAAATAGCATCTTATTGTACATGTTATACACGTTCTTAATATCCATGCTTCTTTGTTGACTGTTTACTAAGGCGATAATCGGTAAACTATGGCTTTAAAACACGACAATAGACAACTTTCGAGTTCGATGCATTTCCGTCAAAAACTCTGGTTTTAGTGAACGTCATTTGTGCGTAATAGGGGCGTCGTCACTTCCGTTTCAATGTTGAGCGAGTGGTTGGAAAACTATAATTCTATATTGTACGAATTATTCAGCAAATTAAATTCTCAAAGTTGACAATCAGCACTGCTGTCATTAGGGAATTGTCATTAAGTACCTACAGAACAACCATTATTTCTAGTTTATCCTGCACAACGACGATCACTAAGACGCTTGATGAACGTAAATAGTGCAGGGATACAGGCGATCCCCTCTATCTGGTAAATGACGTCATAAAGGCGCGCATAATTGACGAGTTTTTGCCGGTGACGGATGAACTCGAAAGTGGTCTATTAAATAGCTGCCATATTTTCACACCATAACAGACCGAGAGAAATTTTTTTCACGATTATACGATATGAATGCGTAAAAATGATAAAATCGTGCACAGAAGTTTATGATATACATGTATACATGCGCTGGTTCAAGAATCAAATAAGCATTATTTGTCACCAGTCACTGGTCTCATATGCTCTTAAGGACACAACAACTACACAAACATGGCCGCTGTCGTGCTTTGGATACTAGTGAAAAAGAAAAATTACATATACTTCTCAAATCTGAAGAAAATTGAAATCAATGTTTAAAATTCATAATCAGGTTAACAACATCAATATTTTGTTAAACTGTCCCGACAAAAGGATATATGCGATATACATACATATAAAATATCATTTTATTTTCATTTATCTTATACGATGGATATCAATGTAGAAAATTCAAAGCATCAAAGATGAATCCCACTTAAAATATAGTTTCATGTTTTGGCCTTGTATAGTTAAGTAAGACCATGGAAGGAATGTAAAGACAATGATGTATAAAAGCATGCCTGGTAGCGCTTATGAAAAATGATTACGGAATCTACAGTTCACATCAGATTAATATCTTTTATAAAAACTCCCACTGTTTTTTAGTTTATATTTGCAATATAGCTTGACATTTATCAAAATGGATTAAGATCTGATTGCAAAAATTTTATCCATTTCAAGAAAACCATTTTTTTTTTTGGTGCAAATGTTACTATTTTCATTAACACTTCACATTGAACTTTGACCTACAAATCGATATGCATCTCCGTCTTCCCTATATATTTTACTTGATCAAAAAGGGGAGAAAACATGGGTTATCTATTAGGTGTCAATTAGATTTATTTAACAAATTAGTGAAACCGGTCTTATTGTACGGTTGTGAAAATTGGGGGTTTGGGAATAACGACATTCTGGAGAGATTTCAATTAAATTTCTGTAATCTTCTTCTGCACCTAAAGTCTTCTACCCCAAATTTTGTAATATATGGTGAACTTGGACGATATCCCATCTATTTATATATTAAAGTCCGTATGGTTTCATTTTGGGTGAAATTAGTATGTGGTAAACTGACTAAATTATCAGCGACCATTTATAAACTACTGTTTAAGCTGTCAATGAAAATGATGTAAAGTTTAGTTGGTTGAACCATGTTGAATCCACTCATGTTGAATCCATTTTTAATGAAACGGGATTATCTTTTGTGTGATTATCTGACACATGTATTAGTGACAATCGAAACATCCCTCCAAGATCAGTTTCAAGAAACATGGTTTTTCAAATGTGCAAGCATGTTCGAAGACATTAAATTATCGAATTTTTAAGGATACTTTTGGGTTTGAGGACAATTTTGATATTTTAGAATTTCGAGATATTTATACTTTATGCAAATTTAGAACCATCAACCATAAATTATCCATTGAGATAGGGAGATGGACAAATATTCAGAGAGATAGATGAAATTGTAAATTATGTTACTCTAAAGATCTTGGAGATGAGTATCATTATACATGTATTATGATGTACACAGAGATGTCAGTAAAAAGAAACACATGTATTGATAAAAATATGTAAATCGTCCAAATATAATTATGTTTAAGAAAATTATGAATTTAAATATAAAATCTAAATTGAGAAAGCTGTGTACTTTCATTAAATTTATAAATTCCCATGTGTGCCCTCCTGGCTAAATACTATCAGTATAATTGTAAATAGTGTACATCTTTTGCTCTGTGTATTCATGTATTTATGTCTGTATTATTGATGTCATGTAGTGTCTGTATACCATTGCAATTGCAAAGGTTTGACCGAATAAAGATATATACTTGTATAAGCTTCATTTCAATCAAGCAATTGAATCTCGAGCTTCCATCCCGGGAAATTAACGTGTTCCAAAAGTTTCAGTTTTTAGTAACAGTAAGCTTGAATAAAAACAATGGGCGTATTCCTATTCCCTATATATATATATCTTCGATTTCCGTCTATCCCTTGTTCAGTACATCATAAAAGGAAACTCAATTTACTATCCAGAAACCATTTTAATTTCATTTTTGTTTACTGTGACCTATTGCCCCATTGTAAAGTCCTCTCCTTCCCATGGCTTCCGTCTGTAAATGTTCTATTCTAATCAAGCCAGATTATCCCAACTTACCACCCTTAATCCATGTGCTTAGGACAAAAAGACGGACAAACAGACAAAAAAAATAAGGAAATTGTATTCTGGGATAAAAACATAACAATTTGAACTTTGAGTACTCGCATTTACTGTTTAAGCTTGTTCAAAGCCATTTTCAACTTATAAATAGATCATGCTTCCCATACTGAATAATCAATCAGTTCTAGGCAATAAAAATTAATTCGATAACAGCAGACTGTAAAATGCTACAGGCTCTATATAACTATTAGTATAATTGCATTATGCCTCTTGTATGCATCATATGTTTTAGGGAATTTATTGTTCTGTTCGTCTGCCAGCCAGAAAACTGTTATAAAAATAAATATCCTGCAGCCTTAATATATTTCGACCAGTTGTGTGCACACATCTTGTATATCTTGCTAATAAAGTTTTTAAATTATGTCAGTAAAAACTGAATCGGATTCCAGTAGGGAATTATGTTCCTTGTGATTCGAATTCCAGTGGAGGATTACGTTCCGTGTAAATCGGATTCCCATGGAGGATTACTTTCTGTGTGAATCGGTTTCCTATTGAGGATCATATTCCGTGTTCTAATTCATAACCTCAACCGAACATATTTGCATTTATCAATATAATACAAAACTCTCACTTGGGAGTAGCAACTTGCAAAAATCAAGTGCATTTTCGAAAACCTCTAGAACACTTGACTGCAACGACTCGAATGACTTGAATTACTATCAAACCACCCGTGCATGAAATTCTACCCGCATTCCTTATATATCCAATCAAACAGACCTTTCTATAAAAAGCATAAACACGTGTACCTTACCAAACACAACAAACTTGCCTCGATACATGTATATGTACAACGTTGCTAAATATAACTATCGTGTTGCGGTCTTGTGTAATTGTTTCTCGGTATCCGGATCCCTTCGCGAGTTTCAGGTTGAGATACCCGGTGTACCGATAAATGGACATGCAAAACTGCTTCCGGTCTACACCAGAATGGCACGACAGTGAACCATATCCAGAAATCAACGGCACTTTGCTTATTTGAATATTATACAAAGAAATCGGATACGGGTCACGGAAATTATATTAAAATGATAGGAAATTTTGAAAAAATGTCTGTTTTAATTTTAATTTGAGTGATAGACAGGTTGCCGGGGCAGAAAATAGATATACACAACAATATACACCATTTAAACGAAACATAATGACTGTTGTTGCAAATATCAAGGTTCCTGAGCTATTTTAAAAATCGAAGCGAGAGGCTTTTAACATTGCAGTGTAAAACACAGGCTAAAATGGCTGAAACGTCAAAGGAGTAGGTCCGGTAAGGGCCGATTTTGGCCTCAAATTTAAAGTTCATCTGACGAAAGATTTTAGTGTTTATTGTAGTTGATTCAATAAGTATATGTAAAAGATTTTACTTGATTTACTCATTAAAAACGCCCCGATTCTAGATTAAATATGAAAAATCAATCAAATATGCCAAAAAATGTCACTTTTCGGATAGTTTTTGTCAAAAATGAAAGTGGCCGCATCCGTGTTCATCCCCAACCTTTATATATGTTTTGTATTATCACCAAATACAACTTACATTTCCATATTAAGAATGAACACGAATGCGGCCACTTTCATTTAGGACGGAAACCGTCTACAATATAACTAAAATGCTAAAATTGTGAAGATTTCAGTAATTTAGCATGACTTAATGATGCTAGTACCTGATATATGTGCATTATATTGTCAAACACAGCTCATATTCATTTAGCAGAACCATTCTACTGTCCAATTAATAACAAGAAGTATATCTTTTAACAATTTTGTAAAACTGCTATATTTTGGGGCCAAAAAGGGGTCTTACTGAACCTACTCCTTTGCAAACTTCGTGTTGAAAATTGGCATACCAAGGTCATTAGAAAAACAGGTTGCCGGGGTGAAATTTGAAACTTGAATGTCCAAAGAATAAGCAAGTTCAAACCTTGTATTTGTAGTCGTTGAACTCTAGGTTCCAACGTAAAGTTAAAATGCCCCTGTTTCAAGAAGAATAAACTCACCTAAACTCGAAAAATTCACTAAATTCGCGTTCATTGTTTTGATTTTGACCGCCTGACAACTTTACGGAAATATCAGAGTGATTGTAAATTAGTACTCTTTGACGGACAACTTATAATATCCGTGTTTTAAAGATTTTAATTATATCAAGTCTATCAAACCAGTCCAGTTCAAACTATTATAACGTGGTACAAATTCTCATTTACATATTATGAATATTAATTAGCAATAGCACTCCTAATTTCTGGCTATGACATAATTACAATGTGTAATTTGCAGTACGATCGATCAATATTGTAGAAAAAAAAAGCTTCATTAAGATTAAGACGGGGGAAATGATTGACAGGCGTTTTTGTTTTAAAGATTAAACTAGAATCACAACTTTAAAAATTCGACTAGTACTGTCTATTAGCGATAAACAAAGTGGATTTTTATAGTTGAAACTGACAATAACGGCACTTTTGAAATATATATGTAAGATTTTTACTGTTGTGTTTACATAACTGACATCTTAAGACTAATTAATTAAAAATTATTAATGTAAATGTTATATTTAAAACATGATTAAGACACATTTCTTTGATCCTACTTTGTGTATAAATTGGTTAATGTATATTCACAGCTGAAACTTTACTTATACTGCAAAGTTCAATCATACTTTTAACATTTTACTACGATTCGAAGGCATCATTGAATGTATTCATGGAGGCGTCGAGTGGCGTTTTATATAAACTGTTTTCTTTTATGTTAAAAAAAAGACATACTCATAAAATCTTAGAATCAGAATTAGATGAGTTTGATTTTAATAGTCCAAATGCACGAGCTTGTAAAATCATATAATTGAAAACAGTGCATGGGACTTGCATAAATAAACAATCATTTTATTTGGTATTGTGATATTCTTATATGGGCGTTTTTCAATAAAAGCGTAAATTTCAGACCTAACAAAAATGGAAAATCAACTTGTCTAAAATTTAATTTCAAGAGTTATTTTGAATACCTCTATTATAGACCTGTTTGTAAACAAAAAGTGCAATCTTAAATATTCTTTAAAATGATATTATTTTCATAATTTGTGTACTTTTCGTAGGGGACAAAACTTCTTCTAAACACACATATTTTTTGCAATTTTAAATGTTTCCTATAGACATTCCAGTTTGTTTACTTTAAATACGAGAAAAATATCATTTTTTTTCTGAATTAGAAAATCATTTTTATCGATAAAGATTAGACAGTACTTCACATATGAAGCTTCAACTCGTGTTACGTAGTGGACAAAACCGTTTCGTAGTGGACAAAAAGGTTTCGTAGTTGACATCAACCCTATAATATGTTAATAAAAACATAATAAAAATTACATGAAACTAACCCTTGTTATTTGTTTTGCACGAATATAATTGAAAAAAGATTTAAAAAAGACTCCATAGTAGTGGTAGTGTCCACTACGAAACGTTTTTCTCCCATACTTGTTTCGTAGGGGACCGTTTCGTAAGGGACGTATTCGCATGCTTTATTTTTTCCTCACAATCCCTATATTGCAATAGTAACAAGACTGATTGTATTCATCAAAGCATTTATCAAGCTGTACACTGATATTTTTTTCAGAATTTTAAAACCAGATACTGAAGGAGATTTGACCCGTTTCGTAGGGGACATTATCAAAAATACGGTATCACTCTGGTCCATTTGTTGGCTCAATTTTTCTTACCAACAATTTAATTGCCGTTATAAAAGCATCACTTCTTTTGTAAGACCCTAAATTGAATGTTTATATCTCTTGCAAACAAAAATTATATTGATTTTATAAAACTGTTTATTGGCAAATTTTAATGACTTCGTTTCGTAGTGGACAATTTGCGAGGGACACACCTTCTGAAATTAAATAAATTAATAGTTATCCCACAAGGACGCGGTGTGTCAGTGTAAGATCACCCCGATGGCCGGAGGCCAGAGGGTGATCTAACACTGACACACCAAGTCCGACTGGGATAACTATTTTACATCCCAGCTGTTTTAGATCAGATGAAAAACCATTTATAATTCATAAAATCTAGTTTAAAACGCCACACAACCATAACAATATACTTTATATATTACTATACGATGTATACCCTTTTTGACCCCCAAACACGATGAGTAGATATCAAACAATATCAACTCGCCCCACTTGCCAATCGGCCCACACTATATCGCCACTTTATAAAAATATCGTCCCACTCTTGTTTACCGACTTGCCCCACTTTGAAAAAGTGTAAAATCAAATTGAACAATCAATCTGAAAACTCACTAATTAACGAAAAAGGTTAAAAACCCACTGAATAAAGGTCTGACAACTCATCCCACTTATAAAAATATCTTGCTTCCTTTAAGTATGTCAAATTACTATCTTTCGTATCCAGTCGTCCTGGTGTAGTGGTATGTGTCGTGGCTTTATATGCTAAAGGTCTTGAGTTCGAATCCCAGCATATACACTGGATTTTTTCTACGTGAATTTTTTTTCCGTATAATTAATTATAAGTTTTATAGCGGATTTGACATTCCCGCCAAAATGTTACAGAACAAAGCTGCATGCATAACAAAGAATACTAGGGTGATCTGGTAGGGGTGATCCGGCTCAGATCACCCCTGTTAGAACAAAGGATCTGGGGTGTAACTATATTGAAAGCTGTTTATTAGAATATGTTGGCTCTGAACATACTTTTGAATTATTAAAGAACTTATGTAAAGTAAAAAAAAACATTAATTTCTTCATTTTTTTACGATATTTTAGAGTATGAATGTTGAACAGGCGGTCTATGGACATGCCATTTTGGTTGTTTTGGACCATTCAGGAGTCAATATCTTATCAATCCCTCTAAAAAATAAACTGTTTCTTTGCTTAAAAATGTTAAATCTAATTCAATGTACTGACTGCACAAACAAATTACTTGCAAAGATCAAACACATTTTTTTTCAAGTGGCTAGGACAAGAAAATACGTTTTTATTGAAAAACGCCCATATATAATTGAATTGTTAAGTGCAATAAAGAAGTAGTGTCAACAACATAATGATCCCTTAAAATTCAAAAGGAAGATCCGTTTATAATGAATAAGAACAGAGTATATATAAAGTCGACAGTGATGAATGAAGTTAAAGAATTCAACGAACCATCAAAAACTCATTTAACGAAGGAGACAATGTCAATTCTTCGGTATACGTTACTGATTAGTTCAGACAAACATGAAATTAAGTTCTTATTGAACTTTACTTTATTTATTCATTCTCGTAATTTTTCTCCGATACTAATACGATAGTAGGCTGTTAGCAAATGTTATATTACTGGACAAATAAAAAAAAAAGACTTCATGAAGAGTGCTCACACATACACACATTTACATGCACACTACTTATACAGATATTGGAATCGTAAAACCAATTACCATTATTAAGTTCACCTTATCATATTAATTTAGAATTTTTATTAATTTTTGTTTTAAAGAATTTTCATCAATTTAAGACTTCTATTTCCAAACTCTAAACGAATACACAAAAGCACAGGGGTTCTCTTAAAAATAAGCTCCGATTGTCAGTACATGATACTAGGCTCCCTTCGCCGATTGTCAGTACATGATACAAGGCTCCCTACGCCGATTGTCAGTACATGATACAAGGCTCCCTACGCCGATTGTCAGTACATGATACAAGACTCCCTACGCCGATTGTCAGTACATGATACTAGGCTCCCTACGCCGATTGTCAGAACATGATACTAGGCTCCCTACGCCGATTGTCAGTACCTGATACTAGGCTCCCTACGCCGATTGTCAGTACATGATACAAGACTCCCTACGCCGATTGTCAGTACATGATACTAGGCTCCCTACGCCGATTGTCAGTACATGATACAAGACTCCCTACGCCGATTGTCAGTACATGATACTAGGCTCCCTACGTCGATTGTCAGTACATGATACAAGACTCCCTACGCCGATTGTCAGTACATGATACTAGGCTCCCTACGCCGATTGTCAGTACACGATACTAGGCTCCCTACGCCGATTGTCAGTACATGATGCAAGACTCCCTACGCCGATTGTCAGTACATGATACTAGGCTCCCTACGCTGATTGTCAGTACATGATACTAGGCTCCTTACGCCGATTGTCAGTACATGATACTAGGCTCCCTACGAGACTAACAATTATGGAAACGAAATCGAAAAACAGGTTAGAAATCAATGGATAAATTCAGAAAACAACTTATTGAAACTATCCGTTCAAAATGCAACAACCAATAAAAAAAAAGGACAGATCTTACCTTATTTTTGGAGATGATGGTATTTATAGCAAACAAGTTTTCAAAGTTACGATCGAGGTACCGTCTAAATACCACGGATACTAAAAAACCTCCATACCAAGATTAGACAACGGTTGTTTGAGAGCACACGACGAGTTATGGTTACCATTGTGAATAACCAGCATAATTATAGATTCGAACATATCAATGGTTAACACAGTTAAATTTCGTGTGTTAAGATTGATATTGGTGTTTGAATATGTCCAGTGTCAAATATTTCATGCATATTTACCTTAAGAAAATTTCCCATTGTTCTATAAAATCCTGCCTTTTGTTATCATCGATATCCATGCAAGTGAAAAGCAGTTGCATCCAAGTTGAACACCATTTCATTATAAATTACTCGAATATATGGTCTTACATGTATATGATAATGAATTAAAATGACTTCACTATAGCACACACTAAATCCTGCATGAAGTGTTTGTAAAAGCAAATTGAATGCCTCTTTTATTTGTTCATGAAAAATCCTGTGATAGCCGATTTATAACAAACTCTGAAGAAAGTCAACTGAACCAAATTGAATGATAAAATGCACGTAAATTCGTTTAAGAAAAAAGAAAAATCACCCGAAGAGATTCAAATTGCAGTTTCATACCAGACACTTATAAATTTATGATGAGATATAATGAATATGCCTGTTTTGATCGACTATCAGTGCTATGCATATCCTCTTAGGTCATTCTTTACCGCGATAACATTTCCCAGATTCTTACTCAATTTACAATCTCGTTACCAAAATCAAAAGCGTTAGTTTATTAATTAAACGAGAAGATTAAAGAGAAAGGGTGTCATTAAAAATTATAATACCTGTATGTATAAATACAGTAGCAGCGTTGTAACGTGTAAGTACTATCAATTACAAAACATTACTATACAATTTAAAAATTATGTGAATATAGATATAGAGGCCTGACAACTTACATAACCAGAACATTAAGTTTAGTGATTATTATAGGTAACTACTGACCAAGTTGCCGACAGGAACACGAACCGAACACGTGTAGGGGTTCAACTATATTTTTTAGATCTATAACCTCACCTTTTCAATCTGTATCAGTATGTGCTTTTTTTTTAAATTGATTATATAAACTTAATATAACCTTACAGTTATTAAATTCATAATTTTAGTAAAAACAAAAATGCAAATATTTCCACGATGAATTATTGATTTGATAGAACAAAAATCGATGTACAATGCTTTGATTTCAAGTTTTCTGATTCAGTGAAAATAATAACAATGGTGATCTTGAAATCGTCTGGTAAAGAAACATTTGACATATCCAAAATATGGCGAAGGAGCGCCAGTGATTGCAAACGTGGCTAGTCATCTAGTGTTCTCAAAAAGTAGTGGTTCGAAAGTTTTGACCACCATAATTTTGCAATGGACCGACACAATTTTGATATTTTGAAATACAGTTAATAGTAAGGACCAGCTGATTTTTTCAAAAGGCCACCCTATATTGGCAAGAACCCCCAGCACGATGAATTATAGATTCAACATTGCAAATCATAATAGTGTTTTTGTCTTGTGGTTATAAATCCATCATTTTTCTTTCATTTTCTTTTTTAGACAGTTGATAGATTCCTGGAATTTATTAAGATACTTAAGATGTCTAGTACACACGTGTGAAGTCTGAATATGTCTATTAAAGACGTGTGAAGTTTGAAGATGTCTATAAAACACGTGTGAATTCTGAAGATGTAAAGTTTGAAGATGTCTTTTTAACACGTGTGAAATCTGAAGATGTCTACTAAACACGTGTGAAGTCTGAACATGTCTATTAAACACGTTTGAAGTCTGGAGATGTCTATTATACGTGTGAAGTCTGAAGATGTCTATTACACACGTGCGAAGTCTGGAGATGTCTATTAAACACGTTTGAAGTCTGGAGATGTCTATTATACGTGTGAAGTCTGAAGATGTCTATTACACTCGTATGAAGTCTGGAGATGTCTATTAAACACGTTTGAAGTCTGGAGATGTCTATTATACGTGTGAAGTCTGAAGATGTCTATTACACACGTGTGAAGTTTGCAGATGTCTTTTAAACACGTGTGGAGTCTGGAGATGTCTTTTTAACACGTGTGAAGTCTGAAGATGTCTATTAAACACGTGTGAAGTCTGAAGATGTCTGTTACACACGTGTGAAGTCTGGAGATGTCTATTAAACACGTGTGAAGTCTGGAGATGTCTATTAAACACGTGTGAAGTCTGAAGATTTCTATTACACACGTGTGCAGTTTGCAGATGTCTATGAAACACGTGTGAAGTCTGGAGATGTCTATTAAACACGTGTGAAGTCTGAAATCTGAAGATGTCTTTTAAAACACTTGTGAAGTCTGATTATAGATTTCAAGATGTCTATTTTGATAATAATTTCAAAACGTGTTTCATTCTTTGAAAAAGTGTCGAATAGTGTCTACTTTATTGTTTAGTGTTAACTGTACCTTGAAAAAATCCTCCATTGCTCTATCATCTCTTGTAATGAGGCATCATCGTCCCTTATGTCTAAGTCTAAAAAAAAGCTGTCCATCACCATCATACATAAATTACACTGTACTGACCACTACACTGTCGTAACCTGTTATATATCCCTAATACATTTGTTGTACTAGTGTATGTACATAGTAATGTTGTTATGAATATTATCACCTGTCGTGAGTAAGTACATTTATATGTCATGTAAATGACCGGAATAGTATGATATAAGCGTTTTTTGTTGTTGTAATTTTATTATTTTATTGTTTCTGTCAAGACATAGTACTTAATAATCAACCTTTAAAACAGAGGACTAGATAATTCATAGGAATTATAGATGTGGCATTTTTTGCTTTTTTATTTAATCTCACAGTATTACAAATGAACTAATTTAAACATTTGAATATAAAAAAAGAGAAATTTTTAAAATGGTGATTTTTTCGCATCGTTAATTTTGTTTTCTTAGACCGTGATGTTTCGTGCTCGTTTATTGTGAGATCCACCTGACCATATGGAGGGTTTAAAAAAGTTTATTATTTCGGGTTTAAAAAAGTTATTTTTTTCACTTATTTTCAGTGAGCCGGTTCTTCGCAATTAATATATAATCACACGACTTGAAAACCGATATCGGAAATCGGACGATTGACAGTTGGAAAACGACCCAAAAAACGGTTTTTATTATAAAAAAAAACCAACAAAAAACGTCCATTTATAGACTGATTTCAGATATAAAAACTTTGGGTATTTATATCATACGATGGTGTTTTCAGAAATCTGCATATCGCTACTGTGTGAAGTCTAATCAGATGGTTAACCATTAGGATTATAGAGTGTATGCTTAATTTCTATTTTATCTAACTTTGACTTTGATTTAAAGCATGTTTTACATGATGTTGTTAATTAAGATAATTCTACATACATCTGTGTTTTTTTCAATCTGTCATACCGACACTATACCGTAGAGCAGGTCAATCACTTCTTCAGAACTAATTTTTATTTCACGTTATGAAATGTAGCTTTATGAAAAAAATGCGGAGGATTAAGCCAAAGCATTTTTTATCAGTCTAGTGAAGTTATACTTCCATCTCTTGATAAATGAAATATTCTCGCTCCAACAAGCACTTGGGTAAAGCTGGTGACCGTAACTGCATTCACGGTCATCCCAAGATGTGGGATGGAAAATTTGGTCAGTTTTTAAGTGTTTCTATATCATTTTCTTTACAAAGCATACATTGTACATTGGTACGATGTAAATTAATAAAAGATTCACACGGAAATCGCAAATTACTACCGAGAAATGTGTATGAAACAGAAAATTGGATTTAAAAAAATCGCTAAGATGACCGTAAATCGTGATTAAAATATTTTCAAGGTGACCGTAAATCGTGATTAAAATATTTTCAAGATGACCGTAACATATAACAAGGATGCCCTTGATTGGTAAATATGTAAAGGATGACCGTAAATTATTAAAGATTACCGTAACATTTAAAGGATTACCATCAATTCTAAGAAATATCCGTATTTGTATTACCTTTTTGTATCAAATAGTAAATCGTGTTGAAATAAAACGTATGTATAAGACTGCATAATCCTATAGGTAGAAGAAAAGGTACATAGTTCACCATATGTAGCCTCCAAGTACACTCCAAAAGATGTTTTTTTATTTCTGGGATTCCTATTAATATCGTATAATAAATACACCTTTTTAATAATGCCAAAACATGTACACCTATTGACATTATATCGTTTCAACTACCATTGCAAGTGTTCTTTATTTCAGATAAGTACATGTCTTGTCATTATACCACCTGCAAATTCACTGGTCATTTAATGTAGACAGCAACAATAAAATATGTTTAAACTAACAATATACTCTACAAGATATGTTCCAGAAACGCTGGCATTCTGGATTACTATCAAGAAACTGTTCAAGGGTAAGGGGGTTAACTTTTTAGGGGTTATAAAGCTAAAGGACTGTCAGCTGAAAACATACCAGTAAAACCAACTGAATGCAGAATAAATTTTGCAGTTCCATCGGATCCGGTGTTGTCAAGGAAATATTGAATTTTTTGGCATATGTTAAGATTTTAATGTGCTTCCTTTGGAACCATACACATGGGCTCGATTACTGGATATTCATATGTTTAATTAATGGGGTTTTTTCTTCAACTTTTCGTCGTATCGCTGTCAATGTGTATTCAAATTTTAATGTCGTTATCAATAAATATTTAACTATTTACGAGAAATATGAAATCAACTATCATTGTCATAAACTCAAAATACGGCAAATAGTTAAAAAGAAATTGAGTAAATATATTTATATCCGCTAACCGAGCCCCTATTGAGACAAACTCATCAAAAAGCTATGAATATATGGATATTTCATAGAATAGACGGTCATCCTTTTAAAGTTACGGTCATCCTTTACAAATTACGGTCATCTTTTAAACAATTACGGTCACCCTTGTTATGAATCGCTGACCCTGTTACGGTCATCTCGATTATGATTTACGGTCATCTTAGCGATATTTTCAAATCCAATTTCCTGTTTAATACACATTTCTACGTAGTAATTTGTGATTTCCGTGTGAATCTTTTTATAAATATCGTACCAATGTATGCTTTGTAAAGAAAATGATATAAAAACACTTAAACAGACAATACAAATACTGACCAAATTTTTCATCCGACATCTTGGGATGACCGTGAATGCAGTTACAGTCATCAGCGTTACCCCCAGTGAACAAGGAAGTCCATGAAATAAACTACAATGCTACCTGAGGCTTTCCGTAAATTCTCACTCGTACCCAAAAGAAATGCAATAATTAAAAAATACAATGCTACCTCTTCGTAAATTATCTATACTCGTCCTTTCAGTAAAGTCAATGCAATAAAAATACAATGCTACCTCTTCGTAAATGATCTACACTGGTACTCACAAGGAAATCAATGCAATAAAAACAATGCTGCCAGTCCGTAAATGATCTATACTCGTACCACAAGGAATACAATACAATAAACCACAATAGTACCACTTCGTAAATGATCTACACTGTTACTCACAAGGAAATCAATGCAATAAAAACAATGCAACCACTTCGTAAATGATCTACACTCGTACCCATAAAGAATTCAATACAGTAAACTACATTGATACCACTTCTTAAATGATCTACACTCGTACCCATAAAGAATTCAATACAATACACCACAATGCTACCTCTTCATTAATTATCTATACTCGTACTCATAAGGAAATCAATGCAATAAATTACAATGAAACCACTTCGTAAATGATCTATACTGGTACTCACAAGGAAATCAATGCATTAAAAACAATGCAACCACTTCGTAAATGATCTATACTCGTACCCACAAGGAAATCAAGGAATCTATAATAATGCTACCACTTCGTAAATGATCTATACTCGTACCCATAAGAAAATCAATACAATAAATTACAATGCTATCACTTCGTAAATAATATGTACTCTTACCCACAAGGAAATCAATACAATGAATTACAATGCTACCTCTTCGTAATTGATCTATACTCGTACCATAAGGAAGTCAATACATTAAATCACAATGCAACCTCTTCGTAAATGATCTACTAGTATACTGATTCCCATAATAAAATCAATGCAATAAATTGCAATGCTTCCTCTTTGTAAATGATCTATACTCGTACCCACAAGGAAATCAAGGAATCAATAATAATGCTACCACTTCGTAAATGATCTATACTCGTACCCATAAGAAAATCAATACAATAAATTACAATGCTACCTCTTCGTAAATGATCTGTACTCTTACCAACAAGGAAATCAATACAATAAACCACAATGCTACCCTTTCGTAAATGATCTAAACTCGTACCCATAAGAAAATCAATACAATAAATTACAATGCTACCACATCTCAAATGATCTATACTCGTACCACAAGAAAGTCAATAAATCAAACCACAATGCGATCACTTCGTAAATGATCTACACTGGTACTCAAAGGGAAATCAATACATTAAACCACAATGCTACCTCTTCGTAAATGATCTTTACTCTTACCCACAAGGAAATCAATACAATAAATTAAAATGCTACCTCTTCGTAAATGATCTATACTCGTACCACAAGGAAGTCAAAACATTAAACCTCAATGCACCATTCTCGTAATAAGCTATACTGGTTCCCAAAAGAAAATCAATGCAAAAAATTGCAATGCTTCCTCTTTGTAAATGATCTATACTCGTACCCACAAGGAAATCAAGGAATCAATAACAATGCTACCACTTTAAATGATCTATACTCGTACCCATAAGAAAATCAATACAATAAATTACAATGCTACCACTTCGTAAATGATCTACACTGGTACTCAAAAGGAAATCAATACATTAAACCCCAATGCTAGTTCTTCGTAAATGATCTGTACTCTTACCCACAAGGAAATCAATACTGTCCCTCTGGTATCTTTAGTCCCTCTTTTGCAATGCTTCCTCTTTGTAAATGATCTATACTTGTACCACAAGGAAGTCAATACATTAAAACACAATGCTATCACTTCGAAAATGATCTAAACTGGTACTCAAACCAATACATTTAACCACAAATCTACCTCTTCGTAAATGCTCTGTACTCTTACCCACAAAGAAATCAATACAATAGATTACAATGCTACTACTTCGTAAATGATTTACACTGGTACTCAAAAGGAAATCAATACATTAAACCACAAATCTACCTCTTCGTAAATGTTCTGTACTCTTACCCACAAAGAAATCAATACAATAGATTACAATGCTACCACTTCGTAAATGATCTACACTGGTACTCAAAAGGAAATCAATACATTAAACCACAATGCTACCTCTTCGTAAATGATCTGTACCCTTATCCACATGGAAATCAATACAATAACCAATGCACCATTCTCGTAATAAGCTATACTGGTTCCCAAAAGAAAATCAATGCAAAAAATTGCAATGCTTCCTCTTTGTAAATGATCTATACTCGTACCCACAAGGAAATCAAGGAATCAATAACAATGCTACCACTTTAAATGATCTATACTCGTACCCATAAGAAAATCAATACAATAAATTAAAATGCTACCTCTTCGTAAATGATCTGTACTCTTACCCCCAAGGAAATCAATACCATAAATCAAAATGCTACCTCTTCGTAAATGATCTATACTCGTACCACAAGGAAGTCAATACATTAAACCACAATAGTACCACTTTGTAAATGATCTATACTGGTTCCCATAAAAAAATCAATGCAATAAATTACAATGCTACCACTTCGTAAATGATCCATACTCGAACCACAAGGAAGTCAATACATTCAATTACAATGCTACTTCTTCGTAAATGATCTACACTGGTACTCAAAGGGAAATCAATACAATAAATTGCAATGCTACCACTTCGTAAATGATCTACACTGGTACTCAAAAGGAAATCAATACATTAAACCACAATGCTACCTCTTCTTAAACATGGTTAATGATCTACACTGGTACTCAAAAGGAAATCAATACATTAAACCACAATGCTACCTCTTCGTAAATGATCTATACTGGTTCCCATAAGAAAATCAATGCAATAAATTGCAATGCTTCCTCTTTGTTAATGATAATATATACTCGTACCACAAGGAAGTCAATACATTAAACCACAATGATATCACTTCGAAAATGATCTACACTTGTACTCAAACCAATACAGTAAACCACAAATCTATCTCATCGTAAATGCTCTATAGTCTTACCCACAAAGAAATCAATGCAATAAACGAAAATGCTACCTCGTCATTTATTATCTACACTGGTAACCACAAGAAAGTCAGTACAATAAACCACTAAAAATGAATTAAACTCGGACCCAGAAGGAAGACTGAGTCAATCCAATTTATAATAGCATTAGGTCATTTACACGAACTACATGTAATAACAAATAAGACACAAATAACACGACATAAACTACACCCATAAGGTCAACACACTTTCTACACTTAACATAGAAATGACAATCAATTAAGAAATATGGGATTAGATGTCCATCTATCGGTTTGCTTTCTATTTTTATCTTAAAAACGTATGACACTCTAATAACTTTTATATGCATGGCAGGCTAGATTAAGTGTATTATGCGCTTTAATATTTAATGTACTTTGCTTTTCAAATGTTTGGATTATGAAGGTAGGATATTTTCTTCATAAAACACGTATTTATTACCATGAAATCGGTTTAAGAATAAAGATTGATTTGCATAATAACCGATTAAACGATAAAACACTCTAATAGGAATATATTTCTATATACTTGAATGTTATACATGTATATAAGTTTATGGGTTCATATTTTTTCGGAGACAACTACCTGTGTGATAAAATTAAAGATGATCATGTGACTGTGTGTTACTATAAATTTCAGCATTTATAAAATGGCTACTACAAAACATTTACTGAAAAATAAAAATACCATAGGATCATAATTCAATTTCAGAAAACCATATTTTAAGGTTGAAATGTTATGTAATAAGGAGTGTTAATATGATATCAAACCTTTTGTTGATCATATCGTGAGCGCGTGGTGTAGCATGGGAATTAGAAATTGCAGTCAATGACATAAATATCATTTGTTTGATGTGCACTTTTTTCATTAATCGATTTAAGTGATTAATTTGAGAAGTCAAAAGGAAACTGTTAAGGCAACAGATTTCAAATTATTCAAAGGGGTTGGAAAGAATGTGCGTGCTTAAATGTTGTAAAGAAAATTGCTAAGTAAATGTATCCAAGCGAACATAAAGTTTGTCAAATATCAACCGTTGATGTTGACGTCAAAGGAATAACAGTCTGCTACATGTAATTATCAGTATTATAAGTCCCCTTAAAGAGAATTCAAGATAACACATCTCTTCTTCTACTTTAAATAAATTGTTCCTTTAGATATAATACAAAACAAGAACTGAAGTACAAATATTGCAGTGATAACAGCGACCGACGGAATGTGAATTCGATTCAACATGCAGCTATTTTGGTTGAACTAATATTATTTAGATTATTGGTCTAGTGCATAGCAGTGGGTTCTTATACAAAAATAGTTAACAGTTTAAATTTACACAAAAGCAGTATACAGACAAAGATAAACTGGATGTGAATGACATTTAATATTTAACGAGAGACAAATGCAAAAGGGAGAACATTTTGTCAATAAATTTTATGAAACTTTCCAATAACATGTAGTTCATATTTTGGACTACATGCATCTAACTTTGTTGTTGATATTATTGTTACTATTTGATTTTGAAATTCTTTTCTTGTCTGTTTTGAT